>NW_027117442.1:2400000-3034338 GCF_038381095.1 Phyllosticta capitalensis | reverse complement strand
TAACCCTAACCCTACCCTAACCCTAACCCTAACCCTAACCCTAACCCTAACCCTAACCCTAACCCTAACCCTAACCCTAACCCTAACCCTAACCCTAACCCTAACCCTAACCCTAACCCTAACCCTAACCCTAACCCTAACCCTAACCCTATATATATTATTACTAAGTAAAACTATTATAAGATAAGGCTTTATCTTTTTCTAATATATTATCTATTACTACTTAACTTAATCCCTTATAGCTTACTTATCTTATAAGATATTCCTAAGAAAAATATTTTTTTTAAATATATCTAGTCTAGATATATTTAGGGTTAGATATATAGACTACCTCTTACTAAAATCTAATTAAATCTGGCCCTAGATTTATTTAAACCTAATAGTTAGTTCTTAAACCTTAATCTCTTATCTATATATTACTTAGGTTAGATAGGAGGCTTTAACTATTAGAACTATTATTTAACTACTATTAATAATATAACTACTATAGTATACTAGAACTCTTTTATAGATAATAACCTACTAGCTTATTATAATACTTATATAGATAAGAGAATTTTATATATATATACTAACTTTAGTCTCTACTAAGTCTAGAATTTAAAGAGTATAGATATTTTCTTACTACTTAGAGAAATTAGCTAGAATATTACTACTAATCTCTTAAAATAAAAGGCCTTAAGATTACTATCCTAGGGTAAGGCTTACCTACTATTATGTAAGATATAGCTAGGGTAGAATGTTATAGCTAATAGATCTATAGAGGTTAATACTTTATTAGAGATAGAAGTATAGGTTAAGGGTATATAGCGTAGTAAACCTCTACTAAGCGCTTAACTGCCTGCGCATTAGTACCTGGCATAAAGACTATAGCAAGCATTCTAATCGGCAGGCATCACGAGCTCTCGCGCCGCCATTTGCTAGGACCAGACTGGCTGATGGTGCAACCGACTTGCTAGCTATGCGACCGACAGCGCGACTGACCGCGGGATAACTACATGATAAATAGTTGCACGACTGGCTGCGAAACTAGCTGCAAACTGGCTGCGCGATGGGGGCCATATCTAAGACAATGATTTGCCTTCGCGTCTTCATAAAGCTTCAAGCAGTAAGGCTATTATTGGGGGCCATGTCGTACAGGAAGCTAGTAGCGTGTACAAGCCCCTCTTGATAAAAGGTCGGCGTCAGCACCGCCATAGATTCTCTCTACGAAAGGTCGGTCAACTCCAGCCTTAGCATCGCTATGGACCCTCTCGACGCAAGGTCGGTCAACTCTAACCCCAGCATCGCCATGTACCTCCTCGATGAAAGGTCGGTCAACTCCAGCCTCAGCATCACCATGAACAGTCAAGGAATCGACTCAAGCCAGCAGAATTTGCGCTCGACGGAAGGGCTGTCTGCCCAGTCCATTCATCTGTTGCAAGATGATCCGGGAATTCATCCAGGCCCAGCTTCTGAGGATACGACCTCGAAGGGTAATTCCATTGCAAATCAAAATCCGCCGTCGCGATACTGGTTTAACGGAGCAATCGTTTTATCCATCACCATACCCATCGTCGCTTTGCTCGCGTGGCTCGTATCCGTTGCGAAGAACAAG
This sequence comes from Phyllosticta capitalensis, assembly GCF_038381095.1. NCBI lineage: Eukaryota > Fungi > Ascomycota > Dothideomycetes > Botryosphaeriales > Phyllostictaceae > Phyllosticta > Phyllosticta capitalensis. Next base: position 3,032,741 of record NW_027117442.1, on the reverse strand, counting down.
ACGTTCGACACGTTTTCCGGTCAAGCGATCGGTGGAAGCTTCACTCAACCACAGGCGAAAGCCGTCGATATAATTGTCGGAGGAATACTAGCCCCGATATTCATGACGGGTGTCAATTTCGTTTGGTTTGGAAGCGCCCGCGTCTCCGTGCTCAACGAGCAGCAAAACAAACCAGTCCCACTCCGCTCCCTTGTCGCAGCAAGCGGCACAGGCTCGGGAAGCTACGATGTCTTGAATCTTCGAGACCTTATGCACGGAAAAACATGGCGACTCTTCCTGTTTGGTCTTCTTACTCTTTTATCGGCCGTGGCAAGAACGGCGTTGACCAATTTGATCGCATACGAGGCATATTCGCTCCAAACGCCAAGTGAAAACACCAACACCCTAAGACTCCAGAGAGATGCGGCAATGGAAAGAACGTATTTGTCGTCTAAGGGGTACCTTTTTGAGTCAGATTCAGCAATGTCGGACTACGGATTCGACACCTTGCAACGATCCAATGTCACTGAACAGATCTCAGCCCTCTTGACAGGACTTTCGTTTCGTAATGCTTCTTCAAACTTGGACCAAGGGGCTTACATTACCGCAAATGTAACTGCAAAGTCCCTGGACGCACTCGATCGGTCAGTGCTATCTCTATACAGAGTTCCCGCATACCAGCTTTCCGTGGATTGCACGCCCGCTATACCGGACAGTTTATACTCGACAAAAGGGTCGTTTACCACCGACTTCATGTTCTTTTTCCAAAACAGCTCCGATGTCTCCCACAACAGCTCCGATATCTTCATTTGGAAATACTCAGGGCTTCCGGATGTAATGCAATCTAGCAACAACGATGCTTTCAGCTTCGTCGCGTTCTCGTCAGGAAGTCTCGAAGCATACCTTGGCCAACTGAACCGATTTAACTTGACGGACAGTAGGTATGATTTGCCATCAGCTTATGGCGACATCAAGTGGGGAGCTTACAACTTGACGACATCTGGGTTCTCACTGCCAAGTTACTCCGTCAGCGGGCTTCGGTGTTCAATATTTCGAGAAGAAGGTTTCGTCGATTTGACCCGCGGTCGGTCTTCCAATACGTCAGGCTGGGCGATTTCAGATGACGGGTTCTCCGTTGACAATGGGAATGGAATCAAGACCAAGACTCGAGTACCATCGGTTCTCGTGCAGTGGCAATCGACAGAACTCAACTTCCATGCGCCTTCAGCAGTGATTGCAGGCTTTGGGCCGGCTCTTAGAGGCTCAGCTCAAATTTGGGGTCATCTCTCCTCTTTCACCGACTTTGCTCTCAACTTTCTTTACGCATCAGGAGAGGTGCAGCGCATAACATACGAGGTCGCCGCGTCGACGAACAACGCATCGCGCAATCCGTCAAATTTTTTCGTCAACGTGAGTGGCACAGCCCTGGAACAGCGATACCGCATCACATATGTTCCAAGTATTCTGTTGCTTGGCTTGTTGTGCCTGCTTGTGGCAGGGATCATTACCATGGGCATGGCCCTATACACTTGGAAATCGCTGTCGGGGAGGAGTTTTCGACAGGTGAATGTTCTGAGGCTCCTGCTCGACAGTGTTGCGGGGCTGCGCGAAGACGCGGAAGAGTTGGCGCATCTGGGAGACGCATCGAACGCATCTTTGGACGAGTGGGCCGCGAATTACAAGGTCCGATACAGCAAGTTTGAAAGGGATGGTGCGACGGTGCGGATAGTGTTGGAAAGAAAGTAGGACGTCATGGCGAAAGGTCCCCCTGACCGGTACGTATCGACTGGTCAGTAATGGGGCGAGGTCGATGCGACATGAACGTGGTGGAAACGTTGCAACGACACTCTCGAATCGACACGCGGAATCTACAAGCGAGGCGGAAACTGGATGCGGGGTCAATTGCTCGAGTCGCAGGAGCATTCGTTCGCGGCCTCCGTTGCCTTCAAGGCGTCGACGCCGATCTCTCATTTCCTTCCAGAAATGGCGAACAGCTGGAACATTTTACCTCGAAGAGAAGATGCAGTAAAGTCGATGACGGAAAGGTGGCGTGAATTGGACCAGAGAAAATGAAAGCCGTAGGTCAAGGATCATGATAGACGGAGTTATAGTTCGGCACAGCTAGCCATGTCCAGTTCGGGAAATTTCGTGCATCGACGCTTGGGTCGTGTTGGTGACGTTGTCGCCATGTCGCCGAGCGCGCGCGCCCTTTGACGCGTTAATGCGCCCTGCGGATGACTTGTGCCAGGGATCGCGACGTCAAATGTAGGCGAGTCGATAAGCGGACAGCCTATCAAGAGTGGGATAATGCATCTTGCATTTATACCCATTTGGTAGACAATCCAGCTGCGACCAAGTTGCGAGTGTTGTTTCCAAGTCCCCTTGACAAAATCTTCAACATGGCGAATCGTCCTGCATCCATTGACGCTTCTGTCTTTACCATTGCCGATTTGAAGGAGCAGGGCAACAAGAAGCTGCCAAGATATGCTCAAGGTATGGCCTTTTCCAATTGTAAAGACAGCGACTGACGCGCGTGCCAAAGAATACTTCAATGAGGGAGCGATGGATCTCATTACGTAGGAGATCAGGAGTCAATCCAAGCGGGCAACAGCTGACGAGATGCAAGCCTGCGGGATAATGAAGAAGCCTTTAATCGCTACAAGATTCGTCCTCGAGTTCTGGTGAATGTGGACAAGGCGGACACGAGCGCTGAAATATTTGGAACTACGGCATGTTGATCGAGCAAAGTCCGCAGAGGTGGAACTGACTGTGGCAAGGTGCCGTTTCCGATGGGCCTGAGTCCGACCGCATACCACAAGCTCGCACATCCCGAAGGAGAGGCTGCAACTTCGCGTGCGGCAGCCAGCACCGGGATCCCCATGGGGCTGTCGATGTACGCAACCACGAGTTTGGAAGAGGTTGCGGCTCAAAGCAACGGGAATCCGCTCGTCATGCACATGGGTTTGATGAGGAACAGGCAGCTGAATGTGCAGCTTCTCCAGCGAGCAGAAAGTCCGTACATCTTTGACCTCCGATTGTCAGCAAGACTGACTGATTGAATGCAGAGGCTGGCTTCAAAGCAATCTTCGTGTCGGTCGATTGCCCCGTTCTGGGCCTGCGGTTAAACGAGCATAGAAACTGCTTCCAGTTGCCAGAGGGTTTGGACCACGAGAATCTTCCTCTGATAGGGACAGACTTGGAGGCGCGGTGTCATGAGTCTGACTATGGTAAGAATCACTGCCACTTCGACCTGTTTTTCAAGACTGACCTGCAGATCCCACGGCGGACTGGAACACGGCGATTCCATGGTTGAGATCTCAGACAAAGCTGCCGCTATGGCTCAAAGGCGGTGAGTGCTACATTCCACTTTGAGAGGCAAGACTAATCTCCTGGAAGTTGGAACGGCCGATGATGTGATACTTGCAATCCGACACGGCCTTGACGGTGTTGTGGTTTCCAACCACGGTGGACGGCAGCTTGACGGCGTTCCAGCATCTCTTGACTCGCTGAGGGAATGTGCCGCCGTGGCAAAAGGCAAAATCCCAATAGCGTTTGACGGAGGCATCCGGAGAGGATCCGACATTTTCAAAGCGATTGCGCTGGGAGCCGACTTTTGTTTCGTGGGGAGGATTCCAATCTGGGGTCTTGCGGTGCGTGCTGAACTTCATCTCCTGCGCAATTGCTGACTCTTTCCAGTACAATGGACAGCAGGGCGTGGAGCTGGGAATCAAGATTTTGATGAATGAGTTCAAAAACATCATGGCTCTAGCTGGGTGAGTGCAGCGACAGTGGAAGAGCGCGAAGTTGAGCTGACATTCAACAGGTGCAGATCTGTAAAGGAAATTAACAAGGGACATCTTTCTCTGTTGGCATCGAATGGTGTGCTGAGCAAACTCTGAGGTTGTCGTAGTTGATGCTGGGTTGTCGTCGAAATTCCATTCTCTCTTTCCATGCCTGACACTTTTGCTCTTACTTGTGCCGTCCGGGAAAGCGGGCGGTATCGCGCAAAAACCGTTCAAGTTTGCGCGGCGTGCGGGCGACTAAGCAGGATTCACTTTCATCTTTTCCAGACGCAATCCCATTCCTCTTCCTCAACAACACCTCTCTGCCTACACTGGCTTCTTTCTTCAATCAGCAATCTCCCATTCCAGCCCCAGCTGATTCCTCATGTCTTCTACGGAGCCCACGACGCCTGCTGGCGAGGACACCGGCGTTCAGTCTTCGCCGCTTTGGTCGGTCATCTCCAACCTCTCCAACCTCAACCTCGACAACGAAGATCACGACAACGAGGAGCACGATAACGACACTTCCAGTAGCTCCGATGAAGATGACACTTCCCAAGCTCTTGACGCGTCGACGTCTCTGCACCCGGACAATGGACTGCCGCGTTTGCTGGAAAGCGCGAGCCTGAACGAGACTCTCAAGACTTGCATTGCCACGGAGTTTGTTGCCACGCCATCGTCGCTTGTCCCGGAAAGGGTATTCGAGGCCCGCAATGTCGATCTACCCAATGGTTCAGTGGAGCGCTTCACTTTGCGCGATCGCCACGTGCCCGCTCTCGGTCCAGCAAAGACAATCGCCATCTACATCAGCGGCGAGGCCGAATGCAGCAACTTCCAGCAAGTTGGAAAGATTGCGCGCCCCGTCGGTGACATGACCAGGCCAGGCAACGTCGCCAAGGTCTACGTGCGTCGTGAGAAGGGCGGATGCGCATTCATCTTCAAGCCTGGCCAAGCCGGCACCAAGTCTCTTGCGCTTGAGCGCGAGGGCCCCGACGGAAAGACACACAAGAGGACCGAGACGCGCGCAGAGCTTCGAGCTGCACTGGCGGCCCTCCACTACAAGGACTGGCACAGCGAGGGCTGGAAGCGGGTCGTGCTCATCACCAGCTGCAAGTACGTGGCCGACCACGCCACGACGTCCTTACCGAGGTGGTGGAAACGCGACTGGCTCACCAAGAACGGCCACCCCATCAAGAATCAGGACCTGTGGAAGGAGCTCAGCCGCGTCATTTGCGACTTTGAGAAGCATGGCTGCGAGGTCTGCTTCTGGCGCGTTCCGGAGGACAAGAATGTCGACGCCTCCGAAGCTGCAAAAGATGCCGTGGCTGATCCGGAGGGAGAGGGATTCGCCATGTGAGTACGTCGACGGAGGTCGAAGCAACAAGTGGCGATGGCAGGCGAAGAGTCTGTTGTACAACGACGGCTGCGGTGACTGAGACCGAGGTACGTGAGGAAGACTTCTCTTGAGCGATTGACACTGACAGAGCCGACGCCAGGTACGAGCTTGACGAAAATGAGATTCCAAAGACTTCGACCGACAACAAAACGACGGCGAGCCATGGATACTGGCCAGCAGTGGATTTTGATGGAGGCGACGGAGGAGAAGCTCGACCGGTCAGGGACTGAAATGAGACAGTGACGGCGATGGGGAAATGGTGGACAGCGAGCCCGTTGCAGACAGAGATTGAATGGATGATTGCCAAAATTTGACATGCAATGCTGGAAGCAAGATGCACGTCCACAAGTTCAGTTCCGCTTTGTGGCTCCGCCACAGTGGGTGACGAAAGAAATTCAACTTGAGCTCAGCTTCAAGTCGTCGCACACACAGAAGTAAGCGCTTGAATGCTCCCTGTAACTACCCATTGAGAGAGAAATTCTCTCTATGTTCAAAGTCTCAAGCGCTCCAATACTCCATGTCTCTACGCCTTGTAACTTGGTAATAGGGATCATCGGATTAACAATTTCTTTCATCACCCACTGTGCCGCTTGATGCCGCGCCCGTACAGAAGTCGCTCATCCCAAAGCAAAGCAGGTCCAAGCAGCGAAGGAAAGCTTCACGATGCCCGACCACATGTCTACAGCAGCACCAAAAGCCGCCCCCCGTTTTTCAACACGCCGCCCGTTGCCCTGCGACCGCCTGTGTGTTTTGCGTCGTGTGGGGCTTGTGGCGCTACTGCGCGTGGGTGCGAGAAGAGCCAAGGGCAGACGAGTTTGTCGAGATGCAGAGCGCAGCCGGCAGATGAACCAGAGCTACCAATGCCCTCAGCGGCCTTGTTGTCCTTGTAGACCCACGGAAGAGATGAGGCCCTTCCGCTGACCACGGCCTTCCTGGTTGTGTACATGTCGTCAGAGCCCGCAGTTCGTTCAAGGATCGGAGAGCCGTCCAGCGCGGGCACGCTGATCCTGGTGGGCAATTGGCATTTGGCTTCGAAGGGTGCGATGATCCGAGTCGAGGTCAGACTGGCGTCGGTCGTACGTTGTGGGCGTCTCCCATGATTGTCTGCAGCGGACGCGATGCGCGATGCGCTGTTTGAAGGGTGCGATTGGGCGACAGGTTCGTTGAGATGCACTGCAGATTTGTCAGAAGTTGTGCTGGATGGCGGTTTCTTACTGACATGCCTTTCAATCCAAGAAGCAGGTCCTTGCGTTGTCGAGCAGCATCGCCTGCGTCAAACTTTCGTTCGATAGATCCATGGGCGTCGCGTTCGACAGACGGGCGCACCGTTTCAAAGTTCCGCTTCCGCTCCGCCCGGAGGTCCGCCGCTCCGCCCCGTCCTCGTCTCCCGCTCACCACCAAAAGCACCCCCCTGACCAACCACAACTTTCAAAAGCTGTTCAAAAAATGATGAGATGGTGCAATGAACGTCAGAGAAGAGCGTGACAGCAAGGAAAACGCAACGCGCCTTCGTTTTCACAGCTTTGTCGCGCACTCCGCCAAAAAATCCGACGAAACTCCCGAAACTCCACCCAGCACGTGCCAGGAGCTACAAGATCAAAAGAATAAAAAGGAAATCCCATCAGGGGTAATGACCACGCCAGGGGTCGAACCTGGAATCTCTTGATGATCTACTGAATCGTAGTCAAGCGCCTTGCCATTGGGCCACGCGGCCGATGTTGTTGAAGGGGACGCTGCCACAAAGCTTTACATACTGCATAATCAGCAGACTAGGACATCCCTGGTCTCCCTGGAGCTAAAACTGATGTCGCCGCTCTCTGGGGAACTGTTTTTGAAGGATTTTTCGCATTGCGCGATGGTTTGATGTCGAAGTGTTTGTGTTGTGGGAGGGTTTTGTTCGACGTCGCAAAATTTGGAATCTCACCATCCGCTAAGACTTTGGGTCGCTCCAGAGATCCACGAAACCTCCCAACGACTTCACGAGAGGTGGCTCAGCATGAATTTACACTTTGCACAAGCCACAAGTACGACGATTTGACTTTTGCAACTCCGCAAACAACTCAGCCTGAAAGACTTACCGCGCAACCGCTCTTCCGCGTACAAAACCATTGGCCCAACTCAAAAAATAAGTCTAATTTTCAATCGAAGATCTTGGGTACCAACGGTTCTTTGACTCGGGATGACGGAATATATGGATGTCATGTCCACTTCAGCGCAGGCGCGACGTGGAATCTGTAGTACTCTGTATCCAGCGCTTTCTTGTCGGATCGACGGACACGGAACGACCGCTCTGCTTCAACAAACATGAGACTGTCAGTCGCAGCAGCTCTCCTCGGGAGCGCCGGAGCAGTCATCGCGACATCGCATGCGCTGAACCGGCGCACCCCACCGGGCGGAGGAGGCAACAATCCCGACGACCTGATGATATTTCTCTGCAATGAGACGCCGGAGATATGCAAAAACATGTGTTATGGTGTGTTTCCTGCGAGCACCGCGGAACTGGCACTGATTGGACTCAGGAGCATACTGTCAATACATTGGCGAGCGACTTCGCTACGACAAGCCCGAGAGCGCGGAAATGCGGAGAAGGTCGCAAGCGGCGGGATGCGGCACGCCAGAGCAGGATCGGTGCGCACAGCTCAACCCGCCGCTGGAGTGCGATCAGTATCCATTCACGAGCACGGTGTCAACGACGGACAGGCCGGACCGCGTGAGTAGATGCGTGCCAGGGGATCAGAACACGAGTACGTCCATTCTGAGGTCCATTGAGCGCGTCTGGTTGACTTGGAACAGAGCAGAGCAGCATCATCAACGCATTCTACAAGTCGACGTACTGTGGCGGCGGACCGTGCGAGTTCTCCGTCAGCTTTTCCAACCCAGGAGGCGTGCGGTACTGCGAAGCGTACTTCGAGCGCACCGACTGCGACACGAAGGCAGGCGACCGGAGCGAAGACATCCAAGTCGTCGGGCCAGGCGACGACAAGATTCCCAAATCCGAAGACGCGGGGTCCGGCATTGGAGAGCCGCCAGATGGACCGGAGCAAAAGGTGCGCGCCAGGGGAGATGAGAAAGCGCCGCCGGCAACGCAGTTCAAGACGGACACGGGGCTTGAGATTTTTGTGCCGGGCGGCGCCTTCATTGGGCAGCGGGCGTTCATCGTGATTGCGTTGAACGTGTCGCTGTGGGACGAGCAGATCCAAAACCATCAGCGGAGTCTGGAGTTGGCGATTGACGAGTTTGACTACATGCTTGATAACCTTCAAGTCATTGAGTTGACCGTTTCGGAGGAAATTGGTTGATGGTAGTATCGAATCTTAATCGCCAGAAAGAAGCCATGATCTCAAGTGTCAATCAAGATCAAATCTTTTGCACTTTTGCAACTGAACAAACATGTCTTTCATTTCATGGTGCCATCAGCTTGTCAAAGGCAAGTTGACTTGGGCATTGAGTGACAGCGAGGATCAGCGGACTGCAGTGAAGAAGTGACTGACCTCGCGTCGTAGTCACATGGTTTAGTAAGTTGCCCGACCCCTAAGTTCCGATTCCCAACCAAGTTTGCACACGGCTTTGTGTCTGTCTCCTGAAAGTGCTGCTCCCTAGTAGAAGCCATTCCAAAGCACTGCTAAGCCGGTTCATTCACCATCAACATCAACGAAGGGACCGCGCGCTCTGTTTGTTTTGAATTCCTCACCGACCAGATGGGCAGTTGGATTTTTCTCAGTCCCCTCTGTTCCTGTCGCCTCTAGCGCAAAGTCTGTGCAAGTGAAATCAAATCTCCTTTTGCATCGCAATCCGGCCCAATGCGGCTCGATCCGGAAAGCCGCCATACTAAGCCATCAAACCAAAGACGCTGGGTGATGGGCAAGAGCGTTTGGGACACCCTGACTGAGCCTGGAGTAGAGGGGTTGCTTTTGAGCGTGGTTGGTTGTCTGCCGCCGCCTGTTGACTCGAGTCTTAAGAGGTCGAAGCTTCGGTTCGAGGCCGCAGTGCGAGCGTGAGAGCAGTAAACGCAAAATCAGGCAGGCAGGCATTTTATAACACCTCGCACAACGAAGCGTCGGCCAAGAGTTGCAAGTACCGCGGGAGCATCGCGGCAGGTTGGTCTCCTGGTCTATGTTTGGGTAGTGGGTACTCACGCGCAGTCTTTGCATGTAGACCTCGTACTTTTTGGCTTGGCTTCATGGTAGTGTCTACTGCGCGGCTACCAATCAAGTTACATTTCTAATTCATGCTTCATTAGTAGATGATGCTTCTAGTGCTCCCTGAGCGCAAAGTTCAAGGGGCATGCCTTGACAGCTCCCCAGCATCGCGCATGCAGACCCACTACTCCTACTCCTACTCCTGAGACGACGTCGTCGTTGCAACAGCCCCAGAAACCCTAACGACAACCTTGCCCCTACACCTGCCGCTATCCAACCTCGCATACGCCGCCTTCACATCCTCAAACCCAAAAACGCTATCCACAACGACCCTCTCATCGTTCGCCTCCCCCACCACCTTGACCGCGTCCTCCAGCCAATCCCTGCGCGTCTCCAAATTCACGCACGCATACTTCTCACTCCGCGCGCCTGGCCACCCAGCCGGGATCCACTCCGACGCCAGCGCGCGCAGCGCCATTCGCGGGTTCCAGAGGTAGGTCGCGGCGCCGCCCATGGCGCTGCGGCTGGTTTTGTCGCCGACGATGGTGATGTAGCGGCGGACGCCGGGGAGGCCGAGGAGCGCGGTGCCGCCGACGCAGTCGACGATGGCGGCCGGGGCGTGGGCGTCGACGGCGGTGCGGAGACTGTCTGGAGAGGGGTGGGCGGTGTAGTCGAGCGTCTCGGCGGCCCCCATGGTGCGCACGAGGGCGTCGTTGCGCGCGCTGCAGGTGGCGATGACGCGCCAACCAAGTGAGGAGGCGAGGAGCGTTGTGTAGAGGCCGGTGGCGGAGGAGCCGCCGAGGACGACGAGGGTGTTGTTGGTGTTGTCGACGAAGGGCACGCAGCGCTCGACACAAGTGCGCGCCGTAAGGGCGACGAGCGGCAGGCTGGCGGCCTTCTCGTCGGTCCAGCCGGGGGGCACGCGCGCCACGACATCGGTGTTTGTGTCGAGGAGGAGGGCTTCGCTGAGGGTGCCGCGCTCGCTGGCGGGCGTGAAGGCGAGGCCAAAGACGCGGTCGCCGACGTTGAATCCAGAGCCCTCATGAGCGGCGATGACTTCGCCAGCAAAGTCAGCACCGACGCCTTTGCGGCGGTCTGCGAGGGCGCGGAGGGGCGGGAGGTAGTTGAAAAGCAGGGAGAAAGGGAAGGGGAGGACCGAGGGCGTGAAGAGGGGGAGGTTCATGAGCTGGATGTCGACAGGATTGAGAGCGGCGGCCGTGGTGCGGATGAGGAGGTGAGAGCCCTTGTTGTTGGAGGGAGGAGGGGGGAGGGAGGGTGCCGGGATGGAGATGAGCTCGAGGGAGGCCGGGTAGCCGCCCGTCGTGTAGGTCCAGGCGCGGATTTGGGGCGTGGAGGATGCCATGGTGGTGTTTTTGGGTGACTATGTATGTCGTTTGACAGGAACTGGAGAGCAAGGTAGCGGTAGTCTAAGAGCATGTTAGCAAGTATCTCTGTAGCGGTTATAAGGGGTCAATTGACGATTTACTTGATTTCCTCACTCACCCGAGTCTCAATGGCACACCAACGCCAATTGCCAGAGGAGAAAAGGCGCGGCAAGATGAAGGAGATGTCGGTGTTAGGAATTTGGATTTGAAATGCAGTCGAGCGCGTACCGCGTTTCCGCTCTGCGACGTCATAGCGGAGCGGAAATGGCGGAAATCCGTACCGCCGCGACCCAAAACGGCAATCCATCGCGCCGCTGTGCCATGGAAACGTCACACGAGCAATCGCCATCACTCGGATGGCTTAACTACAAGACGCGCATTGAACGATTTACTTTCCACCCCGGCGCTATAGAGGAGCCTAGGATTCTTCAAGGAGAGGGGCGGGCTAGGGGTCATATATCCAGCAGCCTTCTACATAGGTAGCCATTCAGGTAGGATATGCATATATTACACAATTCGCTACTTGTACATACAGAGAGACCTGGGTAACCAATCCTATGCATGCATGCTAAAGTACTTGAAAACGGACAAACACTTGGAAAGACCCTCGGATGCAACACGATCAATGCTGATTCCTTTCAGCCGCCATCCCCTCTCTCGACTCTAGCCCACCGAGAGCAGAGTCGTCAAAACCATCCATCTTGACCCGGCACCTCACTCCATCCCATCTATGCAGCACGAAACAGGAATAGACTCCAAACCACCCTTTCTATATGCACCGCACCAGTCCAAGCAACCACCGAATGAAGAAGCGAAGAAGATGAAAGAGAAGAAATGAAATGGGACTGATGTAATGGTGCAGAGTAATTGCCAATAAGACGGATCGGATAGCGTGAGGAGAGACAGCGGCAGGTAAGGACACGGCAAGTTCCAAGAGAACCTCGCGCGGCAAGTCATTTTCCAGGCATCAACGCCTCTTCGACGCCTCCTGGATGCTCGTCATAGCCAGCGTTGTCGGGGTCTGCGTACCAGTGGGCGCGGGCGTCGTGGCGCGCGAAGGCGCCTGGCTGCGGTTGTGGCTCATGTGGGCCTGGACAAGGTGGCCGGCGGCGAGGGCGCTGCACAGCGACAGTTCGCCGGCCAGGACGGCTGCAGCAACGATGCGCGCGAGCTGTCGGGCATTGTCGCCCGGGTTGGTGGGGTGCGCGCCGCGGACGCCTAGCAGGTCGAGCATGGCGCTCTGCGGCTCGAGGATGGTGCCGCCGCCGATGGTGCCGACTTCGATGCAAGGCATCGAGACGGAGATTTGGAGGGCGCCGTTCAAGCTATCAAGGTTAGGATGAGGGAAGTTTGACTTGGGAGGAGGGCTTACTTCTTCATCACGACGATGCAGTTGCTGCTCTCAACGTTTTGGGCAGGGTCCTGACCAGTGGCCAGGAAAATGGCCGTGACAATGTTGGCCGCGTGGGCGTTGAAACCACCAATGCTGCCAGCCATGGCCGAACCAATCAGGTTTTTGCTGATGTTGAGTTCAACAAGTGCATCGACGTTGCTCTTGAGGACGCTCCTCACAACCTCGCCGGGGATGATGGCTTCGGCCACCACGCTCTTGCCGCGTCCGTCAATCCAGTTGATGGCCGCAGGCTTCTTGTCCGTGCAGTAGTTGCCCGAGACGGAAATGACGGCCATGTCCTCGAAGCCATTGTCGTTGCGCATGACCTTCAAGGCGTGTTCAACACCCTTGGAAATCATGTTCATGCCCATGGCGTCGCCAGTCGTAGTCTTGAAGCGAATGTACAGATATGTGCCAGCCAATGCCGTCTTGATGGTTTGGAGACGGGCGAAACGGCTGGTCGAGTTGAAAGCATTCTTCATCACTTTTTGGCCCTCCTCGGAATCGAGCCAAATCTTGGCCTGACCCGCACGCGCCAACGTCTCGAAGCCAACGCAGGGACCACGAGTCATGCCGTCGTTGGTGAGGACTGTGACTGCACCACCGCCGGCGTTGATGGCCTTGGCGCCTCGACTGGTGCTGGCAACCAAGACACCCTCGGTCGTGGCCATGGGGAGAAAGTAGTTTTGACCGTCAATCATGAGCGGACCGGCGACACCAAGCGGCAGGGGGAGGTAGCCAATGACGTTTTCGCAGCAAGCACCGTAAACCAAATCGTAGTTGTAGTGCTCGTAGGGGAGCTTTGACTTTTCAAGCAGACTCGAGGTGTGGCGGGTGGCGTGAGTGCGAGAGACGACGGCACGGCGGATCTTAACAGCGCGGACCTTGCTTTCCAGCGTCTTTTCGAGAGCGTAACCGGGGATTTTGCCGATAAGAGACAGCTCAATGACCTCTTCGTCAGTCATCTCGGCAGTCTTCTTTTGCTTGAGGAGAGCTTCCAATTGTGGCATGGGACGAGTGGGACCGGTGGGAACCTTGATTGGCGGTTGAGGGACGGTTCCGTTGGTGATGCTTCCGTTCGAAACAGGCTCCACCTTTGGTTCAGGGAGAGGCGTGGGAGGAATGTTGTCAGGACGGTCGACGAGGCTGACGCTGCTGGGCGACTTGTCCATGACTTCGTACTCGGCCGGCGGCTTGTCAGGGGGCGGGTGGGATTCCTTGATGGACCATCTTGCGGCGTTGAAGAGGTATCCGTTGAAAGCCAAGCTGAGAGCCAGCGCGACAATGATCCACTTGCTCAGCACAGGGTCTTCGAGACTCTTGAGAACTCCTTCGACAACACGGCCGCCCATGCCGTCCATGAGCTGGTCCTTGTACGCACCCGCAAACAAACCCGAGGTGGCCTTGGGGGCAGCATAGTGAATCGAGGGATACTCAAGCTCATACTTGATGGGAGACAAAATGGTCACGAGGGTGGGGGTGTTTCTTTCCTTGGCGGCGACCAAAATCGTGTCGAGCGCATTGCCAGCGACCTTGAAGGGGTCCATGGCCGCCGGGCTGACCATGCTGGAGAGACCCGAGGACGGCATGTTGGTTCCATAGCCGCTGCGGAAAGGAATGGTGGCGACATTGACAATGTTGACGACGACGAATCCAGTAACCATGAGCACCTTGAATCGGGGGATGCTCGTCTCCCTCATCTTCTTGCCAAAGCCCGGAATCTCGGAGGTTTTCGGGCTGCCGTCCTCGCCGGTGGAGCCGTTAAACTTGGGCCAGTCGTTGTTGGACGCAACGTTTTCGGCAACGGTGCGGCTGACACCGTCATCCTCCAACGCCTTGCGCAACGCCACATGACGCTTGATGCGGTTGATTTCCAGCTTGATGGTGAGAATGGCGGTGTAAAAGGTGAGGAGCAAGAGGGCGTCGAAAAAGAGAATCCAGGCGGCCAAGAAGCAAAACTGGCGCAGACCGCCCTGGACGCCGGAAAAGGCGCCAATCACAAGAATCAAAATCTCGACAAAGTAGTCGCGGACAATCTCAAAGCCCTTTTCCTTGACGGCCGTCTGGACGGCGTACTGGATGGTGAGCGGGGCGTTGTCGTTGCTGTTGGAGACGCGGCGGCGCGAGTCCAAGGACGCAGAGAGGACGGCCTTTGTGAGGACGATTGGCTTTTCGAATCCAATGGTGACGACGAGGAACGGCAGTCCTTCGGACAACAAGACCATGTTGACGGGGACTCCGAGCTTGGTGGTGACGGTCAAGCCAAAGAGGAACGCAAAGACGGACTGGAAAAGCACCGTCGCGGCGAGCCAAAAGTTTGAGCCCAAGCGCCTCATGGAGAGGAACAAGGAAACAAACGTCAGGTGCATTGACAGGTATCCCAATGCCATGATGACAATGTCGAGCGTTTCGGCATTCTGGCAGCGGTTAGCGCCGTTTCGCGAGCAGCCTTGTAGCACACACCTTGAGAAGATCCAAAAATGAAGTCCAGGCATCGTTGATGCGCTCGCGCAGACCACCCGCCTTGCCCGGGTTCCTGACAGCCTTCATAATCCACATTTTCTCTTCAACCGAGCCGTCGTCGGCCTTTTTGGCGTCGGAGGCACCCACAGGCGCGGGAATCTCCTGCATGGCGGCGAGGAACTCGGGCGTCTCATCGTAGGGAATGGAAAAGGCCAGGGTGGTGTCGTGCGAGATTTGCGAAAAGGCAGTCGAGGAGCTGGGGAGCAGCTCGGCGGACGAGTTGCGCGGCAGCGGAATGGCCTTGCTCAGAGGCGCAGTCTGGGGGGCGTTGGCGGGCGTGGACTCGGGGAAGAGGAGGGTCAAGAGGGCGACGTGGTCGGTGTCCTGCAGAAGGAGGGATTAACAGGGTCCAAAGTCAAGATCAAAGTAGGTACCTCTTCGGCGGACGTGGCATTGTGGTCGTCATCGGCCTGCCACTTCCACTCTGTCGCGGGACCGGTCCTCAACACCTTGCTACCGGCCAGGAGGGTGTTGAAGTCGGCCTTGCCGAGCGAGGTAGTGACGGAGCTGGGGCCATTGAAAAGACTACTCTCAATGACGCTCAGGTAGGTGGTGCTGGCGAGCAGCGCGGTAAAGACGATGGTGTGGATGGGGTGGGTGCACGCGCGACGACAGACGGCCTGGAGGAGGGGAGAAACCTGGCGGTCGTACCAGCTGGGGCGCGGCGACGAGTCGCTGCCGCCGTAGACGCGCGAAGGCAGCAATTTCGCACCGAGCATGGTCTGGAGAGGTGGTGAGGACGAGGTGAGGAGGAGAGGTTGGGAGGAAGAGAGCAGAGCAGGGACCTGGCAGACGGAGGACACCTCTGCCAGCTAGGAACAGTAACGGGCGGAGGAAGTTTTGTGGGCGGCACAACGACAAAAGGAGAACACGGGTCGTCGAGCGTCTTGTGGCATCTGGATCTTCTGAAAGTCTTCCACTTGTCTTCGACGACCGGCAGAAGCTAGGGGCGCACTCGGCCGGGGGCTCATAAATTTATGGCATCCTCGCACCTCCGTCGGCCCATTGGGGGCTATCATTGGTTGGGCCACCACACCGCCTATGCAGCATTCATCTACATCCATCACCATCTTTGTTGTTCTTAGCGATTGTTCCTGGTCTCGCCGTTGTTGTACGCAAGCCCTCAGCCGCCCGCCCAGCCACAGCCACCTCGGTGACTTGTAGATGTCGGCAACCGACAACTTGTCGACGCCAAGTACTACGGATAAGTAGCATCACGTTGTATCGCAGCGCAGCGCAGCGCATTGCATCTATCCGTCGTGAAACGATCGTCCAAAAGTTGCCGCAATCGACTGACGGGCATGCAAACACCCGACGACGGCGCCCGCCTGTAGGACATGTATCCGTACATGACACCAGCATGTACCACGAGATAAAAGGAAAAGACTCCGCCCTCTAGTCTAGTCTTGCTGCCTTGCTCCGCCACATGTAGACATCTAAACTGCTGGCGCCTTTTTGGACAAAGGCACGTCGCCGCCGGTAATGGCGTCGACAAAGGCCAAGTCGGGGTCATGCAGCATGACGTGAAAGTGCTCGACGGCGTGGACGCTCTTCAGCGACCTCCAGTTCTTGAACCAGATAACCTGCGCCTTGGTTCAGCAGTGCCACCAACAATTCAACAGCCAGCCTTACCCTGTCTGCGTCGACGTGCTCTCTGAACGTCTGCGTCACATAGTCGTCAATGGCCTGCCGGCCTTGCACCGTCAGGTCTCCCGTCGTCGGGTCTTCTTCCAACTCAAACTTTGTCCACACGACGAGGTGGACTATCTTTTCGTCGATGCCGTACGGCCAGTCGTTGTGCAGGATCTTGATGTCGTCTGCACCTCGTCAGCGCATCGTGGATAGGACAATGGAAAAAGCCAACCTGGATTGCTGAACGGCGGGCCTCTTGGCGTCAAATCATGCCACTTCAACCTCTCATTCTGGACAAAGTTGACAATGGAGCCGTACTTGTTGACCAGCTCCCACGTGTAATGCCGGTACCGACGCAGCTCGCTGGGCTTGCGCACCAAATCGCCGAGGCGGTTCGAGTTGACAATGTCCTTGACCTGCTGCCACGAGTACGGCGTGTACTCGGAGTTGGGGGTGCCGATGATCCGGCGGTCCTTTTCGTTGCAGTCGACGAGGAAGTCGGGGCACGCCTCGCTGCGGAGGTGGTCGGGGACGTTGACTTGCCACCATGGCAGCGCGGTCGACGGCATCGTGTCGTGGTGGAGGGGAAAATGGTCGACCTGGCCCCGGTTTAGTACCACGACGCTTGGGCGCTGGCCTGGCCCAGCTACTACATCGAGCAACGCATCCGCCCGACGTCGCCAACCTTCAGCGCGCACAAAACATGATGATGTTGGAGAAAGAGGTTGGAGTCGCTCGTTGGGCTTGTATCATTGCCCCTGACGGAGAAAAGCTGCATTCGTCGTCGTCGTCCACTCACTGACCAGCCTGCTATCATGGACCATCTCCACCCGCAATCCTGTCCTGTGCCACGACCGATATTAGACGCCGTGTGAGTATGAGAATGCCATTTCGAGAATTGTTTTCGTCTTGTTCCTGCCGTCTCCCGTCGAGTCTGCTCCATTCCACTTTTTCCGTTCCTCGTCAAGACGCATTTCACCATCAAGTCGCCCTGACGGACCGACGCGCCACTCTTTCGCTCTCGTCAATTCGACGTCGAATTCTTCTCCTGGCTACCGTACATACCGTCCCTTCCGCTTCCAACGCTGGTCCTCCCGCCGCTGCGGCCCGCATCCGCTTCAGTCCCTCGTTTCAATCCAATCCAATCCAATCCACGCGCGCGCCACGTTCATTGCCAGCCTGCCTCGAGTCCCGTCATTACATATTCTCTGTAACCGGACAAACGCTCAACGTCAATCTGCCAATCCTTCGTCCAATCCAGCCATTCAGCAATCCTTTTCTTTCCTCACTGCAACACTACATTACCCAGTCCCATCTCCACCCTCCCTCGCTCTCACCCACAAGACGACTCCAAAATCCAACGCGCGCGCATAAATTTCTCCTCCCACGCACTCCTCCTTGTCGCATCGCATCGCCAGTGCAGCAGTCTCCACCCGCGGCGCCCTCAGATAGACGAGCGATATCCCGGCGCCGATCTCGCTACCGCTTTAGGCCGACCACTCCTCACCACCTCCTGCTGCTGCTTATCAAGTGTGGTCCAGGGCGCGCGCGGAACTTTTTTTTTAATCTTTTTTGTCTTTCCTTTGGACTTTGAAAGAGCAGGAAGCCGTTGAGCAAAGCATCAGAGAAGTTGGTCGTCATTCATCGTCCAACAACGTTACATACGCATCACGTCCGCCGGCGGACTGGACTTGCAGAACAGTAGATTTTCCTACTCTTTCTTCTCTCCCATTCTGGCTGGCCCTCAATCCACGCTCTGCGCTCCCTTCGTCTCAACGTCGACGCGTTGATCGACGCGTTTTCCACTTCTTAAACCTCTTCCTCATCCTCTTAAACCTCACCCTCTCCATCCCACACCCACTTAATCACCACACGCACCCACAACTCACCACTGCTCCACCACACACCATACAACGAAATGGCCATCCGCGACCCCTACTTCTGGAAGCGCTTCAGCGCGGCGGTGCACGCGAGCGAAGCCGAAGAAGCAGCAGCAGCAGCCGCGCAGGCAGCGGCGGCGTCAGCATCCTCAACGGCAGACACGGAGAGCGGGGATGTGGAGAAGGGTGGAAATGGGGACGCAAAGAAAAGCAAGGGCGTTTTTACTGGCAGGGGAAGAAGGGCCAAGGTCGAGAGGACGTGAGTATATCTATCTACCTAAGCGGCGGCCTCTTGGCTGTTGAGCTGCCTCACCACCACCTTCTTACCTGTCTACCTTCACACTCTCATTTTCCAATTGCTTCACGGCGCAATGCTAACTCCTCCCACCGCACGCAGTCCCTCCTGGCTCGAACGCCAACAAGCCAAAAAGGCGCGCCGCACGCTCATCTGCTGGCTGTTCTGGTTTCTGTTTGCGGGTTTGATTGGGGCCGTCGTGGCTGTTTTGCTCGTTTTGAGGAGTCGCGGGTTTATTAAGTAGGGAGGTGAGGTGGGGCGAGGTTGAAGAGGTGGAGAGGAGAGATTTGGGAGGATGCTGGATGGACGGACGGTAGGCAATCATGGCGGCTGGCCTGCGTGGTTCTACTTTCTGCGTCCTCCCATCCTCCTACCTGGCATCATCTTCCATCACAACCCCGCTGCTTGGACCGACATGCATCCATTCCACGACCGCCCAACGCCTTTTCCCGCTCGACATTCAACTTCGCCATCAAACCCGCCTGCATCTCCTCCGCGCCACCGACCTTGCTTTACGACTACACCGCAACACAACACAGCACTATCAATCAACCGACCAACCACTCACCATCCAAACCCGGCATTCATTTCCAACTCTTCGACCGCGCCGGACGGACACTTCCTTGTATCATCGACCGACAGCATGCATGCACACCACCGTACCGTCACCATCCAAGCAATCGAGGAGTTGGAAGGGGAGATGATGGGAGATGGATGGGATGGCTTGGACTGACGGGATTGATTTGAGACGAGACGAGACGAGACGAGACGAGACGATGGAGCTTGCAGCGGAAAGCAGAAGAGGCAAGAGCAGCAGCAGCAGCAGCACAGCAGTCTGCACCTCCGCCGGCCTCGTCCTCTCACATCACTCGTCCCTCGTCTAGGTCTCAAACGGATGGATGCGACAAATCGATCAGACCAAACCAGACGCCCGCTTCGATTTCTCTTCTCTTCTTTTCAGTTGCTTTCCACCCCGGCTCGAGGCGTTACGGCTTGCCTTGAGTTTTTTCTTTCCCTCCTTCTCTTTTCTTTTCTACAGGTACAGGTTTCTTGACTTGGATGGCCCGAGCAACGGATAGGCCTGAGGAGGCCTGAGGAGGGCTAAGGCTGTTGTGATGGGTCCTTTTTTATTCTGCGCGTACTTGCTGGCTTGCCAAGTTGCTGGCTTGCGTACTTGATTGCTCACCACTAGAGACGAGTCGCTTCGTTGTCCATGGCCTTTTTATACTGCCTTCTATCGTACAGGTATATGCAGGCTACATAATACCCCCTTTACTTCTCTTCTCGCAATCAATTCAATCCAAAAGTCAATTGGAAATTTAACAGTCAATTCAAAAGTCGGTTCAAACCCTGCCCCTGAGTGCCTGGCTTCATGTTGTGCCTTCTCTCTACTACAGCATATACACTAGGTCGTCTTTAGTTTCCCTTCCATTCCTCCCTCTTCCTCATCTATGTATAAACATATCCAGTCAAGTCACCGAGGCTCCCGGCTCCCATCACCACCAAAATTACACGAGCGCTACATTTATATTACGTAGGCCGTCCGCCGTATAATCACTACTCTTCCTCCTAGTACTTGTGCCCAGCGAAGGAAGCAAAGGCAAACCAAACTAAACGGAACCAGTAAAAGAAACACACACATAGCCAGCCACGCGTCTATCTACAAAATCTTTCAATTTCATCATTGCTTGTATTGCATTGCACTTCACTGTGGTTGTACTTCGTCCATACTCCTATCCAGCCATGATGATGCCTTGGGTTAATTTACTACTAATTCACTGCTACGGCCACTACTGCTCCTCCTCCTTCTCCTCCTCCTCCTCCTTCCTCTGATTGTCCAAGATCCTGAAAGACTGATGGGCAGGGCAGCGTGGTGAGGGTAAAGAGAGAGAGAGAGAGAGAGTGTGTGTGTGTGTGCATGTACATCTATATTTCAGACCTAAAAAAACACCAGCACTAGCAGCAGCGCCTAATCCGCATCCCATCCCATCCCATCCTAACCCCATTGCAGACCATTCTATATGGCGAAGCTAGACGAACTAAATGGACCAAAAGAAGCAGACGCCGCCCCACCCACCCTACACCTTGGCCACCCATATCCGTAGCCGTATCTTACCTAATCCTGATCCTATGCGCCGAGGGAATGAATGTGCGCCGTGGAGTGAATGAATGAATGAATGAATGAGCGAAACCAAACCGAAAAGATAAAAGCAGAGTAGAGAAAACCCCAACCAGAGCAGACAAGGGGAGGGGGAAGAAGCGACATGCTCATTTGCGGTGCGGTGCATGCCGTGCAACAGAAAGGAACAGAACAAGGGTTTACTGGGCGTTGTAGCAAGCCAGGCTTTCTCGACGACTACTGTCTTGATCCCATGGCCACCCCACATTCGAGAAAAGTGGCAGCAGCAGAGTGGCAGCACAGCAACAGAGCAACACCATGGTGGCGGCGGCGGCGGCGGCAGCAGCAGCACGACGGGTGCGTGGGTGGGGAGGTGGGTGGGTAGACACATACAAATACAGCCATGGGCAATGTACCTGAGTACGCTGACGCTGACATGATGTGTGTAGGTCGGCAGGACAACCCCGTCTGCCCTTCCCCGACCCTCCCACCCATCGATACCAGTCTTTCTCTCTATCCCAGCAATGGAAGCCATGGCACCTTGCAAGGACGACAACGACGACAGCGCACAAGAAGTCCGTCCGCCAGTCCCACAGCGACTTTGCTGGCCAAACACAATTGTCGGATGTTGGAAGTTGGATGTCGGAAGTTGGATGTCGGAAGCAAAGCACATGACGTGACAGCCTGAAGCCTCACCCCAACGTCACGCTGCCCTGATGCGTCGGACAACTGCCGTCGCCCTTGGTATCCCACCACGAGCGGATGCAAGCCTGCGGAGTCACAAAAAACGTCAGCCAAAGTCCGCAATTCTCCAAAGCCCTGGCGAAACCTCCCCTTCATCCCCTCCCCTCCCCCATCAAATCCCCTACAACCCCCTCCCCCCGGTATCATCCTCCTCTCTCCCGGGATATCAATATTCGACTCACCCGATGAAACTTGCAAAAACACTCCAACCGGCCCATCTCATCGCCCACCGCAAACTCCTCAAAGCAAATGATGCACTCCTGCGGCTCGCCGCGCTCATCAACACAGTCCTTCTCACTCGCGCGGTAGC
The DNA here is from genome assembly GCF_038381095.1 of Phyllosticta capitalensis. Classification (NCBI taxonomy): domain Eukaryota; kingdom Fungi; phylum Ascomycota; class Dothideomycetes; order Botryosphaeriales; family Phyllostictaceae; genus Phyllosticta; species Phyllosticta capitalensis. The sequence goes on along the minus strand of NW_027117442.1, from coordinate 3,011,164 downwards.
GCAGCATGCCGTGGGTAGCTCTGCGGCGGCCGCGCGCCGACGACTCCGCCAGTGCCCCTCCTCCTCCTACGGGCGGCGTGCCCGCGGGCGAGGGATGTGCCGAGGTGGTTGAGCCGGGGGTGGCGGTGCCGGTGGGGTTGGGCGTGCTGGTGCTCGGCCGGCCGGCAAAGTTGGCCGCGATGCAGTCTTTGACGTGGGCTTCGCGCTGCGCGGTGCTGCCGTCGGGGCCCTTGGGCGGGAGCTCGTCGTGGCAGATGGGGCATTCGTCTTCCTCGGGGACGACGCGGCGGGGGGCGGGGGGCGGCGGCGGCACTGGAGGGAGCGGCGACGACGAAGACGTAGGACCGGGAAAGCGGTAGCGTGCGGTGTTTGATGACGAGGTTCCGGCGGTAGAACGGCCGCCGCGCAGGTGCTGGAAAAACGGCAACGAGGATGGGTTGTGTGGGTACGAGTAGGGCGAGCGGCCGGCTTCGTAGCTGCTGCTGCCGCTGGGCTGGCCGAAGCCCACGCCGCGTCGGCGAGAGGAGCTGTCGTCGCTGCGAGCATGGCGCGAACTGACGTCGCTCAAGGAAGGGCGGTGGCCTGACATGGCGGTGCCTAGTCTCGAAAAGCCCTGGCTGTCAAAAGTAAAGTTTCTGGAGCGACCGCCGGGCGAGAGTGGCGTGTACTGTAGCGGGGCAGAGGAATCGTTGAAGCCGGCGGAGAAGAAGTCGGGGAAGCGTGATTGTATGTCTTGGGGTGGAGGGTTAAAGTTTGGGTCGGGAACGCACTGCAAGCTGTTAGATGCATCGACAACGGTTGGAAGAGGGTGATTACAGGATTGCAAACGCGCACCTCCTCGCCTCCTCCGAGGGCGGGATTGTAGGCTTGCGAAGCTGAAGGCTGATCAGTGCCACTGTCTGCCGTGAGGTCGATGAAGTTCCCACCCTGCTGCGCCATTTTGATTTCCTCGGGCGCCCTCACAATGTACTGGCGAGGTATCGTGATGCGATGGGGCGAGCAGCCGGCGCAAACGACGCGGCCGCATTTTCTGTATTGACCAATGGTGAGCGGTGCTGCTGAGAAACATTGCACAGGGCGGGCCGTTGCAGGAGGCGCAGGAGATTTTGTTTGAAGCAATCTATAACTACAAAAAGCACGTACCTGCAGTGATGCTTTCGATACCAAAAGGTAAACTGCGCATCGCACACCGGGCAATTGGAGACGTCCGAGTCCGGCTGCCACGTAGGAATCATGATATCACTCTCCCTCCGGCCGCGATCGTCTTGCGACTGCGACGTCCTGGACGGTGGAGCAGGTCGTTCCGGACTGCTCGCTGTGAGATCTATCGCGTGGGATGACGACGACCCCGGCACAGGCGGCTCTGCCACTCCTTGGCTCGACGACGACCGATATCCGCCCCGTCTACCTGACGGTTCCGCCACGTTCAAGCGCCTCTTTCTGTCCGCCAGCCTGGTTGCGTCGGCCTCGGCATTTGGAGTTGCTGACGGCTCCCCGTCATTCCCGCGCAAAAAGTCCATCCATGTCTCGCCGCCGCGAGACGCGTCCGACGGCGCGCTGCGGTAGGTTGAAGTCGACGTCTCGCGGGGTCGACCAGTGTCCGAGGGGCCAGGGATTACGGGAACGTCGCTTGGAGAGCTGAGACGAGCGGGGTCAACTGCTGTTTGGGGAGCTGAATCTGTACAAGGCGAGGTATCCATAAACTCGGTCGAGCGCGGAGGCTGCGGAGCCAGAGGAGCGGTGCGGGTGTGCGTGTAATGAGCGAGGCGGAGAGGTGGACTGGCGATAAGATGTTGAAATTATCCAGCAGCGAATGCCGTGGTCATTACAGTATACGCGGAGGTGAGATTCGGTGGTCAGGGCGAGCGGATGCCGGAGCGTTCAGGTGGCAATGGAGTTCAGGAGCGGAGAGCGAGTCGATATGATGAGGAGCAGAGAGTAGCGTGTCGATGATGAGTTGGGTTTGTGGTGTCGCGGATTGCCAGGCAAGGGAATAAGTCTAGTGGTGAATTGAAGAGGTGAGAGCCGTGGAGGTGCAGTGCAGCAATGACGACGGTGCCGCCCTTGGCCGCAGCCGTAAGCGCGCCTTATCGCCGTGCAGCACAGTCCAAACCTCAGGCACCACCCCTGCAGCACTAGTACTTGGCATCCATGAATATTTTGGTCTTGATTCCCTTTCCATTTCCTTTTCCTATTACAAAACTACCCATTGCATCCTTTTCCGATTTGTACCCCTGAGTGAACAAGAGATTCCCCAAAAGTCTACTTTCTTGAATGAAATTACAGAGAAGGAAAAATCTCCCCCATCGTCCTCACCGTCGAGTGGTCGAGTCTTGGACAAACTCTGCCTGGCTCTCGAGGTGCGTCCCGGCATTGTACATCCCTGGTTGAATGCTATCAGACGCCTTGTGCTGGTGTACGTAGCCTGTACTTAGCGGCCGTTCGCCTTCGCCGCTCAACGCTCCCTGGCGCGCTGTTGACCCGCCCTCGCTTGCTTCGCTGTACGCCTCCCTGCCGCCGATGCTCGAAGCTGCCGACCGCTCAGGCGATGGCGAGGGTTCCGATGACCCAAAAGGCAAGCTGGGCACACGCTCTGCTGTTGATGGGCGGAGGTAGTCGGTTACTTGACCTTGAGCAATTTCCGACAACTGATTCTCGCCGTACGAGGATTGACGCTTGGAGCTCTTTCGCGGAATCTCTGGCGCTGTATGTACCGACATGTTTGAGCTGGCCTTTGATGTCATTCGAGTAGGCAGCTCGATCCCTCCAGCCGTCTCGATGGGTCCAAGTGTCGGCGCAAAGGCTGACGCGCGTGGATCGTCCAAGTCGAAAGGATCGCTCTCGTTTCCAATCAGATTTTCACGCTCAGCGCTGTCGCGCCCTCTTGCCCCCGAACGGCTGGAATTGATGCTCGAGGAGCTGCTTGACGATGTTGAGCCGCGGTTCGCGCCGGCCGTCGTGTCGGGATTGTCGCGATAAGGCTCATGTCCAGTCTCATCGTCTTCCTCCAGTGCCATCATGTGAGGGGCGCGCGTGCTCCGCACCACTTCAAAGCCCTTGCCCTTGTCCTTTCTCTTGCCTCCAAACAGTCCCTTGAACCAACTTCCTGCCGAAGCCACAGGTCCCATGGGATCCGCCGGACCAGTCTTGAGCTTTCGAGTCGGGACGCCTTCTGCGAGCGGCGGTCCGCGCGTCACCCCGTAGTAAAAGTCCGATTCTCTTACTGCGTAGTCGGTTCTTGGCCTCCGCGTCTCATTGATGTTTGGATCCGAGTCGTCTCTGAGATTGCGAAGATATGCAGGTGTGAGGCTGCCGCCAGTCTGTGCGAGCGACGGCCCCTCTCCAACATCGACGCTCTCTCCATTCTCTTGCAACCTATTCGACCAGTCTCCGCTTCCCCACGAAGCACGGCTGCGAGCTCCAGGAGTGTAGGCAGCCGGATTTTGCTCCTTTCGCGGCCTGGGAGGGCGGTAATAAGGATCGGACGAGCCCAGAACCATTGGAGCGCCGGCCAAGGTTACGCGTCGAGATCCAGTTGCAGTCGAAGCGCTTCCACTGGGTAGGAACGAGTGCGGAGTGGCCATGCCACCAGACGCTCCGAGTTCTGGGCTGGCCTTTCCAAGGCTGACTTCTCCTCCTTGACTGAATCGATCAAAGACGCCGCTGATCCGTCCATCGACGCCAGCGCGGCTGAGCAGCACCGTTGAGCTTGCCGACAAGCTTCGTGACCGACTTGCCCGACTGCCGACAATCACAGACTTGCCCTCCTCTCCAGCCAGCATGGCCGCATTGCTATTGAGGCTGCTGCGCTGCTTTCGGTGACGTCTAGACAGTTGCCGCTTTCCAAACACTTTGGTGAGCCCTCCTCTTGCATCTCCAGCTCCGGCCAATCTTGCTCCTACTTCAATAATCGTCTGGACCGCGTTCAGCAAGAACCCAAAGATCAAAACAATGGCGTGCAAAAGCAAAATAACGTAGCCCAGCCATCCTTTTGAAGATTCCGAAACTCCCAGATTAGGAACAAAGGCGACCATCAAAAGCGTCGTTACCAGGCGGATAATCGAGAAGAAGGTGTGGTATGCGTTCATGGACGTGGGTGCTTGAAATGGCCGGAACGCGTGCAGCGTCAGAATGTAAATGACTTCGCAAATGGCCAAAATAATGAGCTGCGCAATGCCAGAGGGCTGAATCGCACCAATGGCAACTCCGCGGACGAAAGATAGCAAGACGGGTATAAACGCAAACGGAGCCGCGTCGTCGGAGTAGGTATTGTAGAGCGGGCCGTACATGAGCACCGTGGGGAGGTCGTCAAATAGGTAGGCGCGGGGTTTGGTCGTGAAGATGAGGCGGAAAATCCAGGCGGCAAAGCCAATGACGGCGAATAAAAGGACGACGGCCATGGCAACAACAGACGCCGAAGACGTGGTCGCAACAACCAGCTGGAAAAAGGACAAGGCCACAATCGGAAGCAAAAAGTAGTTGAAGGTCATGCGCACAATGATTCCGGTCGAAAAGGGCGCATTTTTACTCCGCAGATCCTCCTCTTGGGTGTTGGTCAGAAAACGCTTCAACCATCGCAGCAAAAACCATCCCTGGCAGAGAAGCACAGCTGCAGCCGTGAGGCCAAGATACCACACTGCCATGGTGGCCCAAATGTCGCGGTCCATGCGCATACCGACAATCTCCCCAAGTCGCGAGAGTCCATAGGTTCCATTCACGACGTACAGTCCATCCACAAGGCTGCGGTAGCTCCCGGTGCCATCGCTGACAAAGCTCTCGTTGAAGAGCAGACTGGACCAGCTTGCCTGGCTCACAACGGGCTGGTAGAAGCCTGGGTATGCCAGATTCAGGCTGCCGGCAAGTACGATGAATTGGATGTATGCCAAGCAGTCGCCGAAGCCGGGAGTCACCAGCCTCAGCAAATCTTCGTCTCTTCCATAGTTGCTCGTCCAGCGAAACGGGTCCGACGATCCCCAAGGACTGTACATGGCAGCAAAGACGGTTGCGGCGGCGACGAAGATGAGGATGGCTGCCGGGATGAAGCAAAGAGCGTTTGCAATGGTGCTCCCCAAATCAGGCGTGATGTTGGCCGAAACGCAGGCCAGGTCTGGCGCGCCGGCATCTCCAGATTGGACCCTGATTGTGGTCGCCAAGGTCGAAAACGCGTAAGTGCTATAAAAATTATGGGCGACGGTGAAAGCCGAGAGGTCGTAGGGATTGCTCCGATTCTTGTAAAAAGACGGTCCTATAGGACATGATGTATTGACAGTGGCCTCGCAAAACCGTGAAGCGTCATCAAAGGGAGTATACGACAAAACCTGCGACTTGGCGAACAACGTGGTAAGCTTGTTGTTGGACTCGCTCAGATCCACAATCTTGCCAAACGTGTCATTGGGATTGTTCCAGTACGAGGTATTGTCCACCGACGGAAGCGTACCCTCAGTCGCCTGGCCCGAAACGTTGCCGTAGATGGTTATGTTAAGGTTGTGGTCTGAAGAGGTGGTGTTGAAGCGCGCGCTGAAGAAGTAAGGGGTAAATTGCAGTTGCTTTGGATTTGAATTGACAATGGCGGGATCTAGACAGTTGTCGAAGACGATGAAGGCGGCATTGACAGAGGAAAGGAGGAGGAGGAGCGTTAGCATAAAAGTGCCGTAGCCTAGAGGTGGACGACGCATCTTCCGGCGGGCGCGAGGACGGGGCGAGGGTGGTTGCCGCGAGGGCAGAGCCGGCACGGAGGTGCTTGGCATTGGAGGGCGAGGAGCGACCGAGGTCGAGACTAGAAAGTCTTCATTGCTTTGCGACGAGGCATGGGGAGTGGTGGGAGGAGTGGGTAGGACGCGTTCCATCCAAGAGTTTGTCGCTCCGGTCGTCCTCGTCAGGGCCACCAGCTTTGGACGTCAGCGGCCTGTACGCCCTGGCGGGGTGCGCCGATCAGTCGAACCTCCGTAGACCCTCACAGCGAAGATGCCTGCTGGGCCAAACGCCGATTGCGAAGACGGTTGACGGTTGACGGCAACGTTGTAACTCGTAGGAGTAGTCCCGCGCCTAGGAGTACGACTATCTTCAGGGGCCGTGTCAGGGCGCGCGCGTACGGTAGGGGTTTCGAGGGCGGTGCTTGGAATCCGGCGGGACCGAATTGTGGTAGCTTGTAGCACCCGCGCAGAGCGACAGACGGGCGACTCGGGATGTATCGTAGACAGACAGGAGGACCACGGCGGGTAGCGAGAGACGTAGGGAGAGTTGTAGATGTAAAGTCGCTCGAGGAGAGAGAGAGAGGTCGGATGTGGGCAGTCGAGTAGAGTTGGTTGTTAGGAGCGAAAGCTGAGAGACATGACGGCTGGTGGTGGCATCATGTCGCTGATCCCTGTCTAGCGTCCAAGGGCAGTGCACACGCTGCTATTTTCATCCCCACGACATGACCCTCGACCACGACTACACATGCACCGCGATAACGTCCATGATGTAGCTCGGGTCCACCGCGAAGAATGTGACGTTATTTTACAATTTATTGGCCTGCTTCCTTCCGGTTCTTGAGTCCAAGTCGTTCGGTGCTTGGCCAGAGCTTTGGAACACTGAGTTGGCGCCATGAGGAAGCTCGCGAGGTCAATTATTCCGGCCGCAGAGTGAGCGGTGCGAGCTGCTATTTCGGTATCTACAGAGTAGGGAGAAGTCATGCTTGGGAGTAAACGAGAATGACGCGACCATGGTTAGAAGAGCGTGTGGAACAAAACAGGGCGTGTCAGACTTCTCCATCTCTTGTTGGTGGTGGATTAGGGTCGAGAGAAAATAGAAGGAGCGGAAAAAACATTAACGCCAAGATTTGATATCCCAAATTCGGGCCATCTAGAGAGCATTCGAATGCGAATCACCAAATACCCAAGTCTGAAAATACACCTACAGGGAGTACCTGTGCTCGAGCAGCCCGTTCCGCTCTTGACATTCCATCTTCTGCGGAGGGTCCTGTGGCGCAGGGTCTAGTGGCTCGGTGATTTCAGCCACTCCAAGACGACTCAACAGGGCAGGCCACAGGCGCATTTGTCGTCGGTGACGGACTACCACAACACCGACTGACCGACCGACGCCTCATCACTTCCGCAGTCATGTCGTCAGCTCAAGGTCAAAATCCCCCTCCAGTCGTCGACCCGGCCTTATACTCTCAACAAGAACGCCCAGAGCAAGACATTGCTTCGCGTCTACACGATCAATTCTTTGCCCGGACCAACCCCAGCTATTATCCAGCCTATCATCCCCAGGACACTGCGCATCCGACCGCAGACACCGAGGCCGCCTTACAAGCTATCGCGACAGCTGCCCAGGGCCACGACAGAAGAGCCTCCACAGCGAGCTCTGCTTCCGCCGGCGGTGCTATTAAGCCTGATGGCCACAGGTACGCGCACGATACCTCCCTGTACACAGTGGGCCGCCAAAGAATGGTCAACTCCAAGGCAGGGCCGGGGTGCTCGAATGCTCCCTGTACGCACATATTTGGACTTGGCGATTTGGATGAGGTCAGCTCGCCGACGACCGAGTCAAAGCGTAGCCGGGAGTCTTCGAGCACCTTGCTCCAGAGTTGACCATTACTTGGCCCACCGTGTGTTTCTGCTCTTGCTAACGTCTCCAGCGGCCAAACAAAGCTTGGTCCAGATGGCAAGCGACTGAGAGCTTGCGACCACTGTCGCTCTCTAAAAGTACCACCTCCCACCACTTACAAAACCCTCACTAATTCTCGTAGGTGCGCTGCGATCCTCAAGAAGAAAATGGCCTCATCTCCGAAATCTACCCTTGCCGCCGCTGCCTCAAGTCGAAGAAGACTTGCGTCACCACCGCGCCCGCCAAGAAGCGAACAAAAAAGGCAGATACTCGTGTAGCGGAGCTGGAGAAAAAGGTCAATGAGCTTACAGCTCGTCTTGGAGATGCGCCAATGCCGCCATTTGTCACACCTGGCCCGGCTGCCGCGATGCCAGAGCACCACTACCCGGGAGACTATCTCGAGTCACTGGCGCGTCCAGAGAAGCGGCGCCGGATCAGCGAGCATACAGACGTCCATGTGGGTTGCCTGCCATGTGCGCGAGACTTGGCTTACACTGAACAGGGTTCGCACGAAATGCGCAAAGACTTGCTTGCGACGCCGCATGATGCCGAAGCTCGCGCATCGCAAGCCGACCCTGCGTACATCAACTTCGAAATCGATCGCTGCCTGTCTGCAGACACGGTGGAGCGCATAGTCCATCGCTACGTCCACAAGATGTCTCCTGCCTTTCCCGCCGTTCCTCTCCCCCTCGATACGACCGCCGCGAAGCTCCGAGAAGAGAAACCATTGCTCCTGCTATCCATATTGAGCTCTGCGTCATATGGCATCGACCCACCCGTCCCCGTCGAGACGCAGCGGCACCTGGCCGACTTGCTGCAAACATTCTTCGCGGAGCTCGTCTGGCGCCGGCAGGAGAAGAGTCTGGAAATCATACAGGCCCTCATCATTTGCGTGCTGTGGTACCGGCCTCCTGCGGTCTTTGAGAGCCATGCATTCTACATGCTGACCAGCATTGCCATCACCATGGTGTTGGAGCTGGGTCTCGGAAAACGAGCGGGCAACGCTCAGGCGAAGCTGGGATTGGCAGCTTTTCGACGGTCGCTCCCAAACGCTGGAGGACCGGAAGCTCGCAGGGCATATGTCATGTGCTACTACATTGGCACCAAGTAAGGGCAATTCTTCGTGTCTCTTTGCCGTGCTGACTTTTGAATAGCATCGCCATGGTTCTCCGACGTCCCATGTGGCTTCGATGGAACCAGTACATGGACGAGTGCATCACGGAGCTCGAAACATCCCCAGACGCGCTGCCATCCGACAAGATCCTCTGCCACCGCCTCAAACTGGCCGCCATCGCCGAAGAAGTGTCCTCCCAATTCGCCATGGACGACCCCGCCGAAAGCGCCAACCTCTCGGACAAGTTCAACGAAATCGCGCTGCGGAACTACGAAGAACGGCTGGACCGCCTGCGCCAGCAGCGTCCGGCTCACATCGATCCCGCCATGGTCAAGTACTACGAGAATGTCGTCAGTCTTTATATGCACGAGGTCGCCATGTCGCACAACCAGAATGAGGAGCAGAATGTTGAGAAGGATGGCCCGACGGCTTCGGATCCGGTTCGTGTTAGGTGCCTGCAGGAGTGCATTTTGGCCTGCCATGGCATCCTGGAAAACTTCCTGTCCCTCTCGTTTGAGGACTTTTACATCTTGCCGTTGATGCATTGTAAGTCATGATCCCCCCTTGCCCTTCATATGCTAACAACAACAGCCGTCCGTTCGCTCTACGCTCTCGTCTGCCTAGCCAAAATGTGGATAGAAGCCACCGCTCGCGGAAGCGAGCTAGGCAGCGTCGTGGACCCGCAGTCCCTCCGCCTCGAAGACTACTTTGGCCAGCTCATGCGCCGCTTCCAGGCGACCGAGGAGCTCGACCCGCAAGGCCCGCACGTCAAGTTCCCTCGCATTCTCACGGGCATGCAGGCGCGGTTTCGGCACTTCAAGGCTGAAAAGCGGCCGGAAACCATGGCAGCAGCAGCGGCGGTGGGAGACGCAGGGGCTCCCACAACCATCCCTTCGAATTCCACGACCAACCTCCACGATGCGGCGGCGCGCCACAATGGCACTACTGGAACTTTCCAAAGCACCAACAACAACGCTGGCGGCGGTCTGACTGCACAGGGCCCAGCCGCAGCAGCCCAAGCCCAAGCCCAGACGCAGACGCCTCTCCACCTGCTCTCCGAAGTCGCGCAGCACGCGCAAGCACCTCCCATCCAACACCAGCCTCAATCACAGCAACCAGGCGGAGGAAGCACGGGGGCCTACGCATACGACGCGGCGGCCGCAGCAGCCGCAGCCGCCGCCGCCGCCGCCCAGCAACACCAGCATCACCAACATCACCACCAGCAGCAACCCCTGGGCGGCGCATACGGCGGATGGGACATGTCAGGAGCCGGCGGCGGCAGTTTTGGCGAGCTCGACCTCTCGGGCATGGCGCTGGGTGTCGACTGGTCGGGGCTCTTTGGCGGCGTGTTCGGCGGCGCGTTCAGCACCAGCGGGTTGGGCGCGGATTTCGGCTTTGGTGCTCCTGCTCCTGCTGCGCCGGGGGCTACGAATGCTCCTGGTGCTGCTGCTCCCGCGGCTCCAGGTGCTGCTCCAGGTGTTGAAGCGACGAATGTGCAGCCGCCGAACCATCATCATCACCAGCCCGGTGCGGCGCAGGCTGCGACGCAGCATCAGCATCACCAGCATCCGCATCCCCAGCACCCGCATCAGTACTAGACAGACTGTAGTCTTCAGTCTTCCACTGCAAAAGCTGGGCAGGGGCAGAGTCGAAGCCGACGTCAAAACTGATCTCATCTCATCATCTCAGGGCTCACAGACGGCGCTCACCATGTCTTGTGTCCCACAGAAGAAGCACGAATGGCATTACTTTTTCTCACTCTCAGTCTTGCTTCCGTGGGTGCGCCCGTAGGCGTCGGGAGCGCTCATTTGACGCGAACACTTGGTCAGTGTCTGTCTGTCGACGAACGAGTGAATGAGTGGGAACACTGGGTGCCAGGAGAAAAGAAAAGCAGGCAATTGCAAGTCTACTACTGCTACTGTCATTGCCATTGCTCTTCGGGCTGAACAAGGAGCCTGTCCTGCGTGCGTGTGTTTGAGCTGGCTACGCAAGACAGCAAAGATGGCATGGATGGGCGTGGGCAGAGTAGGGAAGAGGGCACACCATCCCCATCAAAGGCGCAGTTCTTTTCTCTCAATTTTTGCATCGGGCGGCGGCCGCTTAATCAGACAGGAACGACAGGCTAAAAAAGCTTTACTCTACTTTCCCTGCTGCCCTGGTCCATGTTGCTGAGACTGTCGACGATGACGACGATGCTGCTGTTGGATATCATTAGTTGTACTCTACTTGTACTCTGTATTCTGTATTCTATAGCCGTACCTGCCAACCTAATACACAACATTAATATCCAATTCCAATGCACACATACGCAGCCAAGAGACCCTCTATCCTGCCCCCATACCAAACCCCCAAGTCTAACCTGACGCTAAAGATGGGCCATCAGCCACTTTGCAAGCCTGCACACACGGACGTGATGTGGTGCTAGGCAGAACTGAGATAGAGGACTGGCTGGTCGATGATTTAGTTGTGCAACCAGAGGCAAAAAGAACGGACGGCCATGTCGCATGTGATATATTTTCCTCCTCCATCAAGCCTCACAGACCACACACACACACACACACACACACACACACATCAAGCGCATCATCGTGTATTCATCCATCATGATCATCATCATTATAGTTGGTACCAGGTAGGTACAGCACATAGAACAGGACATCAAGCAACCAACATTAAGCATCACAGCACCAGTCAAGTGCACTCCAGCATTTCAAATCTAAGCCCGAAGCCTCCTCCCCTTGCCCTCCTCTTTTTGAACTATGTGTTTGTTTATTCTGCTGCGGCTCTAGGACCAGGACTAGGACTAGGGCCGATGCGAGGGGACGGACTGATGATTCGTTTCTTTGGCGGCACACGGGAGGGAGAAGGAAGAATGAAGGAGCTTACGGTTAGTTGTCTTGTAGATTCATTATGTCGTGACTAATGTTTCCATCAAGAAGATAATGGCTTTCTTCTCTTCTCTCCTCCCCCCCTCTCCCCCCTCCTCTCTCCACCAGTGCGCCATCAACCCCGGCTGTTTATACATACCCACACCTACCATCATTCTCTTACGGCATACGCGTAGACAGATTTAATCTTTGCGTTGTGACTGGCTACGCATGCCACGGTGGATACGTAGAGGGAAGGAGAGAGAGGGGATGCACGAGGAGGTAGGTAGGTTCCGCTTTTTAACGGCTTGTTTCTGCGATTGATTGGGTTCGTTTGTTTGGTTTGTTTGGTGCCGATTGTGATGATGTAGCGCAGGTTGCGTGTTGGAAGACTGGGGTTGGATGAAGATGGCGAGGAGAGGGTAGGTCTGGTGAGAGAGAGAGAAGGAGAGATGTGTTAAAGCGACCACAGCGAGAGAGATGCCATCATGTCATGTGCAGTCGTATCTCTGTTCCGATTCATTTCGTATCTGCCCTGCCCTGCCTGCCGGTCCTCTTTGAGAGCAAGAGTCTGCTTCCCTCCCCCCTCACGCCGGATCCATCTGCTCCTCATTTACTTCTGTGCCTGGCTGGTATCAGCGGCCTTCCCGCGCTTGCTTTCCCCCCATCGCTTCTAAAACCACGCCAACGTCCACAGCGCCGGCAACCCAGGCCACCGCTCCTGCCACTCGCCCAGGATATCGGGGACGCGCTCGTCAAAGCCGACGCGGGCGGGGCCCGCACCACTCTCCCAGCCCTGCGGGCCCTTGAGGGCCCTCTCCTCGTTGGCGGCATCATTCAGCCGCGTGGCCAGATCGAGAATGGCCTTGCCGCCGACCAGGGCCTCCTCGTGGTTGTCCTTGATGTCGACGTTGAAGACGTGGACGGGCCGGTTGAGCGGCGAGCCGCGCGACAGCAGGTCGTCGACGACGGCGTCCCAGCAGCGCTCCTCGCACGTGATGACGACGTCGACGGTGCCGCCCTCGACGCCCGCGGCGCCCTTGTCCGCTGCGTGCTGCATGCGCGGCGCCCCCACCCGCCAGTCCTGCCAGCGCTCCGGATACCGCTTCGTGTGGCGGTTGCGGTCCAGCATGTTGAGGATGCCGTTGGCGCGGTACAGGCGTGCGTCCTTGGACTCGAGCTCGCGGTACATGGCGTCGTATGTGGTGGTGTTGAAGGCGTAGACGTTGGGTTGGCTGATGCTGGGGCCAGGCAGCCGCACCAGCGAGCCCGTGCCGAAGGATATGACGGGGTATTGCGCCGACGAGAGTTGGAGGTGCGCTTCCATGGATCTGTGAGTCGGGGGCGTGTCAGTGGGCATGGGAAGTGGCGCGTGGACATGGACGGGACACGGACGACATGAAGTAGAGAGAGCAGGGCCATTGGTTGATTTCATTGTTGTATATTTTACATCATGGCATAAAGTACGCGGGTCAAAAGGCATTGCGCCGTAGAACAGAAGCCGGAACGCGAAGAAAAAAATAGAACCATTGTCAGATCACATCATACCAACTTACCTGTTGTTATTGCTTGCGCAGACTGTGCAGAATTTGAGCTTATAGCCGCCGCCGTTACTTTCATTCTTGTCTCCCTGGGCAGGTGGTGGTGCGTCATTTGCGCCATCCAAGCCTGTCTGCAGCTTCTCGGAGGTGTCTTCTGGGGGAGGCGGCGGCGGGACGGGGACGGCGGCTTTTGCGCGTAATCTGGGGTCGGCGGACATGATGGTATTCGCGTGGAGAAGAAGATGGGGGTGTGGAGAGAAGAGTTGGATGAGGTGACGCGGTGGAGTTTATCTGTGATTTTGTTGGCATGATGAAGCAAATGGATGGAAAGAAGAACGGGTGAAGGAGGTGGATCAGAAATTTGCGTATACGGTATAGTTGTCTCCTCAAAGTTGATAGGACAGCTCCAATAAGGGTAACATCATTAGGGGATTGGGAAGGAGGGAGAATTGGACATACCTTGGTGGTGGGTGAGGTGTGGAGGAGTAAAGAGAGGATGGAGAAGGATGGAAACCTGAAGTGGACGCGCAGTGGAGGTCCGAGCGTCTGGCGGGGTCACGTGGGCTTGGCGTGACGATGCAGACAGGAATGCCTGAGGAATCCAATTCTTTTTTGTATTTGTTTCAAGAAGCGCCAGGAGACATTTTGACGTCCTGACTTGGGCTCCTGCTCCGTCACGATGCACTCTGCGACCGGCCGGGCCTCGGGTGCTGTCACTGTCGACCTCGGCCGTGTGGCCTGGCTGAGGCTGTCGATGGCAATGGAAAAGGCTGACGATGAGTGCGGGTGGCTGTGAAAATGGTACATGTCATTATCATTGTTCGCTGTGTGTTGTAATCGAATTTTTAAAAGGGTCGTAGAGGTCGACAGTGGTGGTTGTTTTTGTTGTCTTCGTCTCGGCCCATCTGAAACGGCCCATCATCTATTCTTAGCCATCACGGCGAACACAAACCCTCGATTCTCTCCATCACGGCCTCAACTCATCCACTTGCAGTCCACCACCACCACCACCTCACTCGCTCCCACTCCTCATCCTCTCTCCCTCTCCTCCCCTTGCCGCCGTTTGGGACTCGACATCCGCAAAATCCCCAGGGCGCTCGCCCTCGCAGCTGACCCTCGCTCCGTCTTGACCCTTGTCAGCGCTTCCCGCCAGCCCACCCGCGCAACCAAGAGTCCTCTCCACCACGGCCAACACCAACAAAGCTTCTTTTCCACCTCCTCTGGCGCCCATCTCTCCCCACAAACTCCAGAGCCTGCCGACCGCCGGCCCCACGACATTGGCCGACCTGACCAACCGCCGCACAACAACACCCGACCCGAGTCGCGACGCTCCCAATCACCACCTCACTGCCACCCTTCTGCCCAACTTGTAGCGCCCCGTCGCTGCCGGCTCGACTGCCCAAGGCTTCATTGCAGCTTGGACGTTCGTCGCATACTGTGCGGCCCGGCGCATTTGTACCCGCAACATTCGCGACGGCCGGGTGCTCAACCACGAGACCCTCCCACATTGGTGCGCACACGGCACAGCTCTGCGGGAGCCCACCCAACACCATGGCGGCCGTTGCGCTCGACCAAAAGTCCGAGTCCGCGTCAAAGGACTCACCTCACTCCCCGCCCGCGGCCACCTCGCCCTCCACGCTTCCCCCGCTCGTCACGTCACCCGGCTCGCGCCCCTCCAACAGTGCGCGCGCAAGCTCCTACGCCAAAAACCGCCTCTCGACCTTTTCCCAGACCTCCGCCGCCCATCGCTCCCGGCCAACGTCGACAGCCTACCCGGTATTTCACTCCAGCCTCAGCTACACCCTCGTCCGTGACTTTGCCTACCCTCCCTACAGCCCTCTGTTTTACGGTCCGCTACCGGAGCAGCACTCGGAGATTTCCACCCCCGTCAGCGAGTCGCAAAGCAGGCGGCTTTCCGATCCGCCTCTCTCGTGGGACGGCTCTCGAGTCTACTGGGGAGCCGGCCCATGGGAGAGCGCCGGCGAACAATTACCCTCCAGCTCCTTTGGCGACGGGCCGCCGTGGAGCGAGGACGAAGACTTGCACAGCCCGGTTGTCACTAGCGCAAGACACAAAAAGCACAAGTCGAGCGCTGGCGAGTACGACACTCGAGGCCGCTCGACCGAGCGCGACGCCGGCCCGAGGCGGGGATCCTACACTGGCACCAACGGCGACGGCAGCCAGACGTACTACGTTAGCGACCTGGACGAGGCCAATGGCCCCGGCGGCGAATTCATCACATATCCAGCAGGCGAAGAGGAGAGGAACCTCGCCCGGCGCGCCTCCGAAGGCCTGCCGCGCCGAAAGTATTCGGACCAGGACGGCCTCTTGTACTCGGAAGACGACATGTCGGACGCATCGTCCCAGGGCGGCCACAACGAGGAGAGCAGATTTTCACGCGACTACCAATTCACCATTGCCTCGCCAGACGAGGAGATGCACGGTAAGGCCGTGGCTCTGTTCGACTTTGAGCGCGAAAACGACAACGAGCTGCCGCTGACCGAGGGCCAAATAATCCTCGTGAGCTATCGCCACGGACAGGGCTGGCTCGTGGCTCAGGATCCGCGCACAGGCGAGTCTGGACTCGTGCCCGAAGAATACGTACGGTTACTCCGCGACATTGAGGGCGGATGGAACGGCTTGATGAATGGCAACGAAATCGCCCAGGAGGCATCATCCTATGACGACGAGACCAACGAAGCAACCGACACGACAGCAGCAGCAGCAACTCCCGCAACAACAACAACCACCACTACCACGACCACCAGCTTGGCGAGCCCCGGCCTGCAAGGCAGCGGCAGTAACAACAACAGCGAGGCCCTCACGCCCACACAAAACAACCACAAACGCGCGACGAGCGGCCTCAGCGGGACCAGCGGGCACTCGGCCAGCAACAGCGAGTTCTACACGCCCGTCGTCAGCACCTTTTCGACCAGCTCCAAGGACCTCGAGCGCTTCCCGCAGCACCTCCTCGGCAGCCAGGTCACGACGCCCGTCGGCGATGGCTCCTTTCCGCGCCGCGGCAGCAAGGCGTCGACGCAGAGCCCAAAGAAGGAGGAGGCGGCGGCGGCGGAGCAAAGAGCGCCGGCGGTAGCGGTGAAGGTGGAGGTGGAGGAAAATGGCCATCATGCTAAAGGAGAAGCCGGCGCTGGCGAAGGTCGATGATGGTTGGTGATACCCAGAGATTATTGTCATGTCCAAGAAGGAAATTTTCCTCTTCGCTTTTGGTTAGGGCATGTCGTGTACGTTTTCTTCCTTCTCCTCTATAACGCCCTTTTTTTTTCGCGCGCGATTGTCGAACCTTGATTGCATCAGTCGGAGTAACTACCCCCTGTGTGTTTGCCAGTGGTTCTTTTGATTCTCTTTTGGCCACATCTCAAATGCGTCGTCGTTGAACACTGGTCTTGATGATCCCCCTTCCCATTCGTTTCTGGTGGCACCGTGGAGCAGCGTGCATTCCACCGTGTTTTTTGAATCACCCGAGTTGGGAGTCGACTGCTGCTGATGAGCTAGCTGGAGCGGAATGAGGCGTGAGCGTGTGCTGCTGTTGTTGTTGTTGTAGCTGTAGGTACGACATGGTAGGAACTCGAAATGCAGACCAGACAGACTGTGGAGACGTCGAAGGGACCATGTAGACTGGAGCTTGACTTGCTGCGTGCTGCTTCCTACCTACCGACGACCGTCTGTTTGATGCAGACACGCGTGTCTTTTCTCATTTCTTATAGAGCGAGTGAGCGACGGCTGAAGAGCAGAAGAGGAGAGGAGTAAAAATAGCTGCGTGGTGGCCGCGTGCTCCCTCCCGTTCCTAGGCACATCAAGCTCGCCTCGCCTCATCTCGAGTCGCAACAAACGTCGGTCGGTCGTCGTCCCCTCCACCCAAACAAGTCAACACCCGGCAGCCTTTGTCCTCCGATCTTTGCCGCCCTGGCGCTTCACCGTCGTTTCTCGCGCGCCTGCCTGCGGTCTAAAGATGGACGGTTTGATGGGCCTTCGCTCGGATGCGAGCGAGCAAGCGAACAGGCGACAGCCGACAGCCGACAGCCGACAACAAGATGGGGTGAAGAAGGTACGTGCGTGCTCAGGGTAGGCAGTGTGGCAGGACAGCCTGACAGGGCAACTCAGGTCAGACGGGACCAGGCGGTGGTGGTGGACGGTGAGGTGGTGGACGCCGTGCCGCAGGTAGGTGCTTGGTTTTGCTGCTTTGCTCCCTGCGTAATCTCCCTACAGTGCTTCTACTAAACAACCGAATCCAGTGAATGCGAGGTAGGTCGGCATGGTAGTAGGTTTGTGCCTCGTTGCGGGTTTTTGCTTGCGTGTGCTTTACTGACTGATATTCTAGTACAAATATTACTGGTTTACGCTGCGTCTACGGCAGACTAGGTACTGGCTTTCTGGCAAAAGTTGGGTTTACCTAGGTTAGGGAGCCAAAGGTGGTGGTGTTGTGCAGCAGCAGTGAGCGCGCAACGGCCCGAACCACCGCAACCGACGAACCGACGGACGGACATAGACGTGGGACCTGACGGTGGAACTCCCACCTATCACACACATCCATCACACTGCAACCATTTTCCCTTATCCTCTGCAACGATTTCCTCCACTTACAATGGCCCTGCCACACACCCATCTTCCACCTACCTACCTTCCCGATCCAACGGCCGGCAAGTCAAGTTAGGATAAACGACACTCGACCTTCCTACACGAGAGGAGCCGCCTTCTTGGCTTGATGTCGCCTCGGACGACATGGCCCCATCGAGCATAAGCGAGCGTTGCAAACGAGGGACCGACTTTCGAAACACGGTGACCCCTGACGTGGCTCCTCCTCCTTCTTCAACCATGCAAGACCGGAGGCGCGTCTGGAATTCACCAGGAGGTTGTTTGTTTGCGACGGCTGAACGGGGCGACGGACGGATTTGTGACATTCGGGTATTGATTTCCAAGTGTAGGTGCTGGCTGAGGCTCCTTGAACGGTCGATGCATGTCTGGGCCCGTGTTGACAGTATATGAACACCATGGCGGCGCCGTATGTTGACGATTTGTTGCTTGCTGCTTCTGCTTCTGCTTCTGCTTGTCTTGCGTTGGAGCCAGACTGAACTGTCTCGTTGCCGGACTCCTCACTCTCTTCCCCTGCTTCAACATTCTCTTTTCTATTTCTCGTCTTGACAGTCTTTTCCTACCATTCATCCACATCTCGCAACCATGAAGCTCCGCCGCAACGTCTCCCTCAGCGCCGCGGCCCTCGCCCTCCTCGCTCCCTCGCTCGCCCATGCCTACGCCAACCCGGGCGCCTGCAGCGGCACTTGCACCAACACACACGACCCATCCATCATCCGGCGCGACAGCGACGGGACATATTTCCGCTTCTCGACGGGCGGCAAGATTGCCGTACATACGGCGCCGTCGCTCACAGGCTCCTGGACCTACCTGGGTGCGGCCATTCCCGATGGCAGCAGCATCGACCTCACAGGCAACGACGACCTCTGGGCGCCCGACGTGTCCAAAGTCGGGGATTATTACTACCTGTACTACAGTGTGAGCAGCTTTGGCAGCCAGGACAGCGCCATTGGCGTCGCGCGCAGCACCGACCTCGAATCGTGGACGGACCTGGGCAGCACGGGGGTCAGGAGTAGCAGCGGCAAGCCGTACAACGCCATCGACCCGAACCTGATCAACGTGGACGGGAGCTACTACCTCAACTTCGGCAGCTTCTGGGACGACATCTACCAGGTGCCGATGAAAAGCACACCTACCGCCGCCAGCGGCAGCACGTCGCAGCTGGCCTACGACCCGACGACGACGGCCGAGGAGGGCGCGTTCATGTTCGCGTACGGCGACTACTACTACCTCTTCTACAGCAAGGGCCAGTGCTGCGGCTACGACAGCAGCATGCCGGCCAGCGGCGCCGAGTACAAGATCATGGTGTGCCGCAGCAGCTCGGCGACGGGCGGGTTTGTCGACGCGGACGGCACGGATTGCACGAGCGGCGGCGGCACCGTCGTCCTTGAGAGCCACGACAATGTCTATGGGCCGGGTGGCCAGGGCATCTATGACGATCCTACCGAGGGCCCGGTGCTGTATTATCATTATGGTGAGTGCGGTGCGGAGGAGAGAGGGGGAGTGGGCTGACGGTGATGCAGTTGATACTACCATTGGCTACGCGGATGGCGACAAGCAATTTGGCTGGAATACGATTGACTTTTCGAGCGGCTGGCCTGTCGTATAGCCGGCGAGGACGAGGAGGAGCGCGTCGAGACGAGACGAGCGGCGAGAAGGGCGCGCAGCCGTGAGCGCAGTTTGCTTTACTTTCTTGGTACATATTCAACACTCGACATTTCGAGTCGTCCAGTCCCGCCTGTCCGCTTCTGCTTCCCTAATCTGCTTTACCACTGTCTGCACAAAATGACTGAACGCTCCTCGGCTGCCGCGCGACTTTAGCACCAAATCTTGGACCTATCACTACAGGTCAAAGAGGCGGTGAAAACCGCTCGAGTGCAGTAGCTGGTGCTCATGCGAAGGATCTGGCCGTCGACGATGGCCCGTCCCTCCTCCTGCTCTAAAATAGGAGCGGCTGCATTCGCTCGCAACCCCTCATCGAGACCACCACCAGACACATACTCTCTTACTTCAAGATCATCACACCCAAAAGATGGACATCTGCGACGACAACTCGCTCCCACCAGACATGATCCTCTCGAAACGCTCCGACTGGGCCATCTGGTACACTCAAATCCGGCTGCTCGCGCACGGGCAGGGAGTCTGGCCATACGTCGACCCAGACATCCCCGAGCCCAACGACCCCATCAAACCAAAGGCGCCCCGATACAGCGACGGCGCCAACAACGTCGACGGGCGCGACAAGGACGACGTGATGCACGAGAGGCTGATGGACTTTGAGATCGAAGTCGAAAAATGGAACCGGGAAAAGGAGGGTATTTCGCGGGTTGCGCTTTGGATTTGCGAGACTGTGGCGCGCAAGTATCACTGGCTCATGATGGACGAGAAGAGGTGGCATCCGAGGTTGCTGGTGCAGGATTTGAGGTGAGTTTTGCGGTTTGTGACTGTTGTGATTGTCTGTCTGCCTGCGTCGCAGGCTCGGATATTGTTGCAGTTCTTGGGCGCAGTATGCTCAGGAAGACTTCATTGATCGTTCTCACGTATCTATAGTGCTGTGTATATACAAGATATCGGAGACTTCTGCTGGAGCGTTTTTTCGTGTTAATGAAGCTAAAGGAGTGCTAAATTAAGGGGGATTAGGTGGAGATACGCGCTAATAGTAGTGGAAATAAGTAGGACTTAGGGGGAGTAAGGCGCACGGATAATTAGTTCAACACACCCCTTTTGCTTTGGACATGTAATGGACTAAGTAATAAACTAATATAATTAGACGAAACTGAAGCTTAAATTAGTGTGGTAATATTATGCAAATTAAGTAAGGAAACAAAGGTACTAAACCTCTATTAAGGAAGAGCCTTAGTGAGCCTATCTATAACTATAGTAGTAGATACCTGCTATTATATAATGATTTAATATTTATATACTTCTTGTTAAAGCTAGTGCTAGTAGATATTAATATAATAGAGCTTAGTATTAAGTAGTAGCTAGTAATCTAAGAGTAGTTAAATAGTCTATTAGTTATTATAGTAGATCTAGATTAGGTAGCTAGGGTTAAATTAAATTAACTTAAAGACTCTCTCCTACTATAGGATCTCTTTAGAGGTATAGGTAAGAGCAAGCAGCTCTACCTTAGTAGTTAAGGTTATAATAGTCTTCTATTAAGTAGCCTACTAGTTAATAGGGCTAGTAAAGAGATAAATAATATAGTCTTATAAACTCTTATATAATTTAATATTATTAGTAAAGGAAGCATCTAAGTAGATATTAAGAGGGGTAAGTATAGATAGGTTGCTTATCTTAATCTTCTTAGGTATACTAAAGCTATTATACTATAGTATAAGTAGCTTAGTACTAACTAAGTAAGTAATTACTTAGTTAGTAAGTATATAATAGAGTAGGCTAGGGTTGCTAAGGTACAATAATAAAATAGATATAGTAAAGGCTATATCTAGCTATATAAAGACTATAGTATAATTAATTAACCCTATCTTCTACTAGAATAAGAGGATATCCTATAGTAAAGCAGTACTAGTAAACTTAGAAATATAGGTATTAGGGAGAGGGATATATTATTTCTTAGTAGGTTTAAGCTTAAACTTCTAACCTAACTTATTAATATATAAGTCTTAATAAAGCTATAGCTTATAGGTAGCACAGTTGCGAACAATATAAATATCTAAAAACTACTTAATCTTACCTTAAGTAGTAAGGTTAAGGACCTAGTAGAGCTTATAGAGGAAGGTCTTAGCTTCCTATTTATACTCCTTAGTAAAGAGAAGGATAATATTATCTATAAAGAAGAATAAGAGGAGGTTAGTAGATTAAAATAAATAGCTTATACCTAGAACCTGCTTAAGGCTAAGTAAAGTAAGAATATTAGCAAAGTAGTAATACTATAGAGTAGGCGCTTACTTAAGGCTATATAGGGCTTAAAGTAGTTAAATTACCTATTCTAATTAGTTAGTAAAGCCTGTATCTTTAAAGTAGTTTATATAGACTAGGTTAGCCTATCCTTTAGGCAACTTATAGTAGATATCCTTATTAACCTTAGTGTAAAGGAAGGCGTTAGTAATATCTAGCTAAAGTATCTTAAGGTTAAAAGTAGCTATAATAGCTATTAGGAAGTAAAATACCTAGGTAGTAAGTATTGCTATATATATATCTATATATATAATCTACTTATTACCTTAGATATAGAGATAAGCTTTATACTTAATAAGGTAACTATCCTTA
The DNA here is from genome assembly GCF_038381095.1 of Phyllosticta capitalensis. NCBI lineage: Eukaryota > Fungi > Ascomycota > Dothideomycetes > Botryosphaeriales > Phyllostictaceae > Phyllosticta > Phyllosticta capitalensis. Next base: position 2,989,208 of record NW_027117442.1, on the reverse strand, counting down.
TTAAACTTATAAGTAAATACCTAAAGTAATAGGATAGGCTTACCTTTACTCTTATATCTAGCTTTAGCCTACTTAACCCTATACTAGACCTTCCTATTAATTATCTAAGCGCCTTCTTTACTAAGAGTATTAAAGAACTAGTTATAGAGAGGGTAATTAAGGATATCCTTTAAGATCTTTAGGAGTAGTAGTAGGTTATAGTAGTAAGTATAAGGGTAAGGAAGTAAGACTAGGGTAAAGGATATAATAATACTCTTAGGTTTTAATAGGCTTAATATAATCCCTATATAAAAAGTAGTATAGAATATATAGAATATATTTTTATAGTAGAGAGTTACTATATATACTTCCTAATAAGTATTTAGGTATCTTTCCCTTAGGCCTTCTATAATATTACCCTTATTAAAATCTACTAATATCTTATTAGCTTAAGGAGCTATATTATCCCTTAGAAGTATCATATTAAGTAGTATAGGTGCTAGATTAACTAGAGTGTTATCTTGCTTAAAGTAAGGAGCTAGAGTTAGCTATAATAATACTATAGAATTAGCTACTTATAGGCCTATAGTAGTAGTAGTAATATTCTATAAAGCTCTTAGTAAAAGGTTACCCTAGAGTAGGGACTTAACTAACCTTAATAGAAGTAGATATTCTTAGTCTAGTATTATAGCTCTAGCTGCTTGCTAGGCTTCTCTTACCTATAAGTAAGTAACTACCCCTTAGTATTCTAGAGTAAATATCTACTTAAGTAGTAGTTAGTTAAGGAGCTTATTATTACTATTGTAGATTCTACCTATATTCTTAATTAATTAGCCTGTAGAGCTTACTAGCAAGGTGTAGGGTAGAGTAGCACCCTTAGAGTTTACTAATTATAAGCTTCTCTTACTATATAAGGTATTAGGAGTAAGTAATTAGACTAGTTATTAGTAGTTCTATAATATAGTTAAAGTTTTAGTAGTAGTTTATAGGCCTTAATTAGATAGGCTAATAGTTCATCTAGATTGCGCTAGGGTAGACCCTACTTCTCTTAGTACTAGCCCCTTACTTAGGCTACTTAATCCGCCTATATTCTTAATACTATAGTTCTAACCTTTATAATCTTCTTATACTAATAAGTATAGTGTTAAATATATCTCTAGTAGTACCTACTTATCCTCTTCTACTTATATATTAACCTACTAGAGGTACTCTCTAATCTCTAAGCTAATTTCTAGTAATAGTCTCTCTTCTAGTTAGTAGAACTTATCCTCCTTAAAGGTTATATCCTATATATTAATAACCTACCTTAGACTTAGAATCTAGATTCTCTAGATATTTTACCTATAGTAGCTAACTATATAGCTAATATAGGCTTAAGGCGCTCCCTTTATAAGCTTTAGAACTTTCTTATTAAGTATATATACCTTGCACCTATATACTTTAATATTGCTAATATTAGGCTTTCTTCTAAGGACTACTTTATATAGTAAGATAAATCCTAACTTAGTAAGTAGTATCTAGTTTATAATATATCTAGTAGCTAAGTATACTTCTAGTATTATATATAGAGGGATTCTAGCTCTAATTATTATTACTCTTATGCGTTTCGTTAGAGTTTAGCTAATTCTTTCTATATAGCTATTCTGCGCCGCTATATATAGAGTATATAGCTTAAATGTTACCCCTTTACCTTAGAGTTAGATTATAAAGTTATTGCTAATTAATATCTCTCTATTAATTTATAAGAACTTTAGCTTGTAACTAAAGTAATTCTTAGCTAATTAGATTATATATAGGATCTAGTAGTAGTAATTATCCTTCTTAGGATATATAAATACTATCTAATAGTTTATCTTATAGTATATTATATAGGTTATATATATATCTTAATTTATAGCCCTCTTAATTAGGATAATATCTACTATTAGTTAGGTAAATAGCTTGTTAGATAGTTCTTCTAGTAAGGGATTCCTTAAAATAATCTTATAAGCTTTGCTTAATAAGTATATCTTATAGTTAATAGTCCTTAGGACTAGTTTACCTTTAGTAAAGGCTACTCCTTTAACTACTTCTAGGAGATACTTAATTATCTTTTAGTATAGATAACCTGAGACCTAGTACTATTACTATAGTATCTTAGTTATAACCTTAGAGAATATAATAGTAGGTTCTCCCTTCTTTATATAGCTTATATTGTTTTTAAGTAGAAACTAACTATAATAGTTATCTAGAATATAGAGAACTCTAGAGCTTATTTCTAATATTACACGCTGTAAATTAAGATGGATATTAGCCTCTATATATTTAGCAAGGGAAATAATATTTATAGGGAATTCTAGAATAAATACTATATCTTTAAGGGTAATCCTCCCTTTGCTTCTATCTAGAAGTTTAACTATATATATTACTATCCTAATAGCTTTAATTATTAGTTTGCTAGCTCTAGTAATAATATAAGTATCTTCTCTCTTATAAGGTATATACTAATAGGTGAAGTTTACCTTATTATTATAAATATAGGTTAATATACTACTATCTAGGATCTATAAGTTTAGGTAAGGACATTTATCCTCTAATTACTTTATTATAGATAGGGCTAACCTCTTCTAGGTATTAAACGCTATATATGTATCCTTTACTCTAGTTCTAGTTACAGCCTCTTGTGCCTTTATTTAAGCCTTGATCTCTTTATTTTTCTTTATAGCTTAGTAGAGTTGTTCCTTATTACCTAGTTTAGCTATCTACTTATTAACTCAAGTTTAAACCTTTAGATTAGCTATCTAGTTAGACTTGTAGACCTTAGGATTAAAGTATAGATATTTAGGCTACTAGTACTTTTAGCTATTAATATATAATAGAGGAGGTTTCCTTGCTAATTAGTCTTAGTCTTAGAATATTACTATAAATATAGTATAGGAGCCTAATAATATTAGCTAATACTTAGTAAGTTACTAGATATAGTAAAACTCCTCTACTATATTCTTAAACTTTATTATTAGTTCTTTATTTATAGCTAGATCTTCTTTATACTTAGTCTACTCCCTTACTAGTCCTTGCTTTATTATAAAGAATAATTTATTAATAGAGCTAACTATAAGTAGGAAGTCTCTTAATAGTTAGTACCCTTTAACCTCTAGTATCTTTTTATTCTTTATCTTCTAGTATATAACTATCTAATTACTTAACTACTTCTTAAGGTCTCTACTCTTAGGTGCTAAATACATCTGCTTATACTTATACTTAAGGTCTAGTCTTTAGGTATTAGAGTTGCTTGTAAATCTTCTTTTTTTTACTATAATAATTTATTGTAGAGTTAGTTATTCCTTGCTAATAAAGCTATAGTTTTTCTATAAGATTAAGCTTACTAGGTATTACTATATTTATTTAATAGTAGAGTTAACTATAGTATATATAGATATAGTAATCTTCTAGTTATTCTTAGCTTTAGTATACTAGTTATTTATAGTATAGCCTCCCTCTCCTAGTTTATTATAGTAGTCTATATAAAGAGGTAGAGCTATTACTATAGGTAGGTTTTCTATTCTATCTAGATTAATATACTTCTAGTAAGATCTACTAATAAGGGATACTTAGTAATACTAGTTATCCTAGTTAGCTTAGGTCCTTAGGACTATTAATAGCTTTATATTAGCTATTTTATTATCTATCTATTAGTAGGTAGATAAGGAGAAGGGTAAAGGAGGAGGTAGTCTACCTTTAACTTTAAACTCTTAGTAGACTAGTAGTCTAGTTAACTTTAGATGTTATAGTTAATATTAGTAAGCCTAATAATAGACTTATTTAACTAATAATAAGGTCTACTATAAGTTAATAGATTACTGAGTATTTTAATTAAGTACTTAATTAACTTAAGTAGGTCCTACTATAGGGTTTAAGGTACTAGTTTATCTTAGAGCGCTATTTAGCTCTCTTAAAGGTAAGGTAATCTTAGGGTCCTATAATTAGATAATTTAAACTTTAGTATTAAACTTTAGGGGTAAACTTAAGGGTAAATTTAGTTAAATAGAGTAAGTTAGTAGTATTTCTAAGTAGTAGCTAGGCTTATAACTATTGTAGTTCTTAGGCACAGTATACTTAGGAAGACTTTATTAATTGTTCTTATATATCTATAGTACTATATATATACAAGATATTAGAGACTTCTACTAGAGTATTCTTTTGTGCTAATAAAGCTAAAGGAGTGCTAAATTAAGGGGGATTAGGTAGAGATACGCGCTATCAGTAGTGGAAATAAGTAGGACTTAGGGGGAGTAAGGCGCACGGACGATTAGTTCAACAGATATAGCCCTTGCCTTTTGGAGCCTTGAGATGGGATTGGATAGAGGTCTTTGGGACGGCGAGATGGGAGCTTGCGCTTTCTGAGTGAGCCGCGCCGTCTGTGACGGGGTTTTCGTCTTTCTCTGCGGCAGTGAGCTTCATCGCATGGCAGTTGAGTGGCTGTGCGCGCCACAACTGATGGCTGCAATTTTCTAACCGGCTTTTCTCAGAGCTGCGGGCTGTGCTAGTTGGGGGCCATATCAGGCGAAATCGGGAGTGGAGAGGACGTTTGGTGGGGAAAGTGCCACCAGCTGCACGACGTCCAAGCCGGATGGAGAGGTTCTTCCAACAACGCGCGCCCTCTCAGCTTGACTCTCTCATCCAACTTCGCGCCACACCTTAGCGCTCAGCCTTGAATTTGTCTCCTAGGACATGGGTAAACCAAGCGCTCAAAGGCAACCGATGTTTGGCACATTCGCTGGGTCAATAGCGAATTCCATCTCGAACAGATTTTCTGGGCGGCTTCATTCACTTCAAAACTCGAGCACTCGAGCTCTTTGGAAATATGTTGCAACTCCTGGTCCACCAGCCTCGGTCGTGTGCGCTATTGATTACAGGGCACAGGTTGGGGGCTGCTTCAAGCGTCTCTGAGACCGACAGATATGGAAAAATGCTGTCAGCTGCGCGACTGCCAATTCTGATTGGAAGTGGCCCATTTTTGCCAGCTGTCTGGTCAGAATTGGCTGCATATCTATCACGAAAACAGATGACAGCCCCGCCCTGCTGATTAGTAACATCCCCCATAGACGACTGCGCGAGCTCAGCCTCGTCTGAACCAGACTTTCTTTCACTTCTCTCACCTTTCATTCCGCACATGTGTGGTCGCATAGTGACGTCTGCATGAGAGTCTCTTCAGCATGATCCCAGTCGACGTGCTCAGCCTGACGGCTAACATCATTGCTGTCGTAGATTTTGGGATCAAAGTCACCAAGGAGGTCAAGGAACAGTACCGTTCGGCTGACGGTCTGTTGAAAGAGGACCGTGAATCTCTCAAGGTCAGTACGAGCATTCAGATGCTCCCTGTGAAGCCAAACCAGATACTGACTTTGCGTAGGTCTTGCACGATTTGCGGATTGTGCAGGAGACATCTAAATCGAAACTATCGTCGAAATCCAATCTCACCGGAGAAGAAAATGAATTGCTCCGGATGGCCAGCCTTTGTGACGAGATTGCGGGACGCCTAGAGTCAGAGCTGGAGAGTCTCGTTGTCCCGAAAAATGCAAAGTATCGGAGGGCACGAGTCATCAAACAGAGGTTACGTGCAATTTCGAAAAAGGGAGACATCCTCGAAATAGAGGCAAGGCTCCGCAAAGTACAGCAGGGACTGGACACGAGACTTGCGTTCATGATCAAGTATGTGGTCTTTTTGAACTTCCATTGGGTTGCTGGATGCGTCGCCGGTCAATAGCCTTGATGCACTGGGATCGACGTCGGAGCCAGTCACTCGAAAACAACAAAGAACTCTCTAGTAGTTTTTGTATGCGCATAGCTAATGAAGTCAAGGGACGACACATCATCTTTGATGACAAATCTCGAGGCAATGGCCAGTAGGAGCGAAAGCCTCCATGCAAACATCTCTGAGCAGCTTCTCTCGACCAAAGACGAACTTGTTGGGGCTATCAATGCCCAGAAGATCGACTATACAAGAATTGCGGAGTTGTTTGAGATACTCAAAAGTGAAGACAACGATGCAGAGAAAGCGCTCGACATGCTCAAGCGTCTACGCTACGTGGATTACTCGAAACGATATCACGACATTACCGAAGCCCACCAACGGACTTTCCAGTGGATATTCGACATTCCAGAACATCAATTTACCCATTGGCTCGAACAACAGAGTAGCATCTATTGGATAACCGGAAAACCTGGTAGCGGCAAATCTACCTTGGTCAAATTCATAGAGGAACACGATCTAACGAGAGAAAAGCTGCTTACTTGGGCAAGTCCACAAGACCTGATTGTTGCGCAACATTATTTCTGGATATCTGGCTCCCAAATGCAGCGCTCGCTGGAAGGATTTCTCCGCTCTATCGTCTTCCAGATTCTGAGAAAGTGTCCACATCTGATTCCCAAGACTTTTCCACAACACTGGACCGATCGCGAGGAGCGAGAGCTCGGCGAACTCTCGCTCAGGACGCTCAAAGATGGGCTTTCCCGGATCGCCCATGATGGCGATAGACCAAAGATATGTCTTTTCATTGACGGCCTTGACGAGTTCGAAGGAGACCAGAATGAGATACTTCAAATCCTGAAAGACTTGGATGCCTCGCCGTCGGTCAAAATGTGTATCTCAAGTCGGCCATGGGAGAAGTTTGAGCACGCCTTCCGCGACAAGCCAAGATCTCGGGTCCACGAGCTGACCAAAGAAGACATCCGCACTTATGCCCGGGAAAACATGGAAAAAAGCCCAGAGTTGATGGCCTTGATAGTGGACAAACGAAACTTCGAGGAAATTGTCGACGAAATCACATTTAAGGCTGAAGGGGTCTTCCTCTGGGTTTTTCTGGTTGTGCGAATGCTCCTGGATGGACCCGAAGAAGGAGCAGGCTTTCGTGACCTGCAAAGAAAGCTTGATAGCTATCCGCCCGAGCTAGACGGTCTTTTCGATCGCATCTACCAAACTATCAAACCAGAGTTCCGGGTCGACACAGCACGTATGCTCAAGATACGCTTGCAGGCTAGGTACCACTGGTCTCTTGTGCCCTTCTACCTCATGGACCGACTGGAAGAGGACCCGGACTACGTCTTTAATGGGAGCTTCCACCATGTTACGACATCTGAAGTCGACGAACTGAATCATTCCTTGAGCAAACGCATCAAAGCACGGTGCAAAGACTTTCTACAAATCTCATGTGCCAGAGAGGTCATAGAGGGAGCAGAGATTCTCAACTACAGCGTAGAGTTTATGCACCGCACGGCCAGGGACTATGTTGAACAGCAATTGATGCCGGAGCATCTTGAAAAAGAACTTGAGGTCAACTTTGATGCCGACTTGGTAATTGCCCATAGTGCTCTTCTAGCCATGAAACAAATGGACTTTTCTAGAATGACATGGAAAACCGACGCAGACAGAACTGGTTTTTTCTGGAGCCTGGTTCACGCAGTATTGGAGCACTCAAGACCATATGAATCGCGTTGGAGAAGGCCATTGACTCGACTTATAGACGAGACGGACTGTCTCCTATCCACTACCGCGCAGACCCAGGTAACAATGAAATCATCCTTCCCAAAGAGGTATGCGTAGTGCTAATACTAGTGGGCGAGCAGAATGGGAATTGGATACACTCCAAATTGAACTATTTCGATGAGCAAGTAATAGTGGATATACTGGACCTGGCAACATGTCGCGGTCTAAATCTCTACTTCACTGCAAAACTTGGCACATTGTGCAATCAGGGCGAGGCTTTATGGCGACGCCTCCTGCTTCTACTGTGCCCTTTCCGTTCCTTCCATTCTTGGCCCGACCATCACATGAATGTAGCCGAGCTCTTACGTCTTGGAGCAGACACAAACCACGAGGTTCCTTGTGATGGTAGAACTATTTGGGAAATTCACCTTCACGACGTGAGTATGGCTTCCAAGCCTCCTCCCAAAAGTACAATTCTAATTGTTAATAGTTATACGGCCAGGCCGAGCGAAGTCGGTCCGAAAAACTCTTGTCAACAGAAGTTGAAGGAAAAATCCGCAACCTAATGATAGAACTGCTTGAGCATGGCGCGGATCCACACGTCATTATGCGGCCCCACACTGAGTTCACACCCATGAAGCTGGATCATACTCAGAAGCAGGACCCGGACGAATGGCCGATCTTTCCACCAAATCCAATGACAATCGAACAAGTGCTGCACCATGTGCTTCCAACTGAGAAGGAACAGGTACTCCAAGTTCTGCAGCAGAAGAGAGCGGAAAAAGCCAAGTTGAGGTTCACCGCGCGGACGAACACAGATCCTGAAGTAAGACCTATGGCTTCTCTGGTCAACTGATCTTGGAACGCAACCGATTTTGGCTCTCCCCTGGTGGCACGACAGATATTGTTGGATGAAAGACCGAAGTCAATCGATGCGGTGTGAGGAGCACTGAAGATCTTCGACGGACTGAGATGGAGAGTGTTCGACTGCATATTAATGGATCTGTCGAAGTCATGGGTCATCGGTAGCATTGGAGACACTCTATCGGTTTCCCGGATTGAAATGCCAAATTTCCAACGAATACGACGATTCTTTTGCCGTTCAGTCTTTGCGTCCCCTTGTCGAGAAATGCATTCACTTGATGCTTTCGATGGTCTCAACTTTCACCAAGTAAATATGCGTTCCACAATCGCGCGAGCCGTAGAAATCCCATTGGTCTGCTGACCCCTGAAACTCTGAGTCCGTTTCGCGATGCAGGCGTCACGGGTGTCAGTCGTTTGCTGTCCGCTTACTCCAGCAGGTATATAAGTCTCACTGTGCTCACTCAGCTCCTTGTCAGTGCAGATTGCCCATCGCTTTCTCCAGTGGTGCAAGCCTTGCAAAAATGGGACTACTGAAGCCCTTACGATGATGACTTTTCTGCCCTCGTCTCTGGCCAGCAGTCTTGTTCCGAAATCCTCAGCGGACTTCAGCGCGAGTCTGAATTGTCACAAGAGGCAAGAGGCCTCCAGGGGGAAAACAACGATGGTTCCAAACGACATTGCTTGCTGATGAGATGGACACTCGCAACCAAGCGTGAGAAGTGCGTTCGGCGAAGGAAGTAAAACAAGCTCCGACGCGACCTCCAGAACACAGCAGTATAGCCTTGACAATCACAAGGCAGAGAATTCGCAAAACCTAGACTAGTTGAATGCGGTGATGTCAAGCAGGCAAGGACAGACCTAGCTCGGGAGTAAGAAAGAGAGGGAGATCTTCTACAGGCAGATTCGCTGACCTAAGTCCCCGGAAATCTGACGATCACGTGTGCACCCCCTGATTGCCCAGTTTTACAGATACTTAAGCAACTCCTTTCTCGAACTGCAGTCCTTGTTCCGACTCTGACGGCTGATCAATCCGCTTTTGTCGACAAGGTGGACGTCGTTACCGAACGAACCACTCTCGGGCGTGTCCGCCTGTTTTCTAACGATCCACTCCTGTTCGTGATCAGTTGCAGGCAGTACATAGAATTTTGTTGCACAATGATGAGGAAAAACTTGGAGTCACGGCGTTTTTCAGCTGCATTTCCTAACGCAGGAAGTCTTGCCCTTTGGAAACTCCAGGAATATTCAACCAGAAGATGTGAGGTGACGCCAGGCTCCTCCAAGTAGGTTGTAGGTCGACCTAATTTTTCCACCGCAGTGGAAAGGTCCCTTCAATTTCCGAGGCTGCAACACTGCACACTGGCAGGTGAATGAAGTAAAAGGATAGACCAAAGCGTAATGGAGTGTAGACTTTAATACTCACCAAAAGACAGAGATAGGAATGCAGATGCCTGGTGCGCTTTGTCACCTGGGCCCCTGGGACAGCCCGATTCGCTGGACTTCGGTCGCTTGTGTCTACCTTCGCAGTATTTAAGAGAGCTCTTTCCTCTTCAACCGTCCTCCTTCAAGTCCAGCGAATTGGTGATTTGAAAGGCTCATCAGAAAGCTGAACTGGGGGAAGAAATACCAAAGAGATCGTACTGGCGTTTCTCGTGCTTCTCTTCGGCAAGGACCTCGCTTCCAGGAGTACCAGAAGTGTCTGTGGAAGGCAAGGTGTGCGGCATCCACCATGATCGAACGATGATGAGTCAAATTTGGAAGGGATTGAGCTGTTCAGCGTCACTGCTAAACACAGGCAACTTCTGTCCCCTGGCGACCTCGCCAGAAGTCCAGGTACAGACTTTCAACTCGGCCCGGCTCTTCCACAGTTTCGATCTGATATCGTCTCTCCGCCAGACCAAAGTAGCCTTCTTGGCAACAGCTGTCTTCAGAATCAGTGCCAAAGCCTGAACAAGTGTACTGGAAGGGAATTGAATCCATGAAAGGGGAGGGAGGCCTTTTATACCGAGCGGTGGAGAGAGAAATGGACATGGTGACCACCTGACCCCTTAGCCCCTGAAGTTGTGCTCGAATCACCAGGGCTCGGTCTCACGTGTTGATTGCTGGCTCTGGCCCTTGGCGAGTACTTGAGAGTCTTCTCATTCTCTCAGTCTGTGGTCATCGCAGGTGGTCTTTCAACCACATAAGGTCAAGCTGTTCTCGATTGAGCAATTTGCGCTATTGGCTCTATTCTCTTCTTTTCGCGCCAGTCACGCATTCAAGAGCGGCTCCAGTTTTGGCTGCAGAAGACCAGTTCCAGCGACACAACGTCTTGTGAGAATGATGAAGAGAAGCGAATGCAGGAAACACTGTTCGCTCTGTTGCCTTCACAAAGCTGCTTGCTTGGCACAGCAGATTTGCTATGTGTTCCACTCCCCGAATGAGCAGCGCCGCTGGCAGCGTGCATCCAATTCGACTTCGAAGCGCTGTTGCACAAAGATGGGGAAAGGCGACAAGATGCGTCGGAGCAATTCACCTTGATCAGTCGTTGGTTCAAGGCACACCCTTGTCTCGTGTTCACCAGACAGTGGAAGTACTTTCAGAAGGACCTGGGCTCCCACACGCCACTCGTCCAGTAGTGTGGTGGATTTGGTGTCGGTACCGACAGGGAGTGATCATTTCATTGGCGCGGCATGAAATGCGAAGAGATTGGCGCTTGAGCGAGTGATTGACCAAGAAAGCTACGCCGGAGCCAATGAGGAAGCTTTTATACCCAGAGAAGGCGCAATTTCCTGTGAGAACTTTAGTCCGTGCATGGTCACGCTGTCCACAACCTCCTGGCCACCGGGCATCCGCTCCCGAAGTCGGGCGCTTCACGTGTCAGTTTCATGGACATCTGCAGCGTGGATGCTGTAGTATTTAAACCACTCCTCTCGACCTCAATGATTTCTTGAACAAGGGCGACCGATTGTCAAGGACTACCAAAAGAAAAGGCACTGGAGGGACCTCACTGGTGCGTCTTGTCCTGTCTCTCGCCCTCTCACTGGATATCGTTCCCGGCTCTCCTTCGCGCAGTATTTGGCGTAGCACCAAATGCATATGATGAAGGAAAACAGCTCATCAGGAGAAAGTGATTGGCGGCCATTGACGCGACGCGATGCGTGGATATGGAAAGAGTTAGTCAAAAACTGACTGCCGTCACTTGGATCAAGGCGAAGGGGTCAACAGGTGCGGACGTGGCAGAGCGCGGGTGGAGAAAGTGCCAAAAACTCATCGAATTGCACATCTATCAAGCAGAAGCAACCAGACACGAAAACAAGAAATCTCAACTACGCATCCGGCCCCTCGGGTCGTGTGCTAGCAGCCATGTTGCACTGGCGGAAGAGCCTGACTTCATGATCCGCAAAGGCACCGACGACCGAGTGAATGACGCCCTGGTTGTTGAAGAGAACCAAGTCGCCTTCCTCCCAGTCGTGGGGGTAGACGTACTTGGGCGCAATCGCCGGCCGTTGCAGGCGGTAGACAATGTCCCTCACCTTCTCCAAGTCGTCAATGACAGTGCCGTCCTTGAGGTGGATCTTGGCCACAGCCGCGGGGTGGATTTGCAGCGCCAGCTTTCCAGTGACGGGGTTCTTCCAGCACATTGGGAGAACCAAGATCTTTTCTTGCTCAATCGGAGGGAGGTCTGACAGCGGCACTTCTTTGCCTTCAGACTCCATGCCCAAGGCGGTGGAACGAGAAGCCGCACTGCTCATCCAAATGTATGGGTGAGGCGCGTACTCGATCTTGCTGGTGCGCACAAACTCCTTGTCCTCTTCCGACAGCAAGTCGTACATGCGGTTGCCGGAGACAAAGGCCGTGGTGCCGAGAGGAACCTCCAGCTCATCTCCAGTACCGTCGTCGTAGCGACAGATTTGCCGGCGACCCTTGGGAACCTTGACGGCCAGCAGGCTGGTGACGCGCGGCGGATTCAAGTCGTAGAGCGCAGCGTCAATGTGCCACCGGTAGAAACGAGTGTAGTCCAAATCCTCGTGCTCGGGGATGCGGGTTTTGTGAAAGGTCCGGTGGTGGGGGTGCCTCAACCGAATGTTCTTCAGACCTTCGTATTCCTCGACCAAGCCATTTCCAATCACTTGGACTTGGGGCTGATGGGGAATGGTCTTCAGGTCGGGATGAAGGACGCTGCGTTTGGCATCGAGGGTCTTGCCATGGCCGTATGTGCTAACAGAAGGGTCGAAGCGGCGGGTGAGCTCGTATTGGGCTTTGGGCGAGAGCGTTGGGGTGCTCTTGACGACAACGATGCTGTTCTTGTAGAGGGCATCGCGCAAAAAGTCAAAGTCCTCGTCTGCGATCCGTCAGACTTGATCCAATATCAGGTATTGACTGACTTACCAAAGGAGGTTACCGATCCCCGGAGTGCTCCCTTATAGTTCCCATTTACCATTCAGTTCACGAAATCAGGACTTACCGGAGAGCTTCTCGACATCCAAGCCAGTGACAACAGCGCCAAAGTCAACATCAGACCCAGGCGCCTTGTTGAGGGGCTGGAGCGAAGGACCGGAGATACGAGCGGGCATGATGTGTTGATGTGCGGATAGATGTGGACAATGGAGGATGAAGGAAAAGGGAATCGCGTCTGCTTTATAAAGCGGCTCAGAACTAGGCGGACCGGGGATTCCTTATCAGCAGTGGCGTCGGTTTGGTAAGAAGGTTGGCGTGGGGGAAGACGGAGGAGAGACGGCGGAGCGTTTGGGCGTCGGCGCTGGCCGAAAGACGCGTGATATCTGATTGGCCAGCCATATTACAAAAAGGGTTAGAGTTAGGGTTAGCATTTTGGCGATCGATAGACCCTTTGTCTCGGCTGCGGCGAGGGCCGCCAGCACCGCAACAACAACACCAAGACGGCAGCATCGAATTGGCCAAGAAATGCTTAATTCTTCGTCTCGCTACAGCTGTATCTGGCCTCCGCTGACCTTCTGGAAATCTTCCCGCTCGAAGCGCTCGTACTTGGTCCCTTTCGGCGGAAGCCAGTAGAGGCTGTCGCCAGACGCTTCAACCTTGTCCAGGTTCATGCCCTCTTGCCGCAGGCGTACCTTTTGCATCTTCATAGATCCGGTATAGTCCAAGACCTTGGTTATCCGCAAGAAAATCGGCACCGCATAACGAGGAAGTCTGGTCAGGGCGTGTTGAGCCAGTCCTGTCAAGTCGAGCGTCTCCTCAGTCACTCCATTGGCCAGCGTTACGGCAGCACATCCGCAGCGGCCGTCTGCATGCGGAGCTTCCACGCCATACACGTTGGCTTCTGCAATCTGTGGGAACTGACCCAGCACATCACTGACTTCATTGGTCGACACGTTTTCCGACTTCCATCGGAAAGTATCTCCAAGTCGGTCTACAAAGAAGAGACGTCCATCGGCATCCATTCGAAACATGTCGCCAGAGCGGAACCACCTGCGCCTTGTCAATCGCCCGTCTGGATCCTAGAGGGAAATACTCACACGTCGCCCTTTTTGAAGACATCAGAAACCATTCGCTTGGTCCAAGCCGGGCGATTTCGAAAGTATCCAGAGTCCTTGGTGGTAAAGTTTCCCGCATATCCATTGTCGGCCAGTGTCGTGTCCAGCTTGTAAATGGCCTCGCCTGGCTCGTTCGTCGCGCATTTGACCACCCAGCCATTCTTGTCGCGGACTAGCTTGTTATCTTGGTCGACATCAATCTTGACAATGGCCTCCGATCTCCCATTCAAAAGTTTCCAAAGCAGCCCCCGCCAGCCAACAGTATGTCGCGAGAACGGCCCGCGATTGCGATTGAACGAACTCCTACCGACACCATCGCTTGCCGCGTACGTTTCCAGGATATCCTCAATGCCGAATCGCTCACGGAATGGCTCCCAAATGTCTGGCCGCATACCAATTCCCCAAAATGTCTTGACACAATGCTTCCGGTCCAGGTCGCTTGGTGGCGCGTTCATCAAATATCTGCAGAGCTCGCCGACGTACAAAACAATGTTCGCGCGAGAGGCGACAATTTCAGGCCAGAACCGGGCATGCGAAAACTTGGGACTGAGTACAAAGGAGCCGCCGACGACCAAGCAGGGACGGATGCAAAACATTTGTGCCGCGCCATGGTACAAAGGCATGCAAGTGTACATGCGCGATTCTGACGTCAGCCCCAAGTGCTGAGCTATGGCGAATCCAGTCAAAATGTCGCGCGCGTAATTGACCTGGGTTGCTTTTGGCATTCCAGTCGTCCCCGATGTGTAGACCAGACCGCTGACTTTGTTCCCCTCGATTGATTCTGTGCGCTCCGCAGGAATAGGACTTTCATCACTGAGCCTGTCCGCAAAACCGGGCTCGACGAACACCGCCTGAACGTTTGGAAAGCCGTCCTGGCTCGCTTCTATTAACGGCTTGGTTTCCATGTCCGCAATGACATAGCGACTCTCGCAGAGCTTCAAAGTGTCAGCAGTCAAGGTAAGATACAAGTTGAATGAACTCACCCTGATACAGTGTGCAAGACTATTGCCCGTAATGTGGCAGTTGATATAGCTTTTGACAGCGCCAATCGCGTCGAGCGCTAGCCACAGTAATATCCACTCTGGACTGTTTTGCCCGTCCAAGGCGACAATTTCGCCCACCTCAACCCCCAGGTCCTTCATCAACCAGTTTGCGATTTTTCGTACATCTCGGAGACATTCTCGATACGTCCATGACCTCTCGTTTGGACCGCCAGCCTCGTTAATGAAGAAGATTTTGTCAGGTCTTACGGCGGCCTGCTCCTCCAAGAGATGGTAGTTCAGGAGGCGCTTCTGTTTCACCCGGTCCTCGATGAACCAGAGGCTTCTGAACATTCGATGAAATCCAAAGTTGACGACCAAGTCATGGGCAATGTGGAATTTGGCATTTAGGTAAGCTCCGGCGGCAACGACACCCGCGGCCGCGGCAGCGGAAGAGACTGCATGCAAGAAACGTCAGTGACGGCACGGGTAGAGCCCAGGGAAGAGGTGGCTTTACGCGACATGTTCAAAGATTAGATTCACCGCGCGAAACGATGTGCAAAAACGCAACGATAAAACCAGCTCGCACCAGCATGATATGAACAGCGGAGTCTTGCCATCATATACCTCGGTCAGTCTGTGCTTGTACTACGCCTCGGCCGCCCGTTGATGATGGACAAGGATGGCAAGGACGGCGCGAGCAAAAACGCGGGGAACGGCACTAGCAGACCTCCGATCCGCTTGGGCAAGGATAGAACCGGCGGCTTGCCGTTTTTTCCAGTCGACCACGGAAAGTAATCATTCTTTTTTCAACAAGCGCGGCCAAAGTGGCGTCAAGTTGTACTGATCGGGATATGAGATACCGACATTCTTTTCACCCCAAGATTTTTCTGCTCTTGACCAAATCTCCCCGGTGGCATATCCGCTGCCTTGGCTTTGCACCGCCTAGAAATTCCCCGCCAGTACCCCACTTCCAAAGTCCTCCACCATGTCACTTGATCTTGACTCGCAGCCCCTCGCTATCAGCGTGTCCAAACGGAGCAATCCAGTCGTGCGCCATCTCCATGTCCCGGTCGGTCGTCTCAAAGAGCTCCAGGTCGAAGCGACGGAGCAGGTTACCGGCCGAAAGCACAACTTCCACCTTGGCCAGTTCTAGTCCAATGCAGCTTCTGCTGCCTTTGCCGAATGGCAACAAGCGTTTACGCATAAGTCTCCGCTGCTCTTCACTCGCAGGATTGTCGGGCTCATCCAGCCATCTCTCTGGAATAAACTCTTTCGGATCAGGAAAAGTTGACTCGTCGTGGTGTAGGTCCATAATCGACATGGAGACAACGGTTCCGGGGGGAAAGACGTAGGTTTGTGCATTCGGTATGTTTGTCGCGTACACCAATGGATGCGAGCTGTTGATGCGGGGGAGGCGTCCGGACACTGGACACGTGATGCGCAACGTCTCTTGAATGACTGCTTGCAAATACGGAAGTCGGTTCAGCGTCTGAAAGTCTACGAGTTCGCTCAGAGGGTCCGCGGAGCATTCCAGCAGTTCTGACTTCAAACGTCGAAGAATACGAGGATGCCTATGCAAGTGGTACACCATCATGGCCAGGGTGATTCCTGTGGTTTCCGTTCCAGCATTGAGCAACTTTGACCGAGGCTCAGCGTATATCCATTGTCAAGAAAGGAAAAGCTTACGATCTCGGCTTCCATGGCTGTCCTCCACACGGTCTTGTCTTCTGGCGGAAGACGTGTGGAAGCTCCAAGCTAGGCGATTCGTCAGTGGCAAGCATTCGTCTATTTTCTCTACTCACTGCATGAAGAGCCGTAGGAGATTCTCCAGGCTCGACTGCTCCACCAGATGCCAGGATTCTCTTTGCGTGGCCTTGCAACTCCTGCAACAATCAGCTTGATGGGCCTTGTCTCGGAGTCGTCCGCACCTTTCTCTTCTCCAACAATCCGATAAAGTTTGGATCAATCGCTCTCAACAGACAGCGCGGCGTATATTCCAAGACCAGATGCACCGGAACATATCGCTGCCACGTCATGGAAGCAGAAGCAACCCGAATCGTACGATGGAATGAGCGCGCAAAATCCGGCGAATCGAGCACGTTGCGGCATTGCGGCTCCGTCATTTCAGAGATGATGTCCATGGTCAAGCAGCGAAAGGCGTCGCTGGCATTGATCGGCTCTCCCGTCTGCCGGGCTTCATCCATGCGCGCAAAGAGCTTCTTTAGATGGTGGTGCATGGCTGGCTCAACCTTGGCTACATTGGCAGCGGTGAACAGTCTGGCGAGGGCACCACGCCGGCGGCGATGCTCAGTGGGCGGTCCCGTCGCGACTTGACCGGAGTCAGCTACATTTCTGAGAAGCCCCGGGCTTGCGTACAAACAGTGGCATTGTCGCCGTCGAAGTTGTAGAAGCGCTCGTCTTTCTCCTCGCGCGACGTGTAGAGAATGTCTACAAAGGCGGGATCGCTGATATGGACCTCGCGAGGACTGATTCGCACGACGGGACCTTGGTTAAAGTCAGCGAGATCAAAGAGCAGAATATGGACGCCAGGAAGACTACCATATTTCTCATGCATCTCGGCGACGCGGAAGACGTATTGCCCTCCCATGACAGCGTCCCAAAAGAACTCATACAGTAGGCTTGCGGCAGCAAGCTTACTTCCCGGGACGGAGGCCAGTGGATGGAAGACTAGACGGTAAACAATCTTGGTGACGAGGTAGGCCAAAACTACCAGTACTGACAAAAGATAGAGCGAAGTTCCCGCCATGTTGCTAGCTGTCTGCGTGAATGGCAACCGATCATACTGGACGCCTTGAGAGCTTCTTAATACTACGGAAACCCGCCTGTCGCTCCAAATGAGGATCTTTTCTGCGATGCTGTTGCTCTTGAGGGCGTCCAACCATCTCTCGCGATAGCTGATGCTCAGAATGATCACCCACGACGCGTCCAGAAGGAAGCAATCCGTTACACGTGTACTTCATCTCAAGAAAATCGCACCGTGCTCGGTGCACTTGCTGCAAGACGACGGAGAGTTTTCATGGGAAGAGCGAATCGCCTGCAACATTATCGACCGGTGTTTTTCTGTCCAACAATTGAAAAGCCAATCGATGGCATTTTGCAGACCGAGAACGCCGTCGTGGAACACCGAGTAGATGAGGAAACGCACAGCTAAGCAAATGCTAGGGTCGCTGCTTGATGACATGCAGCTTTGTACCTTCATCGCGATCGAGTCTGGAGACGGCGACTTTACTACGGCACTCAACAGCTTGCTGCAGTCCGAATTTCCAGGTAAAGACGTGCACTGAGCGTCGCCAGTCTTCACTGATTGAGCTTTTTGAGCTGCGCACCTCATCAAACTCGGTTGACAGACGTAGGTCTTTTCGACACTCTCGCCCTTCAACCCCGTTCGCCGTACAGCACATGCAAGTTGCCATCTTCCACTCTCCGTACTGTCATGGACGGGAGGACAGGGCCCTCTCTTTTCTTTGGCGCAGCGATCATGGTCAGCAGCGTGCACTTTTTGCCATGCGCTACAACAGGGAGCAAGACGATTCGAGACAGTAGGTGCCCATGGTCTCAGCCGACACGATTCTGGAGCTGTCCATCAATGAAGCACCAAAGAGTTCCTGGTCGTATGATCAAATGTCTCTGAGCTCTTCGCATCCCATCTTACGGCTGCTAATCAAATCTTCGGCGATAGGCTATTCGTGCTGGTCAGCGGAAGATCGGAATACATTTTGCTGACTGGTTTTGCGGCAATGAGGGCCTCGAATGCCTTCATGACTGGACTCGGCGAAGTTGCGATGCCGCGTGAAACCTCGGAGTGGCAGCGTGATTACTGACAAGGTTGGGGAACGCTCGGCGAAATGGAAACGCCCATAAGGCATCTTCGATTTGCTCTTCTGTGCGCATCATGAGACTTATGCCTCTGGTAGCGGCATGATGTAGCCCTGCAGCTCTTCTCGCTTCTTCAATCCCACCAAATGATGCCTATTCGCCTCCCACACCTCGCCACCTTCGCCGAACTGATTAGAAAGGTGACCGAGGAAGAAATCCAGATTCTTCTCGGCCTGCGGAAACGCCTCCTGGAATGTCTTGTACACCTCGTCGACAGTCATCTTCTTGGGAGCATTGGCAATCTTCTCTCGGAACAGTTCGAGATACTTCCTTGTGTGCGCCAGGTCGGCTTTGGCGTCCATCTTCCACCCTTCTTCGAGATGGCCAGGGACAATCGTTTCGGGGTTGAGTGCTTCGATCGTGTCGAGCGTGCTCATCCAGCCGGCCCAAATTGCTGGCGTCTCGATTTCTTCTGCCCTGTCGACTGGTCAATACAACGCGCTTCCGGCCAGCAAGTACCCTTGCTTACCACACGTGCGTGCTCCGCGCATAAATGACATCTCCGACGATAACAGTCCGTTCGGCCGGCAGCCAAAACAACGTGTTGTCGATACTATCGCCTTGCACGGGTCCCAGCAAAACCACTAGACCACCATCCAAGCTGAAGAAGCTAAAGGGATACGGCTCGGGCTTACGCGGGCGCGTCGGGACCAGATCAGCTCCCAGCTTGGATGGCCAGTACTGGATCTTTTCGTCATACTCGCGGTCAATGGCGGCGCAGACGTACGGCGCGGCATACAGCTTAGCGGCGGGGAAGGCGTCGAGGATGGGATTGGCGCTAAAGTAGTGGTCGGGATGGTGGTGCGTGACGAAGATGGCGACGAGCGGGTTCGATGTTTTTGCGCGGATCCAGGACACGACCGAGTGGGCGTCGGGGATCAGGAAGGGAGGGTCGATCAGGGCGCAGTGGGAGGCGCCGACGATGAGCGTTGTGACGCTGGAGAGGCCGCGCTCGCTGGCTTGGTGGATGTGTGTTTTCAGTGGTGCCATTTTGGTAGGTTACTGAAGGAGATGGTTTTTGCTGCGGAAGTCATCGCGTTGTCGAGGAGGCGAGTCCCATCTTTAAGCATTCAAATTAAATAACTAGTTGCTGAACCTGCCGTGTTGCTCTGCGCCCGCTTGCTTCCGAAGGATTCAACGCGTCCGTCTACGGCGTTTGATCGTGCTTGCAGAGCATTTTGTGGGGTCCCGAGCGGGGACAGCCGTCTCTCCTCTTCACCCCACTCGCTGAGACTGGGATCCACCAACCTAATCCTGAGCAATCAGATGGCCTGATTTACAAGTAAAAAAAGTAAGTTGATTCTTGGTCAAAACGTCGAAGCTGGCTAGCTCACAGGCAGTTGAACCCGTTGCAATTGCCGAGGAAAAATGGCTAAGAGAGACTTGTTGGATGCATTCAATAGTCTGCAAGTCGACATTCATTAAGAGGTGATCGGCAGCTACGTCAATATCCACGTCAACTCTGATGGGGATGATTGGCGCTGAGATGAAGTTTGTGATGAGTCCCGCTTCTATACACGTGTGTACGAATGAAATGCGCTACGCCATTGGTTAACATCTCTCCCTACTTGGACGAAGTTTTAGCCGAAAGCTTCACCAGTTTCTTTGAAAACCCAGCACAGCTCCTACCCAAAGGCAGCAAGCGCCCAGCTAACCAGCATCGTAGCAAGAGCCAACATCCAAGCAGCGACTCCAAACGCTCCTTGAACGTCTTCTTTGACAAAGGACCAAACAAAGGCAAAGACACAGCTCGCAAATCCAAAGAGGGTTGTAATCAGCATCCAGACGCGGTCAGCAAGGAATCCTTCCACGAGATGGATTCCCCAGCCCACGCCGACATCGAGCTGTGTGTTGCGCTTCTTGGGCATGCGGGCGTAGGCGATGAACTCGCTGTCGTAGTCCTCGGGGTGGAGGAAGAGATGCATGAGATACTGGGAGCCGACTGGTGGAGTCAGGTCGTGGGGTTCGAAGTCGTAACCGCGGTTCGTGGGCGGCATGTCGGGGCACTTGCGAATGTCGACGAATCGATTGCGGTGGACCTCGAACTGCGACAAAGGTCAGATTGTGATCGGTGTTTGGGGGAAATGGGAGATATACCCGAACAAACTCGATGCTCGTCAACCCCCTAAGCCGGAACAGCCTCCACCATCTCCGGTTGACGTAGGAGTACATGCGCCGCAACTCCATGGCAAAGTCTCTGTCGGACCGCACCAGTGTCTCTGTGACATCGACGTGCGTGAGTTTGGTGACCATCTGCCCTTCTTCAGCGCAGGCCAACAGCCATCGCGTTGTTGGAAGCTGAGGCACGCCGACTGTGAAGGGGTTATTGCTTCGAAGCGCGGTGGGACTCGACTTCCAAGGTGGAAAGCCGCCGTACGGACTGGGCGCGGAATGAGCAGAGTCGGGGGTGAGATTGCCGAATGATGCTGCCCTGCTGAATATCTGGCTTCCATTTGGAGAAGTGGCGCTGCTTGGCGACGAGCTGGTGGAGGGCCGCGAGTTCGGTACTCTGTTCAGGTAGGCTTCCAACTCTCGCGCGGCGCCCTCTCGATTTTCGATAAAATCGTCGTGGAGATGTGCGCCACAAGACTGCGAATTGATAATCAGAAAATGGAAACGAAAGGGAGGGACTCTCTTACACATGTCCACCGCACCAGAACATGGCCATCCGGAACAGGGCTCTCAGGCCCATATTGCGAGTATATCCCCGTAAGAACTCGCAACGACTGCGAGAAAGCTGCTCGAGCCGCGTGTGAGAATAGAGCTTGAAGTGGGTGAATCTGCTTTGGCCGCTGCCGTATTTCGAAGCTCGAGGGAAGCCAACTATTGGCCATGGAAGCTTCTGGTGTTTGCTCAGCTGCTGCTGAGTCTTCGATGAAAGCGCTGTTCTCATTTCTTTCCAATGGGCGACTCGAGAGCGACACATAGTCTCTCTCGCGGTCGTCGTGGGCAGCGAGCGCTGTTTCTTCAAAGTTGCTGCTTTCTGACAGATTGCGCGCTCCAGAACTTCCGCCATTGCTCCATTCAGTCGTTAGGGTCAGCTTTGGCACTCCTTGTAAGTTGTAATCTCTTCGCCCATTTTGCGGGTTGCGTTCCGACGACTCATTCAGAACTTTCTCGCCGACTCTGTCACTCGCTTTTGTATTGTGGATTAGCCCTGGCGGTGAACCATCGCTCTGCGGGCGTCTTGGATCATCCAAGGGTTGGAAGTCTCCGTTGAGCTGTTCCCGCGATGGTGATATTTTGTCGTCAAAAACGGGAACGTTGCGGGACACTGGATCATCTATATCCCGTCCACCATTGTGCCCTCTATCGACGGCCATGTTAGAGTAAGTTCCCAAATGCTCCACGACCGCTCGCTCGCCAATCACTCTAGTAAGTTGATTGGACGGAGACACAGCAACTGGACTTTGGACAGCCGGCGGGATGCTTGTTTGATATCCTTGATCCTCGTCTGGACTTTCTGGTCGGCCTTCAGCGCGTGCATTGATCAACCTCTCATTGATCTTCTCTACATCCAACGATGGAGGTGGAGGCGGAGAACTCAAATCCAAGGCACGATTCCTCTTCTCCGGGGCTCTTTCCTTAACAAAGTGCCGCACTGGGCCTCGCACGGAGAGACCCCGAGTCGGTGTTGGCACGATGCTGGACGGCGGCGAGGCGTCTGTCTCCGGAGCCCCTATGTTTGGCGCCGACCACGCAACCGCTTCGTCGTTGCCGAACGTGACGGTTTCCAGCAGACTATCTCCTGAAGGGCGTCTGTCGAGCACCTCTCTTGGCATCTCTAAAGGTACCGTCGCGAGACGCTCTGGCCGCGGCGTTTCAGGGGCAGGGGCAGAAGTTTTGTCTACCACAGTAGTAACACCCAAGGCTGTCATTGACACAGGAAGTTCAAAGACGGCATTCTCCTGCGGTGCCTCGTGCAGTCCAGGTATCTGGTTGACAGGAATCGGCTTCCCGTCAAGCTCCGGCGACGAGAGAGCAGGCTCTTCCACTGGCTTTGCATGTTCGGTCTGCGTACTGACGATAGGCCGCGGACGCACCTTCGCAGACTCCAGGCGAATCTCCGCGATTTCGTGCGCGCCAGAGGTCGGTCTGACCAAACGGAAAAGGAGCCCGTTCTTGCTCCTCTTGACCGCGGCTTTGAAGCGCGTCGACCGATCCTTCGGCTCGATCTTGTCCCTGTTGTTGGAGTTGGAGATCCAGTCTGGAAGGTTCTCGAGGAGGAATTGCTTGGAGACAAACCGGACGTCCTTCCACGTCTTGGGAGAGATGTCTGTTGGGGAATTCGGCTCGCTGGCTGAGTGTTCCGAGTGGGGATAGTTTGGAGGCGAGCTCTCGGCGATTGAAGCGCGATTACCCAGACCAGGTACGCGGTCGTAGGAGGGAGGCGGAGACCGGATGCGCTCTACGTGGAGCGGAGAAGATTGGTCGCTGAAGACTGAGGAGCGACTGACAAGAGACAATCTGTTGTCCCGGCCCTTCGAGATGGCCCATTCTGAATTCGGATAAGGAAGATTCGCCACATGTAGCTCCTTTGCCGGGTTTATCTGTTGGGAACGCCCATCAGAAATGGAGATTCGATCTGCGTGTACATCCTATGAGAGCAGCATTAGCTCACGGTCGCACACGCTATAGTTCCACGAAGGGGCCAATTACCATCGCAAGCAACAGTTCGAGCATAGTTGTCACGGTAAGCTCAACAAATCAATGGCTCTCCACATTCTGCAGCACTCTCTTCACAAGAAAAGAAGCAATAGGAAAAGAGAGGAGAGCGAGAGAAAGGGAACATGCTGCCTGTTCTTCACCCTGCTTTATGGTGTGCTAGACGCGGCCTCTTTGCATGCTTGATACGCGATGTGGCTGGAGTACATGGAGGTGGCGATGACGGTAATGCGAACGAATCGTAGACCATATTGCATACGAGGGGCCGTTGAGGCGCCGGACGAGGCTGAGAGTTGTCGATCTTTCTGCCTCGTGATTGGGGGCCAGCTGTAATGGCGAGTTGATACCATAAACCTCTGCGACTCTTCGGATTGATTCTGTCATGATTCTACTTCGACCGAACTTTGATCGAGCGTGTTCAATCGCTACCGATCAACGAGCCGCCAACCGCCGCGATCTATTTCGCCGTAGTAAAAGGTCGAGTCCGAGAATGACTGCCTGCACCAGGTTTCAAGGCAGTTGTCGGGTGCGTGAGACACGACCAGGATTGAAGAGACCTTGGCGAGAATCGTCCTCGGATTTTACGGACGACCGCGCTTTCGAGCTCTCCGCAGCCTTCAATGCGAAGGAAAACAGACTGGCAAAAACTGTGATCAGAACGCCGAACGCTGTCTATTAGTATTCCGTAGAGAGTTGTCAAGGCATGGGGCTGAATTGGAAAGGCTCACATTACTTGCTCGAACAACAGATCAACATTTCCCTAAGAGTATGCATGAGCCGTAGGCAACAGTAGGCGACGAGGCTGCGAAACTGGAAGCTGTGCAAGGCTGGTCAGTTTGGCAGCGGCCGCGTCTTCGACATGGATTCTGCCACTGTTCCTGGATCTTCTCAGCCACTGCAGGCTGTCAGCGTGCATGATGCAGAACCCACTTCTTGTCGCGGTGGTGACTTGCGAATGTACTGCCGAGTCGAGTGCTTAGCAATGTGCAGCCACACTATTCGCAAATCCAGGAAACATGTCTCATTGACTTTTGCTGCGAAAGTATTCGAGAGTGAAACCAAGAAGATCCTTGATGCCAATCAACCCGATCTTGCTTTCCAACCTTTCTTCTTCTTGTCGTTGTCTTTCCAAATGCAGCAGACGCTGTTCTCTTCGCACCACCTCTGCACAACCCAAGGCTGCAAGGGGACTTCTTTCACTTCGACCTTCTCCCGCATGGCAGTGCTCTCGTCACCGCCTTCCACCTCGTGAGATTCATCTGCCTTGGCTTTCTTGCCTCTCTTCTTTGGCTTTGGCTTCTCCTTCACAGCCACCTCCATATGCACTCTGACGCCTTTCTCGTTCAGCCACTCTGACAAGTCTACTACGTCGACAGGATCGTAGAGCAAAATCTTTTCATGCCAAGTCAAACTTCCGGGTTGGACTGAAGGCAGCTCGGCTTTGATTGCATTTGTGATAATTGGAAATACCTCTGCCATTTGCTCGTCAGAAGGCACATTTGTGATGCGCTTGGATGGCGCAACTCGCGTTGGCGCGGACACTGATGGTGCATCCTCGTCTCTCGCAGGTTGGCTCAACGGCAGTTTGGGGGATTCTGAAGGAATCTTGCGGCGTCGAGGCGGAGACGGGGTGACTTCCTCTCCAGAGTCTTCGATTTCGTCAATATGGACCCAGCCTTCATCTTGTTTTGCCCTTTTGCGTCCAACCCTTTTGGGAGATGGGGTGATACAGCCTTGTGGGAGTTTCTGCGGGGATTTCGCGATTCGCTTTTGACGACTTCCAGAAGCGCCTTGAGGTTCCTGCAGCGAGGCTTCGGGTGCGCTGATGAGTCCTTGAGGTAACGCCGGTGGTGCTTTCAAGCCTCTTTTCGTCGCGGGTAGAGATACAGATTTTTGCGTTCCGAGAGTCGTCACGGATTCACTGGCCGTGGGTCCAGAAGGGTAAGATCTATTCGTGGCCAAGGTCGATTTTGCGCGGATACTTTTGAGTCTATTGGGACTGGCATTGATGTATGGTGTGGTCATGCTACTTGGGGCAGGGTGAAAGGTGACATTTGTTGCGGAAGATGACGACGGCCGCGCTTTCATGATGTTTGGTCGAACAGGCAGGCGTGGAGGAGATCGCTCGGGCTCCATATTCATCCCAGTGTCGGCTGTCTCAGCGCGCCGCCTTGTCAGATCATCGTACACGTCAATATCCACAAAATCAGAAGATGGATCCTGAGGCTGCGCACGTGGGTGGGCCTCACCGTTTGCTGTGTCCTCCGAGAATTGCTGTTCCTCTCCGGCGGTCCAAATTTCATCGTCTGCTCCAGGGTCATAGACTTCAAGGCCCTCGTCCGTGAGATTACGCGCCGCCTCAGTCCATAGCCCTTTCCTTTTGCCCAGGAGTGTCAATTCCGCACCATCAGCCATTTGATCCAAGCGAAGTGACTCCGAGCTGTTTCCTTGCAACTCAGACTCTTTCAGGGCCTGTTGAATGTGGCGAATGAAAGTCGGCGACTCATCCCGCACAAGCTGCGACGAAGTCCCAAACAAGACCTCTTGATTGTTGTACTTGAGCAATGCCGCGCCTGGAGACAAGAGTTTGTTTGCGGCCAACTTGGCTTGTTTCTTTGCTTTTTCCGTAGCCCTCTTTTCCTTCTCAATGGAAGCCTTTGTGGGTTTCTTTTGGCGAGGGGCGCGTTTTGGCTTCTCAGGCGGAGCTGCTTCCGGCTCTTTCGGTTTTTCTGACGAAGTATCTGGGGCTTGAGGGGCGAAGAATGTCGACACTCGAGACTCGGGCTCAGGCTCGACAGCTTGTGGGAGAGGAGCGCGGTAAGCGGCCGTGGCAAGCTCAGTGATGGTCCGTGGCTTCTTTTTGCCCGCCGCTTTCTCCTTCTCGGGCTTCTCAGGATCCGATTCAGGCTTTTTGTTTGTTTGCGCCGCTGCGGGCAACGGGTTGGGAATCATCTGACACATTTGTTAGATCGGCGAAATGAGGGGTCCTTTCATCACTAACCTCAATCTTTCTTCTCTTGGTAAAGGCCTCGCCGGTTTCGCCCCGAGTCTCTGAAGTAGCACGCTCCTGCGCGCTTTGGTGGTATCCGAAGCCGCCAAGAATAGAAGCGAAGTTGGCTCGCTGCCCAGAAGACGCATTTGAATTCGCTGGGCTGTCTGTAATCTCGATTGGCGTCTTGGATGTGGACTCTGGCATGGTTGGGTTGGAGTCTCGGATGGGAGTCCAACTCCTCCGCCTCTCCGTGGCATGATCAAGGTCAAGTGGAGCATTTGAGGGTTTCGTTTTGGGACTCTTGGGCAATTGCTCTCCGCTAGCATCTAATGAATTGTCACGTGAAAAGTGCGCAGAGACAGCGCTGGTTGCAGCTCGCGCTTTCGGCGCCTTCTTCACTTGTTTCTTTTCATTCGACGCCGTCCTCTTCTTCCTGGGTCTTGGGGCCTTCTCCAATGGGGTCTCTAGCTCCTCGTCGCCGTTGTTCTTTTTGGACCTTCCCGTTCGCTTCTTGAGCTTGACCAACTCCTGCTCGTCTGTTGTTCCAGTTGCCGTCACCACAGTCTCCGTTGTCGGGAGCGAGTCCTCTTCTGATGCCTTGTTCCCTTCCTCATTTTTGGGCCTTCCTCGGGGCTTTTTGGGCTTCTCCGGTTCTGGCTCGTGGGATATTTCAACAGTAGAAACGGCCTTTTCGACGGTCGGGGTCAAGTCGCTCGTCGACAGTGTGGAGAAATGAGCAGACACAGGTTCAGTGACTTGAGCTTTACCCTTTGCCCGCCGCTTCCCAAGGGCAGCCATTGCGGTGGCCTCCCGATACTCCTTGCCATGAACCAACGCGCTGCCATTGTCCACCGCGCCGCCCTTTTCCTGGCTTGGTGCTTCCGGCTCTTTCACCTTCTTGGCTCTTGGTTTCCTGGGCTTGGGAGCCTTCCCATCATTGTCCCCACAAGTGTTTTCGTCATCCTTGGGCGTAGCTTTCTTCTGTGTGGTCTCATCGCGAGCGGAGGCAGGGGCGCGAGGTTTGCGGACAGCCTTGGCACGCGGCTTCTTCTCAGGTGGAGCCTCTGGAAGCTCATTGTCCCCTTCTTCGCCCAGTGCAATCCGTTTGTCTTTGAGCAGCGAGGCGACGCTGCCAAAGCCCAGAGTGGCGCCATTCGGAATCTCAGCAGCGCGCGAGCCGCTCTTCAGGCCGTTCGGTTTGTTCTTGAGGAGTTGTGGGAGGGAGGGTAGGTCGGAAGACGGTGGCGACGTCGGAATCCGTTCTCGAAGGGAAGGCGGAGTGACAATGATGTCCGAGTCTGGAATAAAGCGCGGCGGCGAGGACGACAGGACGACAACCTCACGCGTGGCGGCCATTGCGGCGGACAAGAGGGGCGGACGGCGGGATAGCAGGGAGAGCATCCATTAGGTTCGCAGGCACCAGAAGAGCCAGGTAGAGAGGGATAATGTTTGGACAGCGTGTGCAGAAGTTGGAGATGTTGTTAGACTGCCGGTGTCGTCCAGTCGCGACGGGACCGCGGAGGGTCGGCGCGCCTGGTCCGAGCGCTAACACGACTCCGCGTCCTCACCTGATCCCTTTGCCCTCTTCAACGACATGTCGATATCTTTCATTGTTTCCATCAGATCTTGAGCATCTTCACTGTGGAATGTGCAAAGGCAACCTGCATTGCTATCATATTGACTTTGGTACCAACAGCCAGTCCTTCGGGCATCCAGAGTTCTTTCCAAACGTATAGCCTGTTCATTCTCCTGACCTGTTCAAGAAAGCAGGAAAGCCAATACAGCTGTTTCTGACTTGGCAGTCGTCGTTAGGAAAGACGAAAATCTCCGCGCATCCAAAAACTCATTCGTTTTTCCTTTTTGGTGCCTTTCTCCCACCCCTTGGCCAAGTGTTCATGATCCCCACAATCAAAACATGGGATCGCCTGGGAGGCAATTGACGCAGATTGGCGCAATAAACGACCTGGTGTCAATGGCGCGTCGTCCATCAAAGCATATCGCGCATGCTGAAGGGTCCCTTCCTTCCCTGATAGCATCAATCCCCTCTCCAACGGCATCGCTAATGGCGCACTCTTCAGCCATGAGCCTCTTTCTCTGCTCAGCGTCGTCAATCTCGTGTCGCTTTCTGATTTGCTCCAGAACGCGCATCTGCTCCACGTAATCATCGGCCAGCCGGGCGATTCTCAAGCTCGCATCGAGGTGCCGGTCCAGACGCCCCTGCCGTTCCCTTCGTTCATGCGCCCGCTCGTATTCGAGAAAGCGGGTCAGGTCGGCGTATGTCGAGTTCTCATTAAGGGTGAAATCAACGAGCACCGAGCTTGGCGATTTGCTGTTGCGGATGAACTCGATAGCTTCCCGGGTTGGCTTGTCTGTGCCATTCGCGTACTTCCGACTCGGTGGCAGTAGCCTCAGCTTTGCGGTCCACGACAACTGTTGAGGAACGGGATCTCACGAAACCCGGGAAGCAGTCGACCTAACTGGCCAGATTGTCTGAGAGGTTGGACGGCAAGGTGGAGACTGACAAGATCCCATCTTCCGTTGAGATAGGCAAAGACTCTCTCAGTGATATCTGGATTGTCTGCAAGGCCGTTGAGGATTGCCGAGGGGGAGTTGCTCTTGGGAACGGAAACCAATTTGATGTCTCCTCGGATCGGTTTTGACAGTGCCGCGTGGTCGTGGTGCTCGAGTCCGTACCACCAATACTTTTTCATTTCCTTGTAGATCTTGGGCCTAAGAATTATTAGCAGCGGTATTGGAAACCTGCATGGCTTGCCCGAATGTACTTACAGAGGTTTCTTTTCTGTCCAGTCCATGATTGAGTAACCAGTCCAAATCCTGCCAGCATCAAAAGGGATTGTGAAGTGCGAAGCTTTGGCGTCGATCAACAAGCCTCAGACGCTGAAAGACTCCACCAGCAACAGAAACACCGTACAATCGCAGCCTACAAAGCGCCATTAGCACCACCACCAAACCACCGCTCAAACACCACGCCAACGAAAAGCAAACCCCAACATCAGGACCAAATGTCGTCAAAGCCGTCCGACCAAGAGCCCAGTCCAGCACAGCGCTCAGCCGCAAGAACCACGTCCGCAGGACGCGCAGCGGGCTTTTGCGGCTTCGCACTGTGCCAGGCCCGAGGCGGACCGCTGCTCGGTGTGAAGTAACTGTATTTTCTTTGCATCATGGAGGGTAGGGAGGGAAGGAAGGAGAAGGAGGAGACGGAGGAGACGTACTCGTTGTTGAGGCACGGGAGCGCGCGGTGTGCTGATGTGCGTGAGGTGATGTAGTGGTGTTGTGTGTCCGGAGGTGAGGTTCGGCACGGCGGGAGCAGAGGAGAGCAGAGGGCGGGCGTTCGGTCGGGCGTTTCCTTTGGTCCAGGAGCAATGTCCAGGAGGCGGGAGATGGTGTTGCGCGATTGGTGAAGCAGTGTCGCGGAGAGTGTCGAGGGCTAGTCACGGCTTGTTTGTGCCTGTGGAGCGAGCAAGGTGTTGAGGTTGGTTTGAAAGCAGAACAAAGCAGAGCGGCGGGCCGGTCGGACTTCTGCTCAAGGCGCAAGAGTCAGTGAGGCGAAAGGAGCGCCACGCGGTGTTGGCGGAGTGTCGGTTGGAAGTGTTGGAGTCGAGAGGAGGGCCTCCACGCGGAAGTGGATGTTGAGCGTCGCCTGCGTGAAGAGGTGGAAATGATGGAAGCGGCTCCTGCTCGAGCACTGGAGCATGAGAGGGCCGTCTGGCTCGCAGGAGGAGTCCCAAGCAAGGTAAAGAAGCACTGAGCAGTTGTGGAGGTAGAAGTGTTAAAGTCGAGACGAGGGTGGCGCGAAGAGCACTTCCAGGGACTGTGCGTCGAGGTCCAATCAAAAGGAACACACCACCAGCCTCTTGCGAGAGGCCTGCAACATCTCAAGCAGAGGGTGAATGGATGTCCGCGTCTATTGTTAGTAGAGCTGAGCGCAACAGCAGGATCACTGCATCCAGTCACCATGAGCTTGATCTGAAATGAAAAGGCGGCCACTTTTCCAACATAGGGCAGTTACGACTCTGACATAGGGTGCGTGGTGTACTGATACATAGTGCCTTAAAAAGCAGCTTGCGTGCCCAACCGTGTGCGCGGTTGCATTTTTGCGACGTTTGAAGTTGTTAAGGCGATTACGAGATTGGGTCAATTGTATTGATTCCACTCTTACGTCTACCTACCTAATTATCTATCTATCTGTTTATCTTGACAACCTCATTAGGGGTACTCACTATAAAGTTTCTGGTGATGCTTAGTGTTGCAGAGGTATAAGCGACGACAAAGTGAGCAGCAATGAGGTGATCGGTAAGACGCACCAGGGCGCCGCGAGTAGTGATTTTAGTAAGGTCAGGATTTAAGAAGTTCCAGCGAAGACGTCAATGTATAGACTTACCGAATCAGGCAACATTGGACGTCTCAAAGGCGCAGATGGGCGCGCAGGCTGCGTGTTCAGGCACCCTGTGTTAGTATACCAAGCACTCTATGTCAGAATTGTACCTCCCCCATGTTAGAAAACGGGGCACTGATTGAAAGCACTTGTCACTAAGCTTTGCTAAGCCCCTGGTTTGCAGTAACTCCAGATGTCATTCCACAATGTATTTCCTCAAGGTCAGACTCAGCGAGCAAGGTGTCTCCATAGTCAGTCGAGTTGTATTGTGTACAATACATTGCGACGTAGCTCCGAGCTTCAAGCATTAACACGCAAACCTCACCCACGAGTACTTGCACTAACAGAAAAGCCAAGGGCAAAAGCAAGGCACATTGAAGCGTATTTCTATTTTTCTACATCATCTATCAAAGAGGTTTTGGTCACCTCAAGAAGCTACTTTGTGTTCTTTTGCTTTCACGACCCAAAAAGAAACGACCAGCCAAGTCCTCTACAACACCCCAACGCCATCCCAGTATCCATCCCAGTATCCCATATATCCCAACCCAACACCAAACAGCCCAAAAAGCGTCAGTCAACCAATTTGAAAATCTCCAAACGCAAAAGAAAACAACAACGACACAGCGCCGCCCTATCCACCAAAGCTCTGCCCCGTGCCGTAGCCATCGCGACTCATGCCCAGATTCGAGCTGTGCCGGCGGAACCCCGTGCCCATGCCAATCGGCACGCTGGTCCGGCGGCGGACGCTGCGGCCACCGGCGCGGACCGTCGAGTCCCGGGAGACATGCGGCCGGTGGCGCGGCAGCGAGGCCGAGAGCGGCGGCGAGCCAATGTCGGGCTCGGGCTCGCTGTCGCTGACGGCGGCGCTGGACACGGTGGTCGTGCGTGAAAGCGGCAGAGCGCCGGGCGCGCCGTACTGGTCTTCTGCGGCCGCGTCCGCGTTTGCGCCGGCGGCTTCGGGGTCGTCGTGGGTGCTGGCCGCGGTGGTGGCGTGACCGCCGTCGTCGTCCTCGTAGCCGGCTTCCTCGTCGTCGTTGTCTTCGATGTCGGAGGACGAGGGCGAGGAGGAGGATGAGTCGGCCCCAAAACCCTTACCCTCGACGAGGAAAAAGGCCGGCACGGCGCCGATGAGCGAGATGGCGGCGAGGACCCAGAAGGGCAAGATGGCGTAGCCGTGCTTGACGCCGACGGTGAAGAGAGCGCCGCCGATGGCTGGACCCGCGGCGCGGCCCACGGCTGATACGGACGTTGCGATGCCGTTCAGCGTGCCCAGGACGCGCAGAGAAGAGGCCGAGTTGGTCAGCAGGATGGTGCAGCAGGGAAAGGCAAACGTGGTGCAGCAGCCCTTGACCATCATGAACAGGAACATGACGACTTGCTGCGACGTGGCCGTCGGCAGGAGCGCCGTGAAGGGCGTTAGAACGTAGAGCAGCGGGTATGCGAGAGAAATGACTTGGAAACATCGCAAGACGCCGTACCGCCGCGCGATGGGCGGGAAGAGGAACAGTTGGTATATGATTCCGAGGCCGCCATACAGCGTGAAGAGGAAGCCAATGCGCGACGAGTTGATGCCGAAGCCGTTGGAGAATTTGATGGGGTTGAGGGGATCGTAAGAGCTGCCGTCTGAATGCGCCGGGTGATGCATGAAAACGGGAAGAAGCTGGTCAAAGTCAGCGTGCTACTTTGAAGCAGTTGCCGCTGAGATGCTCACCTGATCGTAGCCCAAAGAATGCGTCGCCAGCAATGTGTATATCAGAAGGTTGACAAGAGATTGAACAGTGAGCACTTCGCGGACCGTGACCGGCTTCGCCTCTTCTTTGTGCGCAGGCGTCTCTTCATAGTCATGGACCGTCGTGCCCGGTGATGATGGAGTAGGAGCTGGCTTGGGGAGCAGAGGTTCCGTCTCTTCGCCCCTTGCGTTCCTCCACACGTTCTTCGCACGGCGCACGAGGTTTTCTGAGGCGACGGTGAGCTTGTGGCCCAGGATGAGGCCGTAGTCCTTTTGGTCTTTCTTGCTGGCCAAGGTTTCCTAGCAAAGTGTGAGACGTATCCAATGGGAGGACTGGTAGGGCGAACCTTGAGGAAAAGAGTTCCAGTAATTATGCCAATGAGAAACAGGGCAGCCGAGACAATGTTTGGCAGGGCGTACGGAAACTTTTCGAAAAAGGAATTCCCACGTGGTTTTGAGACATCGACACGCATTGGGTTGGACAAGGCGCCGCCGATAGCAGGTCCAAACACCGAGCCAATGTTGAAAACCAGAGGCATTATACTAAAAGCGCGCGGCTGCAGCTCGCGCCACGGACACAGCTCCGCTACCATTGTCCTCAAGATCCCTGAGATTTCTAGTCAGTGCGATGGACAAGGGAAAACAAAAGCAAATATCCGGCCTCCGCGGACCAACTAGGCAAACACTGACCAACATTGCCATTGCCAGCACCCTGTAGAGCACGCACAGTCATTGCCATGGGCAGCGACGTCGAAAATCCCCACAAAAGACTCATGACCATGGTGTTGAAGAGCCCCAGCAGTATAATCAGCTTGCGCCCGTACTTGTCCGACGCGCGCCCCCAGAAGACGCTCGTTAGGCACTGTCCGAGACTGAAAATGGCCGATGCCGTGCCCGCCCATTTTGCGATTTCGTCCTTGGGTACACCGAAGCTCTCAATCATCTCCGGGATATAGGGAAAGACGGAGGTGAGCGCAATTGGTTCCGCGAAGCGACATAGTGCTGTCAAGGCAGTTAGCCGGGTGTGTGCGTCGAGGGCAGTGTTTGGCCTCACAGAGAATGGTAAACTGCCGCCAGGGCAGTCTGCGCTCGGTCATGGCTGGAAAGATGAGGGTTGGGAGAGGAACACGCGGGAGGAAAGCTGTTGGTTGTATACAGAAAGATAGTTAATAGCCGACGCACGGGCGGGGATAGGCGACAGCACGTCAGCGGCTAGGGATTTCCTAGTTGGCGCTTGTGCCGGATGTCGGCACGCTTTGCCTCTCCCACTGCTGTCGTGTGCGGCTCGACCTCTGCTGCGCCGTTGGTCTGTAGAGATACCGACCGGTCTGCAGTCCTATTCGATCCAACTGGCCGAGGCGTTGCTCACGGGGTGTCGCATCCAAAAGGGCCACGGCTGTCACGCGCAATGTTGCTCAATTTGTACCATTCGACTACTTGTTGTATAAGTGGGGAATCACGCTCAAAACTCTGGGAAAAAATTCGAATCGCGCTCAAGGAAAAAAGGGACATGAAGAGAAACATCTTCTCATCCAGAACTGACAGGCGGAATGAGAGCCACTTCGTCACCTTGACCGAGGATCAGAGCAGCATCCGAGTCCTCCACGTCAATATAGTTGTAATTCACCGTCACGGCGCAGGTGGTCAACACTTTGTCCGTAATGCCGGGATAGCGCTGTTCCAACAGGCCAAAAAGCTCTGAGGCCTTGATGGGAGCAGGCAGAAGGTCGTGGTCACGGCCGGTGTACGTCGAGGCAGCAGCAAAGTAGAGCAGCTTGAACGTCGACATGATTACTAGAGAAGCACTGGTCAGCGGCAGTGTTTGCAAGCGATGTGCGAAAAAGGGCGAGGGTAGGACAAGCGTCAGAAAGTGAAGAAAGGTCCACAAAGGCGTAGCCTCGGATAATACATGCTATTTTGGTTGAATCTCATCATGCAAGAAGGGAGACGTGTGAAATGAGGATGTGGATTGTACGTACCTTGTAGCGCTCATGGATGGGATGGTGAGGTGAAGGGTGGAGGAGTGGAGGAAGATGGAGTTGCGGTTTTCTTCTCATCGGATTGTCGCTTGGAGCTCGGGCCTCCGCTGTGGCGCGTCCGTCTCCAGCCGCCGCGGCGCAAGTCCGTCGACCATTTTTTGTCAACACCTTGCGCTGCGGCAGCACAACCACCTACCTATCGCCATGCCCTCGGTCGCGATCAAGGCTGCTCGAAATTCTCCCCTCCCGCGCCATCATCAGTTGTCTTCCCTCTGCTGGTCCTGCGCGATCGGCCGCAACGCTCGCCTTTCCAGCACATCTTCGTCCAAGTCGACATCCACCTCCGCGAACCGACCGCCACCGAAACGCAAAACACCAAGTCAACTGCAGACGTCAATTAATGACTACCATGCCGGCCAAAAGACTCAGCTCTCGGGCTTGATCAATGCCCACAGAAACCGCGCGGCTCAACACCAGCTCGGCTCCGACGCGCGCCCCGTCTTCACAAATGCTTCCGGTGCGCGTAGCTTCCACACCTCGACTGCGGTCCACCAGCAAGCGGCCGGAGTCAATTATAGTGGCTCTGAAGCAAACCCTGACTTCGGTTCCACTCGAGAATTCCTTATAAAATGGCAGAAAGAACATGGTATTCCAAACAGAGACATTTTGGACGAGCTGGGCCTCGAAGCATATCCAGGCGCACCGACAGGTCCGGGCAATCTCGTCAAATCAGGACTTCCAGTAGAAGATGAGGTCAACAACGAGAACCCTGAAGAGCAAGAAGAGTCTCAAGACATGGCTGCCCTCTCGGAGGGCATTGAGCATGTTTTTGGAACATTACACTTTACTCCGGGCGACTTGGTGGAAATCTTGTGAGTATCCCTTGGTTGGACTTTTGGCTGCAAGTTTACTGACCAATACATCAGAATCGGAGAGCGTGATCCCATTTTGGGCATTGTCATGCGTGTACATATCAACCAAGCCTCTCTGGTGCAGGTTTTCACTGAAGACGCCAAATGGGCCGACGTAAATCAAGTCAACATCCAATTCTCCGTCCCAAACTTTGTCAAAAAGTCCAAAATCGAACCTCTACTCAAATATCTGCCCGACAAAGTGCTCGACATAAAGGAGATTGACTTTCAGTTCAACGTCCCGGTCAATATTCCCAAGGAGGAGTCTTCTCCCATTCTCGAGAAACTTAGACGATTTTCCGCGAGGGCACATGATATTTACCGATCCAATGCAGCCAGATTGGAAAATGCGCATGCGTTGCTCTCTCATCCCACTGATTTGAGGTTCGGGTCGCTTACAAAAATCACCCAGACCTTGCTCAAGAGAAAGCATGTAAACCCCGAACACCTCTACGCGGTCCGCAAAGGCATCAACCACCACCAAATGTCCTTTCTCACTGACTCCAGGAGCCATCGTCTAACTGGAATGTATCAAATCGTTTCACAACAGTTCAGAGACTCGGTCTTTTCCGCTCGCCAATGGATCCGTGAGTGGCAGGAGTATCAATCGGAGAAGAGCACTGGCAATTTCAATGAAAAAGAACTAGCGCAAAAGCTTCCGGGAGCCGTCTTCGTCCAGAAGTTCATCGAAAAGTCCAGCAGACTTATTTCCGAGAGTCGCAAATCCCGCGATCCCCACCTGGAGACTTTTGGTGGCACACCTGGACCGAGCAAGATCAAGCACCAAATCACTGAGACGACGAAGGCCTTTAAGCATGTCGAAGGCGAACACTTTACCAAACAAGATGGCGTCCTTATCCGCTATTTGGAATCCTACGCGTTGTCGGATACACTGACCGGATCCCCGCAAATGCATTCCTTGCCTCCGGTGCTTGTTGGGGCTACGGGAATGTACAAAGGCAAGACCATCGACTACATGACTGCTTTCTCTTTCCTCGTGGAAATTGGAGTCGTTCCGCCTTTCGAAAATCGGTCCAAATACGACCCACACCTTTTGGTACCCACGGCTCAGTACTCGAAGCCATTAGACGCGATGTACCAGTGGCTGGCAAAGCCGCACGCCAAGAACAGGATTGGAGAGGACGCCATGTCCGATTTGCGCAGAGATTGGGGAGACATGACAGTCTTTTGCGTAGACTCGCCAACTGCAGAGGAAATCGACGACGGCGTGTCTGTGGAGAGTATCCCAGGAAGTGATGACCACTGGGTCCATATCCATGTGGCCAACCCGACCTCATTCTTGCAGAGCGACTCGGTCATGGCAAAAATGGCCGCTCACATGACCGAGTCCATTTACTTTCCTGAAAAAACGTTTGCGATGCTTCCAAAATGGGCCGTGCAGGGCAGCTTCAGTCTTGATTCCAAGAGACCCTGTCTTACTATCAGCTCAAGGGTCGGAAAAGACGCTGTTGTCAAGGACATCAAGATTCAAAACGGCTTCATTCGCAACGTCGTCCCAATGACTCCTGAGACGCTTTCTTCGCTCCTCAGCCCGGATGCAAAGTCGACCCAAATCTTCGACGTCGTTGTTGGCGGCAAAGTGCCGCCAATTGCCACAAGAAAGATGATGTCAATCAATGATCTGAGCGCCCGGCATGTAAGTGAGCTCAAAAAGCTTCACGAGATTGCCGTCAGTCTGCTGCAAAACCGCCAAAAAGCTGGAGGTGTCTCGTACAATCAGACACCCCCGGAATGCTCTGTCTTCAATTCCCATGACAGACCTGGGCTGCCTTGGATTCTCCCTTCTCGAGATCGTGCCCGCTTCTTCGAGGGCGATCCTCTCATCAAAATGACCGTCACCCCTTCCGAGTCCATGTATGACCCCGGATCCGACGCTGGCTTCCTCATCCAAGAATTGATGCTTCTCGCTGGAGAAAGCGCGGCCAAATGGTGCTCAGCACGAAATGTCCCCATCATCTATCGAGGCACGCGGGTCAACCCGAACAATCTCACCCGTGATGTGCTCGAGCAAAGGTTTGGCGATTTGAGGGATGACCCCAGACCCAACGCAAACATGGTGTGGGCTAGCACATTTATGAAATCGGCGGGATACTCGGTTGTCGAAACTTCCATGATTCCCCACAAAATTCTGGGTCTATCTGGATACACCAAGGCCACATCGCCACTCCGCCGCTACGGTGATATGATGGTGCACTGGCAAATCGAGGCTGCGCTGCGACACGAAGCCAACGGGACAGATCTCACTGCTCCGTCCGAGGAAAAGAGGAAATTTGCGTTTGACGAGGCCTACGTCGCGAGCGTTCTTACGCGCATGAGCCCCCGTGAGCGTCTTATCACAAAGACAAAGCGCCTGGCCAACTCTCTGTGGGTGGCTCATACGTTCCAGCGAGGCCTGCACGGCGAGTGGGATGTCCCTCGCGTCGTCCGAGGCATGGTGTACAACATGGGGCACCCGAAGTCCAGCTATGTTTCAATTGTGTGGCCCGACTATTCGCTCGAACTCCAAATGGACTTGCCGGCCTTGAATGGCATTGAAGAAGAAGTCCGACTTGGTGACGTATGGGAGGTGGAAATACGTGATGTGAACATGTTTTCGAGGCGAATCGAAACAAGGCCGCTTCGGCTGATAGACAGACTGGCGATACCAGAAGACTTCCCCGGCATAATTACCAGGAAGTGATTGGATTTGTAACTTTGAGGCGGACAAAAAGGTGGCGTTTGCATTGGTTCTATACGAGCGATAGATTTTCCACTCTTATACCGAGATAGCGACTCAAAAGTCTCACCTTTTCTGAGAAACGAGCCCGTTTTAGCACGAAGGATTGTTTGTTTGGTGGCATGGAGTGCATTTGGCATGCGCGGCGCGAGCCGTAGCCGAGTACGGCAGACGGAAGAGCCGCACCGCGCCATAGAACCACGGCCGACCCTGGACCTCCAACTCATTGGAACTTTTTGACCTCCTGGCCATGTCTCAATGCCAGTCCATGATTTTGCCCTCCGTCTGGGCCGCAGCCTTTTACCTGTCGCTCTCTTAGCCACTCTTTACTTGTACCTGTATCCGCTTCTACATGGCTGCGCTTTTCCCACTCCTCCACACCACCAACCGGCCACTCTGCGACTCTTGGCCTTAGGGGACCCCCAAATCGAAGGCGACACGTCGTTACCGGATTCCAGCGACGCGCGATTCTCCAGCATTCGCGATTTTCGAAGCCATGCCGGCGATCTCGGTTTCCTTGTTGCGGCACGCAAGACCGCCGCCGGAGTCGTGACCGACGACATTCCTCGCCTGTTCAGCGGCTACCGCAAGCGCCTCGACCTCTTTGGCAACGACTACTACCTCGCCCACATCTATCGCACTCTTTACTGGTGGACACAGCCGTCGCACGTGGCTGTTTTGGGCGACTTGCTGGGAAGCCAGTGGATAAAAGACGACGAGTTCGAGTGGCGGAGCTGGCGCTTTTGGAATCGCGTCTTCCGACATGGACACCGCGTGGAGGATGCCATAACCAGCCAGCCTCTGACGGAAGAGCTTGGGGCAGACTCACAATGGTCGCGCAGGGTCATCAACGTCGCTGGCAATCACGATGTGGGTTACGCCGGAGACATTGACCAAGGCCGCATTGCGCGATTCGAGCGCAACTTTGGGCCGGTCAACTGGCAGCACGTTTTCCGCCTGCCAAATGCGACTCCCAAAGACGAGAGCGTGGACACGCCAGAGCTGCGGCTCGTCGTCCTCAACAGCATGAACCTGGACGCGCCCGCCAAAGACGAAGTTCTGCAAAAGGAGACGTACGATTTTATCAACGATGTCATATCACGCTCTTTGCCCGTCGAATCACGCACGCACTTTACGCTTCTTCTCACGCACATTCCCCTGCACAAACGCGACGGCGTCTGCGTGGATGGCCCATTCTTCTCCTACTTTGACAACGGCGGAGGCGTCAAGGAGCAGAACCACCTTTCCCAGGACGCGTCGAAAGCCATTCTCGAGGGCATGTTTGGCCTCAGTGGCAACGAGTTTGCGCCCGCCAGGGGCCTCGGTCGGAACGGCCTCATTGTAACCGGACACGATCACGCAGGCTGCGACGTCTACCACCACCACCTCCGCGGCGACCAGTGGGATGCTGTGCGGTGGGAGTCGGTTGGCAATCGTACCGCGGATGCCGACTTACCTGGCATCCGAGAGGTCACTCTGCGAAGCATGATGGGCGAATACGGAGGCTACGCGGGTCTCATCAGCATCTGGTTCGACCAAGCCCGTGGCGAGTGGCAGTACGGAGTTGAAATGTGCAGCTTGGGCGTGCAGCACATTTGGTGGGGAGTGCATGTGTTGGATCTTGTCATCGTTGCCCTGTTCGTTTGTGGGGTGGCCTTGAGGAAGTTGGCAAAGATGAGGAGCACCCACGTCGAGCAGTCGCCGGCCAAGGAGTCCAAGAAAGATTGATTAATTGCATCAAGTTGCGCACCAAAACCCTTCGGTCTACCTAAGCAAATGATCACCGTCCAAGGAAGTGAAGAGTATTGTAAAGTGGTATTAATGCTAATAAGTATAGTCCACCGCGCCATATACCGTATGCATCTCGACATGTATTCAACACAGCGTAAAGGTATCTTTGCAACAATCCAAACTCGGAAACCCAAACAGACCTCTTCCTGTCTTCTCTCATTCTCTTTACAATCCCGAGTCTTCCTGGCGGTACACGGGGTCCCTGTAATAATCCCGCCACTGGCGGCAGGTCCGTTCAAAATCACCTCTGTCCCCGAGCGTCCGGAGCACTTGGTCCCTCTGCTCGAGGAACTGCAAACTGAAGCCTTGTCCGACATGCCAAGCTAGAAGACAGGTCAGGTCCAATCTCTAACATCATCAGGAGGTCTACTTACCGATGTGGCAGTGCATCAACCAGGCGCCGGGGTTGTCAGCGGGGAATGCCATGATCATGTACCCCTGGCCTGGCAACATGGCCGTATCTCGACGGATCGGATTGTCGAACTGCAGGCTGTTCAAAGAGCGGTCCCACTGGCCTGAGCCCGTACCCAAGAGGTAGAAATCATGGCCTTGAACAAAGTTAGCGGCGGCAGCTTTAATTTCCAAGGAAGACTTACCATGCAAATGGATCGGATGCGGCACCGTAATGTTCAACTCTGGCGCCTCTTGGATTACAAAATAATACCACTTGTCCCTCTGCGGGAGCTCAATGAGGTTGATTTCGCGGGGAAAGTTGAAGTCGCCGTCAATCACGTACTGCATCGTCGGACGGCTCCAATCGATGCGCATGGCGGTTCCGTCCAGATACCAGTGGAATAGCTGGCCATCGTTGGTCGCCACAATGCCAACGTCGAGCTCGAGCTGGCGAACCGACTCCAACAGCCCGTCGCGCGGCACCTGGTTGCTGACGCGTGGCACCAGATTCGGCATGTCTTGACACCCTTCAGGAATGTCGTTGGCGCGCTGCGTATCCGGTTCACCTCTACCACCGCCCCCGTAGTCCAAAATGGCCCGGACGTTTGGCCCGTTGCGGTTGCGGGTGCACGTCCTGTCGGGCTCGGAGCGGATCCAGAAGAGGTCGCCGTCCTGGTTGGCTTCGAAGATGACGTCGTAGCGCTGGCCGACGCCGAGCGAGATGTACGACGTGTCGAAGGGCGTGATGGGGATGAAGTCGGCCGAGATGACCGTCATGATGTGGTTATCGATCGAAAAGTGGTAAAAGTCGTTGACCCCCGAGTTGATGACGCGCAGCAGGTAGCGCTGCCCCCGCTCCACCGTGATGCGGTTGTATGCCCCGCCTGGCCCGTCTGGATTCACCATGGTTCCGTTGATGAGCCCATTATCTGCCTCTGGCGGCCCGCTGCCCAGGTCGCTGTGCAGTGCGCGCCAGTTGAGCGTACCGACGGGCGTGTGGTACCAGTCGGTCAACATGTACGGTCCCAAATCCGTGTCGTACTCTTCATTGGCCGGGCCGCGGATGACTATGGCGCCCACGACCCCGTCACCGTATTGCGCCGTATAGTGGCTGTGGTACCAACTCGTGCCAAACTGCGTGCACTTGAACCGGTACGTCTTGGACTCTCCAGGCGCCAATGGACATTCGGTGAGCCCGTTGACTCCATCCTGGCCGTTTGTGTCGAGCTGGCGGAGCCCGTGGAAGTGGATGCTCGTTCCGTTGTCTCGCATCGAGTTCCTGACGTTGACCACCATGGTGTCGCCCCAGTCTGCTTGGAGCACTGGGCCCGGGTACTGTCCATTGACGGCCAGAACCAAACGCTCGAATCCGTCCGGCGCCAGCGTGATGTTGGTGATTTCCAAATCGTACTCGAGAAAAGTCAGCGCGCTGAAACACCGATTTCTTCCTTGGACTTACCGTGACTACATTGGACGACTGGGGAAACTCTTGGTCAAAGTCGGTCAGAATGTTGAAGTTGTCTCGCCAGCACTCCCGCGCGTGCCTGGAGAAGAGACAGCCTAGTGAGGGCATTGGCAGATCTAGCTTGAGCTTGAATGTCCGTTTGAGATTTCCGAGGGACCTGGACACCAGTCCCCCTAATGATGGCGAGGAGAGACCATTCGTGATGGCATCTGAACGAGGGATCAACGAGGCCGCGAGTGTGTAGGAGCACAATGCCAAAAGGCAAACGCTCAGACGAAAAAGAAACATGTTCGGATACGCAAGCGGAGGAATCGACAGACAGCCTCACAGTACGCAGTATCGACAAGCGAGAGACTGAATTGGAGCAGCCCCGTCGACGGCAACAGCGTTTTAAAGAAAACTCGACCGGTCGTCCAATTTCCCATTATACGAAAAGTCTTCCAGGTCATTGATGCTTGTACATTTGGCCGCATGGCAGGGCCACAACCGGTCGAAAAGAGTCTTTCCGGGATCAATGCACCAGTGGGGCATCAAACGGCAGGCTGGTCCACCAGCAACAAGCCTGTATACAACCACCGACATGACAGGACAGTGTAGCGGCAAGAAGGGTGCTCAGTTCCCGAGGCGCACAGCACGAGATTCGGGCCGCCCTTCCAGGATGCAGCAGCAGCAGGGCTGAAGACGTGTGAAACAGAGCCGCCAGGCGATCGTGTTTACCCAAACGGGCAACTTTTGTCACTATTTACAGCAGCGCTGCGGACAAGAGCCGAGCTGGGGTCCTCCATGTCGCGCATCAGAACCCTGTGCACATCTGCTCGACAAGCTTTGCTTGGCTCCAGCTGAGGTGCGGCCGTCATCCAGCTGTACACTTGTGCCTGGGCGCTGAGCTGACGAAACGGCGATTTTGTTCTAGCGCTCTAACCTCTTAGTGCGTCAGAAACGTATTCGCAAGCACGATTTTTTTCAACGAAAAGAAGACGACACAAAGTCGTTGAAGAGCAGAAAAAAACAGACGTCGTAGCCAAGCTTTGTAAGGCTTCCAACGTCGGCTCTCCACCCGGGAAACTTATCAACTCTATTGTGGGTTGACCACCGCCAACTGCAAACTACCTTTCTCGTCCCGCGCGGTGGGACGCCGCCTTGGGCCCAGCCAAGACCAAGGCCTGTTTGAGCCCGAAGCTGAGACCTGGTTCTTGGGCTCATGCAACACCATTGTCCTGCGGAAACCCGGCTACACTCCTAGTGCTAGTGGGGCGAAGCTGCCAATTTACCCTTTTGTGGTTCGATAAAATGAAGAGGGTCTGTTGTGAACTGTCGATTATGCAAGTCGATCAAAATATTAGAGGGTACCTCTGGCGCAAAGCAGCAAGCGACGACTGTCCTCTTCTTACACGGCCACTCGCGATTCGGTTACTGGTCAAAAGAGTATCGACATAGTCTGGCTTGGCGAGGGCCGGGATGCCCCAGGTGCAAACAACAACACCAGCCTCCTACACCCGATCCCGCAGCTGCAGCGAACATTCAACCTTGTGGAGCCTCCAGCCGCAGCGGCTGTGCTGCGAAGCCTACTCCTACGTTCGTTGGTGGGCGACCTGATCGACATTCTTCCGCACTTCAAATTCCGCCACATGCGGGACTGAGACTGAGCCCGTGTCTCGTCACTGACATGTTCAACGACAAGTCCAATCATTCTTTGCATTCGCCATTCCCGCGCTCGCCTTAGCTACAGTTGGATGATGCTAAAATGGCCCAATCTCGCCACCATGGGGCCCCCCAAACTCGCCCATCACTCATGTTTCCTCCCAAACTACGAGGTAGCTCCGCTAAATATAGAGCGTGGAGCTTCCCGTTGGTGGTATCCGGCTCCTTCCCCAGCCAGACGAGGAGACGGACGTCTTGACGGTCGTCGAGTTGAAGCTGCTCGACACTTTGGCGCTCGACGTGGTGTTCTTGTGCGTCGAGGGTGTGTGGGTGACGGTTGTAGTCAGCGTGACGTTGGACACCACGGGTGGCGCCGTCACAGCAGCAGCAGCGCAGCAGGCAGGGGCCGTCGTGACAACTGTCGAGCACGCAGACGTTGAGCTGGATTTTTTGGAGCTGGAGCTCGACTTTTTGGTCGAGCTGCTGCTCTTCTTGCTGGACGACTTGGATGTCGAGGTCACGACGCGCACCGACATGTCCAAAATGTCGAGGACAAGGCTTAGCGCAACCGTCTCTGTTACAGTGGCGACTGGTGCCGCGACGGTCGAATTCTTCAGGCGCGTCGAACTGAGGCTGCTGCTGCTTCTGCTGCTGCTCGATGATGCCAGCGCACTCCCGCGGCCCGTGGCAGCCGTGCTGCTAGTCGATGTCGCGGTAGTCTGGGCGCCGGCGAAAAAGGCGCCCGTCGCCAAAACGAGAAAAGAAACAAGTCTCATGATGCGATGCGCGGGAAAAGTCGATGTTCTAGGTCCCAGCCCCCTTGGTAAAACAACGCAAAGGGCTTGAAATCTGCACAATGTCTGCAGGG
The DNA here is from genome assembly GCF_038381095.1 of Phyllosticta capitalensis. NCBI lineage: Eukaryota > Fungi > Ascomycota > Dothideomycetes > Botryosphaeriales > Phyllostictaceae > Phyllosticta > Phyllosticta capitalensis. Next base: position 2,944,961 of record NW_027117442.1, on the reverse strand, counting down.
CCTCGTCGCGCTCATAAACACCTCCAGCCGACCTGGCGCGCAACCCGTGGAGCTGCGAACGGACAGAGACAATGGCCGTCGCTTTCGCTCTCCTCGTCGCTTTGCCTGATGGTCGACTTCAATCGGTACCTGTCAGCCGGTACGGGCCGCCACTCTATTGGGTCGCGAGCTGGCCAAAACTTGCCTCAGGATTTTATTCCTTTGCATTGGGCTCCAGCGCTGACGTACGTTGTTCGCATAGTGGGAACAAGTCCCAAATGTACAGCAGCAGCTCTTTGTGCTGGGCCCCCTGAGCAGGAATAGCCGACCCCAAGCACGTTTGAAAACCTGGGTCAAACGGATTTTTTTTCTCCTCAGCTTTTTTAACCTTTTCCCCGGATTGACGTGCTTACGCTCAGAGATAAGCTCTTATTGTCCAGTCTTTTTGTTTTGGGATTTTCTCCTGTCCGGACCCTCTGACATCACGTTGCGGCTCCAAAGAGGCTCACGACACCACCACTGCGGCCGGGATCTTCGACTGCTCCTCGACAACGCCGCCAGGATATTGAAAGTGTCTTTGATGCCATCTCCAGATCGACCCGCCTCAAATTGCCAGTATTGAAGGTGGCAGGACACCATCTCGACTTCTTTTGTTCCGCCCGTTTCGATCTCTTGGCTCCGCTCCCAGATTCTATCATGAAAGCACACTGCCAAGGTCTAGACTCGGCAACGTTTTCACCAGACTGGCAGGAGTAGAGACCCTCTGCGGCGTACCAAACGGCTATATAGATCACGCCGATCTTGTATGTCGGAGCCGTCAGGGTGTCCCGTTCAGTCTGTCATTGTAGAGTGTTGGATTCATCTCGCCGTCTCGTTTAGGATCTTCTCTCTGCCACCCCCAAAGGTCTAAAAAATCATGCCTTATACGCATCGTCGCAAAAGCTCGATTGAGATCGTGCCGGCTCTGCGCCGCGTCACTCCGCGCGGCGAGTCGATCGACCTCGAGAAAATCGAGCCCTGCGTCTGCGTCGTCGGCGTGGGATTCGTGGGCGAGTCGCTGCTCCGCGAATTCGGCCATGTCTTCAAGTCGATCGGCTTCGACATTTCGCAAAAGCGCGTCGACGAGTTGAAGCCAGCGTTCAAAGGCCTGCCCAACGTCACGCTCACAGCCGACCAGGAGCAGCTGGGCCGCGCGACGCACTTTCTCATCTCGGTGCCCACGCTGCTCAAGGAGGACCGCACCGTCAACTTGTCGCACCTCATCTCGGCCGTCGGCATGGTTCTCAACTATGCGCGCCCCGGCGCCGCCATTGTCCTCGAGTCGTCCGTCTGCGTCGGCACTACCCGCCAGCTCTTCGACGCCTACAAGGACACCTACCACTGCGGCATGTCGCCTGAGCGCGTCGATCCGGGCCGCGTCGTGCCCACCGCAAAGGCCATCCCGAAGCTCGTCTCCGGCCTCACGCCCAAGGCCCTGAGCCTCATCCAAGCCGTCTACGGTCAAGTCTTTGACCAGGTCGTGCCCGTCTCGTCGCCCGAGACGGCCGAGATGACCAAGCTGTTTGAGAATTGCTACCGCATGATCAACATTGCCGTAAGTTTTCGAAGAACAGCCCCTCCCCTTTTAGGAGCAAAAGCTAACTCACAACAAACAGTACGTCAACGAAATGGCCGACGCCGCCCGCAGCCACGGCGTCGATCCCGACGAGATGATCCGCGCCGCGAGCAGCAAGCCGTACGGCTACACGCCCTTCACGCCGGGCCTGGGCGTCGGCGGCCACTGCATCCCCGTGAACCCCTTCTACCTCTTCGCCAACAACAAGAACCTGCCCGTGCTGGAGAAGGCCACGGCGCAAATGTGGGCGCGTCCCGGCTCCAAGGCGCGCCGCTTCCACCGGCGCACCAGCAGCAACAGCGCCAGCAACATCAACAGCAATAGCACTTCCTCCGCCTCGGCCTCCACCTCCGCCAACCACCACCACCGCCACGCGGCGGCGCCCCCGCGCATCCTCGTCGTCGGCCTGGGCTTCAAGCCCGGCCAGTCGGTGCTGTCGTGCTCGCCGGGCGTGGCGTTTGCGGAGCGGCTGCGCAAGCTGGGCTGCTCGCGCCTGGCGTTCTACGACCCGCTCGTCCAGAGCGACGCCGTGGCGTGGATGGAGAAGCTCGCCGATGAGGCGTGGAGTCCGCGCTATCTGGAGGAGAATTTTGATGCTGTTGCCGTTTGTATGAGGCAGGAGGGCGTCGATTTTGGCGTGCTGGATAAGTTGCAGAGGGTCACGGTGCAGGAGTTTAAGTAGGCGGGGAGGAGTGGTATTGCTGATGTTGGACTCTGTTTGCTTGTTCATAGTTTTGGGGGCGCGGGTGCTTTTTTTGGGAGAAAGTCTCGTTCCACACTTCTCATTTCTACTTGGCTGGAACGCACGGTCTGCGGTTTTCATTTCACTCATGTTTTGCACGAGTTGTGGATAGTTTCAATTCAGTAGTTCTTTCAATTACATCACTTCTGTTGTATGTATGTCTTCATCTTCCTCCGATGGTTGCAAGCCCGCGAGCCCCTCTTCTGCTTTCTTCTCTGCTTCTGCCTTGTCCGCCTCTTGCTCTGCCATCGACGTCGCGGCGGGCGCCGACGAGGCTGTCACACCCGACATGCCCCACACTAGAGTTCTTTGAGTCAGCTTCATTGTTCGGCTTCGGTTTGCGGTAGATAGAGGAAGGCGTCTTTGTCTCGTGCTCTGCGGAAAACAGACTTACCCTGACTTCCCAAGTTCTTAGCCACCTTTGTGAAGACGGTGATGGAGATGAAGGGGCTGATCATCTTGTTGATGCAGAAGCCAATCAGGAGCTTGTGCGCGCGCTTGCGCAGCTCGTGCTCCAGGAAGAAGACCGAGAACATGAACCACATGGTGGGCAGCTGGCTGACGACGATGAGCGGCAGCAGCTCCATGAACGTCACGCCCTCGGTCAGCCCCTTGAGGAACAGCGCCGTGTTGAAGATGCGGTAGTAGACCATGGACAGCCGGATCACCTCGACCGACGCCGCGATTCGCGTAATGACTATCATCTGGCGGCTTGTCAGTCGGTCATTTGTCGTGTCTGCCAGAGAGGACCTTGCCTTTTCGCCCATCCAGTAGAAGTAGTTGTTGAAGTAGGCGTTGGAGCCCCACCGCCGCCGTTGCGACAGGTAGTGCTGCAGAGACTGCGGGGCGACCGTCTCACTCACGGCGCCAGGGACGAAGAGCGTGTGGAGCTTCTTGTCTTGCGACAGCATGGAATAGGTCAGTCGCCGGTCGGTGCCCTGCGACGTCAGCTACATTCAGAGGAGCCTGCAAGACCAAGAGACTCACGAGATACTGGACCTGATGGTGGATAACCGGGTATATCGTGATGGGCTCGGCGTACTTTCTGATCGCGCCCGCCATTTCCTCGCGGACTGCTATCATGGTAATGCAGCCCGGCAGACACGTCACCTTGCCGATGAAGCCCTCGGCTCGTCTGCGAACATACTGCCCAAACGTGTACTTTTCGATCGTCAGACCCGGCGGCAAGCGAGAGAAGACGCGCGGAGAGACCACTTGCCTGAAATTGTTGGTACAAGTTCCAAAAGGACCACTCGAAGCCTGGCTCGAGCTCGACCAAGACGAGTCCGCAGGCTGCAATGGCATTCTTGTCCCTTGCGAGGGCATTTGCGAGGCTTGCCACCGCCCCTTTGTAGATGGTCGAGTCGGCGTCTGTGCAAAACACCATGTCGAAGTTTGTAAAGTTCTGCCCCTCGGTCAGCTTCGGCAGAATGTCTGCCCATAGCTCATTTCTCAGCAGCGTCGTGTAAAGCGGGACGTTGTGTCGAGGCACATTGAAAAGATCGTGGCAGAGAATAAGCGAGTCCTTTTTGCCTGTATTGGCTGTCAGTATGAATTCCTCGACACCGTGGACTGCACTGTCTCACCGCTGTTCTTCAGCTTTTCAATCACAATGACGGGGACGTCTTGCATGAAGCCGGCTATAATCTTCAGCACGCCACGCTTGTGCTTGAGCGAGACGTACGGCCGCTGAAACTCGCGCACAAACCGGGTCATGTGGCTGCGGACATCACGAGGCTTGCCGTCGAGCAAAACCACCATGACTTGGCGGTGCGGCTCCACGTCGTTGTCGCGAAGTGAATAAATGGTCTTGACAATCTGCTCCTCGCTCTCCGAGTACGCCGGGATGATAGTGAGGATCCACTGCTGCGGAACGGGAGCAAGCGGTTTGAAAATGCGATAAATCCTCCTCGCGAGAAGGCCGCCGGCGGAGAGGAGAACAGAGAGAAAGTCCTTGCTTTTGATGAACAGAATGAAGCAGAAGACGACGAGCCCCTCGTTTGCGAAAAGAGCTACCATGGCCATGCCAATATTGAGGCAGACAATAGTGCTGAAAAAGAAGATGCGCTGGTTGCGCAAGTCTTTGGGCCCGAGTATGCGCGCTGGGTCCTCTGGGTCTGGGATTTCGGGATATCCGCAGCCTTCGACCGTGTCCTCTGGTCTGACTGGCTCCTTTTCCGTCTTTTCATTCTCAACGTCTTCTTGAGCCGTGGCGTACCCTCCTTGACTTTCATTACCGCTGAGGGCGCTCCGAAATGTGGTTGTGCGCGAGAGTTTTTCCTCCTCGGTACAAGTAGCAAAGGAGATTGTCGACGACGACGGTCTGGTGGACGGTGCCGTGGAGTACGATTCGAAGCTCTGCCGGTTTGGTTGGCCACTCTCCGTCAGCGTCTCCGTCTCAAAGTAAGTCGTAGACGCGATTGATGGGGTTGGCGTCGATTGAGTATCTCTGAGGCTTTTGTGCAAGAATGTCGGCACTGGGCACACGGTTGTCGTGGTTGTATGATCAAGGCCACGGTCTTCTGTATACCTGTCGGGATCCGGAGGAGATTCAATGGTAGCCCAGCTCGATGCCGCGCTCCTGATTGTATGAATTGGATACCCGGTTGGAACATTGTCGTCGAGAACCGTGAGGGTGGATGAGAGGGTCGAGGCCAGGCTAGTTGTTGATATCCCAGGTGACGCTTGACCAAGCTCTGGCTCGATGGTGATCCAGCTCGATCCCGAGCTTCTGGGCGCAATGGTCCCATCACAATCGAGCCTGCCATTCGCTGCAAGATCTTGGTCCGGTGGTTGCGCGACATTATCAAGGACGCAGGTGCTGTGAGAAGCCTGCGATGCAGTGTCGGGTTCTGGGGTAGAATTTGAGTTGATGTCATCAACACCAGCCAAATTACTCATTAATGCACCCCAATCATCGCAAGGACGCCGCTGAAGAGAGACTTTACAGTCCTAAGATGCATATGAGCAAGAGAGGCAGGAGTACCCCTCACACCCCAAGCCGCAAAGGCAGCATGGTGTGGAGAATTCTCCGTTTCCGGGAAAACAGCAAAGAGAATTCATCGTCCGGGATTATCAGCAGGGGCACGCGGGGAACAACGAATTGAACGAGCAGGTCCAAGCATTGGCGGGCAAAAATGTGGGGACAGAGCCTTTCTGTGTTGCTCGCAAAGCCCCGCAAAAAGCGACGGCTTGGCCATTCCAATGGCAGGATCAACCTCATGTTGTACATGCTGAAAAGGGAGATGCCGATGACAAAGGGAGTTGATGGGCTGAGTTTGGCGAGCGTTGTTCACTTGTTGTTGTGCTTGCCCTCGCTTATGCCGAAACAAGTTAGCGTCCTGCTTTTACTTTGACCTCAGTCCTCGACACACTTCTACATCCCCGCAACACATCGTCCATCTCCCTTTTCAACTAGTTGTTTTTGTGCCAATGGAAAGCCTCGAATTAATTTTGTAAAGCGGCAAACTCCATATGTACGTGCTACCAACTGGAACAGAAAAGAAGGCGCTAGACCGAAAACACAACACAAAGACGGCTCATTGTCCAACCTCGATCAACGACGCAAGCAATGCATCGACGATCCGCTACAAACGAGAATAATTTCTCTCGCCTGTCTCAAGGATAGCGGCATGCAAATGAGGCCAGACAATGCGACCAGCAATAGCCGCGCGCTTCACACCCCTCATCCCTCCACCAAGACATTCTTGGTGTACGCCAGAAAATCCAGTCCATTTTGCGCCTTGACAGCCAAGCCTCTGGGGCCATCCCACAGCATAACGCCTCCAAACTTGGCCTCGTTCCAGCGCAGCAAGTCTGGTTGCCTCGCTATCCTGATGGCATCGCCAAAATCTTCCGGTGACACGTATCCCAAGTTTCCATTGTCGAAGCTCAACCCCCGAGGACCACCCTCGGCCACGGCGACAGCGGCGATGGCACGAGGTCCTCGTACCAGGTCCTGAGTGATTTACGAAAGCCCGGCGTGCCGAGCGAGCACGACGCCTTGTTGTAGAAGCGGATGATGACGAGATCCACGAGCGCGAGCGCGGATCCTGAGATGGGTCTGTTCGTCGTATCGCAAGAAGGAGCCGCCGAGATCCACATGGGCTTAGTTCCGGAGTCAATGTTGGTACGCAGAGCCGACACAAACGTGTCGTAGTTGTTGGATGAGCCGACTTCGTGATCTGTTTTGCACCCAGTCAGCGCATTAGCTCAACGCCGCTGTCGAGAAGCCATTACCAATGTCGAAGCCGTCGACGACGACGTCGCGGCCCAGGGGACGCAGATACGGCGTTCCTGTGCCCTCGCCAAACAGATTCCACATCGACTTTGCCGCATCTTCGGCCGCCCGTGCTCCCTCGGCGCCGGCATCAAACGAGGTGTTCGACGTCGAGCCGCCAATACTGAGAAACACCTTCTTGCCCAGCCCCTGACACTTCTTCACCTGCCGCCCCAGCTCCGGACACACAGCCAGACCGGGTGCCACAGTCGCGTTGGCCGCCCGTGTATCGGGGCAAACCCACGGCCCAAAGTCGACCGTGGGATAGCCCGCCGTGTCAGTGAAGCTGCGGACGAAGCCGAGGATGACGACGTCGACGGCGGCATTGCCGCACAGGTCGACCAGGCTCGCGTTGCGCCCCGACGACTGCGAAAAGTACACCAGCAGGTTCTGCGTGCCGTTGGCGTCGAAGGCCGCCGCGGTTGGTGTTGCGAGGTTCCCCAAAATGGCCGCTGCCCCATGCAGGAGGATGTAGGGCAGGAACATGGTGTCGGATGATACTGTCACCATTCGGCTGCGCTGGCGGCTGCGCGCCCCTATTCTCATTCATGCCGGGCGCGGTGACGTTGGTCGCGGGCTTTGTCCTGCGTGGGAGAGAGTATTGGCGGACGGTCAACTCCACGCAAACGTCACTGTATTGATCAGTTGACGGCTCCCCTTTCACCGTGGACAAACCCCGCATCTGCAGATCAGCGATCAATCTTGCCTTGCCGTGCGAGGCGCATCTGCATTCGATTCTTTGTGGACGTCATCGAGCACCGCCGCGGTATATGAGCATTGTCGCGGCGAGCACAGCGAGTCGTCTGGCATCTCATTCATTGATTCACCCGGCAGGGTCGACATCCGCACATCACCACCACAAAAGACATCCATGGCGCGGCAAAAGACGAACCCAGGCCAGCTGCGGCGGAGCGACCGTCTGGCAAAGCAGGCTCCACCGCCGCCGCCGCAGCAGCAGAAGCGACGCAACTCGCTCGAGCTCCTGCGCGACGCGATTGCGCCGTCGATAGCCAAGACGGCGCGCGCCGCGGCCGCGAAGACGAAGCAGCTGCTGGCAATGGCGGCCAAGGTTGCCAAAGCAAGCGTGGGCGAGGGCCCGGCGGTGGTGCATTTGCATCCGGAGCGGGCGCGTAGGGGCTCGACGTACTCGGAGGTGGATGCATTGTATCAGAATGGGTCGTGCTAGTCTATGCGTCGAGTGAGTCTTACATTTGGTTATGCAGATGTTGCCGTGTGTGTGTACCTTGGATTGTGCTGACGAAATGGTGCAGTGTGTGGCTACGAGCCATTGTGACGCCTTCGATTGATGGAGAGCTTCAGGGTGTGCGAGGGCGGGTTTGAGCACGACATACTGCGCGCAAGGCGCAGCGGATGAAGGTCATGACTAGAGAGACTTGACTTGTATGAACGCAAAAAGCGAGAGGAAAGACAACAGATGGGGTTGATTGCGAGGATCAATGGGCTGCTTCGAGGCGGCCTAATCCAGGGGCGAAATCGTAATGGTAGACTGGAGACTCTGAAATGACCACGATAGCGAACGCCTGCCCAACCTCCCTTTTTTGCTGATATTTCTTCTGTTCACTTCAGACGAAGGCCGTAGGAGGTTGTCGAGAATTAAGGCGTTGATTTATGCGATGTATTCCACTCTTCCACGGTAGTGCCTTTTCCCTCGTTCAAGTTTCTTCTCCTACACCATCATCAAACGACCTTTAATCAAAGATTCGTCCATGTTCCTCACTGATTCTCGGCAATGGATGGTTGGGCTTGGGAGACCCGGGCGTTTGAGCTCGTCGAGGGACGGCTACCAGGAGTATTGGAGCACAGCTGTCTTGCCTCGGAGTTACCATTTCTTTCGCAGTCCACGTTACCACAATACTTCTACGCGAAACCACCGCGTGCATCAATCCGGGACTTGAAGACGCGCAATGAATGGAGTTCGCCATTATTGACCGACTAGGCCTATCGCACATTAGAAGCTGTTTCGAGCCTTTTTGTTCCGTTATCCTTGAGGAAGCAGGTCATGTCAATCTTGCAGCCATTTCTTCGAGCTTGAGCAGAGGGGAGAAAGTAGACGCACATCGGATCAGAGAGGTAGCCTTTCCGCAGACGAAACAACATAGATAATCAAGGGGGTATCCCAAACTGAACGCCAAAGCAAAGGGCGCGCTGCGACAGAAAAGTAGACGAACAGTCGGCCTCACCAGGCACGGTTCAATCATCGTATCCCAACTCATCCTCCTCCTCGTCCAGCTCCTCGCTTTGCTCGTCCTCAGAACTATCTCCGGCAGCGCCAGAGACGTAGCGACTCGCCCTTGTCCACTCCTCGCTCTCGCCCAGGCCAACCCGTCGACTGTCTTCCATGAAACTGCTCCTCGAATCGCCATCCACGGAGTCGAGCGTTTCAATCGTCGCGCTGACATCAATCTCGCGCTCGTCTTCCACAGGCGCCGGATCGACTTGCAGCAGACTCGCCTTTTCGTCGACGTCAAGGTCGGCGTCAGCGGCAAAGCCGACGCTCTTCCCGCCGCTGCCTGACGAGGAGGTTGGTCGTGGGTGGTCGACGAGAACGTCGCCGTCCCATGGCCGACACGACTTGATGAGCTCGCCGCACCGCAGACACGTCCAGCCTTCGCCCTCCTCAGCCTCGATCTTTTGCGCCAGGCACACGAAGCAGTAGATGCAGCCGCACGGGATGGCTTGGTACGGGTTTGTGATGTCGGTAGCTGTGGATCCCACAACGCCGCCCGACGCCGCCGACTGCGCCATCATTTGTGACTCGGAAGCGGTGCCGCCGGTGGGGTTTTGGTCATTGTAGCAAATAGCACAGGTGCGCTCAGGGAGGAAGCCGAGCTCGCCCGCTTTGCCCGTCTCGGAGTCTTCGTCGCCGCTGGTAGAGGAGCGCGAGAAGAAGGCCTTGAGCTTGCGCCAGGAACGCGCGAGTATACGACGCCAGCGCGAGATGCCGACGAGTGGAAGGAGGAAGAGCAGGAATTCGGTAAAGGCGTGCCACACAAGCTGACGGTTGAGGTACTCGAATGAAACTTCGCGGGAGATGGAGGAGGATGCGGGGGTGAGGCGAAGGCCAAGCACACGGTCGATCAATGTTCGATAGCGGCCGTTGGTCAGGAAGACGAGGAATGAGATGAAGCCAGCAAAGGAGTGTGTCGTGCTGAGGATGTCTGTCAAACGCTCTGCCAGGCGCACGCGAGCAGACGGCAGCTCGTAGTCGGATGTCCGCGCGGACAGCCATTCTTCCCACTTTGTCCACGCATACCTCCCTCCCACGGTCAACAGACCATATGCGCTCTTTTGCCATCTTGTTGGAGGCGGACGTGCCGGGTCGTCGGAACGGGTATCGGTGTAGCGAAGACCTTGCAGAGCGGCGCCGTACGAAGCGTTGTGGTCCCAGATGCTGAGCTTGAACAGAATTGCGCGAAGGGCGAGGAGGATCTCGGGCGAATAGTCGCTAGCAAGATGATTCTGCGAACTAATTAGTCACCAGACTTTGCCACAGCTTCCGGATTCGACGCGGTACGTACACCAAAGTACTTGAGCCCCTCACCAACTTGGCCTTTGAGAAGCTCCAAGAGTTCCTCGTCCAAGAGCTCCGCATCGACCTGGCCCACGCGGAACGCCGGGCGAGTGCCTTCTCTTCCTCTGATACCCTCCCATAGAGACAGTCCTGCAGAGCCAAATCGGTTGAGGGGATAAGGAAGTCGCGAGATGCTGGCCGTGTTGAGGGCTTCGCGTTGGGCTTGGATTCGGGCGCGGTATTCGGCTTCGCGCTGCTGTCGCCGAGCGTGCAGGCGGGCTTGCGCCGCAGCAAAGTCGGCGGAGGACATGTCAAGGCGGGTTTCGCTGGACCATTGACGGATTGGCCTATGGGTCTGGGGGCATTCTTGAAGGTTTGGGCGCGGGCGGGAAAAGAGGTGTGGAGTGCTGGTCGCGCGATAAGACGAGTGACGTTGGCCGCGGGTTTCGTTTTGCGCGTCGCGCGGAGCCGAGGCTTCCTGTCGTGCCACATGAACGGCGACAAAACTGCTGAACAAAACTTTTCTCTGCTCTACATTATCTACGTCTGAGATGCGCCCAAACATCCAAGCCTATAGCACGCCAATCCAATTCGCTGCATTAAATATCGTGTGTCCAAAAACATCACCATCTCGTCTCGGCCGCTCGAATTCCGAATAAAACAGTATTGAGATCCAAGCGCTGGTCTACTCCTTGGAACTCCTCGCCGGCTTCCACTCGTAGTGATACTTGCCTTCAGTCGGCAAGTCGGTTCCCTTTTCTCCCTTGCGATCATACATGTGGGCTCCAAAGTAATCCAATTGAGCCTCGTAGAAGCTGGTCGGCAAGTGTGTACCGGTCTGGTACTTGACGTATTCCAAGCTCGCGCTGATGGCTGGAATCACAAAGTCATTCTCTACTCCTTTGGCTACGACCGTGCGTAACGCCTTCAGCTTCGAGCTGAGTTGGGACATGACGGAGCTTTGGTAGAGAAGATTGATCGAGTCGAGCTTGCGGTAGTCGTTGAAGATGGGCTGCAGGAGTTCGGCAATGTAGTCGGCTTGGATGATGCATCCTCCGCGCCAGATTTGGAGCACCGCTGGGTAGTCAATGTTCCAATGGTTTGTCCGGTCTGCGCGCTCAATGACGTTGAGGCCTTGCATGTAGCTGACGAGACAGCTCACGAACACGGATTGACGCAACGCCTCGAGAAAATCCTTCTTCTCTTGACCACCAAGCTTCAGGGGCTGGGGCTGGATCTCGCCACCAAACGTCTTTTGGGCCCGAATGCGCTGTCCACGGTCTGCCGATGCCAGACGGAAGTAGTGGGCTGCTGTAAGCGTCGGAGCTGGGATGTGGTGGAACACGGCTTGCTCATTGCTCCAGACGCCAGTACCTTCCTCGCCGGTAATATCCTGGACCACCTTGTCTTCTACCGTGTCGAGGATGTGTTCATTGTTGCGAGTCTTGTCGACTGCCCGGCAAATGTCGGCACCGATCCATATCAAGAACGTTCCGCGCTGCGCTGGTTAGCTTGCACCTTCAGCAAGCAAAAGTGAGTCTTACCAGTTCCCCTTCTTTGTTCCATGCCTCAAAAACATCACCAATCTCCTCGTCGCTCATCCCAAGTCCTTTTTGCATAATGGCAAAAGCCTCGCTTATGGCGCTCATCATGCCATGCTCAATGCCGTTGTGGATCATCTTGACGTAGTGCCCTGCACCACCAGTTCCGGCCTTGGCCACACACGGATTTCCATTCTTGTCCTTCGCCGCCACCTTCCTTAGCAGCGGCATCAAAAGATCCAAACTCTCATCGTCGGCTCCAGGACACATGCTTGGTCCCGCCCGCGCGGCCTGGTATCCGCCGCTTACACCCATACCAATGTAGCGCACACCACGGACAACGCACTTGCCCTGTCGCCTTTGTGTGTTCTTCCAGTGCTCGTTCCCTGCATCAATGATGATGTCGCCCTTTTCCAGGTACGGCAGGAGGTCTCCGAGGACGGTGTCGCCTACGTTGCCGTGGGGCAGGGAGAAGACGAAGACTTTGGGGCTGTCTAGCGAGGCACAGAGATCCTTGTAGTCGGTGTACTTCTTGACGGCGCCTTGTGGTATTGCGGGAGCCTTTTTTGCGGTTTCGACAACGCGATCCATGGTTTCTTCCGAGGGGTCTTTGAGCGAAACCTCGATGCCATTCTCAGCAAACAGGAGGGCCATTCCGCCGCCCATGTTGCCGCAGCCGATCATGGCGAGCTATTCGACAGTCAGATTGCATTCATCGTGAATCCAGCTGAGCATCCCTACCTTCTTTATCTCCAAAGGTTGTACCATGGTGGCGAGAGATTGGATCGACGAATTCTCAAAGAAGGCTAGGAAGGACTGAGAGGAGAATGCAGATTAGGAAGAGTTGAAGAATTGGCATGTACAACGCAAGAAGGAGCGGGGTAGCAAGATTTATTTGCCATGATGCCCAAGTGACGACGCTGGACTGACGTAACCGGCTAGGTAGGGCTGATGGTCGGGCAAGCTCACGCCTCCCGCTCGAGCCGCTTGCATGCTAACCGCATCCGGCTATGCGATCTCCAACCGAGCCGATTCTGAGCAACGCAGCTTCAAACAAAGTCTGATGCCGTGTTCTTCAGATACGCGACGATTGACCAGCACTTGAGAAGCTCGGAATCTAACATTCCATCGACAATGGCAGCCTTTCAAAGCTCCAGAGTCCGAGCGTTCAATCAAATCAGTCTCATTCCCCATAACCGAAGCTCTCTCTGATGTCATCAAGGCTCACATCCCGATATCGCCCACTCCAAATCCGCGCTCCTTTCTGAACTTGCTGCAGCTGTGACACCCATCATCGTCAAATCAGACTAATGACGCTCAAAGAACATCGTTGGAAGGATGGCTCTGACGAATGAGTCTGGTACTTGAATCTTTCCGAACGTCGAAAGAAAAGTAATCCTTGGTTGTCGCGCAATGGGGTTCTTCGCAAGAGCCGTTTTCAAGAGGAAGTCAGCCCGGAGGAGGGACCCCGAAATGTAACGCCCGCCGCCCCCAAGGCTGTATCCAGCAGACCGCGAATCAACGCAAACTCCATTGTTGTGGTCGCCATTGTACAAGGCTGCAATCCAGCCTTGGTACTGTGTCCCAATTTGTTACTCACTGCGAATTCTAGACTGCAGCCACCTCACTTGTGGCTGTTCTGTTTGAAAAAACAAAGAAGAACTCAATTTAATCGACGAAACACCAGGCCCATTCGTTGGTATTTTTGTGGCAAGATCTCAGTGGAAAACGTCTCAGTGCAAAACCAGCTCGAATGGCGTTGGTGGTGCTAACCAGTCATAAGGCTCCTTCTGCTTTATTAAGCATTGCACAACGTTACTGATCAATAGGCATCCACATGTCGTGTTACTTACTACTGTGAAAAGCAACAGGATTTCTCACTACCCCAATATATGGTGTATGGGGAGCCTGCCTTGCAAATTGAAATTGCCTTTCACTACGCTGCAACAACTGATTTCAACACGAGCAGTCAGCTCCTGTCAAGAACTAGTCTCAATATTACTAAGAGCAATGTTTCTTCTACAATCAGCCGACAAGGCAGACGAATTTATCAAAGAGACTACTCGTATACCCGACCGACACCATTTCGCGAGACGTTTAGCCAGTTACACTCATTACCACTACTTTGGGGGCCCTATTTCGATTGCGGCGTCTGCTGTAAGTTGAATAGCGTATACGAAGTCAGACACTGCACCATCAGTGCAGCGGCCCGCTGGCCAAAATTGACCCAATACTGATAATATATCCCAACAGCAGTCAAATGCCTCCGAATGGAGAGAAGCGGACAGAATGAAAGCAGAGAAGATCAAGAGGCAGGGGGTACGTCGATTCGGGCGTCTTTGGTCTCACAATCGTCCTCGGTCCCCATAGCTGACGTTTAATGATCAGTTATTTCCGTTCCATCCCCCAAAGAATTCTTGGAAACGTCTCGAGTTTGATACACGTACATTCCGCAGTTTCATGCGTGAAGCTCTGCCATTCTTTCCCGAGAAAGACGCCAGGGGTCCGTGCGAGAGATGCGGACTTCTACTGTGGGCCCAATCGAAAAGACAATTGTCGACTAGAGACCTTGCACCAGCAAATTGTCAATTCTGTGGTCTGATTTGTTCAGCTTTCAATGGTGACAATGTCGAAGTCATCTCGCATCGTTCCAGGATTACGAGGAAAGATAGTGGAGAAAGTCGATTGGCCCTATGTTAGTACACCCAGAGACATCTACCTTCATCTTGGAGGCTGTTCCAGTAACATATAAGGAAATTTAGTCGTAGAGGTGACGAATGAAACGGCGCACGGAGAAGCAAACCACGGCATGTTCAAGCTACCTCAAACCATAGAGAATTTCATCCCCTTCCACGACCAACTCGTGCACTGCGAAGCTTCTGGGCATCAGTCGCAGCCATGTGGCTCAAGCAGTTCCTCTTTCCGACCGAGCCGACTTCTTTGCGTCGGAATTTTCGGCGACCTGATAGCCCTCGAAACCGACAGTTTCGTCTCAGATGAATATGCCACCCTATCCTACTGCTGGGGCGAAGGTCCGTTCGAATATCAGACTACGAAAAGCAATGTGCGTTCGCGCTCCGTCATGGGGAATTTCAGCATGCGAGAGCTGCCTCAAACCATTCAGGATGCCATCACAGTCGCACGCAATCTAGGATTGATATATCTTTGGGTCGACGCGATTTGCATCATCCAGAATGATGAGGAGGACATGAAACGAGAATTGCCCACCATGGGAGAAATATACGGCAACTCCTCCTGCACAATCGCAGCAACGGCGGCGGAGAGCGCCACAGATGGCTTTCTGGGATCGACTCGGACGAAACACGGTCCCAAAATCATGATTTCGACCCTGAACAAGGAAGGCAGGCGTGTATATGTCGCCGAACGCGTTGAACAAGATGCTATTAATGTTTTCGAGAAGGACGTGGATGAGTCGCGACTGAACAGCCGCGGTTGGGTAATGCAGGAAAGGGTCTTGTCGCGAAGAACCATTCACTTCGGCAAGAGACACGTGTACTTTGAATGCGAAGCCGGGATCAGATTTGAGGACTCGAGTCTTTTGAAATGGTAAGCGCTCAGCACATTTGCCCTGTATGCCTACTGAAGCATCTCCCTTAGCAATCCTGGCGGCCCCAAATACTTTGAACTCGCCTTTCCCAAAAGTCTGGAGAGATATGGGTACTCACATACCCTAGCTTTTCTGGAGCCCTTCATCGAACGTTTCACTGGATGTGGTCTGAGTAAAGCTACGGACAGGAAGTATGCCATGGCTGGTTTGTTGAAACACCTGTCAAATATTAAATATCTGGGCCGCCAACGATTTGGAATTTTTGATCTCTACCTCCACAGAAACCTTCTCTGGCAACGGCCAAATGGAGAGGAACTTGTGCAGATCAACTATCCTCATTCAGAGCGCGTACCGTCATGGTCATGGATGGCATATGCCGGCAAGATCAAGTTCGGGAAGTTCAATTCCGACGAGATCGACGAGCCCGAAGAATTGTCAAAGACCAGCACAGAGTCAAACAGATCTACTGTGTACGGAGAGATATATGTCGCCCCTGACTATAGCCTAAGGTTCGACTTGAACGACAAGCGCGCCTTAATTGCAGACGTGTGGCAGTTTCACGAATGCCACTTTAGTCCGGGAAGACAACGATGGTGCATCCAAGACAACCTTCACGACAGGAGAAAGATTGGATGGATACAATACGATCTTGAAATCGTTGACATGGCGTGCATGCTCGATATCCTGACAGTGCGAGCAGTCGTTGTAGCACGGCCAAAGAAGAAGTGGATGGCGGTGGATTGTGAGTGCATCTTGGTTGTGGAATCATGCGGGAGGGACTCACGGCGTCGGGATGCATACAGGCGGATAGGGGTCGGGATGATTCAGCGAGGCCACCTGACGGCCAAGACTGAAGAGGTGCACATATTGTGAACAAGAGCGATACCTGATTGGCAATTGGGTTCTTCCAGAGGCGTTCGCAGGTCTGCTGGTCGACGAAGGGTCAGCTACACATAGGCAAAAGCATTAAGTGGAGAGAAAGACAAAACGTGTGCCAAATCATTACGAGAACAAGACCAAGCAGAATTGCTTCTCAAGCTTGCAAGATAACACAACGGAGTCCAGGAGAAGAGAAGGATTGAGTATCCGTCGCTCAGATCACATACCAGACGAAAGATAGTCCTTTGGGGTTGGGCGTTCATCGCTTTTTCAACTTCTCGTGTCTCTCTCTATCATCACCCAAAGAAAGCCAGCCAAAGGAAACAAAAACTTTGGATATCTGCTTGAATCCGCTCTCATCCCTCCAACCATCCATCCGCTCGCTTTTTGATCCACCAAATTCGCCAAAAACGCCTGAGCATGCCTTGGAAAAACTGAGGGGAGCTCGCCTGTGTGACGATTGATCCTCGATGGAAAATCACCAGTAGGATTGGCGCGGCGTCGTCGAGCTTTGGCGTAGGGGAATGTATGGGCATCGGGCCAGCTTTGATTTTGCCGATGGAGCTGCCCCTCGACGATGCAGGCCGAGCCACTTGCCTCGCGCCAAAACCAGAAACCTAGCGCTTGTCCCGCAGCCTCCCGTATCGTGCCAACAGAAGAAGAACCCATGTCTTCACTCAAAAGTGTGCCACCACGCCATCTCAATACCTCCTCCTCGTCGGTTCCGGGCTGGGACTACGCGTGACGCTGCGCTCATCGCGTCCCCTCAACTTCAGCCACTTCTTAGTGGACAGCATGAGGTCGCGCTCGAGCTCGGGGGACGGCATTTTGCGATGGATGAAGTTGCAGAAGCCGCCGCGCACGCAGCCCTCGCCGCTGTTGAGCCTGCAGCACGCTTCGCGGAAGTCCGTCACGGGAGACAGCTCGCAGTAGATGGGTCGTGCCGCGTACCAGCGCGAGTTGAGCTCGTCGCACGCCTTCTGGGCCGAGTCTTCGTACTTGAACCGCGCGTATACGTTGCCAATGAGGTCTGTTTGCCGCGCGTATTAGCTTGCTGTATGCTCCCACTCTCTTCCTCCTCTGACCATACGAGAAGGATACTCACGGTCATTGTTATTGTCACACACGACAACCTCCTCCAGCTCGCCGTACTTGCACATCTCGCACCAAAAGTCCTCGTAGAACGCGTCAAAGTGGTTCTGCAGCTGGCTGGCGTTCATCTTGTTCTTGGGGTCGAAGGCCGGGTTCTGGTAGAGGTTGGGCAGGAGGATCGTCTGCGAGTACGACGGCTTGACGTGCTTGCGCGAGCATCGGTCACCGTGGCGGCATGCTCCGATTTTGTAGTAGAATGAGCAGTTGACCCTGCGGAGGCGTTAGCTGACTGGGATTTGCGCGGCAGCTTCAATCTCGCGGGATCGCAGCTGCTGGAGCTCACTTACTTGTCTTGCTCGGTACCGAAGATTGATGCGAGGTAGTTCGCCATAGTTACTGGTCAGGAAGAAGAGGTAACGCGGGAAGTGAAAGTGGTGAAGGTGGATTGTAAAGTGCTGAACCTACCTTGGCCATGCCGGCGTAGATGCGGTCTGTGCTGACAAACGCCGACGCGCCAAGGTTTCCGCTGTCTTCTCCGCTCCGCCCCCATTTTTCTCTTTGCAGTCTTGCCGCGGTCTTGCCACAACAACAGCCTCACTTCGTCTTTGCCACAACGTCGAGGACTGATTTCCAATAGGTATGAATGTTCTCATTGCTTCGAATACTGTCTGCAGCAAACAAAAGAATTTCTAGGACACAAGAAAACCAACGCCACAGCTCCTATCGCCTCATACAGCCAACAACTTTCTCTTGTACCTGCAGTACGCACCACTGCTGGGGAAACTTGCTCTTCTCATGGCTAGTCGCCGAATGGCATCGGAGAAGAGTGTCTCTTCGGTCGGAAGCACTTGAGCCACTGTCGTAGAGCATCCATAAAGAGCTGCTGCGTCGCAACTGCTTGCGGGTGTTCACTGCCAAGGTCGTCGCCATGCTGCGCGTTTTGCAAGAGCCGGCCAAAGATTTCCCCTTGCTGAGTTGGCACATTGCAAGCCGGAATCTTTTGTGTCACATTCGGATGAGGCGCAGAGGGGTCTTTGCTGAACGGAGTCCAAGGAGTCCAAGGGTCGAATTGCCCGGCTGTCCAGAAGGTGTTGCTGGGTCGGATATTCCATCCACCAAGTCGTCGATTCATTTCATCGGGCGACACATTGGCACTAGCCACTTCCGCGCATTGTCTTCGATAACGCTCCGGTAAATGGCTGCTGTACAGCTGTTTTGGTCCGATCTCGACAGTCATAAACCCCGTAACTTGAGTGCAAACTTGCCATGTATAAGCGTCCATCCATTCGGAGGATGATTCGGCGGAAGAGAGTTGAACTCTGGCTTGGATTCCTGTCCGCTTAGCCCAAGTGGCCCACTGCTTGATGACGAACTCTGGTCCACGAGTCGGGGCCCATCCTTCAGCCCCAGCGAGTGTGCCTTTCTTGTGGTCTGTTTCAATCCAGTCGCAGAACTCACGTAACCCTCCCTCCATCCCATAGTTTTTGAATTTGTTGGTCACGTTGTTGACAGCGTCAACGAAATCCCAGTCGGAAAACTTTTCGCCATTGCGACCCAGGAACTGTCTTTTGAGCTTACTGGATGAGGGTTCTTTCTCCAGGAGCTTGTCAATCTCAACGACCGCCGAATGAAGGTCTCTGGAACAGTTTCCGAAGCCGTACGCATTCATCCCGTCATAGATTTGATCAGCGTAGGCTGAACTGTTCAGATTTATCTGAACGGGGGCCGATGAGGCGTAGGAGGCGAATATGATATGGGGGAAAAACTGCCGCACCCAGGCCGCGCGCATTCCGGGATAGGAGCCTCCTACAAAGACCCAAGGCGTCGATGCCGGAGTGAGATCAGAATTTGGAAATTTGCGACGGGAGAAGTGCGTCGCGAAGTATTCCACGTCTTTCAGCGCTTGCTCAATCGTCAAGTACTTGTAACCTTCCAGTGGGTTGCTTGAAAACTTTTCACTTGGGTTTGAGCTCCCATAGTAGCGATGTTCCCAAACAACACCAATTCTTCTCGTCGTCAGCTTCTCAACCACGACAGAAAAGACCGGGGGCATCCTCACCCTCCAAAGCCATCGACCAGTCTCCTGAAGAAGTCATCCTTGAACTTCAACTTCATATATGCACTACCCGACGCTCCGGTTTCGCCTACATCGTAGATGAAGACCGGGTGACCTTGTCCAATGTAACTCGATTCGTGGACCCAGAACCGGTTTCGAAAAGTGGCGTTCGAGCGGTTCGAAAAGTGGTCGAGAGGCATGTCCACATACTCAGGCTCCACCCTCTCGCCGCTACCCTGAGCCATGAATGTTGCAAAGATGTCCGACGGTGATTCATCCGATTCATCCGCCTCGAGGTTCCGGTCTGGGGAACGTCAGCAGGCTGATCGAGACACGAACCATCTCCAATCTAGCTCTGCGTCGGAATGGGGTTTTCGAACCTGATTGGCTTTCGATTGTGCCTGCATTCCCTTGATTCTGCGCGTGTGAGAAGAGGGCGTTGGTTAAGAGGAGCAGTAGAAATAGACTGAGTGGACCTGCGGAAAACATGATCAAGTGATTTGAATGAATGGACAGCCCGGTTTAGAGCCAGCGGATGGAAGTAAGACTTTGGATGAGAAGATGGTGTCTGTTGACAAGACGTGGTTGAGGAGGAGAGGAGCCAGAGGATACCAGGGCACTGCCCGTCAAGAACGCTCTTTCCCTTCTCATGACTTCTTCCTTCCAACCATCGGGGTCACTCGACGACATTGATCGAGCTCGACAAAACATGACGACACCAGACTGCAGCGGGGGAATCATAATTGAGCAGACAAATCTTCAAATCTGGCTCTCTACTCCTTTCCTCCATGACAAACTCTGTCGATATCAAAGAATCCCTCGAGCCAATGCGGAGTACTCGAGTTCCTGCAGATGCAGGAGCGACTTGGAGCAATCACAATCGCATGCCCGCCACAACGACGGCTCTTGCCAACGTTACAGCGCTACGGACGAAAGATACAGCTAATCGCCTTGCGTCTGTCATCGATAACGCTCGGAACATTCTCCGAAAATGCAAACTTACGGTCAATCAATTCATCACTAATCAGGCGCCCAATTCTCGCATACTCACTTCGAAGGATGAAGCTCAAAAACTGCCGTTTTCAGCCCATTGTAACACGAAAGCATGTCGCCAAAAGTGCAACTCTTGTCACGGTCCGCTCTCAAACTCCACAGTAGTCATCAGCTTGAATTCTGTGTCTTAGATGTCGGCTCAGAACCTTTCCGGGAGCTCTGACAATCCGAGAAAGGGGTTTTCTGAACACCAACCAATCAACGTCCATGTCGGCCCGAACTTGACTTGCGCACTCCACCGTCCTCCAGCCTGAATTCGAGGAAGACGCCGTCTCCCCGATGAAAAAAAAGTGGCATGACTGATCAATCAGCAAAGGGAGTACAACCTCGGCGTCGCCGAGGCGAGCCGGAGAGCGGATCCGAAAGATCCTCCTTTGTTGAAGTGTTAGCTCTTCGATAGTCGACACCGTGACCAACATCCCAAAGTCAGTACTCTTCCATCGGGTTTCTATTTGTTCGGCCTCTTCGTATAAAGCACCGAAGCGGTGCTTCACCGACCTGGGATCCCAGCACATTTTTCTCCGCCCCTTTTTTTCACTCTTTCTGACATTATTCAATACAAGTCATCATGTCCGAATCATGGAATGCTCCTCATGAATACCAGACACGACCCATTGCCGTCATTGGAGGCGGTGTCCTCGGTCGTCGCATAGGTGGGCAAATCCTTACTCTTTCCATGCGCTCTCTGACGTATCTACAGCTTCTTGCTGGGTGGCTGCTGGATACACTGTAAACATTAGAGAGCCGAGTGAACAACAGCGCATCGCGGCACTGCAATACATTGACGAGAATCTCCCGACATATGTCAAACTCTCAGGCAGGAAACCTGGAAAGGCTTTCGGCCATGAGGATCTTCCATCCGCTCTCCAAAATGCTTGGTTGGCATTCGAGTGTGTCCCGGAGAGCAAACAGCTCAAGATAGTGACGTTTGCTGAGCTTGAGGCTCTCGCTCCTCAAGATTGCATCTTGGCCACCAACTCGTCTTCTTACAAGTCCGCTGAATTGGTTGGCAAAATCAGCGATGTCACCAAGCGTCGCGTGCTCAACACTCATTACTTCATGCCTCCTGGAATGATGCCCGTCGAGCTCATGACTTGCGGGTTCACTGCTCCCGAAATCTTTCCCTTCCTCGTCGAGCGCTTCAAGGAGACTGGCGCCAGTCCATATGTGGCTCGCAAGGAGTCCACCGGATTCATCTTCAACCGCCTGTGGGCGGCCATCAAACGCGAGATCCTGACGATCCTGGCCGAAGGCGTTTCTGTCCCCGATGAGCTGGATGCAATGTGGAAACAAAACATCCTCGATCCCAGGAGCGAGCCTTGCAAAATGATGGACGGTAAGACGTCCTCTCTCAATCATCTAAAAACGCCGACTGACGACCTGCAGTGGTTGGTCTTGACACTGTCACCTTGATCGAGGAGCACTATATCAAGGAGCGCGGTCTTCCTTCAGTTCCTGTTGATTTCCTCCGCAAGTACTACCTTGAACAGGGCAAGCTTGGAAGGAAACCTGGCTCCAAGGGCGGTCTCACGGACATCACAGCCCCTCTTCAACCCCCTCCTGCCCCTGCCAAGCTGATTGCTCTCGATATGGGCTTTTCAGGCCCAGTAACCACCTTTGCCCAAGGCAGGGTGCTCGAAGTCTCCGCTGACGGCAAGATCCTGCGGACCCTGTTTGAAAATGAAATGCTCCCCGACGGTGTCGACGTTTCCACCACCCACAACCGCATCTTCTGGACTTGCATGGGCATGCCCGGCGCCCCTGACGGCGCCATCTACTCGGCCAACCTTGACGGCAGCGACCGCCGCACTCTGGTCTCGGGCGGTGCGATCAACACGCCCAAGCAGCTGGTCATCGAGCACGCGTCGCAAAAGCTGTACTTCAGCGACCGCGAAGGCTTGCGCGTCATGCGCTGCAACTTTGACGGCTCCGACCTCGAGACGCTGATCCAAAACGGCGACAGCAACGACGCCGCACAGAGGAACGACCTCAGCCGCTGGTGCGTCGGCATCACGGTGGTCCCGCAAATCGGCAAGTTTTTCTGGACGCAAAAGGGCCTGCCAAAGAGCAACACGGGCCGCATCTTCTGCGCCGACATCGTCAAGCCCCCTGGCCAGTCGCCCGCCTCCAGGTCCGATGTCAAGGTCGTCCTGGACGGTCTGCCGGAGCCCATCGACCTCGAATTCCACGCCGAAAGTAGCTCGCTCTACTGGACCGACCGCGGCGAGCTGCCCTTTGGCAACTCGCTCAACCGCATCCGCATCGACGGTGCTGGCACCGCTGTGCCTTTCGACGGACCCACCGAGGCACGCTTCAAGCACCAGATTGTGGCCAGGAAGTTCAACGAGACGATTGGCTTGAGGATTGATGACAAGAATGGCCATGTTTACGTGTCGGACCTTGGTGGAAGCCTGTACAGAGTGAACTTGGATGGAACTGGTCGGACGAGGCTACTGATTGATGACAACTGCACTTTCACGGGCATTGCTCTGTTGTAATTTGGACGGGATTTGAGCCTTGCATAGCGTTTTGCGGACTGAAGTAGATATGAATGTAATGTTGAATGTTTTCTGGAGTCTGAGGATGGCTTTTGGTAGCATCATTGTTGCAAGTGGATGTGTTGGTGAACTATGCGGCCGATGAAGCATTAATAAAGCAGTCTTGTTGGACATAAAACAGATTCTCACAGGCAAAACAGACAAAGATGAATAGCGACTGTTAAAATTTGGGTATCCCAGAAGTCATGCCAACGTCATCCACTACTAGCTTTGAAGCTTCTCTCGAGCCTCCCTGAGGGCTTCTTCAATGTGCTGGGCATTGAGTTCAGTGTAGCTGAGGAATGCACTGTGAGCACCGGGATTGCGCTTGATCGAGACATCTCCCAACGAGGCAGCCATGGCTTCCTGGATAGGAGGGAGGAGGACCGTGTCGCTCTCGCAGACGAAGTACGCGGTCGGAATCTCGAGCCAAGGTTCGTTCGTGTTCTTGCCAATAAAGACGCCGGCTGACGTGTGAGTGAGGCGCGCATGCCACTTTTGCTGCTCGATGGGCGAAAGCTCGGGCAGGGTGACCGAGGGCGAAATGTCGACGAAGACGCGGCCATCCTGAGCTGTGAGTGAGTCGCAGCGCAAAATAAGACAACAGTCGAGGTATTGTACACACCTCATTCCGCATCCAGTCCAGGGGCTCTCCGCCAGGGAGCATGTCCATGAGGCTCTTGCCCTTGGGGATGGCAAAGGCAGCCTGGTAAATGATGACCACGATTCCGCCCTTCTTGCCAGCTGCTCTCCGCTGCTTCAGCCCTAGGCCCTCGCTGGCGCAAGATCCAACCACACCGCCGTAAGAGTGCAGCAGCAGAACTACCTCCTTCTCTTCCTCTTCAATCAGCTTGGAGAGAAGGCTTCTCAGCGAGGCTGCATCGCCCTGCAAAGTCCCCGTGGGCGGTTCCGCCCCCACGGACGGGTGGTCAACAGCATGAGTCTCGTATCCTCTCTCTTTCAGGAGCGCTCTGAGGGGGTCGAAGCAGTCGGACGGTTGCCAAGCGCCTGGCACGAGGACGATATCTGGTGTAGCAGCCATTTTGTGATCTCAAATCCAAGCTCTTGCAGATTCCGAGGTGTCTCGGAGGAGTTCTATCACGGTCATGTTGGAGGTAAGCCCAGCGGTTTTGTTCTCGAAGGATGCCCCGCTTTTGTCGGTTGCTGTGCCTCAAGCTCCAAGGATGCACGGTCTGTTATTACTGCTTGAGGAGCGCGGCTTGTCGCGTCGGCAAGTCCGGCTTCTTTCCGCCTCTTAACTCAGAAAGCGGCCCGTTAGTCGTGTCGGGCGAGCCTCTCCGCACTTGACTATAATCGGGGATGCGTCGGGAACTTAGCCATCCCGACAGCCATCAGTAGACCATCTTCATTGCTCTCGAAATGTGCGATCAAGTTTCTTGGTCCTCCAGAGAGTGGTGTGTGGTTCAGGAGTTGATAGGTACCATTAGGTTGATGGGACTGAACACAGCTTGGACCAACAAGAGTTAGGTTGCTGACTCATTGACAGGAGGTCGCATATAATAGTCCGTAGATTGCCAACAAGTCTTCTCACGACGAAGAAAAGGTGCGGACGGCGAGTAGGACGTACGACTGATGTCGTTGGCATAGAACGGCAGAATGATCAACCTGGGGAAGCGACGGAACGATGTGATTGGTCGGCTCATCTTTCTACCGCACCATGCTGCTCGCTGATGCGCTCTAGTCCACTTCGGTACCTTGTTCAGGCTGAACTGCTCACCCCAGATGCGCGATTGCCATACAACAGAGCAGATTGGCTGCGTCATATTGTCTGAGGACTGGAGTAGTCCGGGAAGCGTACTCCGATGGCGGCGAGAAGCTGTCGACATATAAAGTAGTCGACCCCCCACATCGTCTGGGGACCAATTCAATCCACGCTATTCAAATCCCTTCATCATGTCGACTCCCAAGACCTACAAGATTGCCTCCATTCCTGCGGACGGCATCGGCCCTGAGGTCGTGCAGGCTGGTATCGAGGTCTTGCAAACACTTTCCGAGACTCTGCAGACATTCAAGTTCGACTTTACCAACTTTGACTGGAGCTCTGAGCGGTATAAGAAGACTGGCCAGTATATTCCTGAGGGTGGACTGGATGAGCTGCGCAAGTTTGATGCCATTCTCTTTGGTTCAGTTGGAGCACCTGGTAAGCTGCCAAAAATGCCCAAATCTCAAAGATGTAATTTGTTGATTTCTCTTAGATGTACCGGACCACATCTCTTTATGGGGACTCCGCCTGGCCATCTGCCAGACCTTCCAGCAATACGCCAACGTCAGACCGACAAAGGTCTTCCGTGGCACCCAATCTCCGCTGCGCAACTGCAGCACCGGCGACCTGGACTGGGTCATCATCCGCGAGAACAGCGAGGGCGAGTACGCCGGCCAAGGAGGCCGCTCGCACCGCGGCAGGCCCTGGGAGACTGCCACCGAAGTCGCCATTTTCACGCGCCATGGCGTCGAGCGCCTTGCGCGTTTTGCTTTCCAGACTGCGCAGAGCCGGCCCCGGAAGCACCTTACCTATGTGACCAAGAGCAACGCGCAGCGCCACGGAATGGTTTTGTGGGACGAGGTTATCTTGGGCGTTGCAAAGGAGTTCCCGGACGTCAAGCTCGACAAGATGCTTGTGGACGCCATGACGACTAGGATGGTGCTCGACCCTGCTTCTTTGGACACGATTGTTGCCACAAACTTGGTAAGTCTTCGTCAATGCTCTCCCGTACATAATTGCGTACTGACATTTCCATCAGCACGCTGACATCTTGTCTGACCTGGCAGCTGCTCTTGCCGGTTCAATTGGCATCGCGCCCACCTCCAACTTGGACCCCAGCAGAGAGTACCCCTCCATGTTTGAGCCCATCCATGGTTCCGCATTCGACATTACCGGCAAAGGTGTTGCCAACCCCGTCGGAACTTTCTGGACTGCTGCCGAGATGCTTGCGTGGATCGGAGAGAAGGAAGCGAGCGAGAAGCTGCTGGTGGCCGTCGAGAATGTCTGCGCCGCCGGAGTCGTGACCAAGGATCTTGGTGGAAATGCGAAGACGAAGGAGGTTACCGCCGCCGTGCAGGCCGAGATCAAGAAGAGGTTTGGTGTAAATGGCAGCAACGGCAGCATCTAAGATTTGGTGCGAAGAGATGGACGCGTAGACGACTTTTGATTTTCAACATGTAAATAGAAGTGCAAGATGCTGGCGTTGGCGCAATTTGATCGGTCAACCGAAAATCATTTGTCGTTTGCACTGGAGAGGAGTTGCACTGTGACTTGTGATAATTTTAGTACTGACTTTGAATGATGCATTCGCAAAAAATTGATCTGGTGCTCATGTGAAGACGTGGACAAAAGAGAGCAGAGCATCGCAACTCCTCCAAGTCTCGTCAGATCATGACCGATTCAGTCTACTGCCGTCTCCGTAGAAACCAACTTGAGCTCAAAAGGGCACAATTTTACAGCAGACGATCAAAGGCGATTCCAATTCTAACGTTGAACCGGTCGTCAAAGTCGTATGCAAGGTGCGGAAAGCGTTCACGATAGACGGTAGTTGAACATCGTCGCAGTAGCTTGAAGACCGCGCAGAAAAAAATGTACTCAAATCATGCGAAACAAACAGGAGAGAATGGCGGGTGAAAATGAAAGGGGAAAAGGGCTGGACGCGATGTGGTAGCTGTGGCGCAAACTCCCACGCACCGGTGTTGTTGTGGTACGTTAACCGTCAGCACTACAACACCTCCACAATCCAGTTCGCGGGGTCGTCTGTGGACGTCAAACGGCCATGGCGGGCCCCGCCGCCGCTTGTCTCCTAGAATGAAATTTTGACAAGACTACTCGACTTTTGAGGCGCAGCTGCCTAGCAACACGGATGGTCGAGGCCAGTCCTGGATACACGATGCGGCGACGCCAACGTGGACTAGATGCCAGATCACACGGTGGAAGTCACTTACCACAAGTTTCAACGTCAATGCTTCTTCGTGCGAGAGGCGACGGCAATTTGTGTGTGGTGGAGGATGTTCGATAAAGAGATTCGCGGTCCTCGCAGGATTCTTCCCCCGTCTCCAGCAAGCGACTTGCATAGCGATTCTGACCACGATGCGTTCTCTCGGTGCTGTTTTGTCTGTTAGCTCTTTGCTTCTTCACTCCGCCCATGCTGCTCCTGCACTACTCCCCTCCTTGCCTACAGATGGGCTTGTCGCGACCCCTGACTTGACTGGCGTTGACTCGCTGGCGAACACTGATGCCTTGACCGGAACCACCGATGGCCTCAACATTGTGAAGAAAGGTCTTCTCCCTACCTTGCCCACCAATGGGCTCGTTTCCACTCCCGATTTGGCGGCTGTCGATGGATTGACCAACACCGATGGGTTGACAAACACGGATTCTCTCACCGGAGCCACCGATGGCCTCAATATCGTCAAGAAGGGCCTTCTGCCTTCTCTCCCTACAGACGGATTGGTCGCGACCCCTGACATGACGGCTATTGATGGGTTGGCCAACACTGACGGACTGGCCAACACTGACGGACTGGCAAACACCGACGGACTCGCAAACACGGATTCTCTCACCGGGGCTACTGAGGGGCTCAACATTGTCAAGAAGGGTCTTTTGCCGAGCCTGCCCACCGGCAGCCTTGTCTCAACGCCCGACCTGTCGTCTGTCGATGGTTTGGCCAACACAGACGGTCTGGCTAACACCGACTCACTGACCGGGGCCACCGACGGCCTCAGCATCGTCAAGAAGGGTCTTCTTCCCTCTGGTCTCCCGCCGACCTCTACAGACGGTCTGATGAGCACTGATGGACTTACCAACACGGATGGCTTGACGGGCACTGATGGACTGACCAACACGGATGGCTTGACGAGCACTGATGGACTGACGAATACCGACGCCTTGACCGGAGGAACGCCTGATCTCACCAAGGGCGTTGATTCTCTGGGAAACACTGTCACCCTGGGCGGAATCACGAAGGGGTTCAATGTCGTCAAGAAAGGTTTCCTGCCCGTGTTGGATAACCTCGTGGCCGCTCCCGGTGGTCTGACTGGCTCTTCCGAGACTGATGCTATTCCTGGAGTCACCTCCGCCCTCAACAGCTTCAAGAGGGGTCTCTTGCCTTCTAGCATCCTGCCCACCGATGGACTTACCTCTTCCCCGGATTTGACGAGTGTTGGTTCGTCTGAAGGCACAGACGGACTGATGAATACGGACGCCTTGACTGGAGCTACCCCGGACCTGACCAAGGGCGTCGATTCTTTGGGCAACACCGTTACATTGGGCGGAATCACCAAAGGCTTCAATGTCGTCAAGAAGGGCCTGCTGCCGTCTGGAATTCTTCCGACCAATGGACTCACCTCTTCTCCGGAACTGACGAATGTCGACTCTTCGGCGGGTACGGATGGGCTGACGAGCACCGAAGGACTGGCCAACACAGACGCCTTGACCGGAGCCTCCCCTGACTTGACCAAGAGCGTCGATTCCTTTGGAAACGACGTGACCCTTGGAGGCATCACCAAAGGCTTCAACGTTGTCAAGAAGGGTCTTCTGCCAGCCCTGGACAGTCTTGTCGCCGCTCCTGGCACCCTCGCGCCCGTCGATGGCCTTGACAATGGTGCGATCCCTGGCGTCACCCAGCTCTCCAACAGCTTCAAGAGAGGTCTTCTTCCCGCTGGGCTGGTGCCGACTCAAGGCGACGGCCTCGTTCCCACCCCGGACCTGCACTCGGTGGTCGATACCGACGCTCTGGGAGACACTCCGAACCTCAACATCCTCACGAGGGGTCTCCTGCCCAGCGGACTGCTGCCGAGCAAAGGCGAAGGACTTGTCCCAACCCCTGACCTCCACTCGGTTGCTGACACCAACTCTTTGACTGATGGAATCCCAAACCTCAACGTCTTGACTAGAGATCTTTTGAAGTCGGGACTTTTGCCAACCGACGGACTCCTCACCACACCTGAAGGTTTGGGCGGCATTGACTCTCTTGCGAACACGGATTCTTTGATGGGGGCGACCGAAGATGAGGAAGCTGTCGAGAAGAGAGGCCTGGTCAAGACGCTTACGAGCATTGCAGGCGTTGACAGTCTGTCAAAGCAAATCAGCAAAGCCACCAGCACATCTGCCATTTTGAACCTGTTGGTCTCCGCCGCTCCCGGTGCGGCTCCTCAAAACGAGACGGCACTCCAGTCGTCTCTCAAGTCCATTTGGGGCACCACCCCCTCCAACTTTTACTCTGCGCTCTCAGACCAGATCCTGGCCGGCATTGTCCCAGCCCTCGATCTGACCAGCTTGTCGACCATTGTTGATCCCACGTCTGGCCCCAACTCAGTCATCAACGACAACCCCAAGGAGCCCGCCCAACCCGTGTACCCGCAGAAAGGCGTCAAGGATGCGCCGTACTTGCTGAGCGAGCAGGAGCTCCGCCAAATCATCCAGTTCCCCGAGGGCTTCACGTACGGACAGAAGCAGCCGGTCATCTTCGTATCGGGCACCGGCGTCTACGGCTACGAGGCCTTCCAGAACAACCTGATCAAGCTGCTGACGGGCGTCGACTACGCGGATCCCGTCTGGATCAACATCCCCAAGGCCTCGATCCCCGACGCGCAGATCAACTCTGAGTACGTCGCGTACGCTATCAACTACATTGCCGGCATCACGAACCGCAACGTCAGCGTCATCACCTACTCTCAGGGTGGTCCGAATGCGCAGTGGGCCTTGACGTTCTGGCCCTCGACGCGCGACGTCGTGTCCAATTTCTTCCCCGTGTCCCCAGACTTCCACGGCACCCTCATGGCCAACCTTCTCTGCCTCAACTTTGGCGGCGCGAGCGGCCTCGGCCCCTGCGACCCGTCGGTCCTGCAGCAAGAATACACATCTGACTGGGTCAAGGCCTTGCTCGCCAAAGATCAGGCCTCCGCCTGGGTGCCCACGACCACATTTTACAGCGGTCTCCTCGACGAGATTGTCCAGCCACAGTCGGGCTCCGGCGCGTCGGCTTACAGGTTTGACATTCGCCATGTCGGCGTCACCAACAACGAGGCGCAACTGGTCTGCCCGGGACAGCTTGCCGGCAGCTTCTACGGCCACGCGGGCATGCTGTACAATCCCATCACGTTCGCATTGATTCAGGACGCCTTGACGAATGGCGGTCCGGGCCAGACAAAGAGGCTCGACCTCGACACTGTCTGCGCTCCATACGTTGCTCCCGGTCTGACGTTGACGGATGCCGTTCTGACGTCTGCGACCATTCTCCTTTCTGGTCTCAGGATCTTGGCTTACTTCCCCAAGTACTTGACTGAGCCAGCCTTGATGGCGTACGTGAACAACGACGTGTCGTGAACAGATTTCTTGAAAGGCGGGGATTTTGAGCGAGGAGTTGCTTGGCGCTGTTTTTGGGTGGACTGTTTGGTTTGTTCGTAGAAGAGCCTTTTGACTGTAAATAAATTGGAATTTTTACAATCAATGATTGACGTGGATTTGAGCGTGTCGAGTGGTGGGCGCATGTGAGAGCGAAGTCGGCGAGCTTCCTGCAGATGCCGATCTTCCCCGCAATACGTCATATGTTCCGATTCGTCCACGCATCACGGCAGACGAAACTTGATACGCGCATTATTGCGATATCGAAGCCAAGTGCCGAATCCCGAGGAGGGACGGCTTGGAGCAATTGAAATCTGCGTCCCTCCTCCGTCGTCTAGTCTCAGCGTATCAGCGGCCTTTGCCTTTCAGCAAGTCAATTCGTTTTCCTTGAGTGGACAATGGCTTCCAGAACAGTTCCCGAGACATCTGACCCGCCACCGCGCAGATATGGCCAATTCCAAAACGAAATATATGCCAAGGGCATGTTTCAAAGCCAATTCGCCGACGTGACGACTGACCCAAACAAGCTGGAAGCCCAGGCAAAGGAGGTCTTGAGCGCGCGGGCGTATGCCTATGTTGGCGGTGGAGCGGGGGAGCGCGCGACAATGGACGCCAATCGGGCTGCGTTCAGATCGTGGAAGGTTGGTTTCTCATTCGACACAGCTTCGGGTCGAACGGCTGACGATTGGTAATTTTGTAGCTCGTCCCCCGGATGCTCGTCCCAACGACACACCGTGACATGCGCGTCACGATTTTTGGAGAGCAATATGACTCGCCACTTCTCTTCGCTCCGGTCGGGGTGCAGTCCATCTTCCATGATGATAAAGAGACGGGCGTCGCAGAGATTGCCGCAGAGCTCGGTGTTCCATACATCATGAGTACAGCAGCAAGCTCAACAATCGAGGAAGTAGCCAAAACCAGCGGCCAGGGCAAAAGGTGGTTCCAACTCTACTGGCCGCAAGACGACGATATCACCATCTCGCTACTGCAACGAGCAAGGGAAAACGGCTTTTCTGTGCTGGTCGTGACTCTTGACACCTGGACGCTTGCTTGGAGGCCGTGGGATCTGGACAATGGCTACATTCCGTTTGTCAATGGTGTTGGGAATCAGGTCGGCCTTTCTGATCCCGTATTTCGGCGCAAGTTCAAAGAGAAACACGGAAAAGAAGTCGAAGAGGACATAGTGACGGCCAGTAGAGAATGGGCTGCGACTGCGTTCTCAGGAGCCGCGCACACCTGGGAGCAGGTCGAATTGCTGAAGAAGCATTGGGATGGCCCAATCGTCCTCAAAGGAATCCAACATCCGGCGGATGCTATCAAGGCAGCGGAGATTGGGGTTGATGGAATCATCGTCTCGAACCATGGCGGAAGACAACTCGATGGAGCCATTGGGTCGCTAACGATGCTTCCGGAGATTGTCGACGCGGTCGGCGACAAGTTGACAGTGCTTTTTGACAGCGGCGCCAGGACAGCTGTAGATGTTCTCAAGGCCCTTTCGCTGGGAGCCAAGGGCGTCTGCATTGGAAGGCCGTGGGTGTATGGCCTAGGAATTGCTGGCAAAGTTGGAGCCAAAACTGTGATGCAAGGACTTCTAGCAGACTTGGATCAAAGCATGGGCTTGGCAGGCATCCAGGATATCAAGGGCTGCAACAGAGACATGCTGAGGAAGATTGACTCTCCGGGAGACAAGGCGTCATCGAGCTGAGTTTGAGACAGATGGCCGACTGTAGAAGAGGTAGACTGAGGGAAATAGGTAGTTTGTCGTCCGTCGTGTTGCTTGTCAGGTGTTTGCTTCGCGCTGTGTAGGCTCGCGACATTCGGTCCTTTCGTTGAGCCCAAGAGCTATGAATATGAGATGCAGACGGGAGATTAGCGACAACGTGAGAAAAGGGCCTGCAATAAACGACTGCACGTGTGTAAAGGGTAAAAGTTGGCGAGGGAGAGTTTGATGTTCCTCGCTCAACACCCCACACCCAAAGCGGTTAGCGCCACGGAAAATCAGAATAAGCGAGACGCCGAGCGAGCTCTTCGCACCCAACTTTTCGATATACGCCTGGAGCCGCCGACGACGACAATACCCGCGACGACGCACCACCCTCCTCCCCCACCGACCGTTACATCCCCGTAAACCGACACAATGGCTTCCCGTCCGTACGTTTTCACCGCCCCGAAATGAGCCCTCGAGGCCGCCCGAGCTCGCAAATGCGCGAATCGCCCGACTCAACGGCGCGAGAATGGCATTGGGGATGAGATGCTGACCTTTTTGCAGTCGCCCCACCGGCAACAAGCTGAAGATGACCCTCGGTCTCCCTGTGTACGTTCACCTCGCAAGCACCCCGCGTCGAAAATGAGCACCGAAAGCCCGAACGACCGAACAGAACCAGCGCGCAAACAAACCCAACGTAGAAAGTGGATGGATGGGCTGACTGTGGAATAGCGGAGCCGTCATGAACTGCTGCGACAACTCCGGTGCCAGGAACCTGTACATCATCTCCGTCAAGGGCTTCGGTGCGCGCCTCAACCGTCTGCCGGCCGGTGGTGTCGGCGACATGGTCATGGCCACCGTCAAGAAGGGCAAGCCTGAGCTCAGGAAGAAGGTCATGCCCGCCGTCATCGTCCGCCAGAGCAAGCCCTGGAGGAGGGGCGACGGCATCTACCTCTACTTCGAGGACAACGCTGGTGTGGTACGTACAATCGGGATTCAACAAGGGCTTGGGAAATGCAAATACAACGCAAAGGCGGGATTTGGAAGATCGTAAACTGATGGACTTTTGCGCAGATTGTCAACCCCAAGGGTGACATGAAGGGTTCGGCCATCACCGGCCCCGTCGGCAAGGAGGCTGCTGAGCTGTGGCCCGTAAGTCTTCGCCCGCAAACCCGTCGCCATACCAAAAGCCCTAACCAGTCGTACAGCGTATCGCCTCCAACTCCGGTGTTGTCATGTAAACGTCGATCCAAGCTGGGGGGCTCCTTTCATCGGTTCTCGTGGGAATTCAAAACAGGCGATTATGTGCATTTTCGGTCGCCAGGGGTTCATAGTGGGACGGAAGACTACTACTGCGCGGTAGCGATCGAAGAAACGAATGAACTCACAATACCCAACAATTCGGGCTGCTTGCGCAAAATCCTGTGTAGGAGTTGGGAGTTTGGGAATGACGAGCGCCGCGCACGCCTTATCGAACATGGCCGCAATCCCAAGATTTTGGGGTTCCTGCTACCACGCATCCGTTCATGACCGATTTACGCGACAAGATCAACAGAATTCCAGGAATCCGAGCAAGACTCGCTACAAGCAAGCCCACAGCCTGGTCATCGGAGCCGTTTGGAAGGCAATTATCAATATCTCAACCCGTGCAGATTGCCTTGTTCGGCGTCCAAAGACATCAACTCGCCACTGCGGATAGCGGTCTGCCCTTTTTGAATGTCGACTTGAGTAGCTGTGACCCAATGCGGGAGTGCCGTGGCAACAGCCTCCAAATGCTACGCGCCGGCATCATCCCGTCCCAAAAGCAAATGCCAAAACTCCCAACACCAAAAGCTCCACCAGTATGCCATTATGCCCATGATATCACTGCTGCCATGCCAAGCCTCCGCATACTCCCTGCCCACCAACCACCGGCGACAGCACCGGCAGCGCTTGCCATCCCAGCAACTCTAGTAGCGATACCTCGTCGAGTAGTCCTTGGGGCTGACGACCAAACCACGGCCCTTCTTCGCGCCCCGGTAAATCGTCTCGATAATGTCAATCAGCTCCTGCTTGTCCTCCAGCACCCAATTCAGCTTGTTGTTGTTTCCCGTGCCAAAGTCGCACATCATGTGCTTGTTGCGGTAGAAGAACATGATGGTCATCGGGTCGTAGAGCTCTGAAGAGGAGAGATGTTCGGTCAGCCGGGGTTCTTGAAGCTCCGAGAGGGAAGAGGAGCCCAAAGACGGGTGCTTGAGGCACTCACCGTACATCTGGTTGAAATCGGGGACCTCGTCCAAATCGCACACTGCGCGCAATGTCAAGTCAGCATACAGCCTCCAAAAAGAACCCAACACACGCAGCTGCAAAACGCGTTGCGCAACAACTCAGCCTAGCAAAGCTACCACTTACAGTATATGACGGCAAAGCTCTTGACGCGGTCGGCAATCTTGTAGAGAATCTCGTCCTGGCGCATGCAGTCCGGGTCGTGGTCGCGCCCGAAGCGGATGACGACCAGCCGCTCCTCCTCGCTCATGATGGCCTGGTCGACATGCCAGCCGCTGCGCAAGTGCGGCAGGACGACGGATCCCATGGTCGCGGTTTTGGGGAGGGTCGGTGGGGAGGACGGCGGGGTTGGTGAGAGGTCGGCTCGCTGTGTTGCGCGTAGGCGTTGGGGGTGGGTGGTTGGTGGGTGCCCTGGTTACTGGGATAGGCTGCGCAGGCAGGTCGAAGGTCGACGGAGACGAGTGCAGGCGTAGATTTGGTGTGCTGTGGAGGAAGTGCATGAAGTCTTGCGGGGAGCTTTGCGATGAGCAGAATCTTATCTTATCGCCGCGATCTAAGGCACTAAATAGATGACCTTGTTGAATTTTAACTGACGACATCTCCTCATCCCTTTCTTGCATGAAACGTTCAAGTCATTTTTTCAAAAGACGCATTTGTATTGTTTGCGAGATGAAAAACTCCAACACCAACCAGATTCCGTAACAGAAAAAAAGGAAGCACGATGAAAACTAAACCACAATTCCCAAACAGACAGAAAAATCCCACAAACTGAACAAAAACCCATAAGACCAGGCGGCAAGCGCACTGCTTCGGTGCCTGCAGTAGCAATATGAATGCCCCAGGTACTCCTCCAGGATGAAAAAGAAACAGCCTTTTACCACAGCCTTGTGAAGTCGTCTTCTTCCTCCTCCGCGTGGACTGCGCTCCAGTCTACAACGCTATCCGCCTTTCTCTGGGCCGCGAGCTAAATAGCACGACGTTCCTGGCGCTCCCAATCTTCCCGTTATTGTTGCAGCTGTAGTTCTTTGTCCCACTACTACCTACAGGCCCAAAGATACGCCTCCCTCTCCCGGGCGCAGTCATCAAGGGACTCCAAGGTGTGCCAGCGCGCGAACAGGATGTCCACAACTAGCTCGTCCAGTGTATGGTAGTCCCTCTTATCCTTGAGCTCTAGGTTAAGAAGGATGGCGGCAAACTCGAGGACAATACCCAACACGTTAAGCCACCAGTTGTCCTCCACCTCGTCCTAGCAGAATTGGAGGGGCCTGGAGATGCGCCGGACAAAGTCAATAGTGAATTTAAGGATGGGCGGAATGTAGATCCACTCCTGGCTATTTTTATAGGCCGCGTCCAGTTCAGCCTTCCTTTTAAGAAAGCCCATCCATAGGAACAGGGCCGCCAACCTAGTAAAGCCCAGGAACTCGTATACCACCGGGCCCAGGGTGTCAGGGATGGTGATCCACTCTTCTGTGGGATGGTTGTATTCAAGCCAGGCGGCTTTCTTAATAATAAGGTTAAGGGGGTACTAGAAAGGGCTTCCCCAGCTCCCCTCCTTTAGGACATACTTTGAGATATGTCGCTCGTTGTCGACTGGTGTCAACAGCAATCCATCTTTGACCAGCTTTGTAGCCCACTTCTCCGAGATGAAGGGCTTCTCGGCGGCGGCGGCGGCGCGTTGGTTGTTGGGAGAAGACATCTTGATGTGAGAAGATGTCTTGGTGGGAGATGAGGTTTTGGTTTGAAATGAGATGGTGGTGGAGAGCTTGTGTGAGATGAGATGTCGAGAATGGAGTGTGTGGACTGTGAGTGAACTGATGACTTCAAGACGAGGGCGTGGTGGGCTCTTATACTCTCTCAGGTGTGTCCAGCGATCATTGGAAAATGGGTAGGCGCAACCCCAACAATCGACTTCTCCCCGACCATTCCCAAAGAAGAAACAACAAAGGAGTCGCGACCAGGCAAAGTCCAAATCATTCAACCGGAAAGTGCGCGTTTGGTCTGGGTCGTCGCCGTGCGATGACTCCTCATCGAACTCTGGTTCAAAGTCGAAATTTGGGCGGATTCATGCGAATCATCAGTACCGGTACAACCACTCTTCGACCACATTCCTGCGAATTTCAGATTGGACTGACCGTCTCCAACAACAGCGCCAGTGATCTAGACCATTGCCAAAATGTATATAATATTCCTCTCGGTCTCTCTTGACGAGCACAGGTCTCTAGTGCAAGCCACCGAGTACAAGTCCACAACTCAAGACATCTCCTCAGCGCTCTCCGCGACTTTGTACACTCCCACAACAACTTACACTCGAGATCCACCACCATATACTCACTCTCTTTTCCCGTCCCTCTTCAACACCACGGTCCACAAACGCCAAAATGTCAGACCCCTCGTGGTTCCTCCCCCCACACAGTAAGCCGTTCATCGACGACGAGACGGCATCAGGGCTGGAGATAGAAGGTCTCCTATCCCCAGCGGTAGAGAACAAGCGGCAGCTCTCGACCAAAATCTTCGCCCTCTCGTCCGGCGCGCTGCCGCCATCAAAGCACCACCGGATGAGCCCCAACATCAAGAGCTTCACAGAAGCATCATCCGTCTCGTCCCCCGTCGAGACAATCACCATCCCGGACCGCATGGGCCCGGAGGTCTTCGAGTACATGGGACTCGTGAGGCCCTTGGCTGAGGAGCTCTGGGAGGCCGCGCTCAACAGGCCCGCTGGGGGAAAGTCGATTTCAATCCCCAGGTGGACCATATCCCACATCGCAAGAGGAGAGGATGTCGAGGACTGGGACGACTTTTACTTGAGGACCGGCATCACAAAGGAGCTCACCGACGCCATCCTCGACCCCCGCTTCGCCGACATCAGGGGCACGGCAACCCCCCGCTTCTGGCTCTGGGAGGTCGTCCGCGCGCGCTTCCACTTCCTGAACGATGAACTGGGCCAGCGCGCTCGTGTGGCACTGGCGCGATTGCACGGGAGGACAGTGACGGAGACGGAGCCCAAGGACTCGACGCCGGGAGAGCTGCCACACCAGGCCGCCTTTCCCGCCTGCTCGCTCAAAGCCAACGAGCCCATGGACGGCTACAGGGTGCTGTGGCGGGCCGGCTACAAGACCAAGACGCTGTCTCTCGTCGACGCGGAAACGGGCGCCATCGTGCCGCGCAGGATGGCCAGCGCGGGCGACTTTGGCCGCTCCAAGGCTGTCTACTTCACGCCCCAAAGCGCCGTCGCCGACCGCTACGCCGCCTTCTACCGCTCGCTGAGCCCGCTTTGCGACGTCGTGGTTGCCCGCGTCCTCATTCCCGTCGACCGCCTGACGAAGCTGCGGTTTGCCAGCCAGCTGGGCAGCTATGAGGATGATGACGAGGATAGTGACAGCGAAAGCGACTTCGACAGCGACTTCGACGCCGACTACCAGAGCCGCGAGTGGCGCCAACTCGTCTGCGCGGCGCGCCTCCGCCAGCACGCCCCGGCTGCATCTGCACCCCCTTCATCCGCCTCGACCGACGCCGCCAGCAGCGACACCAGCAGCGACACCAGCATCGCCACGCCCCCCTCCCCACCCCTCCTCGACCTCCTCATCGGGCCCATCCTCACCACCCCATCCCTCCCCCTCCCCCCCATTCCCCGACCACCAAACTCACCTGGCGCGACAAGCTGCTCCACGTGCACAGCCAGCGCGCGAAGCAGATCTGCTTCTGCTCGGCCGACGCGCAGGCGGCGCTGAGCGCCGGCGGCAGCGGGCTGGTCACGTTTTACTGCGTCGGCGCGGCCGGCGTCCCGAGGGAGAGGGATGTGGTTGTGACGCGGGATGATGGGTGGAGCGTTGCTGTGCGCGGCGTGGATGTGGACAGGTTGGATAGGTTTCAGAGTGTTCAGTTTAAGGGTATGTGTGGCGCGTGGGAGTTTAGATGAGCGGGCCGGGCGCCTTGGGGGCAGGTGGTGAAGTCAGCAAACCACACACACACCGTCAAGATGGAAGATCTTCAACGCTCCATCCTCCATTCTCCTCCTCTCCGGGCTAAAAAGACCAACCAAAGGCCAGATGGAAGATTTTCAACGCTCCACACCTCCCTCCTTGTCCTCTCCGGGCCAACAAAAAGCAACCAAAGAAGCGCAACCTTTCCCTTTATCACACCTCAGCCTTCAAACAGCATTGCGTAAGATTTCCATGTTCAAATCAAATTCAACTTGGATTTAAAGTTTCATGTGGACAAGAGCGTGCGGCGTTCAGGGATCCAGGGGGCACGTCATTCCGATATCTTATAATAAAATTAGGGATATAAATGTTAAAAATGTTAAAAATTTCGAAAAACTTGAGGAGGCTTCCTGTGCATGCGACGTGTGTCTGAGAGTTCTGACTCTGGTGGGATGTTTATGTTGTCTGCTGGTGTGACTTGGCTGCTGGCTGAGTACTTGAGAAGTGAGAGTGTGAGACATGCAGGAGGAGAAAAAGACCTGCCGAGCGGCATGCAGTATGTATGCACTTGGGGATGTACCGGTAGTAGATAGCGCGGCCCGCGGGCCACCAAGAATTCAAAGGATGGAAGGAAGGAAGGTAGATGAGAGAGAGGTATGAATTTCTCAGTCTAACAATGTGTTGGTGTTGTTGTGCCTACTTGCTGTCCACTACCAAGAAAGACAACCAATTCACCAACCCATGTGCCTACGCTACGGAGAGCTAGGTAGGTAGATTTGTATGTGGCGAGCGTCTAGCACTTGATCAGTCGACCATTATTGATGTTTTTGTTGGCAGGCACCCACATACCGCCCGCCCACCTACCAAGCACCGACCCGACCCTCGGACAGCAAGCTCCCTACCACCACTCGCCACGCTCACATGACGCCCAACCGGCCAAACGCGGCGACAACATCCTGATCGACATTAAGCAGCCACTCATCCCTAAAGGCGTCCTCACCACCACAGCCCTGGACAACGCGTCCCAGAGTCTCTCTCACACACGCGACCAAATTAACACGATGCACCGGATCAGAATAAATAAGGTCGCGGCGACGAGCATCATCAGGGGCCTCGGGGGCAGTCAGCAGGGGGGGCTCCTGCTCCCACACCAGCCCGTCGACGGACGTGTCTTCGTTGCCGTCGGTCAGCTCGATGTACAGGTCCGTCCACATGGTCATGCAGAGTTGGAGTTTCGCGAGCATCCAGGGGGCGCGCGTGTCGAGGAGGGTGGTCAGCGCGAGGCACATGAGCTTCTTGTTGGTGGGGGACGCGATGTTGTCGAAGTGGTCGAACCACTCGGTGAGCAGCCAGTCCATGCGCTGCGGGAGCGGTTCGGCGGGGGAGACGCTGGTGAGCGCTTGGAGGAGGATGCGGGGAGAGGCGAGCGCGATGCGCGCCAGCACGGCGAAGTAGTCCGTCTCGACGATGCCGTCGACGGCCGAGGCGCGCGCGTTGGGGCCGGTTGTTTGGTGCGCTTCCCACGCGCCTTTGAGCCCGTCGAGCAGGTTGGAAAGGAAGGATGTGCGCAGCATGTCGCCGGTGAGGACTTCGACGGCGCCTTCGCCGCCGAGGAGCTGGGCTGTGCGCACGAAGACTTCGACGAGGTGCGTGACGAGGCCGTTGGCTTCGGGGCGCAGGGACCCAAGGAGGGATGCTGGTGAATGTTAGTTTTGTGACGAAGGGTGGCATTTTGGGAATGGGGTGCTCACAGAGTGACTGCAGCAACGACGTGCGCATGTCGTCGGAGCACATCTCGGCCGGCGCGAGCAAGAGGTACGTCTCGGCAATCTCGAGCGTCTTTCTAAGACTGTCGGTGCCGAGTTCGAGCGAGGGGATCAGGTACGGGGCCAAAGAGAGGACGTCCTGGGATGCAGGGGCAGGCGTCTGCACGAGCACGGCGTGCCATAGCTCCAAGGCGTCCTCGAGAAGGTACACTTGTGTGTCTGACCCAGGTTCGAGGGTGTTGCGGATGATGGGAATGACCATGGAGTGGTAGGGGATAGACTCGGCCTTCATGGCGTTGATCAAGCGGGCGAAGATGGTAAGGATGGCTTGCTTCATCAGGTGTTGCTCCCCGGACTGGTCCCATAGTGGCGGCAGCAAACTGACGATGCTGTTTGCGTAGGGTGTGATCTGTCACTGTCAGCCTACATTTTCATCGACTATTTGGTGCAAACATACGTGATGTTCGAGCCTCTCAACTATGACACTGATGGTGTTGAGAAGCGCCATCTTGGTCTCGGTAAGCTCAACTTCCCTAATCAAGGCCATCAAATGGCCCAGCGTGTCTGTAGCATAGGGGAGGAATGCCTCGATATTAAACTCCCAGTCGTCGGCAATGTTCTTGAGTTGGCGTCCAGCAGTGACTCTAACGACATGGTCATTCAGCGGATCATTCTTGTTGAGCAAGTGCTGGAAAATTTGGTAGACAAGCGGCTTGCTTTCATCAGACACTTTGATCGTGATCCACTGCCCCAACAAAATGGCAATGCGCCGACGCAAAACGCTGTAACCGGGCTTCTGCTTTTGTACCTCCTGGACCAAGGTCGAGCGGATAAAGGAATCAAAGTCCAATTGGTGGTGGAGCACAGGTGCCGCCAGTCCGACGGCGGTGTAGACAGAGTCCTTGAAGAGAATGTTCTCATTGTCAGGCGACGCGACCGAGTTAAAGACTCCGAGCAGGGGCTGCACAAGGAGATCTTTAAAGTTGATGGCCAAGTCGAGAAACAGCTTCTCGGCGCAGGACCGGACAGAAAACTCAAAGTCGTCGCCCTCCATGTCCTCGCGCCTTTCCCACTCATCCGGCTCTTCCTCCCACTGCCGTAGGTCGCTGGGACGAAACACAAAGTAGCGAGTGACGACCGTTTCCATCATCTCCCTGACAAAGTCTTCGCTCAGGAGCTGCTGCTTGACAATCTCTTTGGCCTGCGCTTGCTGTAGAATGTTAGAGCTTTTCAAGAGACAGAATCGGCGAGTCAAACCTCTTGCTTTTCTTGGTCATGGCGATATTTGAAAGTTTGGGCTGGATTGAAAACCATCTTGAGACAGGCCCGGATCAGCAACAAGCCTTTCAGACTCAACCTTTCCAAAATCGGTTTTTCTTGGTCATCCGCGTCGCCATCGGTGCCAATTTCACCGTCGGTGGAGGGAGACTTGGCACCAAATACTTGGCCAAACTGTACAATCAGGCCCCAATACGCTCGCGTAATGTCCATTGAATCAGGAAGCAGGACAAAGGCAGCTGGATGAGTCTTTGCAGTCTCTAGATGGAGCTTGGATAGTTGCATGAGGTGCTTTTCCAAAGGATCCCGGAAGTGTTGTGGCAGGGGATTTGGCTCCTGCGTGACCAAGGCCAGGAATTGTCCGAGCTGATCGCGGACGACGACCCAAAACTCTTGTATATCCTTCTCGCGATTGGGGAATTCAAAGCCAGCCACAACAACACGACGTAGCATCTTGATCGCCATGAGGCTTTGCTCAATGTTCTCGAGCGCATCGCGTTCATCGCCTGTGCCCTGTTGGAGGAAGCTTTGCAATTGCTGGACCTTTTCGACGTAGATGTGACCAAGGACGCGGAATATCTCTGGTGCTATCGATTGGAGATTTGAACGCATGCGGATGGTGCGGCCTGTGGAGAGCTCTTTGATGACGTGGAGGAGAACCATAAGGGTGCGATTCAAGTAGAGAGGATTTGCGCCTGGGGCAATGGAGTTGCGCACCAGATCCAGCAGCTGATTGACAACATCAGGCCAGTCACTGGGGTACTCGAACCTGACAATCTTGGAAATGACTAACGCATTCTGCCGGGCGAGTCGTTGGTCGGGTTCGTTGGCGGCGCTCTCGAGGAGCCTTGAGCGAATGAGAGTCTTGTCTTCTTTGCTCACGGCACTGCTTTTGTTTAGCGTTTTGCAGTGTTGGCTGACAGGGTGCGTACTTGGTGGCAGTCTTGCGCCAATATTTGTCGATGCCATTCTTGAGCTGGATGATTGCAAGGTAACGGACTTCGAATGGAAGAGACGCATCGATGAAGGCTGTCTGACACGCATTTTAGTATCTGGATGTTTCAAAAATGCAATACATTGTTGTCCATCTGCGCCTGCGGAAAATGTGAACCAAAGCCTCCTGGCAGCGAGCACTTGGGCTGCCGCTTTTCGAAGTTCCTAAAGTAATGCACGCGAGATACGGATCAAGCTCGAAGACATGCGAAGATCGCTAGTGGAGATTGAAGAGGCGCTGGAGCATGCAGACAGCGACCTGAGTAAATACACTTGAAGCTGCGGGTGCGCGCAGGAGGCGTCCAGGGGTTTCTCGCAGGGGAGATTTCCTCAAAACTACCAGAGAGCAAAAGAAAATGACAGCCTACCTGAAGTAAAGGATAGAAACCTCTCTCCTTCTCCCACTGCTGCAGCTGCTTGGTGGCAGTTTGGATTTGGTGCAAGTCGTTGGAAGCACCAGAGCGGAGCACGTGAAAGAGGATGTTTTCGGTGAGTGGGTTAGCTTCAGCAGGAAGCTCGACGCTGCCTTGCATGTTGGGCATTTGCTTCAAGGGGACATGGGCGGATTCAAATTATCGACTGCGCGGTGTGTTGGTGTTGCAGCTCGAGGTGCAGCTCCAGCCGACGGGCAAGCATGAGCAGAAGTCGCGACCTCACGCGTCGGCAGCTAGCCGTTTGGGGCCTAGCGTTGATGATGTAATGGGATGCGGAGGAAAATCGGGGGGAAATTCACCTCCAAAAACACATCCAGAATCTGATCTCGCCGCAGAGTTGGAATTGATGAGTGGCAGCATGGTAAAGCGACATTTCCTGCTCGGTCGCGATGTGGCAGAGCCCGAATTAATCACAGATCTCGAGGCCCGACGTCTGTGGCCATATGGCGCCGACAAGGTGGCCGTCCGCAACCTGAGCTTGGTTGCCAACGCCGGCTTCGATATTTGGGGCAGGATGAAAGAGCAGCCACTCCAAGTATCGGTCACCTTGGCCCTCAGGTCTCCTTTCAACTCTGCCGCCAAAGACGACAAAGTCGACTCCAGCACAGTCCATTACGGAACCCTCAGCAAAACTGTCCTGAGCGCCATTTCTAAGGCCTCGAGCGGAGGATGGTTGGATGATTGGACTCTCGGCTCCGTCATCAGCGCGGCGATTGTTGAGGCGGTTCCAGAGACGAACAAGACGCTTGAATCGAGTGCCATTGACGTGTGTTTTCCCAAGGGTAGCACTCTGGGTACTGGCACAGGAGCGAGCTGGAAAATCTTTTACCGCCCGCCTAACCAGATCGATGATGAGAGAACACTCGTCAAAGTCGCGCCCTGCGTATACCTGCGCGACGTCCACGTGCCGACCTTGATTGGAGTTAACAGCAACGAGCGTGAGAAGAAGCAGGCCGTGGTGCTCAATGTTTGGATAGACCACACTGGCTACTTCCACTATGGCAAGAACCACTGTGACCTAGAGTCCGAACTTGTAGAGGTGAGTTTCCACGCAAGTCTTGATTGCAGGCCACTAACGAATGCGTAGATCATGGAGAAGAGTTCGTATGAGACTCTGGAGACATTGGCAGAGCAGCTAGCTTTGCATTGTTCTTCAACAATCGGACCCATCGTGCCCATCAGACTAGAGGGAAGTCCGCGCGTGCGTATCCGGTTGGAGAAGCCTTCTGCTGTGCCTTTTGCAGATGCACCCATGATAGAAATTTCGAGGAGTTTGACAGGGGACCCATAGTAGTAAAATCCTTCAACGAAGAATCTGTATCGGCAGTCTTTCTTTTTCGGCCTCCTCGTTTTTTATATTTTGTGAGCAAAGACGTAAATATAGATTCGATGCAATTTTCGAAGGACCTTAGGGAGCAAAGCCCCCCAGGCAAGCAGCAGCCCAAACGGGACGAGGCGACGAAAAGGGCGACAGGGCCGGTTTCTATGGCAGCTAGCGGCAACAGGCATGAGGGCTTGATAGGGCGCAGCCGACTGCGAGAGTGGACTACTAGCTCGTGTCTGCAAGGGTGGGAGTTAATAGTGGCAGCAGACGTCGCAGGTACATGGGGCGAGGGCAAAAAAATGGCCGGCGACGCGCACACAAGTCACAGCATGACCTCTTGGTCGTCGACTCGGGCGGAAACGTTAGATGGCGATCTCCCGCGCATCAGACTCGACACCCCCACGTGTGGATGCCGCAGCGAATAATGGGCGTCGACTCTCGGTCCAACAATGATAATTTCGG
Organism: Phyllosticta capitalensis; assembly: GCF_038381095.1. NCBI lineage: Eukaryota > Fungi > Ascomycota > Dothideomycetes > Botryosphaeriales > Phyllostictaceae > Phyllosticta > Phyllosticta capitalensis. The sequence continues at coordinate 2,900,590 of NW_027117442.1, read as the reverse complement.
GGCGCACGGCGGCTTGCAGCGTCCATCAAGACGTCGACGTCTACTTGCGACGAGCATCCCAGCCGACCAAACAGGGGGCGAGGGGGTATTTGCCGCGAAACTACTCCTAGTAACCTGACAGTAACTAGCGTGGTGGCGGCACAATGGCACAAAAAACCGTTGACAGCTGCAGAGGCGTCACAGCAGGCGTGGCAGGCATGATTCTGCGCTTCAACGGTGGCGTGCGCTGCTCAACGAAGCCTTCCGTCAGCCACTTTGTAAGGAGATACAGGCGGCCTCAACGGCTCTGTGGTCAAGATTCGGCGCGTGAATGGAGGCCGCACGCCAAAATTAGAGTAGCGCTCCCTGTCGTCGGTCGACGAGACGACATCAGAGTTCTTGAGTCTCGGTGCCGGCGGCCACGACTTTTGCGTTTGCCTCGCTCCTTCCTGCGCTGCCAGCGTCCAGGCCGCCGCTCAGGAGCTTGGACCACCCGCGCAGCTCTCCCCCCTCTACCCACCACGTACATCTTAAGGCCCTCTGCCTTCTTCCCTCTTCTCTCGTCCTTCGCTCTCCTCTCTTCCACTTCATCCCACTTCCATCCACCTTGACAAGCCTTGTCGCGCCGGTACCCTCACGCTCGGCTCCATTGAATCCACCTCCGCTCGCTCGCTGTAAGCCCCTCCCTTGGCTTCACCATTCCAAGAAACCCCCTTACTGACTTTTCTGCCCCTCCGCCCGCAGTTCCTTTCTACAAAACACCACACTTTCATCACCATGGCTTCTCGCATCCTGCCCGACCGTCTCAAGCCCGCCGCCGACGGTGACGCCGACGGCTTCTCTAGGCACCATGGCAAGACCCAGTCGCACATGGTAAGTTTGACTTTTTTTCCACGTTTCTCCCTCAAGCCAGCAGCCTGCCACTCTGCTCTACGAGTCAAACTTCCATTCGGTGCTCAACATTGAGCGCGACGGGGCTCAATTGATTCGCCAACGTCGCTCGAAACTCTCGCAAACGGCCTCGCCTCCGAGTAAACAACCAACGCCTCACCCACCCCACTCCTCGACCGCCACCCCTCAACACCACCGTCGATCATAACAGCACGAGCCATCGACACATGCGACACCGCATTGGACCTTGTCCACCGCCATCTCTTGTGGATTGGTGGTGGACCTTTGCCAGGAGTCGCATCAGCGGAACAACGGCTGGAAACACCTCATGGCGGTCAACGAGCATGGCACGTCCACCCAACAGACGGACCACTCTCGCCATGCCGTCTGATGATGCCGCTCTCGGCACGGGACCAGCTGTTTGGCCCCACACTCTACGTGGAAACCTGTAACAACCCCCTGACCCTGGTGTCTCTCACCGGGCCGTCCCACGATGTCGCCGCCCAAGCAACTGCCACCTCATATACCGGCTACCTGACTCTGGACCTCACCTCCGACCTCGTGGCACGCTGCTGGCTATCATGTCGCACTCTCACGTCAATGGTTATATTAATGGTGATCAGGCCTTTGAGAACACTTCGACCTCTGTCGCTGCTTCCCAGATGCGCAATGCTCTGAACCAGCTCGTCGACACCGTCCAGGACCCTGCTGAGAAGCAGGTAAGCACACTACGTCCTCCTGCCAACGTCAGAAACTAACTCCAAGATCAGAGGTTCGAGACGGAAATGGACAACTTCTTCGCCCTCTTCCGCCGCTACCTGAACGACAAGGCCAAGGGCAACGCCATTGAGTGGTCCCGCATCGCTCCTCCCAAGCCCGAGCAGGTCGTCGACTACCACGACCTGCCCGAGACCATGTCCCAGGAATACCTCAAGAAGCTTGCCGTCGTCAAGCTGAACGGTGGTCTCGGTACCTCCATGGGTTGCGTTGGTCCCAAGTCCGTCATTGAGGTCCGTGACGGCATGTCGTTCCTCGACCTCTCGGTCCGCCAGATCGAGTACCTCAACCGCACTTACGACGTCAACGTTCCTTTCGTTCTTATGAACTCGTTCAACACGGACGCGGATACCGCCAACATCATCAAGAAGTACGAGGGCCACAACATTGACATCATGACCTTCAACCAGTCCAAGTACCCTCGTGTGCTCAAGGACTCGTTGCTCCCGGCGCCCAAGAGCGCCTCGTCGCAGATTTCCGACTGGTACCCTCCCGGTCACGGTGACGTCTTCGAGTCGATGTACAACTCCGGCATCCTCGACAAGCTGCTCGAGCGTGGCATCGAGTACATTTTCCTTTCCAACGCCGACAACCTTGGTGCTGTTGTCGACCTCCGCATCCTCCAGCACATGACCGACACTCAGTCCGAGTACATCATGGAGCTGACGGACAAGACCAAGGCTGACGTCAAGGGTGGTACCATTATCGACTACGAGGGCTCGGTCCGCCTGCTCGAAATCGCCCAGGTGCCCAAGGAGCACGTCAACGAGTTCAAGTCGATCAAGAAGTTCAAGTACTTCAACACCAACAACATCTGGCTGTCGCTCAAGGCCATCAAGCGTGTTGTTGAGAACAACGAGCTCGCCATGGAGATTATTCCCAACGAGAAGAGCATCCCCGCCGACAAGAAGGGCGAGGCCGACCTGTCGGTCATCCAGCTCGAGACGGCCGTCGGTGCTGCCATCCGTCACTTCAACAACGCCCACGGTGTCAACGTCCCCCGCAGGCGTTTCTTGCCCGTCAAGACTTGCTCCGACCTGATGCTCGTCAAGTCTGATCTCTACTCTCTCCAGCACGGCCAGCTCGTGATGGACCCCAACCGCTTCGGCCCTGCTCCTCTGATCAAGCTCGGCTCCGACTTCAAGAAGGTGTCGAGCTTCCAGTCGCGCATCCCGTCGATCCCCAAGATCCGCGAGCTGGACCACCTTACCATTACGGGAGCGGTCAACGTTGGCCGTGGTGTTACGCTCAAGGGCACGGTCATCATCGTGGCGACCGAGGGCCAGACGATCGACATTCCTCCGGGATCCATCCTGGAGAACGTGGTCGTGCAGGGCAGCTTGAGGCTGCTGGAGCACTAAGGGGATGGCGAGGTTGTGCGAGGCGAAAAGGCGGCAGATGTAGTCGGCGGTGAGCAAAACATGTTACAATAGGAAATGGAAGACGGTAGATGCATGGAATGAGCGAGCTACAGGTCTGCAAGACAGGATGGGGGACATGGAACGGCGCAGCTAGTGTTATGTAATAGATGGGAACAATGGACGATGATTGGTTTCTTTTGCATGCGGTGCGATGCAGCACTACCGTCTCTAACAGGGACGATTATGTGAGTTGCGGCAGTGATGTCAGCGGTAGAGGCACGAACAGGGAGTGATGGGGTCGGGACGACGCTGAGGCTGAGTTGGCGACGAGGCGATCGGTGATGGAGGGGTAGAGCATATCGAGGGTTGTTTCAGCTTTCAGGCTTGGGTATCGGTATTTTGGTTGTTGGGTATTCCTGTCTCTTTAGGCTGAGCCATTGCGAGGGACTTGGTTTTGAGCCTGGTCTGCCGGTTTGCCTGATCCGCCGCTGCTCTGCTGATCACCCGAACCAACCACCACCGCCCAAGTCAACTCTCGCTGTGCCAACCCGCGCCGCTGCGCTCTGCTGGTGCTCACGTCTTCGACTCGACTCCTCCGCTCTCCCCCTTCCTCTCCATCTCTGGCCCTCTGGCCTCGCTGCATGCTGTCAGCCGTCGCATCACCACCGCCTGAGCCGGCATGGCAGAGACGACTGGCACCGCGAAGCCCGACTCGCCGCCCTCGACCGACGCGCACCAGTTCTGGGGCTACCTCTTCAAGCCCAACAAGTGCGGCACCGACCTGCTCAACCGCCTGCTGGCCGGCATCGCAAACTATGTGGTATGATCATCAACACCATGGTCGTCGTCTCGTCGTCCCTCCGCTAACCTCCGCTTCCCCACACAGGCCTCCAACTTCGGCCCCGCCGAGGACTGCACAGACATCACCCCCACACAGCTCGCCGCCTTTTACAAGGCTGTCGGCGGCGACTACGACATTCTCTTCCTCGACACTCCCGCCTCCTCCATCGGCTTCATCTACAAGTCTCTCGGATGTCTGCACTCGCTCCAGCCTGCCCCGGACTCGGACGGCTACGCAATACCTTCGATACCCGCGCTGAAGCCAAAGGGCTTTGTGACATGGCAGACCATCCAGTTGTTGCTTGGTCCAGACGAGCACGTTCCGTTTTTGCAAAACAGCGTCGCCCAGTTTGACATTGTCGACCCGGCCACGTCCAAGATCTTTCCCAAGCTGCTGCCAAAAGAGGCTTTCCCGGAAAAGCCCGATGATGACATGCTCACATGGTACGAGAACGTGTCCAAGCGGTTGCGCCAGGAAGCCGAGAGGGCTGCCAAAGCCGTCGAACCGCCCAAGTCGGGCGTGACCAGCCCGCGCATCGAAATAGTCGACAGTGACGGCGATGAGGACTTGCCCGAGGATCGCACTCATGCCGCGGCCGCCGCCTACTTTCGCAACCCGCTCTACCGCAACCGCGAGGGCCGACCTACCATCATCCGCCGCTACACGCGCGTTCCCGACTACAAGGCTCGCACGCCGCGCGAGATTGTGCAAGACCGCGGTCGTGTCGTCGCCAATACTCTGAGCAAGCATTTTTGGACTCCATGGGGAAAGAGGGAAGAGCCGCGCCGGAGAAGCCCAGTGACGCACCGTCGCAGCAATTCTCCATTCTCGGATGATGTTGTTAACGACTTTGACGACGATGATGACGACTTGGATCCGACTCCTACTCCGCATCGCCATGCCCACCTTCATCCGCATCACTCTTCTCATTCGCGTCAGACCTCTGACCCCCCGCCCCCAAAACAGCCGCCACGGCCGCGGCCGCAAGCATATAGACGTGCCAGCAGTCGTTCTACGCGCAGCCTGCCATCATCCGAGTCTGAGGACGATGGTCCCCAAATGGCTTATACCCGACCCCGTCCAACGCGCACGCATTCGCAAGCTTACAATCAAAACGTACCGCTCCGTCATCGTCGCTCGCATTCGCCCCCGGGCTCGCCACGCGAGTATTTTCCGCCCTTTCACGAGTACACGCAACACCAACACGCGCAGCATAGCAGGCGTCATAGCGACAAGGAAAAGCAAAATCCACCGCACCATCACGCGTCCAAAGTTCACAGCCCCCATAGACACGCCACGTCAGATCCGTCGCGACCACCAAAGGATGTGAGGGAGAGATATGTCGAACGCGATTGGGGCCATGAAGCCCAAAATTCCCCAAAACGAGACCGCGAGCCGGCCGACTCTCCAATGGCGGGTTCTGCCCGGCCAAGTCCTCGCGAGTCGTACATGCCAGCTCCTCCTAATGTACCTTCAGCGAGCAACAGCGCACCCCCAACACCTCCTCCCATAAAGACCTTTTCAGGCACCAATCTCAGCGAACTCGCCGGCGGTGGCCACGGGCCCGGTCAGCGCACTTCTGGCCACGGAGCGCACCGCCGCAATCAGACTCATGCCCCTGGTGCCTCCGTGATGAATTCGTCCTCTGCTTCAGGACAACTGCCCCCCGGCTTCCGCCCAACAAACGGTCCCCTCTTCGCCACGCAAGTCGCGCACATGCACCCCACCGCACCCATCACGCCCGCAGCAGCAGGCAACGCGCAGCCAGGCGTCGACCCTCGCGTCCCAGCGTCTGCCAATCCTCCTGTCCCCGGAGGCTACTACAGCCCGCATGCACCCGGCGCGCAACCGCACGGCGGATCCAGGAGGCCGAGCTACCCGCCCCGCAGCGAGCGCAACACCATGGCCGGCCCGCCGCCCAGCCGCGGCCAGAGCTTGCGGTATGCTGGAGGCAGTCCGTGGGGCAGTCGCAACAGCAGTCTCGAGCGCGGAGCCGGCCGGGAGAGAGAACGCGAGCGCGACCGCGACCGCGACCGCTTGACGGCGGCTGCCGCTGCACAGCCGCACCGTTACGTCCCGCCGGGTGTGGCGGTGGGCGATGGAGGCGGAGGCGTCAGGAGGAGCTATGCCGGCGATGGGTGGTACTAAGTGCTCTTTCGTTTTTTGCGTCGTTTTACCACTTTGCACTGCGCCTTTTCTCTACTCTGTTTGAGGGGCGGACGCACCTTTTTCTACACTCCTGCCGTTGTTTTTTTTTTTTCGTTGCTGACAAGATGAGGAGAGTGCTTGGTGAATGGGTGGTATCTATTTTTGCTTCTGTCTGGATCTGCCATGTCGAGGTCAAGATATCGAGCCATTTATTCATCTGGTACTTAGGTGCCGCTTCCTTTGGTCGCGTTGCTGCGTTGCTGTACGCTTTGGTTGCTAATTTGGACAAGCGAAAGCGATGGCGATGGCGCAAAAAGTGCTGCGATGCTGCGATGCTGCTCTCACTCACGCGTTCACAGCGCCTACCATTGAAACTCTAAGACATGTCGCGCTACACATTTCGTCTGCGCAAAAGCAAAAGCTGACACTCTTATCTAATTCATCTACCTACCTCTCAAGAGACCATGTTTGCTTGCCCACTCTCTCACTCACTCCCATCAGCCCACCCCACCCCCTTTCTCATTCTCATTCTTCCACCACCACCCTGCTCGACTCATCAACCAGCCAGCCCAGCCAGCCAGCCAGCCAGCTAGCTTTTCTTTTCTCTCCTTTCCTCTTGCTTGCCTTTGCTAACCGCCGCCCTCTTCTCGCGCAGCATCACCTTCGGCGTCCCCATCCCGCCCTCGGTCTCTCGCGCAAGGTCCCGCTCGAGCGACGAGCGTCCCGCGTCGCTACCGCCATCGCAATCACTGGCTCGTCCGCCCCTGGCCGCCGTGCCGCCTGTGAAAGTTGGGGTGGGAGTGGGAGTGGGAGTGGGAGGGGGAGGGGGAGGCCGCCGCTGTTGGACTGGTGCTGCAGAAACGGGTCGGTCCGGCGGCGCTGGTTCTGGTGCTGGTGTTGGTGTTGATGACGCCTGGTCCAGCGCCTCCTGCGCCGAAGCGAATGGCGAGCGCGTCAAGGCCGACGAGCGTCGTGCAGGTGACGGGGAGGACCGTCAGAGGAGGAAGGGGCTGGGGGGTGGGTGGGAGCAAAAGCAGAGGCAGGGCGAAAGGCGGGGTCAAGGGGAGAGCGAATGGCGGGGAGAGCTGGGGTGGGAGCAAAGTCGGGAGCAGCAACAGGAAAAGAGCATCATGAATCAACGCCTCAAGCGCGCCCGCTGGCGCTGGAGCGTCTCCGGGGGCCCGGGACGCGGCGAGAGGGCTGCTGTTGTGGGGGGCATGTGGTAGATTAGGTTGGGATTAGGATGGCGATGGGGGAGGGAGAGGGAGGATCAGGGGAGGGGGGAAGGGGAAGGGATGGTGTAAAGGGGGAGAAGGATCAGGGAATGACGTGACGTTTCTTCTGCTCGGTGCTCGGTGCTCTGCTGTCCTACTAATGGTGTGGTGCTGGTGGTGCTGTTGCATTGTGTTGCGTTGATTGTGTGATTGCATGAGGAGGCCTCGCACACACGCCCCTAGGCCCTGGTTCCGGGCGGCTGTCTGAAATGTCTGCCTATACATCTTTATTGAAGAGGTGAGAGATGCGAGGAGGGAGGTGATGCGATGCGGCGTAGGCAGCAAGCAGCTGACCAGACCTAGAATATGGACCGTAGATGGATTGGTGCGAGAATCCATCCAAACACCCCCGGCAGGGCCTCGCAAAACTCGTCAAAGCCGGAGTAGGTGGGGACGGGGAATAGGACCATACTTTTGCTACGCTGCTCTCATTGCGCTATTCTTATCGTCTTTTGTTATCGTTCGTCACCCTTTATTGTTGTCGTGATTCGTCGTCGTCGTCGCGATTCGTTGTCGCGATTCGTCGTTGTCGCGCTTCGTTGTCGTCGTGATTCGTCGTTGTCGCGATTCGTTATTGTTGTTGTTGCAGGAACACCTCCCGCCCTTTTACTCACCACTCACGTGAGGACTTCCCTTTGCTAACTAAATCCAAACTTGATTGATTCCTATTTGGGTTTACGCGTGCCATTTACCACCTCTGCTGGCGAACCCCCCACCAAAAAGCCCCCCTTATGCAGCACCTAATTCCCCGTCCGCCTTCGGAAGGCTCGACGACACGTCGCTGCCGTGGCCCTACGCTTCGCTCCGGGACTCTGCGCCGTAGTCGTCTCACCTTCCTCTGGCTTGCCGGGGGATAAACTCACGCATCCGTCCACATGACAGCTCGGTGAATGAAGCAGTTGGTTGGATATATAAAACTTACCCTTGTATCGCCTCTTTTCTTTCTCTACATAACCTGCGCAGCCAGCGCGTCGGCGCGCAGCGAATTTGTACACTGTGGTGGGTGCTCATACTCCGACCACAATGCACTGGCTGTCGCGGTTCTTTTGTTCTGTTTCACTGTTCTTGCGGGGGGAGGCTGTAGTGGGTAGGTAAGTGAGAAGTCAGGAGTAAGGAGTCAAGAGTTGCGGGGGCTGTGAGCAAGTTGGATGGTGTTGAAGTGCGGCATTTGAGCTTGACAACAAATGGCAGTGTCAAAGAGCATGTAGACATCTGAGAGAGGTCAAGGAGTGGGCGCATAGATGAACGAGCAGGTCGGTTGCGAAGCCACAACCAAGTCGAAATCTTCCGCGACAAGACCCACGCACAACAAACGCAGCAGTCGATCGTTTAGATGTCTGTGACATCCCAGACAGTGTTGCATAGTTGTGAAGGGCGTTTGCAGTGGCTAAGGGAGTGCGTGAAGAGAAAGTCTGACTAGGGCGGGGGAGGAGGGCGGATTTTATAGGCGAGAGGGAGGCAGAGGAGGTAGAGGAAAGGGGGAAGAGGGGGTGGCGCGTAGTCCCCTCGCCGTCTTTCAGGCGGGTCATAGGGAGAGGTAAGGGGTGGAAGGTGGGAAAGAGGGTATAAAAAATTCGCTCTACCCTCTCTCTCCTGGTCTGCCGTCAACACCAGCCTGCTGCGGGGCAAACCTCTATGCAAGTCACCAAGCTTTGTTGTCTAGAAAACCAAGACTGTGTGTCTGGAGGGGCCGGCCTTAAACGCAAGCTCGAAGTACTGGTCTGCTGGCTGGCTTGCAGGTCAGCTGCTTCTTTCCATATTTTTTCGCTTTTGGCGTTCGAGCGGAGGTTTTGCCGTTTGAGGAGCGACTTGGGCGTTGTGGTGACTGGTGGTGGCGTTGAGCGGTGATGATTAAGTGCGGCGTTTGAGCCTGATGATGCAAGTTGGCGTCATTGCTCGCCGCAAACACAGGACCAAGGGGGAGAAGCAAGTGAATAATGGACGGATTGATGGGTGGGTTGCGGAGCCAGCCAAGTCGTATGGGCGTCTGTCGCGAGACGAACACAGCAGTAGAACAGTCGTCTGGAAAGAATTTCTAGACAGTGAAGATTTTGGCTGGATGAAACATTGGCAGTAGCCAAGAAGACGAGTGAAGAGGATGAGGGGTTTTAATAGGCGAGGAGGGAGGTGGTTTAGGGGGAAAAAAAAAGGCGCGCGTGATCGCTGAGATTTTGTCGGCGGAGCAGGGAAAGAGGTATAAAACATCGCTCTCCCCTCTCCCTCCATCTGCCGTCAACACCAGCCTAATACGGGGGAGTCTCCTATCTCAAAATCTCAAAAGAAATACTGTGGTTGGAGAGAAAGGAGTCAGCCACAGGCATCACTGGCCAGCCGGCTTCTTTTCTGTCGTGTTCTCGCCACTTACGCCTCTAGCCGCAGGAGTTGCCGCAGTTAAAATAGGCGGCGGTACCTCGTACGTATTGTGGAATAATGAAGACAAGTTGCTAAAGCATAATAGTAATGAAGGGAGACGATACGACTTAGCGTCATTGCTTGCCGCCGAGCAGACATAGGACTGAGGGGGAGAAGCGAGTGGATGCGGGAGGCATGGATGGGTAGGACGCAAAACGCGCAAAGTCTTGAAGCCGTCCGCCGGGAAACAGACGCAGGAGTTTGCATTTTCACATTTGTTCGGCCACAAAACAAACGCAGCAGTGACGACTCCCAGTAATTCAAGGATTCCAGACAGGTCCAGCAGAGGTTGGCTGTGTCGAGAGAAACGGGTGAAGAGAAAAGGGGACTTGTGGTGGAGGAGAGCGCGCGGCGCTGCGCGATTAGCCAGGATGATGCACTAGATGACAACGCGCTTGAAATGTGCTGGACAACGTGCTAAGCAACACGCCGTATCAGTAGACTGAAATGACTGCTGAGGAGGGGGGGTCAGAAATCCAATCGCCGCGGCGGAAAGCGTTTGTGGGAACAACGTGAATGGCCGATGAGATACACCAATTTTGGAGCGACATGACGGAATAAGTCGATGTTGGGTGGAGAAGAAAGAGAGATAGTGTTGATGAAGGAGTAAGGAGGTATATAGAAGGAGATGGATGCGCGAGGTGCAACAACCGCGATGTCTGAAAGTCCTTAGCCACAAAGCCACAAGGCAGTCATTGGTTATCCACGACGCTTCTCAGACAGTGGCCGTGGATTTTTGCTGGTGAGGCAATTGACCGTGGACAAGGAAGTGAGTGAAGAGAACAGGTAACAAGCTAAGGGAGAGATCGCGGTCTTATAGTCAAAGAGCAAAGAGCTGTGTGTGTGTGTGTGACTGTGGTCTGCTGACTGCTTGGGTCTCTGTTAAGCAGGGAGTATTTAAACACCGTCCTTCCTCTCTTAATACGGGCAACGGCCAACCTGTCGGCCTACCAAGTCAGAAATGCCAATGTCATCCACGCGTGACTGGAGAGACAGAGTCAAAATCACGTCAATCTCAGGACTGACTGGCCGGCTTCTTTCTTTTCTTTCTCGCCTTTTTGTCCTCTCCTTCTGTTTGAGTGGCAGTGCAGCGGTAACCGCGGGCCATTGCAGTGGCAACAAGCAGCAAGCAGCAAGGTTGCGTGATGAAGGTAGGTAGCGCTCAAGCTCAACCAAGCAGGTTCAACGCCACTGCGCGCCGCTGAGATTCGTATCCGCATCAGTCAAAAAACTTTTGCCAAGAGGTTTACAAAGAAAGTGATGGTGTGCGCTCCGCACACCGCAGCAGTGAAAGCAATCCTTGACGAGTTTCAGAGTCTCCCAGACAGTAGTCGATGCCCATCAGACCATTGAGGGCTGTTAAGGCAGGATAGAATAGGCAGGGAGGATGGTCAGGTGGTGGAGGAGGGGGCTTTTATGGCAGAGGAGGCAGGATGTGGAAAATTTAAACAGATCACGCGCTTTCTCCTGACTGCTCCGGTGCGTGTCAGGAGCCGCAAAGCGAGTAGGCCGCAGGAGGTATAAAAGCGTCGCCCTTCGACCTTCGAGCTCTGCTATCAACACAGGCAGCGCGTAAACGGCTAGGGTCGGCTGTAAAGACTGCAACGAGGTGAATGAAGCATGACTTTCTGTCTGGAAAGAAAAGGCAAACATCGCGCTCGACTTGTTGGCTGGCCTCCTTCCATTTTGCCTCTTACCTCTTCGCCCTTCCCTTCATTACAAGAGCCAGCAGCAGTTCTAAGCGCTTTTAAAAGTAGCGAGGTCGTGTGATAGAGCTGCGCAGCGTCAAAGCTCAACGATGCCGATTCAAAGTCTCCGCTCGCTGCTAAATCCGCTTGAGTTCAGAAATTCTTTACAAGAAGGCTTGAAGAGCAAGTTTATGACCGATGTGGTCGTTGCCGCACCGTCGAGGTTTGTCGAGTTGGCATGAAAGCAGTGAAGAGAACGGGTGGGTTGGCGCGAGGGGAAGGAATTTCATACTCAAAAAGGAGAAGCTCGACCGCGTGACTCTCGCACTTTCATCAGTGCCCAAGTCTGTGGACTGTTTAGGAGGAAACAGGTTTCAAGGTATCGCTCTTTCCCCTTCTTCGAGCTTTGGTCAATACAGTCACCGCGGCAAGCTTCCTTCAAGAAGGAGCAGGATGACGCACACTGTATTCGGGAGACCGATCTGCAGCACCGGCTATACTGGCCGGTTGGATTTCTTTTCAGCGTCATTGCTTCTGCGTCTGACAGAAATTAGCAGCTGCGGGTAGATTTAGTGGCGAGGCTGCATCGTCACACAAAGCAACGTCGAAGGATAATGGTGTAAGATTCCAGAGGAGCTTGCTAGAAAGGCGAGAAGGGAGCTTCAGGGGCGAGCGAATGCAGCGTCAACCACTCCACAGAAGAGTATTGAGACTTTGACACTATTAGACAGTCGCTGTGCTCCAACCTCTTTTGGTCGCCCAACCGATTTTAATGAGCAAGGACGCGCGTTAAAATGAAGGGAATTGAGTTGTTAAAGACCAAGAGGTTTTAGAGCGGTGGAAGAGAGAGTTGATGCGGAGAAAGAAAGTGGTGCGTGTTCAAAGCGTCTCGTGATCGCTTGGGTGTGTCTGTCAGGGGCGGCGAGAAGTATAAAGACCTTGACAGTCTCCTATTCTCTTCCCACAAATTTAGCCGCCATACTAATGGATTGCAAAGAGTGATCATTCAGGATGACAAAGCGTGCCTGGACAGACTGATCTAGACACAGCAGACTGGTGGTTTTTTTTGGCTGGCTTTCCTTCTTTTGCGTCCCCTTTTCCACTCCTTAAGATTGCATGCAGTGGTTCAGGAGACGGACAGATGATGATGGCGACCAATGTCCGAGGCTGTTGTTCGTGTCATCCAAGATCATTGATTGCCGCAGAAAGTGATGACTGCACATGAAGTGACTGCACAATTTCAAAGGTAGGTGGCTAGGTCGGCCGCGCGGCACCACAACTCCAAGCCATTCCTTTGAACACCATGGTCATTTTCCAGGACAGTATGAATTGTTACCATGCCTGATACGGTTGCGTATGCGCTGGAGACTGAGTGAGGAGGAGGAAAGAGACCTGCAATGGCACGGAGGTCGAGATACTTTATAGGGAAAGAGGGAGACGGATCCGCGCGTGATTGCAGTCTCGTGACCCAACTGCGCGGCAGAGGTCAGTCAGGGGAAGAGGGATATAAAACTTCGCCGCTTCTCCTTGCAGTTCCAGTCAACGTCCCAGATGAGCAAACAGCTCTGAAATTGTACCATTCTTGCAAAAGTTTGCTGGGGAAATGGATCCAAGACACCTCTACTTTGTTTCTCTCGTTCGGGGGGCCGCGATAGCCGCGGACCGCACATGCGATAGCCGCAGTGTTGGCGACAAAGACTGCTGATACGAGCAACGGCATTCAGGCATAATGGTGGAAGTTATGAGCGACGACAATTGATGCTGGAATGCAAAATTGCTGCGGGTGCATGCGGGCTAGACGAGTAAGCGGGATGTTCGTTGATGTCGTCAAAGCAAGACAGCAGTCGCTCGAAGGCTTCAAGACAACAATCGAGCCATCGCCTTGTTGTCGATACGTGCGCAAGGAACTGCGATTTGGGAAGGAAAGAAAGTGGTCTAGAAGTGGAGATTCAGGGTCTTTTATGTCGAAGAACTAGGCGAGAGAAATGGAGCATGCCGTGGTTAGTCCCGTGGTGACTGCGTCTCGTGATCGCTCGATTCGCGTTGGAATAGACGTATAAAAGTGTCATGCCTCTCGCCGTTGCAGTCCTCTATCAACGCACCAGCAAACCAACTAGCTCTGCAACCGCCCAAATGACATGGACTGCCAGGAGTACTTCCTCGGAACATGCACAACTCACCAACTTCGAGACTTGTTTTCTCGTTCTTCCCGTTTGGGGAGAAGGTGCGGCGGCGGCGAGCTGCGATTCCAATGGCAGGAACGGTGGCAGCAACAACAAGTGGCGTAGAAAAGATTCATTTGAACGAAATGACGGGGGTATTGAGCGTTCCTGGTCATTGTGGCAGGTTGAATTGCATTGCTGGAAGCGTGGAAGGTCGAGAGATTGTGGCTTGCTGGGCTGAGCATAGCATACGCACAAGGCAGCAGCAAAGTTTTGGTCTGGCTTGTTTGCAAAAGATAATCGGGGCTGTTGGGCGGGATTGAGTGTGCGCCAGAGAGCTAACGATGAGGAAATAAAATTGAGTTGACGGAATGGAAGGTAGGTTTTTATAGCTGGAGAAAGAAAGGCGACATGTACAAGGCTGCTCTCGTGATCCAAGTCTCCTGACTCCCCGACCATTTGCCAGGGAGCGCTACAAAAGCATCGCTACTCTCCTTGTCAGTCTTTCTTCAACCCTCCATCCGACACAGCAGCAACTCTGTAGGTCGACAGAATTGACTCCTGGCTACTCGTTCCAGATGAGCAGAAACACAGTGGTAATGGAATGAGTGTTTTGCGCATGTAAATAGATACAACGACGTCCCACGTCCTGTCTGCACGAGACGACGAAAACGTAGTCCAGTCCAGTCCGGTCGCGTCCAGTCGCGTCCAGTCGCGTCTCATCAACCTTTTCCAACTCCTACGACACCCTGACACAAATCGCTTCCGTCCGTCCGTAACCGACCTCTCGTCATTCTCCCCCTCCTCCATCAAGGTACTGTACTCGAAATGGGGGCAACGGAGGAAGGCAAGGCGTAGAAAACGACCGAACCGCGTCAAAGAGAGAACACAACCCACGCCCAACGACAAATGAGCAGCTGTCAGATGGATGGCCAACCAAGTAACATCCCAACCTCACCTTACCACACCATACAAGCCAACAAGTAAAGTAAAAACTCCATCGAAATGCACACACACACACACGTACACATAGCATGGAAGACGAGTCCATCCGCGTGCGTCAGTCGTGAGAAAGAACCAAGAAGAAATAGACAAAACTGAAGGAAAAATGATTGGAAGAAAAAACAGTAAACAGATGACACCAATCCAAAAAGTCTCTTCTTTCTTCTTTGCCCTCGAGACGCCGGACCCCGGGTCAATGATGATAATGATGATGACCGCAATGATGATGTAGGTGATGGTACAATGTGCGACAGTAGTTAGTGGCGTCCCATAAAGAAAAAAACAGAAAAATGAGTTTCCCTCGCTCTTCGCGATGAGTTATGAGGGCGTGAGTGAGTGCCGTGTGCATCGTCAATGCTTCCTCTCCAACAAAAAGATCCAAGAAAGTCCCCGGCCGGCCCGCCCCTTTTACATCGTAGTCTTCTTCCTCCCCTCTCCCATAGTCATGGCCACATTCGTAGTACAGCGTTCAGCAAGGGAAACACGAAACTTTTTTTTTTCCTCAGCTTCTTCCCTTCTTCTCCTCATTCATGTTGTTCATTCCCATCATGACCTTTTTTTCGCATGCGTTGGCGAACGCGTTGGTTCGCTGCTGCCAGCAGCGCGCCGCGGAGGCCTCCTCCGCTGCCACCATCCCCACCAGCGCCAACCACCGCCGCCAAACCGGCGACCGAGGCCTAACCATCGCCTGGTGGGGTGCTGGGCGGGCGTGCGCGGTCGCTGCTGGAGCAACAGCTGCTGGTGCTGCTTCTCCCTTTCGCGGTCTTGCTTTTCCAGGTCGGCGATTCATAAGCGGGCAGCGCGCCAGCGGCCGTCGGCGACGGTGCTGAACTTGACGCCGCGGCCCTTGCGCGCCACGCCGCCGTTCATGAGCCAGCGCGACAGGTTCTTGCACTGCGACACGTCAAAGTCTTGCAGGTCCGAGCAGCCCTCGAGGATGGCCTCGACGCCCGTGCCCGTGACGCGCACACACCCGCGCACCGACAGGTACTGGAGCTCCAGCAGGTGCAGCGAGATGGAGCGCAGCGACGAGTCGGACACGGCTGACCCGCAAAACGCCAGGTTGAGGTGCGTCAGCGACGGGCAGCCGAGGGCGACGACTTCGGTGGCGGTGTCGGAGAGCGCGCAGCAAAAAGACTGTACGTGGTTAGCACCTACTGCTCGTCACATGAGAACGGCGGGCTTACAAGATCGAGTTCCTTGAGGTTCTTGGCGGCGTTCGTTAAAAATACAATGGCATTATCCGTAAGATACGTGCAGTCGGCAAGGCAAATCTTGGTAAGGTTCGGAAAAGGGTAGACGCTCCAGTGCTGGAATCCCTGGTCTGTTATGGTCGTGCATCTCGTAAGGTCAATCTCTTGGAGGCGCGTGCTCGCGTGGACGGCAATGTGCGCCATGCTGCGGTCCGTAATGTGCTTGCAGTAGCTTAGTGTGAGCCGCTTTAACTTGGGGCATCCAACGACGGTGCCAGGTGGAAGCTGCTGGACTTGCTGCTGCTGCATTCGGCGTCCATAGCGCCCGTTCATGTGGTGCTGCTGCGCCTGTTGCAGGTAGCCAGGGGGCAGTTCGGGTACAACCCAGCCGATGACGCGAGCAAGGAGGTTGTCTCCAACCTTGCGGCAGTTGCTGAGGTCGACGTCCTCAAGGCCCTTGGCCTTGTTCACCATTTCGAGGACCGCTTGTCCTGTAATGTCCCAGACGGACTTCATCCTCCAGATCTTGACATTGGCGCCGCAATTCGTGGCGAGCGCTGTGAAACCTTCGTCTGTGAGGTGGAAGCAGTTGCTAATATCGACATATCGCGGGCGCTGGCCGACAAAGGGACAGATGATTTTGGTCATGACATGATCGTTGATGCGGCGGTTGTGAGGAGCCAGGTCCAACGTGTGCAAGATGCTGGGCGACGAGCTCAAAATCTTCATCCAATGCATAGACACGCGACGCAGATGCATGAGCTCCTTGATGTCAAGGTATTGGAAGATTCTGACAAGGATGACGTCTGGCAGAGTGCCCTTGCCCCTGCGGCTCGGCCTGCGCACCACCTTTTGGCGCTTAAAGGAGCTGGAGCGTTCAGGAGTCAGGCGCTCTTCTTGCTTAAAGATCGGAGAAGGCAACAAGCCATTTCTTGTTGGGCTGGGACTGTGGTTGCGCGCAGGTCCTTCCTGGCCTTTCAAAGTCTCCTGAGCCGGTTCTTGGACTGGCGGTGCGCCCGGTGTCGGCGGTGCCAGCGACGCCCGCCGAGATCTCGAGCGTGCATTTTCCAAGTCTACATTGAGGAACGGGTCGGGGTCAAAGTGGTCAACAAGCAAATCGTCCTCCTTTGGTCTCAGGGGAAATGTGGAGTCCTTGCTCTCGGCAAACGAATCGGTAAACATGACGGCCGGCAGACTCTGCCTCCGCTCTGGGGCCCGGTCGTTGAGCGCGAGCTCGTTGATGGCAGGGGTGCCATCAAAAGCATCTGGCATGGCAGTGTCCTCGCCCGGCACGTCGACCTTGCGCGCCTCGAGACGCGCCTTGGCCGTGTTTTCGACCTGTTGCCGCAGCTCGGGCGAGCACTTTTGCCAAAATTGGTTCAAAACATCGCCGCCAATTGTCAAGCATTCGACCAGGGCGATTGACCGCACAGTGGCCGTGCGCGTTGGCGCGAGGTCCAAGCTGACAACTTCTCCAAAATATTGTCCTTGCTTGAGACGGGCAATCACGTGTTGAATGTTCTTGGGGCTGGATTGCTTCCTGCGCGTGGCCTCGTCCGGGGGTCTCTCAATGACGACTTCGACCTCGCCGCGGATGATGAAGAAGACGTCGCGCCCGTGCGAGCCCTGTTGAACAATGTCGGTAAACGGCGGGTATGTCCTAGGCTGAGCATTGAGACCGAGAAAGTGCAAAATATCAGACGGCAGCTCAGAGAAGAGCGGCATCTCCTTGAGCAGCTGGCGGACGTTTACAGAACCGCTCCCAAGGGCGCTGGCGGCAGCCGCCTCGGCCAGACCTGGGCTGGGAGACTTGCGCTTCTTGCTGTTGACGACGACCTCGCCGTCGCGCAACTCGCCCGCCTCGCCCATTTCCACGTCGCCATCAGATGTCTCTCGGTGCCGCTTCACGCTTCGCGACGGACCCCGGTTGTGCTTTTTCGAATCTCTGAGCTCCTTCTTCTTGCGCTCCAGGATGGCTAGCCGCTCCTTGGCCTCGTCCAGGATGGACTGCTCGACCTCGGGGAAGGCGGGCAGCTCCTTTCTGAGGTCGCCCTTGTCCAGACGAACGACCATTGAGCGCATCTGGGCGACAATGGTGGCGGTACGGGGGATTTCCATCAGGATGCCGATTTCTCCAAAAAAGGCGCCCGGCTTGAGCTCGGCAAAGGTGCTCTCGCCGTCGCGTGAAGTGACGCGAACGGCGCCTCGCACCAGCCAGTACATTGCCTTTGCATCGTCACCCTCGGATATGATTGTGTCGTGTGGCGAGTAGAGCTGGGGACGCAGGTGCTTGCCGATGGCGGCGAGGAACGAGTCTGGAGCGGATTGGAAGAGGGGAAAGGAGCGCAGACGGTCGATGAGCTCCAGAGGCAGGCCCTGAATGGTGGAGGCGGCCAGAGGCGAGGGGCGGACGGGCTTGGTGGGGTTTGTCTCGGTGTCGAAGGCGCGTATCAAGGCGAAGGGATCGGGGACGGGACCGCCATTCATCTTGTTGGCGTAGACGGTCGGGCCCGAGGCCCGGTGGTGTCGCCGCATCTGGGGCTGACGGCGTCGTCGCGCGAGGCGAGGGGCGTGGGTTTCGGGAGGAATGGTGAGAGGAGTTGACGCGTCGTGGAGGTGGGAGGAGGGACAGGAGGACGAGTTGGGTTACGTAAGGCGGGGAGGTGGTGCGTGGTGGCAGGTCAGAGAATCGCCTGTTGCAGCATTGCTCGAATACGGGATAATAATAATGGAAAGGAAGCCGGACGGCGGCAATAGTTATAGGAGGACGGAGTGTGGGAGGAATGGGCAGACGAGGGTTTGTTGGCAGACAAGCGGTCAACCGTGGATCAGTGGGACTGGGCGTACGAGGGGAAGAGAAGCGGATAATTCAGACAGCACGGTCGAACGGCAGCAGCCGGCGGGGAGGTTCGGAATTGCGAGAGTATTGTAGGTAGTCGACGATATAGGATGTAGGAATGTTGTCGACGTGGTGTTGCTGTCAGAGGTAGGTGGTGCCAGGAGCCAGGTCAGGCACGGCGGCGGGGATTTGTTTGACGCTGAGGTGGGACTGGCAGCGGGCTGGGGCACGCGATATGCGATGCGCTGCGCAGCCGTTCCTTTCGAAGGTTTCTGGAAGCCCACACCACACAGACCGAGATGCGACACAGGCTGCAGGCCGACTTGAACTCCCTCAAGTAAGGTGGAGGCCAGTTGAGGCTCCAAGTCCCAAGCTTCATGTCATCCGCCCGTCAAGGATAGGGGTCTCCCTGCTTCGTCCCAGACTTGACGTTGCCTTGGTCGCTGTCCTGACCGTGATGTGATGTCTGCCCCTCCATGCCCTCCAAGACTTTATGCCTGAGGCCAAAGCAAACACTTCAGTTGCCACCTTCAATCCTTCAATCCGTCGTCGGCCAATTTTTTCCTACTGACCTCTCGACCGCTGGGGTTTCCCTTTTCGGCCGTCGAGACATGGCCGACCTGATCGTCTCCAGGACCAGCCTGTTTGTGCCCCGCGACTCAGACTGCCAGCCAACCCAAACCGACAACACCATGCACCAAGACCATGACTACAAATGACTCACTGCATCCTTTGAGAATAAGAGCCTGGGGCCAAAAGCTGCAAGGCGGTATAAACATGCCCATCTATCCTGTATCAATCCATCAAATCCCTTTCACGTCGTCTCGTCTCCAGCACCATGGAGTCCAATCTAGATGCATTTCTCAGCCGTTATAATTCCTTCGTCGTCGTCGCACTGCACGATTCAAACCAAAATTCCAGCCTGTCCGACCGTTTCTTCAGGTGGCTTGCAAGGTGCATCCTCGTCTTGTGCGCGGGTCCGTATTCCCACCTCAGCCATCACCAGCAGACAATTCCACCTTCTGCCCATTCTTCCGAGACAACAGAGACCCATATCTGCTAGCTGCGACGCCGTCGCCATGTCCATTCATCACCCACTATCGCCCGCTAGCACATCTTCATCTCATGACCTCTGCCGCTAACACCCCGCAGAAATCCACGCTGCCTCTCCCGACCTCGTCCTCGAGCCGTACCCCTTTCTCCTCGTCCCATCCAGCGCCTCTACACCCCTGCGCTATGTGATGGGCATCCAGAGAGGCACCGCTGCTGTGCAGTCCGGGATCCGTTTTTCTCTTCTGGAAAACGAGGATGAAGGGCTTCCAACGCGCCTCACGTGCGCTCTCCAAACCTTTGTCGCCCACTGCACGCAGCAACCTCAGTTCCCCCGCCGCGTGGCAGGAGGGGGAGCAGGCGTCTGGATCAACGCACGCCATCTTGCGCGCGAGCACCTGCCGTCGCCTACCGCACTACAGCACCTTCCCATCCATCAGTCGAGCAGTGGAAATGGCGAGCAAGAAGACGGCCGCGTCTTCCTCGGCAGCACACTGGACCCAACACGCCCGCAAGAACAGACACTGCCCCTCTCCGCCATCGCGGCCATCCAGAAATCGCTACGTCTCCCCTCCGCCGACCCCGTCGACCCCGTCCCCGCTCCCGTCACTTTGCCAGACGTGCCCTACACCATGTCCCCCTTGCCCCCTGGTGATGAATCCATTCGAGCAGCCTCGCTGCCTGCCGCGGGCAAGCTGCGCCCCATCCAGGACATCCTCTCGCGCCTGACGCATGACGCCAGTCTGGGCGGCCCCGCCGCCTTCGTGATTGGCTACGCGGACCGCTTCGATGGCGTCAAGGAGGTGCGCGCGGATCGCTGGATCGCCGAGAGCACGGAGGAGGAGTGGGTGCCGCTGCATCGGGTGCGGTATGTCAGGAGGGTGAGGAGGGGAGAGAGGGATGGAGAGGCGAGAGATGAGGTTGGTCAAGCGGCGACGGGTGATGGTGAGGTCGTCTGGTGGCGCGAGGGACGCTGGGACGCCGTGTTTGGGAGCGGTGCGACGGCGAGGAGAGAAGGAGTCTGAAGGTCTAAAGTCTGAAGCCCAGTGAACTCATCGTATTAAGAAAGTCTGTATGCAACGAATCTTGGGAACTGAGGTGAGAGGCACAGCGCAACTTCAACCGTAGCAAACCCTCGTTACTAACGGGCTTGCTTGCGTTGGACGTTGGCAAACCCTCGTTACTAACGGACTTACTACGTTCGACGTTGGCAAGCCCTCCAATCACACAACGTACGACGAGTTTTTGCAACTTCAAACGTCTATAACGCTGAATTTTGGCAGGGGCACGGACGGAAAGTTGAGGAGATGGCCAAATATGGCAAGGGTGACTTGACTTCAAATGAATTGGTACGCTATGGAGCGATTCTGTCCTTTTCCAAAGGTTCTGGCGTGACTTCCAGCGCCCCCGGGATGGGGGGCTGGAAGCGTCAATTGAATGCACGTGGGTATGAGGAAGGCGATGGAGGGTTTGAAATTCGGTCTTGATGTTTTTTGTCCTGGGTATGTAGATGGCTTCGTGTATTTCTTCTCCTGCCGGCCAAGGCCTTGTGCCAGCATTTCACTGGCAAATGTCCAGTCGTCTGCCTCCCATCCGTCCTTCTCTTTGGAGCACCGTCTCCTCAGACAGGCCATCCAACATCTCGGGAGTTTGGTGGTATGCACATCCCAATCCAATGATCCATGATTGTCTCGCTCGCTTGCTCGCTTTCGCCTTTTTTCAACCCAAGCTCCCCTCGACCATCCTCCGCCCATGTGCCCGCACCACCTCATCTAGCAAGCCCCTCACCCGCTTGCACCCGTCCACGCCCACGGCCAACATGGGCTCCAGCCGTGCCAGGGGCGCCTTGGTCTCCATGACGCAGACGGCGACGCGCTCCGTCTCGCCGAGGCAGGCGAGCGTCAGGAACGGCACGTCCGACTCCTCGAGCGAGTTGAGGTCGAGCAGGGGATCGGCGTCAGCGCCGGCATTCGCGTTGGAAGCGTCGTTGGACACGATGCCGGCTGTGCAGGCGACCAGGTAGTCGGACATGGGCACGCCGGCGTCGATGAGGGCCAGCGTGGCGGCGTTGATGCACGCCGCCAGCAGCGAGCCGTCTTGCGAGAGGATGTGCAGCGAGATGGTGATGGTGCTGTGCGGGTACCGCGTCGTGTGCAGTGTCGAGGCAAAGGCTGAGTGCAGCGTGTGTTGCATTTCGGCGGTGCGTCTGCTCGCGTTTGCTGTCAGTAACGGCTTCAATGCTTCCACTATCCATCACGACCCCAAAGTTTCAGTCTGCCTGTCTCCAACCCGGCACGGCGTAACTCTGAAGAAGGGAACCAACTCACTTGTCACCCCTCGTCCTCCTCTTGCGCTCCACGCCGCTGAACCCCGCAAAGCCAATCTCAACCTCAATGTTCGCCCTGTCGCCATCGCCGCCGCCGCCGCCAGCCGCTCCCGTGGCCGCGCGCCGTCCCTCAGTCGGCCCCGTCACCACGCACACGACCTTTGTGTTGCCCATCTCGAGGTACGCGGAGCCGTCGGCGGCGGCCTGCGTGCTGATTTGCGCGTGCAGGCGGCGCAGCTCGTTCCAGCGCCGCCCGTCGAGGCGGAGCAGCGCGAGCGAGTAGGCCGATGTGTCGAGCGGCATTTTGGATGCCGCAGAGAGGAGAAAGCGGAGGAATTGCGTGGGTGGTCGAGGAGGTGGAGGGCGTGTGGGAGTGCGGTGGAGATTGGCGCAGAGGGGAAGAGTGTCGATGTGCTGGTGTTTGGTGTTTGGGAGGTGCAGACGGTAGCTCGGTGGTTTCGTTGGTAGGGCTGGATGAAATTCGCGTCCCGAGGGCGCGGGTGATCGACAGCGGGGGTTGTGACGTTTGACGAGCTGGTCTGGCGGGATTTTGAGTTTTGTTCGCTCAACCTCGTTCTTCTATCATGGCCAACCGGTTGGTCTAGTTCACCTGCTACTACATGTATTTTCAATTGATGACAGCTAAATTTCTTCTTCTCACCCAACTTCTCTGTTTGCGCAGTGTTGTAATTGACATCGCGGCACAACGGCCACTAAATCTCATGTCCAAGGGAATCGGACGAGAAGACACGCATCTGCCATCTTCATCTTCCAGATTTCATTCCCAGAAAATCAAGTCCTGCAAACTCGGGGGGTCTGCAGTCTAGCAGCGCAGCTCTGCACCATTCAAGCGCCTCCGTACTTAATGATGGAGAAGACTGCACACACCACACGCGTACACCCCGCCAGGCCAAGAGCCAGCAAAATATGCACGACCTTCACCTCCGCGCGTCAGCTTACCAATCCACACGCCCACCAGCCTCACATTCCATCATGTAAGCCGCGGGCTGGACGGAAGAATTCCGCAACCGGTGTAGCTGACCTGTCAGCACACTAAGATACTGGCGACGAATTGGCGATTCCCGTCTGCTGCCCGGCCTGCAGTCCCCAAAGCGGACGGAATAGATTCCTCAGTGTAGCTTTTGACAAACGCACGTTTAGTTAAACGTGAAAGAGGAGAGTGGAGACGGGAGACGGACGAGTACGCGTGGTTGGGAAGAGGATTATGGTGCGGTGTTCTCGCGCTTTGCATTCTGGAGTGGTCATATATGAGGGCGAAAACCATGTCTAGTCCAAATCTCATGCACCAGCCGGCATCACGACACCAAGATGGCCACTCAAAACCGCGTTTGGGTCATCAGCGGCCCCGGCTAACGCACACTCGTCTCGTGCTGCTGCATCCGACGATGTGGATGGCGGCGGGGGGACATCCATTGGGCAATTTGCGGATGGAGAGCGTGCTGGGCAGCGGCGACATCGACGGTGCCTTGCAGGAGTCAAGTGTTTGGTGGTCGACGACGCGTACATGCTGTGGGCGCCGGCGAACGTCGTTCTTGTCGAGGCGTCGGCGTGCGTGCGTCACGTCTGGGCTGGCTGCTTTCAATGCGCTGTTTGAGGGACCCGTGGAGACGAGGGAGATAGTCACGGTGGTGACGCAGGGGACGGGCGGCATGAGTTGCTTAGGTCTGCCATTCAGGCAATGTTTGGAGATGTGGTTGCTCCCCATGTTTCTTCTTCTTCTCTAGGTTGTGTCTACGCGCTTCTTCAGCTGCCCGGCTGGCGCCATGTGGAGTGCAAGTTGGATTACGATGCTGATGTCAGATTAGCTAGCAGCGGGCGGCGGGTGCAACCGTCATTCATATTGCAACCTCGTCGTCCGACGACAAGCTCGACTTTGCAAAGAAGGTCGGTGCCAAGTACACCGTCAATTACAAAACGACGCCCGACTGGTCCGCCGAGGTGCTGCGCCTGACGAATGGCAAGGGCGTCGATCATGTCATCGAAGTCGGCGGCTCGTCAACCATCGAGCAGTCGCCCAAGAGCGTCCGGAATGGCGGCCTGGTGACTGCGCTGGGCGTGCTGACTTTTGGCGAGAAGACCGACTTGATTCCTCTGAGACTGGTACGTTGTTCATGTCCAAGGGATCCAAGGTCAGGCTAACATATTGTGTGCCCAGTCCGAGGCGTCATTGGTGCTGGGAGCAAAGAGATGAAATCGAGGTTCGTCGAGTTTATCGAAGAGCACGACATTCGACCCGTCATTGCCAGCACGTTCTTGTTCGACGAAGCACCGCAGGCGCTGGCCCGCCTGGAAAAGCAAAGAGAGATTGGGAAGATTGTTATCAAGATTGAAAGCTGAGGGTTGCACAAGAATTACACCTCGTGGCCTTGAGCTTTTTGGGGCGGCGCGCAACGCAAGGGGGCGTTTCTTTCCTACGGTTTGGTAAGCCATGCTGAATTCAGAAGCTTGATCGTCAATGTCCCAGGGACATGAAGCGTTGAGAGGAGATTTCTACTGACAATGACGTGACTGAGAGGGTCGAGACTCCCACAGGGATTCGCCAGGTACAGCAATCGTGCGTCAAGCGTCTACCTCGCAGAACACATGACGCTGAAAATTCGCCGGGAAGACTTCACCGCAATAACTACAGCAACCACGACTGCAATGGCGGTCGGGCAAGACGCGCCGCAGCATGCTCGTGAAGGGTACAGATACGAAGTGCCCAGTACACAACAGCGGCAGTGTGGTTGCAAAAGTACAAGAAATCGACAGCGACATAACTTTGTGGTAGAGGCTCGGGCGGCTGCAGTGCCGTTGCCTTGGTCGTCATGTCGATTCGGCCACAAAGGAAGCCCGAGGGCGCGACCAGAGCCCGCTGTGCCGCAAGCAGTGCGACATGTGTGGCGCAAATGGCCGTTTGCAGCCAGAGCAGCAGCTGCTCCATTGGAAAGCAATTTCGAGTCTGCGGCGCACGTGGAGACGGCAATTCCCCCGTGTGACCTGCAGCGACACATTGATCCCTTGGAGACCCCTCAACCTGTATAGATATCTGTTGTTGTTGCTGCTGCTGCTGCTATTCTTCTTGACCTTGACCATCCGACGTTGCACACGGAGAGAGGCGCTGCGCTAGTCGGCTAACCGGCACGCGCGCGACGGACCGCATGACGGCAGACCAGCCCTGGGCTTGGCCCTGGTGGTGGTGGTGATGGTGAGGAGTGGTGGTTTGGTGGCGCATTTTCTACCTGGCAAGGTCATGACTCCCGTCGAGGCGGCTCGGCTCTGGTTGCAATTGGACATGTTTTCCCCACTGACTGTCCATGGCCCGGGGCGTGGTACTGGGACTTGGACTGGGATCAGGAGGGGCTCCGGCAATGGTGACCAAGAGGGAGTCAAGGGTGGGTGGGGCTTGTGTCTTGTGCGACGCGCACCCTGGGCATCGTCCATCAGTTCGGCACCTGGCTTGGTGCTCTGTCCGAGGCTTCGTGGAATGGAGAATCGACACCACCACCACCACCTGGAGAAATGGCACTTTGTCTGCTTCCCCGGCGTTTACACAAACGCCGCCCGACGTGCCTACCCTCCTCGTCAACACCTTCTTTCTGGTGACATGCAATCTCCTCCCCATTTCTCTTCTCCCACGCCGCGTCAACCTCAGCCTTTTGGCGCTCTCCTCTCTTCGCAGCCGTGCCGACGGCAGAAGCGCCCATTCATTTTATTCCCGCTCACGTCGCTTTTGCATCTGTAGCTCGCGCAGCTTACCTGCATGCTGCTGCTGCTGGTACTGCCCGCGGCGACGGAAGCTAGTCTCAGCCTCATCACGACACCACGCACGCCGCCAAGCCCAAGCCTGCTTCTGCAGCTGCTGTTGCTGCCCGGTATCAATTGAAAAAGGCTTCCAGGAAGCCCTCAACTTTCCCCGTTCCTTTTGCTCAGCACAAGTCTTCTCTCAGCTCAGTCTCCTCGATAACTCACGCTTTCTGAAGCCGACTCGCGCGGTTGGCCATGGCGCGCTTCAATTCCGACACCTCGCTGTCAGACAAGGACGAAAAGTACGAGGTCGCATCGGAAGAGCGCCATAGCAGCAGCACCAGAGGCGCCGTGCTCGTCACGTCCGACTATGGCATTTACAAGGCGGCGCTGGAAGAGCAAGAGCGGCGACGGCGAAGAGAAGAGAGGGGAGCAAAAGGCGCCATGGAGGTAGACGACGACCTGGACATTGAAAAGCAGAGCGTTGCCTCGTTCAAGACGGCATCGAGCTCGCTCAACTTGCCCGAACGCTACGAGCCTGCGGCCGAGGAACCGTACGCAGCAGATCCCAACGTCGTCGACTGGGATGGACCAAACGACCCGGCAAATCCCATGAATTGGCCAAAGAGCCGCAAGTGGCTCATGATTTCCGTCGTATCGGCCCTCACGTTTCTGATACCCCTGGGCTCGTCCATGTTTGCGCCGGGCGTGCCTGAGCTCATGGAGGAGTTTGGGTCCAACAGTGAGGTGTTGGCGGGATTCGTCGTGTCAATCTATGTCCTCGGATTCGCTTTTGGGCCATTGATCATTGCGCCGCTGAGCGAGATGTACGGTCGACTGCCGCTGTATCATGTGTGCAGTGTACTGTTTATCGTTTTCATGTGAGTTGACGCTTCCTTGATGCTCCTGAATTGCATGAGATGAGAATGCTTACACTATTCAGGGTCGCCTGCGCACTCAGCAAGAATCTAGCCATGCTAATCGTCTTCCGCTTCTTGGCCGGCACCGTTGGTGGAGCGCCCCTGACTCTGGGAGGTGGCACCATTGCCGACCTGGTACCCCCAAAAGATCGCGGAACAGCAATGGCAATCTGGGTGGCTGGACCGACAATCGCACCCGTCATCGGTCCCGTGGGCGGTGGTTTCCTCGCGCAAGCCGTCAGCTGGAGGTGGGTGTTTTGGGTCGTCAGCATCGCTACAGGCGTCATCACCATCATTGGGTTCATTCTGATGCGCGAGACCTATCCGGTGGCGATCCTTAACGCCAAAGTCAGGCGGCTGCGAAAGGAGACGGGCAATAAGGCGCTCCGGTCAAAGCTGGATTCGGGGTTGGCAGCTCGCGCTCTCTTCCTTCGCAGCATCGTGCGGCCAGCTAAGATGTTGATCTTCTCGCCCATTGTCTTCCTGCTCTCTCTTTACGTCGCCATCGCTTACTCGTACCTCTACATTCTCTTCACGACCTTCACCACCGTCTTCGAATCCTCGTACGGCTTCAGTCCCGGAATCGCTGGACTTACCTACCTCGGCGTCGGTGTCGGCTGCGTGTTGGGTCAGTGGGCCTTTACCGTCTTTGGCAACCGCATTGCGCGCGAGCATTTGGAGAAGGGAGACTTTGTTCCTGAACACCGGCTGCCTCTCATGTTTCCTGGAGCAATCACGATGCCTGTGGGCTTTTTCATTTACGGATGGTGTGTGCAGTATCAGGTGCACTGGATCGTGCCCATCATAGGGACTGGATTCATCGGATTCGGACTGATGCTGCTATTTGTAAGCTTTGCCCTGAAGTTGGTCGTCCACGGTTACTAACGAGCTTCTAGATGGCACCAAACACGTACCTCGTTGACGTCTACACGATGCACGCCGCCAGCGCCATGGCCGCCAACACGGTGCTGCGGTCCACCTTTGCCGCCTTCATCCCGCTGGCCGGTCAGCCCATGTACCGCGCCCTCGGCCTTGGCTGGGGCAACTCATTGCTGGGATTCGTTGCCATCGCTCTCATCCCTATTCCTCTTCTGTTTGTCAAGTACGGCGCCACTTTGCGGACGAGGTTTGTTGTCAAGCTGTAGAAGCAGAAAATCGTTCAACGGGGAAAGATCGGGCAGTGTAAGCACTGTTTTTGCAGGACGTGGGCCCGCCGGCGCTTACTGGCGCGTTGCTTTGATGACGCGAAAAGCGTGCGAGATGAGGTGAATTTCTTTGCAGGGCTTGCTTAAAAGACCAGACCGGCGCGTCTCAGGAGCTTCAAATACGGCATCATCCACAGAAAGTACAGAATAGGGAAAAGCAAATAATCAAAACAGCCTACATTACCTTTGTTTGCGTCGTCTGCGGCAAGCTCTCGGCGTACAATCTTTGGCACAAGTCCTGCGTGACGAGCCATCCTGTTGTGGAAGGGCAGTGTCATGTACCGCCTGCAGTAGCCGAGCACATGGAATTGGATACGAGGTGTGATAGGGCACTGTGATGGACGTCGAAACAAGCTCTTTGTCTTGCTATCGCCGCGCCTCGGCATCCACCCCCGCGTGCCGCTAACACCCCCACCCTAGCTTCATGTTGCTAGCTCCCCGGCCACGACTTGTCGTGCACGTCATTGCCGCCGCCCAAATCGTCAACACCATCGGATTACACCGCGCTCCACTATTTGATACCGCCCTCTCGCTGCTCCTCTTTCGATTCATGGAGCAGTCGAGCCTCGTCCTCACGCCCTCCTCCAGCTACCGCCCCTGATGCTCATGCGAGACGCCGAAAAGCGAGCCGCAATGGCCGACGAACACACGCCGTTGATTGCCGTCGTTCCCGTGGCTCCGCGTCCGCCACGCTATCCGCACCACAACCTACGCCGCGCGTGTACCTACACGCTCGCCATTGTCCCAGCTTTCGTCCTCGGCGCCGTCGTCGCCTCCCTGTTCCTCCTGCCTCCCTTCTTCCCCGGCGACAGCGCCGTCGCTGCCAAACAAGTTCCCTTCTTAAGAACCTCGCCCGCGGGCCTGAGCAAGTCATGGCCCCGAACCGAGGGACTGGACTTCAAGGACCTGGAGGATATTTTGAAGACCACCCCCGATGCGGAGAAGGCGAGGGAGTGGAGCAAGTACTACACCGCCGGGCCGCATCTAGCGGGCAAGAATCTGAGCCAGGCTGTGTGGACGAAGGAGAAGTGGGAGGAGTTTGGCCTGTCCACCGTCGACATTGTGGCCTACGACACGTATCTCAACTACCCGGCCGGCCACCGCTTGGCCATGCTGGAGAAGAGCGCCAAGGACAAGCGTGACGGAGAGACGTCTGCCTGGAAAGTCGCATACGAAGCCAGCTTGGAAGAGGACGTTTTGGAGGAAGACCCCACGAGCGGTCTCGTCGATAGGATTCCCACCTTTCATGGCTACAGTGCGTCGGGAAACGTCACCGCGCCCTTTGTCTACGTCAATTACGGCACGTACTGGGACTTTGAAGACTTGGTCAAGGCCAATGTCAGCCTGGAGGGCAAGATTGCCATTGCAAAGTATGGAGGCATTTTCCGTGGCTTGAAGGTCAAGCGTGCCGAAGATTTGGGAATGGTTGGCGTCGTTCTGTATTCTGATCCGGGTGATGATGGCGAGGTGACGGAAGAGAATGGCTACAAGACTTATCCCGAGGGCCCTGCCAGGAACCCGAGCAGTGTCCAGAGGGGCAGCACCCAGTATCTGAGTAGGTTTTGGGATATGAGCTTCTTCGGACCAGTCTACTGACCGCATTTTAGGTGTCCAGCCCGGTGACCCAACTACCCCTGGTTACCCCTCGAAGCCCGACTCGCCTCGTGAAGACGTCAAGGGCAAGATTCCCTCTATCCCCTCTATCCCCATCTCCTATGTCGATGCTCTTCCGATCCTCAAGGCCCTGCACGGCTACGGTCCCAAGGCAGATGACCTTGGCAAGGACTGGCAAGGCGGCGGCCTTGGCTACAAGGGCGTCAAGTACAACATTGGACCTTCGCCCGACAATGTTGTCCTGAACCTCGTGAACGAACAGGAATACGTCACGACACCCCAGTGGGACGTCATTGGCATCATCAACGGCACGATTGCTGACGAGGTGGTTGTTTTGGGTAACCACCGTGACGCCTGGATTGCTGGTGGTGCCGGTGACCCCAACTCTGGCTCGGCTGTCATGAATGAGATTGTTCGATCTTTTGGCGTGGCTCTTGCTCAGGGCTGGAAGCCTCTCCGCACCATTGTTATTGCTAGCTGGGATGGTGAAGAGTACGGACTTATTGGTTCTACTGAATGGGTAGAAGAATACCTCCCCTGGCTCTCCGAGGCGGCCGTGGCATACATCAACATTGACGTTGGTGCCACTGGCCCCTCTCTCACCACCTCGGCCGCGCCTCTCCTAAACAAGGCATTGACAGAGGCGACCTACAAAGTCCTGTCGCCCAATCAAACAGTCGTCAACCAGACGATTGGAGATCTTTGGGACAAGAACATTCGGACCATTGGCTCTGGCTCAGACTTTACCGCCTTTCAGGACTTTGCTGGTATCCCCTCTGTCGACTTGGGGTTCACTACCAACGAAAAGTCTGCCGTTTACCACTACCACTCCAACTACGACTCTTTTGCCTGGATGGAACGCTTCGGCGACCCGGGCTTCAAATACCACGTCGCCGTCACCCAGCTCTTCGGCCTGCTTGCCGCCCACGTCATTGAGCGGCCCATCATCCCCTTCAATGCCACCGACTACGCCATCGGCCTCAAGACCTATCTCGACAAGGTCGAGGCCAAGGCCGCCGCGACCAAGGGGCTTGATGAATGGGACCTCACCTCCATCTTCCAGGGCGTCAAGAAGGCGCTGCACAAGCTGGAAAAGGCGGCGTCGGCGACGGACGCGACGGCCGCGTCGCTGCAGCAGGAAATCGACGACCACGAGATCCCCTGGTGGAAGTGGTGGGAGAAGGTCAAGCTCTACTACAGTGTGCGCGCCGTCAACGCAAAGTACAAGTACCTTGAGCGTCAGTTCTTGTATCCCGAGGGCCTCGATGGTCGCTCGTGGTTCAAGCACGTCGTTTTTGCCCCCGGTCTCTGGACGGGGTATGCCGGTGCCACGTTCCCCGGCTTGGTCGAGTCGGTCGACAGTGGTGATTTGGAGAATGCTAAGAGGTGGGCGGGCATCATTGAAGGCACCTTGAAGAGCGCCGCGGAGCATTTGAAGGAGTGAGTGTGAGGGTGATCAAATTGAAAAGATTCGGGCTGTGGAATACATAAGGCGAAAGGTTTGGCATGAATTATGAGTATGCAGGATGTGTTGATCATTGTCATGGTGTATCTAGGAGCAAGGAACCAAAATGCAACCAGTTAGCGGATCAATTTCAATCTTCGGCTTCTAGTCCACAGGCATCGACACCTTTGTCGAAATATCCGCAATGCTCTGCAACTTGTCCGCCGGCGTCCGCCCCAACCCGCACTCGGACGCAACACCAACCTCGCGCTCCTCCCCCAGCACCTCCCGCGCCGCCCTCAACCTCCTCCACGTCCCCTCCTCGTCGTCCGCATGCACCAGCCCCAAAAACAGCTCCGCCCTCCCCACGTCCAACTCCCTCAGCGGCGCAAAGTACGCGCCATCAGTCCGCTCCTTGGGCACGGGCAGATGCCACCAGTCGACGTCCCTCCGCGCGGCCCGCATCACGGCATTCGCCATCTCAACCGCCAACCCCAAGTCCGCCGGCTCGACAAAATGCGCGTTGTGCCAGTCGCCGTGGCACACGTGGAAGCCGACCTGCACGTCGCTCTCCACCGCGTCGACGACCCGCACGATCCGCTCCACCACGCCCTCGAAATGCGGCGCCCCCCAGTACGGCGCAAAGTGCGGCCACCAGCACCGCTCGTCGCCGCGCCGCAGCCCCTCGAGCGTCAGCGTCTCGGCCGCGACGTCGATCTGGATGGCCAGCTGCGCGTGCGGGATGGCCGCTTGGATGCGGCGGAGAGCAGAGATGAGTGCGGAGGTGTAGAGTGGCTCGATTGCCAGCTGGTACTCGGGCCGCACGAGGCACATGACGGCCGTTGGCGTCGGGATGCAGACTTGGAAGCGTGTGTGCGGTGGGATTTTGCCCGCGGCGTGTAGCTTCGCAAACGCCGAGTAAGACGACAGCGCTGCGTCGTCGTAGCCTGTCGTCAACCCCCCATCCTGTTCCCTTTCCCCTTCCTCCCCCGTACCCATCATCATCCCCTTCACAACCCTGTCCACCTCCTCTTGCGACACTGCCGGCAGCGGCACGCAATTGAAGCCGCTGTCGTACTGTCGCAGGACTTGGGGCGCGGCACGCGCGAAGACGTCGCGCTGCCAGGCGATGAAAGAGCCGCGTGCCGCCGGTTCGCCGTCGGGGAGGCGCCGTAGTCGTGAGGGGTAGGAGGAGAGCATGGCGCTCATGGCGGCGTAAGCGGTCGTGCTGCCGCTGAGGGAGCCGATCAGGTGGACGCCCAGGGGTGCCGGGGCGGTTGGAGGGGGTGGGGAGGGGGAGGATGTGGAAGGGGAAGGGCGGGAGGAGGAGGGGTTGGAGGGGGTTGAGGAAGCTGTCGTTGTGGGTGCCATTTTGCCGTCTTAATCTCGTCCGTCTCTTTCTTCCCTTGCCCTTGCTAATAATGCTCTTGCGCCAGTGCGTTCTGTGCCGTCGTCTCCAACTTCGTCTGTAGCCCGTCGTTGCTTGTCGTCGCCGTCGACTTCTTGTCCGCCTCTGTCCACTGTCTTTCCAAAACTTGCTTCCAACCAAGGAACAAATCGACCCACTGGCTCGTCTGTCTCAGTCACTCACGGCAAACCAATCAACCAGTCAGGCAGACAGGGCCTTCCGCCGCGGCTCCGCCATATATACCCCCATCGCTCGGGCTTCTCGGCCACAAGCCTCGGCGTCCGAATGCGACGCTGGCGATCACTGCGTCGCCGCGAATTCAAGTGGGTCTCCTCTCCCTTTCACCCCAATCCCATACTGCAGACTGCAGATATTTGGGTCCGTGTGCTACTTTTGCGTCTGTGTTGCCCGATTACGAGCGAGGCCGAGCGGGCTTCGGTCTGTTGTGTGGTAGGTTGCGAGGTGTGGGTTGTGCGTTGTTGTGGGGAGGTGGAGGGGGGTTTGAGTGGCTATTTTTCTCCATTCGATCTGCTCGCACATGAGGAGTCTTTGGGCGACTTGGTATTTTGGGAAATGGGGAACGAGGATCAAACAACAGTCGAGCGAGCAGCTTCTGAGCTCTGACTTTGAGAAGTGATGGCGAAAATCACCATGACTCCTATGCTTCTTCACCGTTGGACCACGCTGCTGATTGACGATACATTGATCTATTTCCATAACCACAGCTGTCGCCTGCACAAGAATGTCCGTCTTGAGCCAGTCCGCGACAGCAGGAGAAAAAAAAAAAGGACCCAAAGACAGACCCATCAGTAGAATGATGATGTGGCAGAGAGCTCAACAGTGGGTTCGTCGATAGTTTTCCAGAGATTTCTCAATCGACTGCTCGACTCTGCGCAAAGAAGGACAGGAGACGCGACAGAGGCTGGAGTTTTATACCCCTGGAGCCAGCACGCCGGGAGGCAAATGCTCAAGCTAGGCACCCACGTGGTATGGATAACTCCACGTGCTGCGTACTCCAGCTCTCGTCGCCCACTCGCCTATAAATACCACACGATGTCCCCGGTCCATCTTTCTAATCCACTCCTTTTTGCGCGCTCTGGCTCTCAAAGCGCAAAATTAATTAAAAATCACACTTTCTTGCGCACCCAGAACCCATCGCGTACTATTGAGAGTATGCTGTGTTGCGGACGAGCCTGATACTGGAGAAAACACTTTTTCCTTGCTCTTCTTTGGCCAACGAGTGGTGCAGTATACTGTCATGTCGATACTTCACTGCAATACCTGAACGCCATCAGTATTCATAACAGCACAACGACGTTTCCAAGGCCGGCGTACTTGCCCTACAGACTCTTTCGTGCTACATCCGCGACTGCTGCCACATCCATCACTTCCCACCAAAGAAACAGTATAACGACACTAGCGTGCGATTGCAAGTGTTCTTCTTTGTTGAAAGTGACAATTGCTCAGCCGACTAATGGGCCAGAAAGTGACAAAAGAACGGTGCTTAAATACTCCTGGTGGACAAAAGGTCAGGAGGTATACATGTGCGACGCCTCAGCAGGTCAGCTACGTCGACGTCCTAAGGTCACTTGACTGGTCACGACGCTCTCAGACTTCCCTCTCTTCACATATAAAATCCCTCTCCCACCGATGCCATTTTCCTCTTTAAAAGCGAAGACACCAAATCCTAGCACAGGACACTGCTCTCCAAAACCTTTTCTCAGCTCTCCAGCAACCAACTGTTTGGTGTGTTGGGGGAAAGCACCAGAATCTCGCACTTTCGTTGCCACGACCGCAGCAGCTTAACGTTGGACAGTTGAACCGACTCCACCATCTTGCTCTTATGCTATTGTCATTCATCACCTACCCTTGCTGCTGCTGTCAAGTCCGCCTTGCTGCTAGAGCAAGAGCCACTCTGACCAACACGTAAAAGCAGAGAGACAAAGACGCGCCAAACGACCAAGCAGTGGATCTGGATTCTGGATTGTTTTCCCCTCCACACGCAGTTTTGAAATAGTTTGAGGTCTTTGTCTGCCGAAGCTTGCCGGCGGCTGCGTTGACTGAATCTTGGAAGAGAGGGGAGTGGCGGTGTTTAAGTACCTCTTGCAGATGGTCAAGCGGCCAGGGGACACAACGAGACTTACTCCTCGTCACGCGCGGTAGCCGTCCCGTCTTTGGCTATAAAACTCCACTTTGTTCGACAATTGATCTTTCTCTTTCACTGTGTACTCTTGTCCACCCGTGGTTGGACTATGTGCGCTGAGAATGACTGCCGTGTCGTCTCTAGCAGCTGACCCAGTCACCCCTCACAGTTAAATACTGAATCCACCTAGTTCATTTGTTTTGGCCCTCGATCCACTCGGCGGACCTGAATCCACCTACTTTGGCCTTAATCCACCCTTTTTTTGACCCGAATCCACACTTTTCTTGGAAAAGTAAGTACTTAGAACCATTTGCCCCATGATAATACAACGATTCATCCAAATCAATCTATCCATCTGTCTGTCTATCTCGCTCTACAATCAATGCCTACCGCACCACAGACCCCCTCACCCGCCTCGTCCATCCCCTCTCCCTCTCACTCAAAACATTTGAGCATCATCATATCTGCATCTGCATCTACCATTGTTAGACGCACGATACCCGAAACCCCCAAAGAACGACTAACCAGCGATCGATTGACCGAACACTTGATTGCTGAAAAGACTGACCGTCTAGACTATTTAGGCTCCGGTCCGGTCTGGTATAGTACTGTCTAGTACTGTCTTGTGTGGCATATGTCAACGTCGACGTCGTCTGTTGTGTCCTACATCTGGTTTTGCACATCTACGATCCAGCATTAATGTCCGCCTGGGGCCCATGAACGACTGACTGCCGTTTTGTCCTGGTGGAAACCAGAGAGCGGGAGGCAATGGTTCTCTCCAACCAAATCCAGAGGCCGACTTCCACTGCACTACCACTGCCCTCAACTCTCCGCCCTTTCACTCTCACTTGACCCAGATCGCGTCGCAGTTCAACGGATGGCGCGCTCGCGTCTCTACTGATGGCCAGTCACTGCAGCTGCTGGTAGCACTGATTCCAACTGCATGAACGATGACGGCCTGCAGGGCCTCCCTGTCGGGTTGGTATACGGTATGGCGCGGCGTGGTGGCAACCAAGGCGGAATAGGGTACCACGTGTTGTGATGATGTTGTCAAAGTGGAGAGCGCAGTGGCGGCGTTCACGCTCTTCGGCCGGGCCCGCCATGCCACCAGTGCAAACGCGAATGCGCAAGAGAAACAAAGCTCAGCAAGGGAGGCATCATCAAGTCCGGCAACAGGCTCAAAGCTCGCGGGGTAAAGGTCATCCATTCCACACGCACATCTGCGCTTTACGATGTGGTCATCTGCATCTGAATCCGCATCACTGGCCGACACTCAAGCAGAACAGGACAGGACAGGAAACAACGATCCCAAGAAGGCGCTCTCTCAGCACAAGGAAGCAAGGCGGCAAGCGAAATGAGAGAAGACAGCAAGACGAAGAACCAAAAAACCAACATCTCACTTTCTGATTTGCCCCAAACAAGCCGGGAATTTTTGGGTGGAACTCCTACTCCTACTCCTACTCCTACGCCCATGATAAATCGAGGAAAAAAGAGGAAAACAAAGACAAGAAGAGGCAGGAAGAGACAGTGAAAAAAAAGCAATCTTCAACGCTGAGGAATAAGGAAACAATGGGAGGGGAAGATGAAGGGAAAAAGGGAACAGGGAACTTGGAGGAACGTCACCTCAACGCCACTGCCGCGCCGCGCCACGCCACGCCGCCACTTTTCACCAAACTTTTCACTTTTCTCTTCACATGTCACGTATGTAGAAGATTCTTCGCCGCAGAAGCAAACCGAAATAGCGCACGCAAGACAAAGATAAAAAAAAAAAAAAAAACAGGGAAGGGTAAAAGACAGGGGACGATGATGGCACGTCGCCACCTACTCATCCAGTCGCCATCTGAGCCAAGAGCAAGAGGCGATGGAGATTTTTGGTCAAACACACTGTGAAGGAAAGATAGTAGCCATCGTGACGACCAAGTCGTGTCGAAACATGTGTATCCTTTCAACAGCCATTCGTCGAGGCCATTGTCCCATCGCTCTTGTCCCCCATCCCCTGACACGCCGCGCACCGACACTGCGGATGGTGCACCGCCGCCGCACCCGTCGCGTGCGCACCGGCATGCGGATGCGAGTGCGGATGCCAGTTCGGCCAGGCGGCCGCAGTCGCCGAACCGTCGCCAAACGACAAGCCAACATCCAGCTGATGCTGGTGGTGCTGGTGGCCAGTCGAGCCGTCCGCAAACGCCGAGAAGCTGGGATAGCTCATCCACGACGTGTCGGGCATGGTGGTCGGGGGCGTGGAGCTGGGCATGCCCCAGCCGTTGTGCATGTTTGCTTGTGGCGCAGTCAGTTGGACGGGCGTGGCCGACGTGGTGTTGACGAGTGCCGAGGCGCTGGCGGCGCCGTTGAGCACCGCCATGGATGCTGCGCTGCTGTCGTCACCGCTGCTCGGGAATTGCCACATGCTGGCCGCCGCCGTTGTGGCGTTGCGGGATGGGGGAAAGAAGGGAGGCGTGGTGAGCTCGCCGTTGCCTGACGAGTCGGACTGGGGATCCGAAAGTGGCGATGCGTTGCCAGCATTGGCAGCATGTCCATTCATTTGCGGCTGGCTGATGACGCTGTCTGCGGCCTTGGGTCGTGACTGTGAGCGTTGCCGCGGCCGCTTGAACGATGTCTGAGTCTCGCCATCGTCCGATGGCTGCCGCGAGGCAGGGACGATGGAGTTTTCTCGGGGCGGACTCTTTTGGCTGATTTCGGAGAGAACGAGTTGGAGGATCAGGCACATACGCTCGGCTGGGCAGAATGTGCTGGACATTTCGCCAAGCACGACGACCATGCACTTGATAAACTTGAGAATATTGTTGCGCTCCTTGGTCCCTCGCACGGCGGCGAGTTCGGCGACGAGCGCGGTGCACGCAGTTCCCTGTTGATTTGTGAGCGCTTCTGACATTTGAGGATAGACGTGAACATACCGCGCTTGCCAGGGCCCCGCAAAAGATTTGCCACAACGGAAACCGTTGGCGGTATTGCCAAAAGTTCTTCACGACAGCAATGGCATGAGACGTACACGCCTTGCGGGACGACACGGCTGTGCTTTCTGCGGCAAGTTCCTTGGAAGCCGGGTCATCCGACTCGATGTCCTCGTAACGAGCAAAAGGTCTCCGGAGCGTAATGTGGACACAGTGGTACTGCTGGTGGAGAATGAAGAAAGCTCGCGAGGCAGTGTTGATGTTTTCTTGCTCCCACTTGAGCCCCTGAGGCAGGCGCGCATACCATAATGTCAGCTCCTTGTCAAGGACTGCCAATTGACGGTAGAGGTCACGATTTGCCGGGCTTGGAGCTGGGTGCTTGTGCACAACGTCAGACGCCCTGTTTCCAATCTCCATCAACTCAATGAGCGCCTCGTAGGTTTGCGTCTCTAGAGAAGGCTCGGGGCCGTTGGGCATGCACGTCCCCAAACGTTCGAATCGTTTGGCAAGCGCGTACACTTCCAGATCTGACGTCTTGATGGCAGTTGGCCGGCCGAGGAACATGGACCAGTATTTGTCAAACACGACGCTTGTATTGTCAGTAGGTCCGCAGGGAATCCATTCAAGGTCACTCACCAAGCCCAAAGAGCAATTTGCCGAACTTCGCTCTCTCTATCCGACAAACCTGAAGCCCGTGTGTCCAGATGGAGTCCGACATCGAAAGATAACCTTACTGCCATGCCGGAGAGCAACCAGCCAGAGTGGTCTCGTCCGACCACGCACTCGCAGTTGGCCAGGAGCAGAAGCCCTTGAATTTGCGGTATCCCACCCGGCGTCTCCAGCTCCACATCCAGCATAAACTTGGCCTCATTGTAAAAGGTGCTTTCTCGAGGAGCCACCGTGAGCTTCTCGATATCCGGCCGTGTTTTATCCGAGTACCGATACGCGACTGATAGGATTGCAAGGTGGAGGAAGGGCGAGTAGAACTGCGTCCGGCCGTGTTCGTAGTCGTGGAGGAAGGCCTCGCGGTGCACGGTGTGCAATACCGAGTTGTAGTGTCCAAAGAAGAGCTCAAGGAGGTACTCATGCGTCTCGGGATCCAAATGTTTCAACGTCTTGGACCCTCGTCGACTGTGATCCAAGCGCGTTTCCTTTGCCGCCGTTGCGTTCATGGCGTCCGACCAGTTCATCATCGACCCAAAGTATCGAACACATCCCGTCGCTGGATCGAGGCCCAAGTGTCCTCTACTGGACAAGACGGTGCTCACAATGCTCTTGCGCTCTCCATTCGGCAGACAGAGCTTCGTCTGAGGGACCTGCCGCAGCGCCCGCTCGTCTACCGAAAAGTCCCCTCCAGTGCAATCGTCCGACTCGCTCCGCCCTTGATCTTCGCTGAAACCATTTGTGATGGAGTCCGACTCGCTTTTGCGTCGCTCGGGGGAAGTGTCTTCGCTGCCGGGGAGGCCGGGCCTGATCTTTGGGGGGTGGATGGCGGGTGGCGGCTCGACGCCCTTCTTCCTCAGCAGGTCCTCGAGCAGAGCAATGCGGTCGGTGAGCGAAGCAACGTAGGCGCGAGAAATGGGTCTTTGGTAGAGTTCGTCAGTTACACAAGCTCCCAAGCCATACTCGGCGCGCGCGGCCTCGGTCGCGGCGGTTAGGGGCGACGCCGGCGGCACAACTTACTTCCTTCGCTCGTCGTCATTCTTGATGACGCAGGCAGCGCCTGTCCGTTTGCAATTCACACACTCCTTTTCCCCCGGGTTGATGACGCACTGCGAGAAAACGTCGTCAGCAGCTGGCCCTTCATCGTGAGCTTTCCCAGGCGCGCGGAAACAACATACGCGAATACGCCGATCTCGACACGACGCGCACGCTATCGAAGCTCGGTGCCGTGCCTTTTGAGCTTTGGGGACGGTGTTTCCGTTGGAGAGAGCTTCTGGAGCGGCGCCGTTGACGCCGCCGACAGGTTTTGAGACCTTTGACGCCGAAACTTGCATTTTACGTGGGGATGTGAACGTCCATTCTCATCGGGTACGGGTACTCTGTTGTGTCACTAAACGTGCGTTGGTGGGCCTTATAACGAATGCGGCAGTTGGTGCAAATTGGGAAAAGCGTGGATCCCGCAGTTTACAGCATCCTGGGGGCCCTTCGCCACTATATCACCACCTTGCGACCATCTGGCTTTCCTATATACAGTGGGGGGGATCCATGAGAAGGGGAGGGGCCGTCAACCCAGACCGAGACCAAGCCTCGCCTCGTACATCAGTAGCAAAAGGGTCGACCGGTTTGATCCGACCAAAACGCCTGTGGATTGACTCTGCCCCTGCTACGCGACGATCGGTCCTAACCGTGAATTGCGTCCCGAAGACGCGCGGGAGAATGACCGAATAGAACACTGCTATCCACGGCTCGGGCTCGGGCGGCTGGGAAGGGTCCACCAAGGGTCTCGAGCCGTAGCTTGGTCGTTCGTTGAATCTGTAAGCTTTGACAAAGCCCACCCGCCATGAGACAACCAATCTTTTGACCTCTATTTCCATGGTCTTGGCCTGTGGCTGGAGCGGACAGGTGGGCGCCATGGAGCCTGATGGAAGAACCTCTTCAATCCACCATAGCAAAGTTGAACTTGTCTCCATCACCTGTTCCAACTCGTTCAAAAACACAAGCCGTCGTCCATGAGTATGTCCTCTCCCGAATGCATGTGCCGACTGAACAGCAAACTATCAAGTTGCTGACCCAGGCATCAACAGCCAAACACGAGGCATACAAAGCTGTGTGTTCCTTTCTTGGGCGCAAAAACTAGACTTGGAACCCATGTCTACACCATGCCAGCGAACTGCTCCACGTGCAGATGACACAACAGGCAGGTCAAGCTAGCAGGCATCCAAAAAGGGGAGCCGCCAAACCCTGATGACAGCGTCCAGTAACAGCAGACAAAGTTGACATCAAGGGAGTCGCAAACAATAAGAATCACACCACGAATGCAGACTAGAAGCCTCCACACGCACGCATCAGGTTGCATATTGGGCATCTGGACGGTCTCGGACCGGGGCGCTTCGTTCTGCTAGCTGTTGATCCCGGCCCTTCCATAGGTATTCCCCACACCAACACGCGAGGGCCTTGCTCCGTTTCGTCTGCTTGACCGTTTAAACTATCAACCACGGCCCCAGGATCCGGGGAACAGGGACGGGACCAAAGCTCGCGGGAACGCCCTCTTGGGCCCTCGATGGCGATCACCCATATGCGGTCGTGGAGATCGGGACCAGATTGACGGCCGAGAGTTTCCACGCGTGCCACACTCGAACCACTCTCAGTTGGTGGATGAGGTTGCTTGACTCGTTGTTTTTCAAAACGTGTCTCGTGAGGATGGGGAAAACTGGCGGCTTCATTGAATGCGCCTGGATAGATGTTTACTGGTAGCTCATCTCTCCAGTTTCTGAGCTGTTGTGCTGTGGAAATGCCATCTTTCGGAACGAATACGACTGACGTGATGTAGATATTCTATCATCATGACATTTCTAGAAGCCTACAAGAAAGATTCAAGGCCCAACACCACAACAGATTGGCTCCTGTGATTTGCGCACACAAGCGAGAATGCTGGAGGGCACGTGGAGAAGGTTGAAGATCATGGTGTTTGGCGAGGGACAAAATCAGACCATTTTCATGAGTCGTGGGCGTAGACTTCAAGGGATCCCCGTTCGTGCACGACATTCGCGAAAGCTTGGTCCAGCAGTGGGACAATTGTCAAGGTCGCCGTCAAACGCGCAACTGCGCCCTTTGAACTCGTCTCGCGGATTAGACCTTTGCTCTCGCGGGAATTCGACGCCGAAAAGTGAGCGGCTTGATATGCATTCGCGTATTATTTACTCATTGAGCATGGTGTCGTCTTGACACTATCCCCGCGCCCAGAATGGCAACCATCAAGACTGGGGTACACATACCAGAACCGGGAAATCGTTTTCGATCAGCAACTGCAAGCAATTGAGGGTATCGCACGGACTGAATTGCGGAGATCAAATGCGACTATGCAATGTACCGTCACTGGTGCAGTCTGACTTGCTTTGATTCCCGTTCTGATACCTTGGTCAGCACAATCGTAGTCTCTTCAGTCATCGGTACATACCTCTAACATGGCGCTTCGATGGCCAATCTTTCAGCCATTCCCGCACGAAATCGAGCTCCGCCTGTTGGGCGCTAGCCACTGGCGCAGGCGGGAGATCCGCCGTAGTCTCGTTGGGAAAGAGTCCATTCTCGTCCCAGTGGTGAACAGCTCCCTGAATCAGGATAAAAGGCTCGCTGACCGTTGACGTTCTGTTAGGCGCAACGGAGGCGTGGGGTGTCGCTTGGCGCCAGGGATCAGCTTCGCCGTCTACAATTGCCAGACGGGGATAGCTTATGTCAAAGCCTCCATATTTGTTGATTGAGTCAACGTCTGGAGGGCCTGTGATGTTGAAGGCATCCCGGCAAACAATGGAAAGGTAGTCAAGGTCCAGTAGGCGCGAAACAAGTGGGAGTTGGTCGCTAGGCACACCGCTGCCGGTCTGGAGATAGCCCCATCTGGTCATTTGAGTCAGCGGTACATTCAAAATCCAGGTGATTGGTAACATACTGAGTGCAATACTGGTACGGCCAAGCACGCCAAGTCTGAGAAATGTCGTCCTGCGCATAGTATGTGGCGTTGTGGTTGGAAAAGCAATAGTCCTGGGACTTGCCGACACACTGGGAAACCTGTGTAAGGTTGACATAGCCAATGTAGTTTAGCAAGCGAACAGCGAGACGAGGCGCCTGCTCGGTGTATCCACCGACATCCAACAGGTCGTAGGCAGTGGAGTTCAAGGCTGCGGTGCCAGGATACAGCAGTGAATCAGAAGTGATGTTGCCGCAATACTCTGAAAAGGACGGGTCATTTTCTTCCGGATCCCAGTTACGGCTCTGCCAGCCGGAGATGCCGTAGCTTAGCAAATTGGCAAAATCGTCCTTGTATGTCAGGTCCCCAAGCCCAAAGGCTTCCTTGAGCTTGGCCTCGTATGATGTGCCATTTTTGCCAATGAGGATATTGTCCACCATATTGGTCAGTTCCTGCGTGGTCTTGACGCACTCTTGCGGGGCGTATAGCCTCTGAGCCTCGTAATACTCCCAGTAGTCGTAAATAGCCTCCGTCACACCAGACGACGAAATCGCCCCGAAGTAGACGTCCGGGTAGAGCTTGCGGAGAAACGCCACAAAAGCGCCGGCGTAGGAGCCCCCGTACGCAATGTAAGGCGTGTCAGAAGCGGTCAAGGTGAGGTTGTCCAGGCCCGGGAACCGAATGTTCTTGGCGAAGTAAACGGTGTCGGCCAGAGCTTGGTCCGTCGTCAGGAAGCGAAGGTTTTCCGTGCTGAGATCCGGGACCGGCCAGCTCTCCCCGTAGTAGCGGTGCTCGAGAACAACACCGATGCCATTAGTGGCTTTTGCCAGTTGATACAGTATTCCCTTTTGGAGGAACGGCAGACGGTCCTCCCCGCTCGTCTCGCCGCTCTCGAGCACAATGACGGGCCCACCAGGCTCGTAGTAAGAGGCATCGAACCAGTAGCGAAGATTGAATGTGCCATTGCTGTGAGGCTCGTATAGTGAGTCATTATGAAAGTGGTCTATCGGCACCGAAATGTTGTAGGCAGGGTACAGGGTGGAGGGGTCAACGTCGAGAATCTTGGTCTTGGTGTTTGAGAGTTTGGTCTGGAAGAGTCAGTCGTGCATCCAGCAAGCATTCGAGGGTCGACGCAGACCTGTCTCCGGACATCTGTAGACAGATGCGTGGTACGGAGACCATGCCCTGTTTGCAGCACGCAAAGCAATGCCGCGAGACGGGTCAAGGCCATCATCGTCGCCTAAATCCTAATGCTGTCGTAGCTTTGTGCAGCGAGGCGTGTCAAGGACGCAACCACGGTTGATGTCGGAGTCGGACGAGGATGTCCAGAGTCCGGCAATGTGTGGAGCGAGATGGTAACATGATGTCGAGATGGACGGCGAAATGATGTAGATAGAGGGCTGGGTGATACAGGTCAGGGCCACAAGTCGGGTGGTTGGGCTAGACCGCGAGTGGAAGGTAACCAGATGTCATGTCGGCCGGCTACCAATATTTGTGGGTCCTCGGCAGACGACCTCCGTACCATCAACTTCGCCAATCTTTTTCTTCCCTTCTTCTTGTTCACAACCATTTCTTCACCTTTCCAGTCTTCCTCGTCTTCGCAACCAAGCTCTTGACGGCCAAGTCGGCGCTTCCTCGCTTTCTTGCAACTCCTGAGAATTCCTGTCGAACAGCCGCGTTGTTTCTTTTGCTAACCACAAACACGGTACCTTGCAGCTGCGGATCGGCAATCCTGTGACTTTCCGACCTTCCCACGCGATGTTCGTGTCTTGGTTTGACCTTCCTCTTTCAATGTCCCAACTTCTCATCTGTCGTTTTCAATTGCAGCGTCCTGTTCTTATCGCGTCGTCATGAAACAATCCGTGGACCATCCAGAGCTTATCGTGTCGGCCATACAATGGTGAATGTCGAATTTTGTCCCGGATTACATGGTCATGAACGCACCCTTTCAGAAAACCAAAATGTTCATCCTCATAGTATGCCTTTCAAGGCGGAGTTGTGGTGGCCGACGGCGCTCCACAGTCCAATGCTTGGAAGACGGGGTCCGCTGCTGCTCTTGTCGTTTGGTCTCGCGAGATTGGAGAGGATTCGACCGCTGGTCGACCCCTTGAAGGAGAGGCGGGAACAGACGAGTTAACAATAGCAAGAGGATATTCGGCAAACAGCAATCCGACTCAGATGCCGACCAACTCTAATCCAGGCATCTCGATCTGAGGCTTGGAAAGGATATGAGTGGCCAAATTGGGGTAGTATACCGAGTCCACGATTCAGTCCAAGCTGGACATCCAAAAGAGCATGGCATCAGAATCATCAAAATGCGATGATCAGCATTTATCAATCGAGATCAACCAGCGGAAATGCTCCATGTTTGACTCGGCCGCCAGCGCACCGCAGCGGCTCGCACCGCCCGCGAACCCCCCGCCTCCCGTCCCCACAACCCCACACAGCTTCCCCGCCTCATCGGGTATCGTGGCAGCCGACGACATTGAGGTGATCACTAACCAAACACCAAGACTTTACCAAGACTTTTCTATCTGCGGATAGTCCGGATAGGAAACGTGCCATTATTACCGCTTTCGCGCTCGTTCTCGTTCTTATTGTACTCCTAATCGTCACGCAGGACTCCGTCCATCTTCATAATCAGGCATCATTACCAGATTCGAACAAGAAGAAGTAAAAGACGGATAGAGCAGAAACCGCCGCCATGGTCATCAAATCCCCGCATCCTCGCCTCGATCTCCCCGAATGCAACCTCCTCGACTATTTGTTCCCTTCTCCGTCGGCTCCGGCGCCTTCTCCATCGTGCGAGCCAGCCGTCCGCCCTAACATCG
Source organism: Phyllosticta capitalensis (assembly GCF_038381095.1). Classification (NCBI taxonomy): domain Eukaryota; kingdom Fungi; phylum Ascomycota; class Dothideomycetes; order Botryosphaeriales; family Phyllostictaceae; genus Phyllosticta; species Phyllosticta capitalensis. Next base: position 2,855,799 of record NW_027117442.1, on the reverse strand, counting down.
ACGACAATGAGCCCATCTGGCTTGATGCGGCCAATCCGGAGACGCAGTCGTTGACGGCCCCGCAGATGGAGCTGTGGGTGAAGCGGTTCGGATACGGATTGGGAAAGCTGGGCGTGAAGAGGGGAGAGGTTGTGTTGATATTTACGCCGAACCATATTTACGTGCCGGTTGCCTATATGGGAACTGTTGGCGCGGGCATGGTGTTTAGCGGAGCCAATCCCATGTACAAGGAGGATGGTACGTTCCATATTCGGACATCCCCCCCAGCCGTTGGCAGTATAGACAGCTGCATAAACTTCCTGAGCCGGTCTTTAAGTACACCAGGGGCCAATGCTGAAATCGGGCGTACCATTGTGTCAATCATTAGAGCCTGTGGTAGCACGCCCGATTTCCGCATTGGCCGCTGGTGTATTCATACAGTTTCTGTTAAGCCTCAAAAGTCCCCAGAAAAACTGCTGACAAAACACTTCTGCAGAACTTCTACACCAACTCGTCAACACTTCAGCCAAAGTGCTCCTTGTGCACCCTTCGCTCGTTCAAACAGCCACCGCCGCAGCAGCCAAAGCCAAGCTACCCACCAGCCGAGTCTTCCTCTTCGACGATGTCCCCAGCGAGCCCATCAATGGCGTGCGCGACTGGCGCGACATGGTCGGCACAGCTGCCGAGGCGTCGACGTACCAATGGGCCACACTGTCACCCAGCGAAGCGCGCAAGACAGTCGCAACGGTCAACTACTCGTCAGGGACAACGGGCCTGCCCAAGGGCGTCTGCGTGACTCATGCGAACCTGGTAGCCAATGCAGCGCAAACCCTCTACACGCGGACGATGTACAAGCCGCGGCCACTGCCCAAGGAGACGTGGGTCATGTTCCTACCGCTCTACCACGCATACGGGCAGATGTACGCCATGATGCTGGCCGTCAAGCTGCGGGCGGCTGTCTACGTGATGCGCGGCTTCGATTTCGGCGCGTTGCTCCAGACGATCCAGGACCGCCGCGTCACCGACCTCCAGATTGCGCCGCCCATTGCCGTCTTGCTGGCCAAGCGCCCCGAGCCCTCCAAGTTTGACATGAGTAGCTTGCGCGAGGTGACGTGCGGCGCGGCGCCGTTGAGCCGCGAGCTGGCCGAGGAGGTCTCGAAGAGATTCAACGTCATGATTCAGCAGGGCTATGGCATGACGGAGTTGACGTGCGCGGGTGTCACTTGTCCCGGCGGCAGGCGCATGCAGGAGTAAGTGTTTTCGTTGCTGTCTTCGTCTCGACTGCGTCGTACCCCTGATCCGCGAATAGACGATGGGTGAGATGGTGCAACGTGAGAGATGAGATGAGATGAGATGGCATTGAAGAGCCAGCACAACCACCAAATCACTTCCCCGCATACCCAAACCAACAAATCTGACTAACGCTCTCGTCCAACTGCAGCACCGGCAGCGTGGGCCAGCTCATCCCCAACACGGAATGCAAGCTGCTGTCCGACGACGGCCGCGAGGTCGGCTCGGGCGAGCCGGGCGAGATGTACATGCGCGGCCCCAACGTCTGCCTGGGCTACTGGCGCAACGAGCAGGCGACGCGCGACACGCTGAGCGCCGACGGCTGGCTGCGCACCGGCGACGTGGCGATTGAGCGTGGCGGGTGGTTTTGGATTGTTGACCGCAAGAAGGTGGGTTTGGAGTTGCTCTCCCCCTGATCCGTTGGACTTGTCTGCCCTTCTGGTTGATTTCGTCTCCGTGTTTGCCGACCTGCCTGCTTGCCGATGTTCCAATTCGCTTTTCGGGATGGACACATGTAGATGAGTTGGATGGCCAGGGAGGAGATGTGATGAAGTGAAGCCGTCAGCTGACCACCCGCGCCCGCGAGCAGGAATTGATCAAGGTCAAAGGCCTCCAAGTCGCGCCGGCCGAGCTGGAAGCCGTGCTCCTGGAGCACGCGCACGTTGCCGACGCGGCCGTGACGGGCGTGCAAGTGTAGGTCTCAGTCTCTTCCCACCTCCCGTCTCCTCTCCTCTCATCCCCCCTCATCACACTCCATCCTCCCCAACCCACACATCCCCACCACTAAACCCCTCTCTCCTCCCACATAGCAACGCCGGCGAATACCCCCGCGCCTACGTGGTCCTCAAAGACTCGTCGGTCACCAATAAATCGGACGTCTCCGAACAGACCATCCAAGACTGGCTCGCGCACAAGGTGGCGCCGCACAAGCGCCTGACGGGCGGCGTGGCGTTCATCGACGCGGTGCCCAAGCTGCAGAGCGGCAAGATTATGCGCAAGGTGATGCGCGAGTGGGCGAAGCGCGATGCCCCGGCTGTGCAGAGGGTGCTTGAGGGGGCTAGGTTGTAGATGGATGATGGGATTGGGGGGAACGGGTGAGGAGTGGGAAGTGGTGTTTTGTTGTTGCTGGTATTTTTGGGTTTGGTGCGTTCTGTAGACATGTAGAAAGACAGAGACAGAGAACGCTACCTACCTATCTGCCTATGTAGTTAGAAGCCGAACCTGTAGTAAACCAACCAAACAGACAACAACCTCCTTTTCTTCGATCCGTCAGTCATCCACCCGTCCACCATCTACCCCCAATAATCCTAGCTAGGCAAGCCTATAGCACACAGATTGCTATGCAGAGAGCCACACAACCACCCCCAAGTTCCCCTTAGCCCTCAGCCCTCCCACCACAAACTACACACTACACATGTATCATCAACCTGGGCAAAACGACCACGAAGATGGAAAATGGCTGCTAGCTGCTAGCTGCGATCCAACCGCCGCCGCCTTCACTACCTTCACGTCCACATCCACACACAACATGCAAAATAGGAATAGAAGTAGACGCCGTGGGGTGGGATCGGCAGATTCCCTGCAGGAGGAGAAGAGCGACAGGGCCCCCCTCGGACGAACGAGAGATCGCCGGCATGGATGGGAGCGCGGCGATCGTTTCGTTTCGTTTGGTTTGGTTTTGGCGAGGCGAGGCGAGCGAGGCGGGCGTGGTAGAAGTGCTGGCTTCTTCAGGGTCGAATGTCGACTTTTGACCCGTCGCATACTGTACTCCTATGTTTTGCATCGACTCGACCGCGGTGGTGTTTTACGGCTTCCTCAATGCAGCAACAGCAGCAAAAGAGACAGAAAGAGTGTCGAGTTTGGAGGGAACGACGGCGACAATCACATGCAGGAATGCTGTCAGTCAATGCCCTGACCTAGCTCCCTAGCCAGTCGGATGGCTGATGGATGGACCCTTGGAGCTCGCTCCCGGTGGAGCTCAACTTGCTCGTTCACGTCCACATCCACACTCGTCCATCCGCAGCCTCTGCTCCCGTTGCTTACTTACATGGCTCACTACTCCGGAGCTTTCCTGCCTGTGGAGGCTTGCTACGGTATGTGTGTGTGTGTGTGCTGCACATGCAATACGATGCAGAAAGAGGCCAGCGAGCCAGCGAGCCAACAAGCCAACCTAGCAGCTAGCAGCTAGCGGTTGGTTGGGGTTAGTCAGGACAGTCAGGTCAGCTCCCTCAGCTCAGCTCTCATCGACAAGCTCGACCAGCTCCAGCTGCGGTGGTGGGGACAAACGAACAAGAGAGGAGAGGAGAGGAGGCGCCAGCCATGTGTGGAGCAGAGGGCGTCTGCCGGGCGCATTAGTTGATTGCGAATTGCAATTGTCCGGGTCCAGAGCCAAGGGATGACCTATGGATGATGATGGTGCTGCGCGTCCAGCTTGGCTTTTCGTCGCTGCTGCTGCGGACCGATCCCGAGGCTACTCCACACACACATGGAGCACAGCTTTCAAGACTCGTTCCTTTTGGCGGGGCGGTAGCCCGCTAGGTACCAAGCCAGTCGACTAGCGCCGTGGGGTGACAGACGTCAAGTTCCGCTGGCGCGTTTTAGCGTGCCGGGAAGCAGTTTTGCAGTCTGGGGAATGGAGGGGAGAGCTCGGGAGCTGTTGTCAAGAGGTGTCGAGGCATTGGATTGGACGGGGATGGGGTGGGCTGCTTGTGCGGCCATGTACTCCACAAACGATGAAAGCGTAACGCACATGCATCCGGGGCCGTATGTAGACGAAAGCTGAATTCGACCAACGGCGTCTATGGCTCGAGCTGCCAGCTGTCAGTGTTGCGCCGCATTCGACGGCCGCGAACTCGATTGTCTGCCAAGCCGCTGCGGTCCGTCTGTCGTAAGCAGCAAAGGTTGGGTGAGGGTAGTGTAATCCCCGATGGTTTCCCATCTGACGGTCAGACTAAGATAGTGGGCCATGAGCTATGCACCCACCCACTGGATGGACTGGATGGACGGACCCCAGACGAGCGGCAGTGCAACGCCCGTCAGAGACACGTATTCGTAGAAGGAGAGACAGCTGACTGTTGTTGGAGTGTCTGCCGAAGTGTTTGAATTTGTGGTCGTCGATGACATGGATCGTTGCACGGCAGACAGGTACAGAAAGACGGATGGTAAGGGTTGGTGGTGTTGGACTTCGTCCGGGTAGTGCTAGTGCGGAGCCGTCCGCGGTCCCGAATTTCCAAAACGGGATGCCCCTCCCCTCGTCCTATCCATTCCTCTCGACGCACTGACGTCCGTTTACAACCTCATCCAGCCATTTGCTCCATGGACCTGATGGGGAGCCGGATGTGGCTCGGCGCCCTGTGGTGGTGCCGTTGCCAACAGCAGCTCCAGACCATCTCCTGAGTTGCAACGGCCAGGCCGAGTATATAGGCAGTCATCATGGCAGCTGGTCTTGGTTCTTACCAGCAACAATCAACAAGACATTCCTCTCCTCAAAAACCACCCCAAAAACCACAACCACCCTCAAAATGTCGACCACGTCCATCTCGACCCCTCTCCCCGCCGGCGTCACGCCCGAGCAGGTCATCAAGGCGCTCCACAACCACGAGTTGATGATCAAGACTCTGAGCCCAACCCTCATTTCGCACGAGCTCGAGTCTGGGGACCCCAGCGGCACGGCCACGTACAGCGTCACCGACAAGAAGCCCATTGGACAGGCAACCTACAAAATCACCCTCACCACGGTCCCGGACGGCGTCGACTCGCTGATTGACGCCAAGCCGCCCACCGGCCAGCTCAAGGTCGACAGCAAGTGGAGGGTCGTCAACGGCGAGCTCAAGGAGGACGTTGAGATTGACGGCAACATGGTCACCAAGAAGATGGCCAAGGGCAACGTCGAGAAGCAGCACCCGGAGCAGCACGCGTCGCTGCTGGAGGCGGCCAAGGCTTGATTTCAGAGAAGGAGGAACCCAAGTCGACTAGATACCTGACGATTATTTGCCCAAATGAAGATGATGAAAATTACATCGTGTGTGTGTGTGTGTGCCTGAGTGAGGAGTTTGTGAGCAAATGGCGGGGCTTGGGGAGCGACAGGGCAGCGTTGGGCCGGGGGTGACCATGTCGGCAGAGGGCTGAGCGGCTGGGGGTGTCACCCAGTCACCCTTACAGTCAGTCGTCCACGCGATGAGAAAACTGGTGGATGCAGATGTGACGGGGCGCTGCATGAGCCCATGAGGTGGCAGTGGGTTGTAGGCGTGACGGGTACGTCAGAGGGCCAGATGAGTCGAGGTGGTTGGTCTTACAGCCCGAAGACTGCCAGAGACCTCATGTCATGGCGCATCTCTACTCCTACGAAGCTTGCCGTGTGCCCGCTTCCATCCACTCGCTCGACATCGTCGTCTTTTCTTCTCGACACTCCAGTGCATATTTCTCTGGCCACTCGACGACTCTCCTGCACATGAGTCGCTGCCTCGTTTCTCCCTCATTTCTGCCTCGCTCTTCCCTCTCGCGCCTAAATCACTTCCTCCGGCCCACCATGGATGCGAATGCTTCCTAACTCTTGCGCCCTCTTCATTTTTGTCCTTTTTCTCAAGTCTCGACACCTCCCACCATCCTACGCTCTAGGCCCATCTCAGCCTTGCGTCACATTCGTATGCGCTAGTTTCTGTGCGACCTTGCGCTCACTCCCCGCCGCATCACCATGCCGGGGCATGAGGAGCTACTTGTGAGTGACTTGTCGCCGTACCTTTTGCTCCACTAACTCGACCAGGACATGGGCCTTGATGGCCTCGATAAATTCGTCAACAGCAAATACTACGACAAGGCCTACGACAGCATCCCGGCCGCCAAACGACGCATTTCCCGGCTGAGGCACAGGCGCCGCAGCCGCGGCCAAGCCGACCACCAGCAAGAAGTCGTCGTCGACACTGAAGGTCCTCCTGCTCCCGAGGATGGCGAGTGGGACGGCTTCGTCGCGCGAGGAGGCTCGCTGCGGGGCCAGGACCGAGGGGAGAGTATGGAATTAGTTCGCTACGAAGGAGGGCGTGAAGATGACCGAGAGGCAGCGACACCGCCTCCGCAGCACCATCGGAGGAGCAGCCAGCGCCCAAGGTCCTCCGTCTACGAGCAGGATGTCCGCTTCAGGGATGCGTCTCCTAGGAGCCTGCGCAACCATCGACGGGACCACCACCTCGACGACGCCGCTTCCCTGCGCAGCGGCCCGCGCGAACCGTCCTCCGTCTACCACCAAGACCGCTATAGAGATAAAGAACCCAACTATCGCGTCGAGGCCGAGCACTATGACGACGACTTTGACTCCCGCCCTCTTCGACGTCCCTCGCGCCGGCCCCCTCCTCGCGATCACGATTACCGCGGACGCCCTCGCGACCGCCGCAACAACGTCCCCCGGTCATATGACATTGACCTCTCTGACCGCCAACTGCTGTCGCGAGAGATAATAACAGAAGAATACTGGCCGCCGTGGCAAAATCAGCAGCTACAGCGCCAGCAACAACAAAGACAGCCTCCCCGAGCCCGCTCAGAATACACGCCGGCAGAACTGCCAGACCGCACGCGCGCCCTCTCAGCCAGCGGGCTCGAAGCAAACCGCGAGCCCTTCTCCAACCGCTACTACAAGGACGACACGGACTCGGAGGACGAAATGGCGCGCAACCGCAAAGACTTCACGCGCGCCTACGTCGAAACGAGCGCCTTCAACGACGTCGAAGCCGCGGCCGCGCGCGCAAGCGGCGCCACGGGTCTGGGTCGCATCTCGCCGGCCACAACCTCAGACGCGCCTCGCCGTGCTCGTTCGCGCTCAACCCGCCGTCCCACCTTCGTCGAGCCTCTCCCCTCGCTCCCGCGCAGCCCCATCCCCGGATCCCGCCCCGTCGGCGACTACATGCCGGCACCGCATCCGCGCGCGGCTGTCGCGGCGGGCGCCATGTCGCAGAGCCGCGCGCTCATCTTGCGAAGCGATCGTGACGCCGACCTGGACGGCGCTGCGTCGTCGTCGGCGGTGATGGTGGCACAGCCGCGAGCAGAGGAGCGCAGCGAGCGCGAAGTCCGCTTTCGAGACGGGCCGCGGTCGTTTTCGCACTCGCATCACAGCGTCGATAGGGCGGAGTGGGACGGCGAGCGCGCGCGGCGCGGCAGCGTACGCAGTCTCAACTCGTCAACATTCCCGCGGCGAAGAGAGCGCGAGCGCGAGCGCGAGCGCGACCTGCGCCCTCCGCTCCGAAACACCTCTCCCCCGCTCCCCCGCGGCAGCGGCAGCGCGCGCAGCAGCAGCCGGCCGCCAGTGGGCGGCATTGCATCGACAGCACTGGGGGCGCTGGCGGGCGGATTCGTGGGGACCGAGTTCTCCAAGGGAAACACGCTGGCAACAGTGGCGGCGGCGGTGGTGGGGGCAGTAGGGGCGCACGAGGCGGAGCGCAAGTACGAGAAGAGGCGCGCAAGCCGGACAAGAAGGGAGGATGCGGGGGCGTATGCCGCGTTGGGGAGTGAGCGCGAGCGAGACGAGTGGGATTGGTATCGCCGGAGTAGGGCGAGGAGGAGTAGTCGGTAGGGAGTTGAGGAAGGGAGAGATGTGAGGTGTGAGAGGAGAGAGAAGAAGAAGAAGAAGAAGAAGAAGAAGAAGAGGATGGGCGGTGGGTGAGATGATGCCTGACGCAAGTGAGTGGTCAAGTATTTGAGAGTGAGACGATTGATTGTGTGTGTGTGCTCCCTTTTGCTTCACGCCAGCCAACAGCAACCCTCCCCCTGCCCTTCCTGGCTGGCTTCTCTATTTCCCTCCTCTTCTCCCTGGCCCGTTCTCTCATGGGTCCATTTTCATATCTTTCGGCACATCTCCATTCTCCAGATCTTTCCGTCTTCTCTCCCCTTATCTCCCTGTCTTCTTTCATCGTTGCTCTTTTCTCCTGTCCTGTCCTTCCCAGCATGGCGTCCGTTGGCTTGCGTTGCCTTCCCGTGCAAACGAAAGAGTGAAAAGAGAAGATTTCGCTTATCTCAACTCACTTGACCTTAGCAAGATTGGAATTCTGATGGGAGATCGCTGGAATTGACGCATGAGTGGACGGATGTCAGAGGTCGCCCGCTCGGCTGGATGAAAGGGATTCGACGCATGTCATTACATGTTTATGTGGAGGTGGTGGGCTGGCGATGCCAAGGGAGAGAGAGGGGAGCGAAACGTCGTGTGCGAATTCCTGGGAACACGTTTCTCCAACCTGCTTGCCTGTTTGCTGTCCAGCCAGGAGGGTTTAAGCACAGCCGCAGATTATGTTACTTGGAATGATGACGGAGACGCGGCTTGACTCTCTTTCCTGTCGTCTCTCTTGCCTCTCGAGAATCACGGCATTCGGGCGGCGTGGATATCAGAACACCTAGACAGGCATGGAATCAGGCAGGCGGCACCACAGATGGATTGGATTGGGTACCTTGGGCATGTGTGTGTATGTAATAGATGAGAATAAACTGCAACTGCCGCATGATTGCCATGCTCGAACTGTCCAACCTACCACCCACGCACCAACCAACTAACCCAACTAACCCCTGCTAACTAAACTTTTTTTTTTTTTTCCTCCTTCTACCAGGGTGGTAAGCAACGCAACGCAGCGCATCCAGGGGTGTCAGATTGCATTTCTAAGCTACCAAGTTACTACATTAGGGAACCCAAGGGTTCCCCAAGCATTCAAGGTTCCCAAGGAGCCATCATGTTCAACCATAGGCTTATCCAACCCCTTCACATCCATGCCAATCTCTTCACGCGCTGAGCCCATACTTAACTGATTACTTGTTAATCAGTCTCAGGGCGAACACGCCTAAAAATGAACCCTTTGTATGTAGTAGTCAGTTTCAGTAATATAGGCAACGCAACGCAATTCGACCCCAAGTTGCGCAACGTAATAGTACTGACGATTGCCTAGGGCAACGCAACGCAATTGAGGGGATAGTTGCGTTGCGTTGCTCACCACCCTGATTTCTACTACATATCTACTCCCCTGGTCGTGCGCGCACATCCAACCCTCCACGAAACACAGTCACCAATCAACATTCAGTTTCACGATCAAGTAGGAGCGAGCGGGAGGAGCGAAAGCGCAGAATGGTATATAGTAGCAGCAAGAACGAAAGAGGACAGCCAAGCAAGCTAGCAAATTGGGGGCGGTACTATCATCGCTACAACGGGTGGAAGGCGGAGACTCTGGACGCTGGATCACACTGTGGTATTTTAGGAGCTTCTGAAAAGATGCTGCTGCTGCGGCTCAAAAGGGGAAGGCAAAAGGCAAAAACAACAGACATTATTCGCAGCGGACCTCTAGTAAGGGCGCTGTACTGTAGCGGGCGGGCCGAGAGATATCTGAAAGGGGACGGCGAAGAAGTAACAAAGCTCAAGACATTTTTTGTGGGGAGTACGATGACGAGAAAAGGCAAAGAAGCAAAGCAAGCGAACAGAATCATGTGCCTTTTTTGTGTCCGTCTCAATGTTGGACGGGCTTTCTGCCTTCACCCGAACCCAACAAAAGAAGTCGACTTGAGAAGAAGAAGAGAAAAAGCAAAGACGAGAGAAATTTCCTCCACAATGATCAAAGCGTGTGTCCAGAGTATCTAGCCTGCCGTCCAACTCCTAATCCTGATAGTACAAACAAAGAGGCGAAGACGAAACGAGAGAAATTTAGAAAGGCTTTTTCCCCGACAAAACAGAGAAGAAAGCTTTGGAAGCGACGTACGTACCATTGGCAGTACGAAGCCAGCACGACGAAACCACCGAGCCCCCGAAAGAACCTTCGCGCGCTGGGAAATGCTCACTACAACGACGTAGAGACGGAAAGATGTGGTTGACAATGGGATGTGACGATGATGACAACAACGATGTGACGGGAAAATGGAGGGTACGTGTGTACGTGAGCGCGTAAAAAGGAAGACAGAGGCGCCCCTCGTCCGCTGAAACTGCACTGGCAAGACAAAAAAGACGAAGCAAAAAAAGAGCAAAGCGATCAAAAACGACTATACAAAAAACGACACGAACAGGCTTTACAATATCAGTTAGACACGCATGTAGGCTAGCAAGTGGAAAGAACGATGACGAATATGCGGGGGAGGGGGTGGAGGTGGAGGGCCGGAATGGCCGGGTGCAGAGGGAGGTGGAGGAGGAGGGGGTTTTTCAGGAGAAATGAAAAAGACTTTGATGATGCATGCCACGAGGACGATGCCAAGGATTATCGAGAAGAACAAGCTCAGTGGAGGCTCGGCGGCAGCGAAGAAGGGCGCCTTTAAAAATCATTCGAGACGCTCATGTCTTCGGTCAGGTCGCGGTTGTCGATGCGCTCAACCCGGACAACAAGTTCCTGCAACAGTTAGCGGGAGACGGGTTGGAAAGATCTGGTATTCATACCTTTGTGGCCCGCGCAATCTTAAAGGCGAGCGGCGGAATCTTCTCCCTTTGGATACCCTCGTTATCGCCCGAGGCCTGGACGAGATCCTCGCGGCAGTCTTCGAGCACCTCGACGACAGGCTTGGCGTGCTTTGACAGTGCCGGGTTGTGAACATTCTCAATGGCCTCACGGGTCTTGTAGCTGATCTCATAGACAGTGCGGCTGATTTCATTGACGTGGGTGTCGATGCTGGACTGGGGAAGAGGGCCATTGGAAGGTGCGCTGCGGATGTCCTGGACCAACGGTTGGATGCTGTTGACCAGGTCGGTAGTCTGGTCCTGCAAGTAGGTCTTGATCTCCTCAAGACCACTTGCCTCCCTGACAATGGATCCATTAAGATGTCCATTGGGGGCTGTGGATTTCCTCGAAGACCAAGGGCGGGGAGAACCGGTGACAGAGCGGCTGTATCTGGTCGAATCTATGCTGACGCCGCTTGCGTGACGAGAGTGGCGTCCGTTGGCCATGCCGTAGTAGTCTTTGCTGACATGGGTAGGTCTGGCTTCGACGACCTCGTAATCTTCCTCTCCCGGCTGGGTCGGTCTGATCTTGACAGTCTTGATGAGGTCCACCACCGAAGTGGTAAGATGCGAGGCGGCAGCGTCCAGGAGAGAGACGGGCGAAAGACCAGCAGCAGCGGCATGGTTCTGCGAGGCAGTGATGAGGTTGTTGGCTGTGGCAGAAACGCGAGACTTGAGCTTCTGCTGCTTCTTCGAGTTGCCCTCGTCATCGCTCTCTCCACTCGAAGGATATCCAACCTCGACATCAGCAGTGATGGTCCTCACACAGCTGACAACGTCCTTCATGCACTCAACAACATCTGCTGGATCGGCCTTGCGAGCAGTTTGCAGCAGCTGGTCAATACTGAGCTGGAACTTGGTGACGTGAACGTCCTTGACCATTCCAGCCGGATCGACAATGTTGCCATCCTTGGTATGGATAGAGGCATCCTGGGTGAAATTGGTTCCAGCCGAAGATGCCCGGAGGTGCCTAACCTGGGCCTTTGCGCGGGCAAAACGTGTTTTCCACTCCTTTACCTCGGACTCCAGCTGAGAAACCTGGTTCTGAAGCTTTTCCTCCTTTTCGAGGTGATACGTGCTCCTTTCCGAGAGGGACCGCATTTCCTGGAGGAATTGGAACGCCTCCCGCCGAACATCTTCCGTGGCTTTTTGCTGTTCTTCAAAGTCTGCTTCCAGATCCTCGTAGCGTTGCTTCCAATCGTTGTCCCAATCGGGGCTGCGGTTTTGCTCCAACTTGGTCAACTGAGCTTGCAATTCCCGCGCCTTCTCTTCACTTTCAGCCTTGACTTGCTCAAGCTCAATCCTTAGAGAGTCATTCACTTCCTGTGCGTGTTTCAATTTCTCTTCCATGTCCTCGTCCGTCCCATTTTTGTCGAGGTCCTGTTCAGTGTTAGTGCCAAGCCACGGTGGCAGGGAAAGAGCTCCTACAATATCCCTGCTTTTTTCGTCGGCCTTCAGCTTCTCGATTTCAGAGTCGCGGTCCTTCAGCTTCAACTCGAGCTCCTCAAACTTTTCCTTGAGCTGAACGATTTCCAGGTTCAAGTCTGCGACAACCTTGTCCTATTTTGTGTGAGCCTCGGTATGTTCTTTTAGTGTGGTAGGTGCCTTACGTCCTGAGCCGCAGCGCTCTTCCTGCCAGAGGTTCTTCGGCTGGATCTCCGAACAGCATCCTCTAGCCCAAATGCGTCGTGATCTTCATCGTCATCATCAATGCCGCTGGGATCATCGTCGTCCTCTACCAGTGTGCTCTTGGTGGGGACAATCGTATTCGATTGTGACTGCTTTGCCATTGGGCCTGGAGGTCCTCTACCAGGTCCGCGAGGTCCCGGAGGAGGCCCACGGTAGCCGGGAGGAGGAGGTCCTCTACCCATACTTCCCGAACTTGGTGTTCCCCTTCGTCCCGGGCCCCGACTGCTCGCAACACTTCCTGTGGGACTGCCGGGGACAGACAGCTCTGGGCGATCGACAAAGTGAGGAAAGCGCCTTTCAAGTTCGTAAAAGACGTCGGTTGCGAGCTGGCGAAAGCGCTCAATGGGTAGCGTGGAGAGCTTTTGGCGTGCTTGATTGCGCTTGGGATGGTAATTGCTCTTTGGCGGGAGGAATTTGGGCGTGTCATTGTTCGGATGGTTTGGACCGCCCTTTCTCCGCTCTTCTTCTCTCCGCAGCGACTCATCGTATACGTCTGTACTCAGCTCCTGGAACTGCACCTGCGACAAGCGCAGCAACTTGTCTCTCGCGCGGTTGGGACGTAGATTTCCCTTTTCGTCGCGGAGGTGCGATGCCAAGTAGCCCTTGAGCATGCGGTAGTGGTCCGAGAGCGACTCCTCAATCATCAGGGCTTTCCGGCTCGTTATACTCTCTCGGTCTCGGAGGCTGCGCGCATACAGCCCACCGCCGTCGCTCGAGCGGGCGATGGAACTGGGCGGCGAAGGCTGCCCGTTCGGTCTTGCCAAGCCATTGGGCATCCCTCCTTCGTTGCTAATGGTCGTGTGGATGGAAGCAGGCGGCGTCGCGAGCTGGTTTCGAGGGGTGGGCAGTATGCTGGGCGAGTATAGGCTGTCGATGCCGCCGGTGTAGAGGTTTTTCGAAGGTGGAGACCAGGCGTTGGCATTCTCAACCGAGATGGGGGATACCGGACTGTGACCAGCCATGAAGCCTGCGGTGTTTGGAGTATGCGCTTAGCCGCAACAAGGTCCCCCTGGTGTTCAAGTTGGTGGTTCACAGCGGCGGCAGTCGCGACTTGAAAGCCGATGGCATTCGAAATTCAATGGCGGAGTGAGGAGGCCTCGTCGATATTGAGCACAACAAACCGGCTATGACGCTTGTGCGGTTCAATTGAGCGGCGCTCGTGGTGCAGGACCGGCGGCGCGTGGCGAGGGCGTTAGTTCAGGAACAGCCGTGGCTTGCACAACGGCGCGGACGGGTCGAGCGAATGAAGAGCGCCGGAGCAGTCCACAGCCCACAAGACGGTCGGGAGGTCGAGGTTGAGAAACTGTCAGCAGCAGTGACAGAGTGGGAGCTGTTTGGGAAGGCCCGAGGCGTCAGGGGGCTTGCTTGGTCGGTGGGTCGGCGCAATCGATAGCGGCTGCAAGGGACGAGTTGGGAATATGTAATGTAATTTGTGGCGTGCGATGTTTTGGGGGGTTGGTCCCGGTCGTCAAAATGTCAACAAGAGACCAGACGCGTGCTGTGGCGAGCGACGTTTGAGCGTGTTGGAGGGAAGGGAGAAGGGTGTTGGGGAAAAGGGACAGACAGGGAGGATGTGGACAACCCCAGTCGCAATCATGCTGCTCCGCTCCGACCGTCCGGTGCGCCCCTCTCAGCGGACGCTAGGCACATCTCCGCCAACGCGTATACGGGCTTTGCTTCTAGAACGTCTGCTCAATTGGGCAGTCTGTGATGGGTATAATTTTCGACGTCTACAAATCCTCCGCCTTGCATTCCCTGCTCACCAATCGTGGCCGCGCGCCATCTGCTGCCAGCACCCCTAAGCGAACACCAATCATGACACAAAACCCTCTCCAATCGTCCCTTGCTGACGCAGCCTTACCGGATCTTTTTCTTCTTCTTGTCGTACTTGGAGTTGGGATCGCAAATGGGGCACAGCCACTCGCCCTTGGGTTCCTGCGCCAGCCCCACGCACTCCCAGTGGAACCATTGGATATCGCACTTTGGATTGTCGCACGCGACCATGTCGCCGAAGCTGACGCGCTCGCAAATGCAGTACGCAGTGTCGTCCGCGTCTTCTTCCATGTCGGCGCCATCGTCGTCTGCCGCCCCGTCGTGGCCCAGCGCCGACGCGTCCTCGTCTGAGGCGTCGGCATCACTGAGCATACTCTCGTCATCGCCGGTCGTTGATGGTGATGCCCGCGTGCTGCCCATGAGCCTCCGCGCTGATTTTTTCGAAATGCCTGCCTTGCCAATCTTCTTGCGATTCGCCTTGCCAGGCAGCACCGTTTTGGTCTTTTTCGTTGGACGCGGACCGGCGCTTCCCGCGCGGCTACCTGAGGGCGTTGCCACCTTGGGCGTTCCGGGTCCAATCGAAGACTGGCGTGCCAGCGAGGAACTGGCGGGAGGCAGCGATCCAAGGTGCAGGCGTCGGCGTTTGGTGTCGCTACTGACTGACATTTCACGCTGTCTGTTTTGAGCGGCTGCCAGGTTTGATCCAGGAGGCACGTCGCTTCGATGGAGTATCGTCCCCGAGCCGCCGACGCCCGGAGTGCTGGCGGCTCGTGCTTGGCCAGTAGCATGAGCTAACCGTTGTATCGTCAGAGCTGCCAGCGGTTGGGATGCCTTGGTGTTGGAAAGGGATGGGATAGGGGTGTTGGCTCCTGTTGCACTAGAAGAGACCGGGGGCACGAGGTTTCCAGGAGAATCACGCAGCAGCGAAGGGAGTTGGGGATCATGCGCTATGGAGCCATCTGTAGTCAAGTCCTTGATCTTGATGTCCAGACGCTTCACGTGGCGGTCCAACTGCGCCACGTTAGTTATGCACCGCCATGACAAAAACATGAGACGTACAAGTGAAGCAGCCTTTTCGGCCAGGGCGCATTTCTCTTCCTGGAGCAGTTGGGCCTTGTCGTAGTTTTGGTGGATGATTTTGCTGTAAGGCTCCTCCTTGGGATTCTTCACCAAGCTGGAGTTGAGCTTGACAAATTTCTGTAGGCTCCCGTCATGCCGTTCAATGATGTTGGAACAAGCCTGAATTTGCTGCTCTTTGGCTTGCATTTCTTCGTACAAGTGGGTAACCTCTGCAGGCAAGTTTGCCACTTGAAGGTATAAGCCATTGTAATCATAGCCGGGTGGATTGCATACCATCGTGGATAAACATTTCCAGCACCGAGGCTGGATCGTCGGTGAGGGCCATGACGACCGGTTTTTGAGAGAGAGAAAGCCCCTAGACTCGTGCCAACCGTGGATGGTGATGATGCACGCGAGCAGAACCAAAGAAGATATGACAGTTGATGACGCGAGGGCGGGAATGTGATGGGATGAACCACCTGTTTGATGGCAACAACTTTGGAAACCCAGAAAATTTCGAGGCAAAAGTGATGATTGAAGAGGCGGCCACGACAAGTAGCAGGTAGAGTCGTTTGAAGACCAAAAGTGCTGGCTAGCGCGTTGCCTTTGCTGTTGGTGGAGATGAGGCCTGAATGGTGGTTGGTGATCGCCGCTCAGGACCAGAAAGGCTTCGCATCACGTGAGCAGTCTCAACCCGGTAAAGCGCAACCCCTCAGCCGGGACGGGCTTAGCGCCCTTGCCGGGACCCGCTCGGCCCGTCAATCTCGCTCCATCTCCGAACGATCCCCCAGATCGGTTCCTGTCTCGTTGCACCTGCCGCACCAAACTTCGACATCTCTCAATCTCTCTCACATCACTCCGCCACACTGCAAGCTTTATCCTGTGTCCAACTGATCCCACCCGTTTGGAAGAAACATCTCTCTCGTCACTAAGGGGCCAGCTGTCAAAAGAGACGTCGTCATCTATCCAACCAAGAAAGAGCAGGGAATCATTAATCAGGCCTTTTTGTCGCAACGTTTCGACCCCGTGCTGGCTCTATTTTGGGAGACATCTGTGCTCGAAGCGAGCGCAAGGGCGAAGTCTGCCCAGCTTCCCCGGAAATGGCATTCAACAACGACATTGTGCAGGCATGGGTGGCACCGGACCCGTCGCCGCTCACGACGAGCGTCGAGTATCTCAGCTACAAGCAGCTGAACGCGGCCGACAAGGAGCGCGTCCACCAGATGGAGGCCGAGCAGAATGGAATCGAGCGGCCGCAGGGGTACACGGTGTCGTTCCACTACAACCCCGAGGTGGAGCAGCACCACTTTGGCAGCAAGCATCCGATGAAGCCATGGCGGCTGCAGTTGACCAAGCAGCTGGTGTTTGGATACGGATTGCATTATGCCATGGATCTGAACGAGTCACTGCCGGCTTCCATGTCGGAGCTGGCCCGCTTCCACGACAACGACTATCTCAACTTTTTGCGCTACATCAAGTCGCCAGCCGACATCCAAAAGCGCCACCGCGAAGAACTCAACCGCTACGTCTTCACCGACGAATTCAACGACTGTCCCATCTTTGACGGCATCTGGGACTATGTGACACTATGCACGGGAGCCACGCTGGAGGCGGCACACTCGCTGTCATCGGGGCAGTCCGACATTGCAATATCGTGGTCCGGGGGCCTCCACCACGCTAAGAAGCGACAAGCGTCTGGTTTCTGCTACGTCAACGACATTGTACTGGCCATCCAGCACCTGCTGGAAAAGTACGTGCGGGTGCTGTACATCGACATTGACGTGCACCACGGCGACGGAGTCGAGGCCGCCTTCTTCAACACGGACCGCGTCATGACGCTGTCGTACCACAAGTATGGTGAATTCTTCCCCGGCACAGGCGGGCCGGACGACACGGGACCCAAGGGGTACACGGAGCCCGGGGCCTATTTCTCACTCAACGTGCCGCTCGAAGACGGCATCGACGACAAAGACTACGAGTGGCTCTTCCGGCGCATCACAGGAAAGACGATCGAAGTGTACCGGCCGGAGGTGATAGTGCTGCAATGCGGGGCCGACTCGCTGGGCGGCGACCGGCTGGGCAAGTTCAACCTCAACATCAAGGCGCACGGCAAGTGCGTCGAGTTTGTCAAGAGCCACAACCTGCCCATCCTCATCCTCGGCGGCGGCGGCTACACGCCGCGCAACGTGGCGCGCACGTGGTGCCACGAGACCGCCCTCTGCGTGGGCGCAACCCTCCACGACGAGCTGCCCAGCTTTATCCCGTACCGGCAGGCGTTCGAGGGCCCCTCGCACGGCTCCGGCCTGCTGTACCCGGAGCTCAACATCAAGCGCCTGTCGCACCCCAAGACGTACGAGCGCAAGGACCTCGAGACGTGCGCCGCCCGCTGCGAGGACCAGCTGCGCTGCATCGCCCACCACCCCGTCGTCAGCATGGGGCGCTACCCGCAGCTGGGCACGGTGCTGCGCGCCAAGCAGGAGGTCGACGCCGAGATTCGCGAGGAGCTCGAGGACCGCGGCATCCAGGACGAGGTCAAGCGGCGCAGGATGGAGCGCGCGACGGGGCGCAGGGGCGAGTATAGGAGTATCAACAATTAGATCTTGTGGAGGAGGATATAAATACAACAAAAAGCAGTCCGACCCCCTGTGTATGTCTTTGTGGTGAGAATCGGCGTGTACCGGGCCAATAGTTCCCAACCATTGCCGTCAGTCACACATCATCGAATCACTGAAAAGCAGAACAAAGCCAGTCAAGTATCGACTCGCGAAAATCGTCCATCTTTTTAGGAGACCTCAATATCGTGCTTGAGCAATTGTCATCCCTACATAGCCGTCCTATCCAGCCTAATCCACCAGCCAAATCCAGCTCGTTGTTGGCATCCACAACCCCTTCTCCAATCCACCCACCCACCTACCTACCTACCGACCTATATACCCATCCGTCCTCCACATCATCTCATCTCACCCCATCTCATCCACACCAGACTTGCAGTTTTTGCTTGGTTTGGCAAAGGTCACAACGGTACGTTTTGAAAAGCTGGGGGATGGGGTAGGAGAGGACGAGAGAATGATGTTAATTAAGGGGGGGATTGGGGATGGCGTTGAAGGTACATGTAGGTGGCTGATTAACGTCAGGCAGGTAGATTTTGCGCTGCCTCTGTATTTGTGTGCAGAGTTGAGGGATGGGGGGAAAAAAAAGGAGAGATGGGGGTGTTGTGATGAGAGGGAAGGGAGGGGAGAAAGGGGAGATGGGGCGATGGTTGCTGAGCGGGAGTTCGAGACGGCGGCGTGGCAGTCGTGGCGCGTAGAGGGAGCTGTTGATGGATGGATGGGATGGAAAGATGCGATGTGGTTGTATAGAGGGTAGCTCAATGTGAATTGACACACACGGGGGCAGCATCAAGCTCTGGGATGGAGGAATGTTGTGGGAGAACTTGACTGCTGGCAGGCATTTCGAAGACGGGAAAGCCTCTAGACGCCGAATTGCTGGGAGCAAGTGGAAGAGCTTCGGTGGTCATCGCCACGATATTACAGTACATCCAATACCACGTCCTGTGCTCACGCCAGAATCTTTCGAGGCACATCATTTGCAGATTGCTTTTTCGAATAGGAAAGGCGTTCGTTGTGAAGCAAGAAGAAAGAGAAGCAGGGCAGGGAAGAAGAAGCTTAGTTGTGTCAATCGGCAGGCGTATCCCTTCCTCTCCAACGCACAGCCACCGGCCTGTCGTTGATGCTTTGTTTCATGTCCCGTCAGTCAGCATCGCGCCAGTCGGCCACATGAAAGGACGAGACAACGGCGAGATGCCGAGTTTTTTTTTTTTTTTTTTTTGGCTGCCCTTCGACATGTCGGTAGCCGAGCTGTGGCTGAAGGCCGATGTAGACGAGGGCGCTCGGAAAGGACGCGCGGAGTTTTCCAACGACAACAACGACGGACTGGGGTGAGCGGGCTTAAGGAAGAACAACAGTGGGGGTGGAGAAAGGCGGGTGGGTATTTTGTGCAGTTGTTGTTGAAATGCGACGGGATGCTTGCTTCGCGTGGTGGTCATAGCTCCAGACAGATACGAGACCCTGGGCTGGGGTAGGTGTAGGCAAGAAAAGTCTCTGTGAGGTGTAAGCACATGAGTGGCTGCGACTGTTCCATGTTGACGGCCCGGTTCAGACGGGTACCTAGGCGGGCAAAAAAATTTATGGTTTTGACCCTTCCAAAATCAGTCAGCCGTTCAACAACATGCACAAAATGTGTTGGTGAGTAGTTCCCGGCTCCGGGCTGGCGCTAGTGGATGGCGGCAACGCGGATTCACGAGCATCAGGCCGTTGTTGTCTTGTTGCGCCGGTGCTCGCGCCTCGCGATTGGAGGGGCATAGTTTGGTCCAGCTCAGCTCAGCTCGCGCGCCGGCGGACAGAGGCCGGTTGCGCCGGGATGGTGTTCAGCAGATGGGACTTGTTGGCCAGGAACCTGAGGCCGTGATGTTCATACGAGGAAATAGGAGGGTGTTGACGTAGGTCGGTACAGAGCTGAGCCGGCCTCATGTCAATTCTCACGTCACCAGATTGTCGCAACCTTGGCAGGTGCAGGACTGCGGCGAGGTGAGAGGTTTTGGAGATCGTTTCCGTTTCAACGCGTCTGACGACAGTTGGGCGGGCAGCAAAGTCGACGAGGAGTGAGGAAATAAATGGCTGAGGAGTGAGGACGTCACCATGCGTCGGACCGAGATTGGGCTCAACAGCCACTCGGTCACCACCACTGTCACAGTTGTTGATGGCGGACGATGGAGCGTTCGGTAAGGGATTTGGACGTAGGAATGCAGTGACGTGAGTGATGCGAGTGGCGGTGTTTTCTCTTGTATCCTCATGCCCTGAATCTGGAGATGCGGGCTTACGTCATGCAGGCCCGTTTACACCCTCAGGTTCCTAATGCCTTGGCTGCTGCCACTGCCCGCCTAGGAGTAGGACTTGAATATTCTCAACCTCAGCTAGCCTGTCGCCAGTCGCTGTCCGTCGCGCGTGGCGTCGCCAGCTCTGTACAGGTACGACGGCTAGGTAGATGACCAAGCAGACGGCCAGTCTGGAGCACTTTGCCGCCGGATACGTAAACGTCGTAAAGGTGCTTGACTTGGTTGACTTGTGGCTACTGATCTCCCGCCCGCTCGCCCGCATCAGCTCCTCTTATGCTTGCCAGGCCCCCGAATAGAGCCGCATCAACACCACCATCATCCTTCGCTTTGCATCTGTACCTCTGCCATCCCGTCTTCAGCTTACCCTACCGCCGCCCGCCCCTTGACCGAGTCCTGGCCGCCGCCTCGTCCTACACCTTCCCACTGGGCCGTATCCTTGACTTCAAATTGACGGTTAGAAACCACCAGCACAATGCCCATGATAGAGGTGAGATTGCTCCATGTTCAGAATCAGCCCACGCGACAGGCGTCTTGGTGCCCGTTCTCCATCTGCGTGAGTGTGGCCAAGACGGCCGTGGTCGCTGCCAGCCGAAACGCGCGCCTTGCCATGGAAGAGAACGATGACATCGTTTCCTCCGCCCGCTCCGTCATACCCTCTCCAAGACCAACCCTCACCACGACCACCCCGTCGCTTCCTCCGACACCTCTTCCTCTTTGTCCGCACCCCTCTCCTCATTCGCCCAACAACTCTTCCACCACCACCTCTACTCTCATTTGCCTACCTTACACCTCTTGACGCCCTGTCGCGCCTGCTGCATACCTTGCCTCGACTCTCCCACTAAACATGGCTACCATACAGAACTTCAAAAACTTCCTCCGCCATGGGAAGCAGGCTCGCGCCGCCCACTCGCCTCATGGTGAGCCCACGACAAACGTCTCCACCGTCCACGCACACCAGCAACAGCAGCCGCGCAACTACGCTCCAGCCCAGCCTGAACCCTATGCCCTGAGCGAACCCAACGTCATCGACCACAAGCCGCTCCAGCAAGCACACGTCCCGCAAGCAGATTACTCAGCCGCTGCTGTCAACAACCAAAATGTCGCTGCTCGCGCCGGTGACGCTGCTGCACGAGCCGCGGCAGATCATCACAAAGCACAAGCCGCCGCCAAAGACAAGAAGGGCGCTGCCTACGACCCCCAGGTGCTCGAGCGCATCGTTGCCGAGGAACGCGAGAGCAAGGGCAAGATGCCCAAGTACCCAGGCCTGGACCGATGGATATTGATTGAGAAAATGGGCGACGGCGCCTTTAGCAACGTCTACCGCGCAAAGGACAGCCAGGGCCAATACCCCGAGTGTGCCATCAAGGTCGTCAGAAAGTTTGAGATGAATGCGAACCAGGTGAGTGCACGTCTTTCTTTGATTGCTAGTCTCAGTCGCCAGGCGTCCATGTCCAGTACTTTGGTGTTTATAGCGCGTTTTGTCATCCCTTTGCAACTTGGTGCCAACGTGGTGGTGGCTTAGGGCGACAAACACCTTCATCCGGATGTCAAAAAGGTTCCCAAGACTGTGGAGGTGCGCATCCCACTACTGACTTGCGCGTGCTGGCGGCTGAGATGACACGCATCCCCACCCGTATGTACCTTCCGCTTTGACAGCTGCTAACTCGCTCGCGCAGAGGGCAAACATTCTCAAAGAGGTCCAAATCATGCGGCAATTGGACCATCCCAACATTGTCAAGCTCGTCGACTTTTCCGAGTCGAGACAGTACTACTACATTGTCCTCGAGCTGTGCCCCGGCGGAGAGCTTTTCCACCAAATAGTACGCCTCACGTACTTTAGCGAAAACCTATCGCGTCACGTCATCGTCCAGGTTGCAAAGGCTCTAGAGTACCTGCACGAGGAGGCCGGAGTCGTCCATCGGTTCGTCACGCACCCTGCTTTGTCCCTTGGCTCGCACGACCGTACACTGACGTCATATCCACAGTGACATCAAGCCCGAGAACCTCTTGTTTTACCCAGCACCCTTCGTCCCCACCAAGAACCCCAAGCCCAAGTCTTCTGATGAAGAGGACAAGGTGGACGAGGGCGAGTTTGTCAAGGGTGTTGGTGCTGGTGGCATCGGACTCATCAAGATTGCCGATTTTGGCCTGTCAAAGGTCATCTGGGACAGCCAGACGATGACTCCATGCGGCACCGTTGGTTACACGGCTCCCGAGATCGTCAAGGATGAGCGCTATTCCAAGAGCGTCGACATGTGGGCCCTGGGCTGCGTGCTCTACACGCTCCTGTGTGGCTTCCCTCCCTTTTACGATGAGAGCATCCAGACTCTTACCGAAAAGGTCGCAAGGGGACAGTACACGTTCCTGTCGCCCTGGTGGGACGACATTTCCAAGTCGGCCCAGGACCTCGTGTCACATCTACTGACCGTCGATCCCGAGAAGCGCTATGATATCAAGCAATTCCTCAACCATCCCTGGATCCGCGAGTCTGAGGAAGAGACGCACGCAGCCGCCGATGCGCCCCCGCTAGCGACGCCGCTCCTGAAGCAGCCTTCGGCAGGTCCAAACATCCCGGCCCAACTTGCCTACCTCGACGACATTCCCAGCGCTGGTGGCAGGCGGATGGATTTCCGCTCTCCTGGTGCCGTCAACCTGCGCGAGGTATTTGACGTGAGTTATGCAGTGCACAGGCAAGAGGAGGAAGGCAAGCGCCGCAAAAACTTCAAGCAAGGGTACCGCGGCGCCAATCCCATGAATAGCCTCAACGCTCTCGACGAAGAAGACTTGTACGAAGAGGAGGAGGAAGCTAGCCAGAGTGCACCTTACAACGCCAACGCGACCGACTTGCCCGCCAAGCTGCCAAAGAGCCAGGCTGCCGATGTCAGCGGCATGGAGCAAAAGATGAAAAACACTTCGCTTAGCGCGGCGGCGCAGGCACGGCAGCAGGCAACAAGTGCTGCAGGTCAACGAGGATATGGTCAGCATTCGCCCACCGTAGCAGCCGCTGCAAAGCGCCAGGTCCGCAACAAGGGCCCCTTTGAGCTGAGCCTCGACAACGCGACGCTTCTCGGTAGGCGGCAGCGGAAGCCCGAGCCCAGCAGCTTGCGCGAGCAAGTTGCGGCGACGGGGCCCTGAACAACACTCTGCTAGTCAATACGTTCCTTACACACAACTCCACTCCCTCGTAGCACTTCATCATCGCTTGGATAGATGAAGATCGACTGGCATTCTCAGAATCCGACAGATGCCAATCGGTAGCAAGCGTGCGCATGCGCAAACCAGACGACTGACTTTTCTCTTCTTTCCATCGGAGCGCTCTGGCTCGACTCGGCATTGCCAACACCAGTTCGCGATAGACAACCACATCATCACCATGATATTCAGCCTTTCTACCGGCTTGTCTTCCCGCCTCCTTGTTTGGAGTTTGAGCAGCACGCACGCTTTCCACTACGATGCATCTCACTATCCCACCACCATGGAACGGCAGGGGTTTACGGGGAATGGAACGGAGACACAGCCGCAGAAAATCAAGGAGCAGAAGGGCATGGCAACAATCGAGGAGGATTGATACACCCACTCTTATTTTTCTTGCCCCTTCTTCAAGCAAAGTGCAGCTTCTCATCACACAGTAGTATGGTATGGCTACGGGCAAGGCAAGGACACGGCGCTTTCCTTTGGACTCTTTTTTTTTTTTCCGTCTCTTTTCCCATTCTCTCTGCTTGAGGGGTTTGTAGCGAGTCTCTGTTTTTTTTGTCTCTTCTTTTCCCAGCTTATTTCCCCTTCTTCTTGACTTTCTGTTGCGAGACTACCACAGCGTTTTTACTTGTTGTCATGGAGAAGATGGACCGACAGTGTGCAGGCAAAGAGAGAAGTGGAAAGGTGCGCGATGCGAAACGGTCAGTAGTACGTAGGCAAATAGGAAGAGTGATGGGCCATGGAAAGTGGTTTGAAACCCGCATCGTCACCGACGCGATATGGAAACTTGTGATGATGTACCTGTACACGAGTTCGCGTACCGAATTGCCTGTTTGGCACCAACGGCAGTAAAAGTGACGCGCAGCAGACGGGGGATTTGTCAGATGCGGGGTTGCTTGCTTGCTTGCCCCGGGGGCCTTGTCGCAGAGGTAGGTAATGTATCTGCTAGTTGTCCACAGATTGTCTCAGATGTCTTTGGTGCGTTCAATGGAAAGGATGAGGACAGCGGCGACATGGATGACGCCATTGGCGTAATTGGGCTAGGTGCTCGAAGTCGTGGTGCAATTGACTCTATTAGGTTCGGGACGGGACGGACGAGAGCTTGGGTGGTGCGTGCGTGCGGTGGGAAAAAGATATATACCAGACTTCCCATCTTTCCCAACTCTTATTGGTCCTTTGATGCTTGAACTGGTTCGTCCATACAACCTTGTCATTGATCTTTTCATCTTCTGGCTACATAGGTACATCACCGCTTAAAAGGTACCAATCAATCCAGCTCGCGCACGGTTTTTCATCGCAGCACAAAGACAAAGGCAGACGACGAGCATCTAGACGTCGACTCTGACCAAACGAACACTTTGCTCCAATTTTTTATCGCCACCACCTACCATCAACGCGTACCTACGACGCTCCAAGACGTCTCCAAACACAACCACCAGCCGTCGACCCTCCGGTCTCGCACTCTCGCACTCTCTCCCGCTCCTCCTCGCCCTCGCCATCGCCATCGCAGCTTTCCTCGCCACCACCCCACCAACAACCACAACCATGACCACATCCTCCCTCTTCAGCCGGCTCATGCGGCCCTTCAGCAGCAGCGGCGGCTCGCTGCGCGTCGTGGAAAACGGCTCCGGCGGTGGCGCTGCTTCTGCGGATGGCGCAAAGTACGAAACGGCCACGGTCGCGGCCGGCTGCTTCTGGGGCGTCGAGCACAAGTACCGCAAGACGTTTGGGGGTGGAAAGGGCGTTGTCGATGCCAAGGTCGGGTATACGGGGGGAGAGACGGAGGGGCCGAGCTACAGGGCTGTTTGTGGGGGAAGGACGGGTCGTGAGTTTTTCCCTTGCTTCTTCTTGGGCTTTTCTTTTGGTTTGGAGGTGGAGCTTGTTGTTGTTGTCTATACTAACGAATGATCCTGCGCAGACGCCGAAGCCCTCCGCCTCACCTTCGACCCCTCCCTGACCTCGTACCGCACGCTGCTCGAATACTTCTACAAAATCCACGACCCAACCACCATGAACGCGCAAGGGCCCGACACGGGCCCGCAGTACCGCTCCGCCATCTTCTACCACTCGCCCGAGCAAGAGAAGATCGCGCGCGACGTTACCGAGCGCGCGAATCGCGAGTGGTGGAACGGCAAGATTGTGACGGAGATTCTGCCCGCGGGCAAGTGGTGGGATGCCGAGACGTACCATCAGCTGTATTTGGATAAGAATCCGGGGGGCTATGAGTGTCCGACGCATTTTGACAGGCGGTTGGCGCCATTGAGTAGGCCCGAGGGGGAGGGGAAGTTGTGAAGACGTCACTCGGTGCGGTGATGGTGATGTGAAATGAATAGGGTTTTTTGATTCTGGGGGGCATGAAGAATCAAGGGTATTTTTTTTTTTTTTTTGCAAATGAAGATGGATTTCAAGTTCACTTTGATGATGAGCGCAAGTACGCTGTGACGACCAACTACATCGACGTTTGCGTGCTGGCCGCAGGCAGGCAGGCATTGAAGAGGACGACGGTCAACCACACGGATTTTTTCAATTTCATGGTACATATGTATCCACCTAGGCAAACGTGAGGTGGCATCCAGACGCAGCCCCAGCCCCAGCCCCTCCTTCTTGACCAAAGTCTGTCCTTCTCCTTCTTCCCCTTCTTCCCTCGCATCCACCCATGGATCTTCCCCCTTCACGACGGCGGCAACGTCTCAAACGTCTCAGCAACCTCCCTCTCCCAGGCCCAGCGCACCTTGCCAAAGATCTCCGCGGCCGGCTCAAATTTCTCCCCTCCCTCCAGCAAGCCCGTCCGGACGACAATCTTGTCGTCGCCCATGACGGTCTGGTGGTGGAAGGGGTGGGTCGTGCAGTTGGCGCAGTAGTAGCAGTGCACCGCGTTGCCGCTCTCGCCCGTGTACGTGTACTTCTTGAGTGCCGACTCGCCGGATGTGAAGGTCAGGGCGGAGCGTGGGATGATTTGATTGAGCGTGTAGGTGCCCCCGCTGAGGGACTTGCACGTGTTGCAGTGGCTAGGGGAGAGGGGGGTGCGTTAGTGGGGGTGTGGATGGTTGGAGGGGGGAAGAGGGGAGAGGGAGGAGCTACCAAAGAATGTGCTTGGCCTGGTCCGGCTCCAGCTTAACATCCCACTGCGTCTGGCCGCAGGTGCACTTGCCGTGGTACGTCGTCATGATGGCTGCTACGATGGAGGCTGAAGTTGTCATAAATGTTTGGTGTTGAGAAAGTAGGCACGCCAAAACAAGACGGGCGGCGCCTCCTCACTTTATCAATGGATGGGCTAGGCTGCCTTCGGGTCCCCTTGCTGCTGATGATGATGTGGTGGTGGGTGCTGCGCTGTCCACTCGCTGCAGACCGAGCCCGATGGTGTGGCTCGGGTTGTGCTTGTGTGTGAGCTGCACGCGCGGGAGGGGAGATGGTGGGCAGGGTACGAAAACGGCGGGCAATGTGGACTGATTGGATGGCGGTGGACGAGCACACGGCAGCCAATGGATCAGATAGATTTGATCTTTTCTTTCAAGCGGAGGGAGGGGCCAAAGGTTGTTATAGACAAAGACTGCGATCAACCCCGCTGCTGCCTCCATACATGCGCAGCTAGTTGTCCCTCGTCCTCGTGTGCCTTGACTTGTCCTCGATTGATGACTATTGCGAGCTATGATTTCTGCGGACCCGCTGGATGTGCAGGTGAAATGCAAATGCAGACTGAGAGGCGCAAATGTTTCCAAATACTCGACATTGACAAGCCCCGCGATGATGTCAGACGCGGTGCGGGGCAGCTACCTACATGTACCCAGCTGGTACGCCAATCGACTGACGGATGCAAGGGCCCTTGACGGCACCGATAACGACCTCACTCCTCAATTACAAATTCCGCATCTTCTCGTATTTCTTTTGGGGAACACAGCTAAGCAGCCCCCTCTTTTTTCTCCTACCTCCATGTCTGCGTATACTCGGACGCAATTCCAATCCCGGATTCCAAATCTTCAAGTGGCATATGAGTGCAAACCTACATATTCAATGTAGCAGACTCTGGTAAACACCAGCCAGCAAGCCATTCAAACGTGACTTCTCGACATGTACCTACTCACCCTCCAGCATTTTCCCCTCTCACCAGCCCCATCTACTCCTCCAACCACGCCTGCACAACGCCCCTCAAGCCGTCTCGCATCCACTCGTCATCCACACTCGCCTCCGCATCAAACCCATGCCCGCCCTCCCTCACAGCCAACACAAACCGCACCTCCCCATCCCTCTCCCTCACCAGCCGCTCAAACGCCCTACTCCCCTCAACCGGCACCACATCATCACCAGCACCATGCGCCACAAAAAGCCCACCGCGCGGCAACCGTGCCCCGTCCTCGACCGCCTCAAACGGCACCCACGCCCTCTGGTCGGCTGGGAACAGCTCACTGCAGATCCCGTTTTGCGGCACGCAGAACATCAGCTCGAAGCGCTCGCAGCGCGGGTCGGCGCTGATGACGCCGGGTTTGTCGCCCGAGCGGACGGCCGCGACGTGCGCGTCGTACAGCGCGCGCGGCTGCATGGGGAGCCCGAACATGGGTTTGGCGTAGCTGGTGCTGAAGTGCGCGCTGCGGATGTCGAGCATGGGGTAGGCGGCGGTGGCGGAGCTGGGGGAGGGGGAGAAGGGGGTGCGGTCAGTAATGTACATGTAGGGGGTGGGTTGGCCAGGGGTACATGTAGGGAGGGGGGTTGGTATTGGACGCACTCACCGAATCTCATCCGGATGCCGCAGCGCCAGCATGACGCTCAAGTAGCCGCCCGCGCTATCCCCCGCCGTCATGACCCTGCGCGTATCCACCGTCACGCGCCCTTTCGTCTCGTGCTCCACAAACCGCGCCAACCCCCCCTCCTCCTCCCCTTCCCCCTTCACCCACCTCCACACGTCCTCGACGTCCGCCAGCACGTCGCCGACGCTCGCTTCCGGCAGCAACCGGTAGTTGGGCGAGACGATGACGGCGCCCTCGCGCTCGGCCAGCTGCAGCATCCACGGCGCGAAGAAGGCCGGGAAGAGGCTGGAGGCGCCGACGAGGCCGCCGCCGTGGAAGCGGACGAGGAGGGGGCGAGGCGGGGAGGGCGAGGTGAGCAGGGATTTGGGGATGAGGACGTCGGCCGTGATGGCGTGCGAGCCGACGGTCTTGTAGGGCGTCGTGTGGATGGAAAAATCGGAGAAGCGCGACAAGTCGTCGGGGTCGAAGGGCAAGGGCATGATGGTGCGTGGGAGGGAGGGAGGGGGGAAAAGCAGCTGTGGCGATGGGATGGGATTGGATGGAAAGAGGACACGGCTGTCTTTTGTTGGTCTGAACTTATAGAAGAGCAGTTTGAACAGAACCACGCACCCCACGCGTCCATCCGCGTCTTCTTAAGAAGGCGCCTCTGCACCTCGCGTCGTGGATCTATGTCTGTGCAGGTGGAGGTATGACGAAACCCTCCTTCACACAACCTTAATTGCAGACTCCCGAAACCGATAGCGAAGGCGGATTCTGTAGAATCATGCCGTGGTGTGAGTCACTGCCCACAAATCCTCCAAACTTCAAAATTAAGGCTGTTTGCTGGGGAGCTTGTTTTAGGACATAGCAGGTAAATATATAATTCTTACGAAAACAGACACAATGTAGGCACACGTGATTGGTCTATATACTAAATACTTGCTAGTCTAACAGCAACCGGGCTACTATAGAGCTGCGTTTTAGCTATTAGTTAATACCTAGAAGAAAAAAGACAGCAGCTCTCCACAAGTGTCAGGATTCGACACTGCACAATAACAATCAACCATCCCACTTCCCAACACCATTCCAATGACCTCGTGTCCCGGGCCGCCCTGCCGCCATCTGGATCTGGATCCGTGCTGCATCATGTTTGAAACTACATCACACAGCTAACCACTCACACCCACCAAACCTCGGCACTGTGCGGGCCTACTGCCAAGTAGGTTGAAACCGCCACGCGAAACCGATGGCGAGGAGGAACTGCCGAACCATGCCGTCGTTCTGTGGAGTGTGAGTCACCCCATTGAAGACTGCTATACTTTAGAATTGAGGTGCATTGCGGAGGAAGACGTGCAGCGTTCATTTCTCGGCTGGTGGCTTGCCGACGGGAGCATAAGTTGGCATTTTTCGTATTCGCTGGCCGGAAATTCACATGGCAACCTATTACGCATGGAGCTGGCGCCAAGTACATAGGTTGGGCAAGGAGGAGCTGGTTGTGATTTGGCGGACGACAAGCAGTCAACAGTCCGACCCCTCAAAACGAGCAGCGCACCAAGGAAAAGTCGGAGGCGTAGAGGGTGTCTGGGGGAGACACGGAAGCAATTTCGCAGCAAATGCCAAATGGAGAGCTCGCGAAAGTGACAGACAGACAGCAGTAACAGCAACAAATGTGGTATCTTGCCAACAAAAGTGAAGAGAAAACGCTACAACACATGCAGCCCACCACACCGGTGGAAGATGCAACCAAGATGCATACCCATGCCCATGCCCAGAAACGTCCAAAAATGCGCGCAGCCCCAAAGACGAGGGGAGCAGATTCACCGCCGGCGCCTTCTCCCTTCTATCCTTTTTAGTAGTCTTTTGACCAACAACGACAAACATCAACATCATCATCGACCGGCAACGCCACCGCGGGCAGCCGTTGCACGAAGCAGCAGCGCCAGGGCGCCCATTCGCCCCTGGTGCCCCCTATCTCTTGAACATCTTCATCTCGAGCATGCGCAGCGGGACGTACGAGACAAACGCGAAGAGGAAGCCGAGTTCGAAACCAACGTCTCCACCGATCCCGGGCAGGCCGGCGTGTTTGGCGATGGGGCCGACGAACCAGGTCTGCGACATGCCGGTGACCATGCCGACGACGCCGAAGCAGAAGGCGGCGATGGCAGCGATGCCCGGGGGCAGCTCACCTGGCTTGTCGTAGTGCTCGGGGTTGTAGCCACCAATGCCGCGCTTGAAGATGAAGTGGTCCGACACGGCGATGCCTTCGTAAATTGCAAGCCAGTACCCGATGAAGTTCATGAAGTTTTCTGAGGTCGTTCGTCAGCAGGCTTCGTTGAAAATATGAATGCAAGGTACTCACCAAGGACAATGTTGAAGTGAGAGTAGCCGGGGATGGCAATCGCAATGTACACGCCAGTACCAACACCGGTCCAGATCCAACGGGGAACGTGGGTAGTCCAGCGGGCAAAGACCTGGACGGTCAGGGCAATCGAGTAAATGTTTGGGCAGTTGTTGGCAATGATGGACAAGGCCAGGATGACGAGGCAGAAATCGCCGAACCGGCCCATCTTGTAGGTAACGACGGCAGCGAGCAGACCACCAGTGCCGGAGCTTTCGTATCCAGTTGCGTAGCGGTTGTCACCGCCGTTCATAGCGGTAGCAGAGTAAATGGCGATTCCGAGCATCTGGGTGAAGAGGAGAGGAAAGATCAGACCGAGGTAGGTGCTGAGAAAGACCTTGCGACGGCTCTGGTTGCTCGGCTGGTAGACGGTGTAGTCGGCGGCGTAACTGGCCCAGCCAGTCGCAAATCCGTAGACTGTGCAGCCAAACGACAGGACACCACCGAGCTCCGATGTTCCGACTCCCATGGGAATGGCCTGAAAGTCGCCACTGTGGGCAAATACACCGAGGGTAATGAGGAACACGATGAAGGTCGGGATCCAAGACCAGAATTCGTAGGCGTGGACAATCTTGTAACCAAACAGGGTGACGAGGAAGGTGCAGATGGCAATGATGACAATGCCAGCCCAACCAGGGACGTCATTGTTCACGGCGTGAATCAGCTGAGCACCGACGATGGAGTTGACGGAAGACCAGCCCATGCAAGCCAGGACGTTGAAGCAAGCGACTGACACCACGTAAGTCTGAGAAATTGTAGAGGGCAGTCAGGGTTCTTACTGAGCTTGACTCCATACCAGCCAAACCAGAAACGGGAGAGGACCATCTGACGGAGACCAAAGATGGGGCCAAAGCCAGAGAACCAGCAGACTGGAATGATGCCGAGGAGGTTGAAGAAGAGGCAAACCAACATGGCATCGGCGACGCCCAGTTCAAAAAGCTCCGTTCCCAGGATACCAATGGCAAAGGACGAAACGACCATGTTTGCAGAGAGCCACTGATGCCCCATTAGCAGGTGGGCGAGAGGACTGTTGGTCCGTGGGCCATTACCATAGTTCCAACGTTCAGCAAAGAGGTGTCGGTGCGCTCATTTTCAGGCACGCGCTCAATACCTCTCTGCTCAATGTTGAGCTTGCCGGCCAGCCTCTGCATGCGTGCGTAGAGGCTGTCACCATATTCGAAGCTCTCGCCAGGTACGGCATTGCCGTCGACGGTGTAGACGGGGGCGCCGTGCCTGTTGGAAGAGTCTGAGCCCACTTCGGCTTCGGCGGCCGACTTCTCGACGTCGTGGAAGCCCATGGCGCGACGCGAGTGACGCGAGGTCGCGAGGAAAATTAGTGTCGAGGGCTAGCTAAAGCTCCGCGAAGGAGTTTGATCTTCAGCAGCCGGAGGGAGGTGGCCAGGCAGGGAACCGGGGAATTGGGGACGCGGGAGCAAGAACCAGGGAAGCAACAAAAGTCGGCAGGGCCATGATTAAAATAATAAAAAGCGATTGACGGGGTTCGCGTGCAGCTTGCAGCGAGCAAAGGGTGCAGAAGCGGATCCAATTTTTGCAAGTCCCAATCGAAGGCAATGATAAGGTAAGGCCGAAAGCCCGACCCTGGATCAGCAAATTAGCGTCTGTCAGCTCACCGTCCTGGGGCCAGCAGTCGGTCCTGCAAAAGCCTGCAAAGCAAACAAGGCCGGTCGCCACGCGCCACTCGCGCTGCCTGCGTCTCAACATCGACATGCCGCCGCGACTTGCCAGGGTCATGGTTACGATAGGCGCACTCTTGGCTGCCACAAAGGGCAACTGTCCACGGGGAGGCGAAGAGCGGTGGATCTCGACTTTGTCCAAAAGTCGTGTGATAAGCCTTGTGCGGCGTACAGCATTTTGATGTTTGACGCTTTGGCGTAAACGGCAGGCCGAGCCTACCCGACCGAAACCTAAATTGCCAGAACTGCTCGGAGTCAGTACCAAGCAACGGGAATTTGATTGACTGGCCGGGATCCATGACAAGTTTGATCCAACCTCACGCCTGCTGCATCACACGCAGGAGCTTCACTTTTCGAACTCGACGCCTCCCCCTCTTCCGGCAAGTGGGAGCAATCGCAGATCAGTGGGACGGCATGCGAGGAGCGGGCCCGGCCGACGCTCCCCATAAGCTGCACGCCTATCGCCATTGCTATTCCAATGGGTGACGCAAGGCCGTCTCCAGAGTCCAGATGCTGTAGATATCGTTCTTCGGGGCTGACCGACAGCAAGGAACACTGGCAACACAACGCTATTCTCGCCGCCGGCCACGTGCACAGACATGCCGACTTCCCCAGACTTCCAAGCTCCTGGGACTGCAAACACAGTGGGGTTGATTCTGTCCACCTCCGCATTGGTGGTCATGGCTGCTCCCCAGAAGTTTTGGACATGCAGTCTGCACACTCACCCCGCTCGCAGCAGTGCGATCGTCAGGGCAGCCGCTGTCCAGTCTGCTCCCCGCGAGCCATGATTGGGCGCCTGGAGTAGCATCCTGGCGCGGACTGTGTCACTGCAGATCGTCTGGGGAACGGCGCGGTGTTGATGACTCGTGGTGGTTGCTGTGCCTGCGTAGCAGACTATGAAATCACACCGGGGAGCTGCGTGACGTGCCGGCCGTTTCGCAATGTCGAAATCCCGGACTAGATCTTCACCAGGTACAAGGGAACAGCAGCCCGTGGTTGCAGCTCCAGTCGGGTCAATGCCGTGCGAGTGTGGTCATGTTCGATGTTTGTGGACTAGATGGATGAGATGATTGGAGAATAGATTCAGGTATGTCGAAATCTTGACACTTCGATCGGGCAGCATCTCAGTAAGACGTCGCTGGGAGGTAGCTGAAGATTTCTCGTATTGCTATTCTTGCATGGTCTGTGGAGCGCTAACTTAGCGGCTTGAAAGTCAGATGAACAACAAAAACTTCAATGACGGAGAGGTTGGTAGAGCTGAAGAAACTTGGCCAAGCGGAGAGATTGCATAACAAAGATCCCTGTTGTAGTCGAGAGATCCTAGGCTGAATGTAACGCAGAGTAAGGCTGTGAGTTTCAATAAAGCAAAAGTACCATTTCAACCATCTGCAA
This sequence comes from Phyllosticta capitalensis, assembly GCF_038381095.1. NCBI lineage: Eukaryota > Fungi > Ascomycota > Dothideomycetes > Botryosphaeriales > Phyllostictaceae > Phyllosticta > Phyllosticta capitalensis. Next base: position 2,822,276 of record NW_027117442.1, on the reverse strand, counting down.
GGTAGAAGGCAAAGGAGCGTCATCGTGATCGCGAAAAGTCTTGGACAGAAAGACCGGTGAGATGTTGTCTTGATGTTCGTCTGGTTATTCAGCAGCGACAGGATTGGCGGGGCAGTACTGGAAGCCAATGTCTCACCGCCTTGAGCACGGACCCCCGCTGCTGAATTTCATGGATGGCAACCAAAGAATCGCGTCGCATCTTTGACTCTTCGATTCAACCGCGTTCAACGACCACCGCCCTCGACCTCACCTCGCAACCCTCTCCATGGTCGACAGATAGCCCCGACAGACTGCCTGGACTCCGTCGAACGAGAATCACACCTTCAACATGACGAGCAAAAAGGACCTACTCTACGAAAAGTGCGCCGAGAGCGAGCCGGGCCACATTTTCTACCAAGAAGACCTCGCGAGATTGGAAGTTGCCAAGGATGTCGAGGAGCTTGTCACGCTCTGCCAGCAGCTGGTGGACTCGCACCTATTCGAGCTGCTCGAGTCGGGCCAAAATTCATATGACCGGACGCTCTGCTGGCGGCTGCGGACGCGCGAAGATGCGAACAAGTAAGAGCAGAGTCCAGCACCGCAGTAAAATGAAGCAAACATGCTGACCCATTGATGCGCCGCAGACTCCGGGGCATGGAAGCGAACGAGCGCGTCGTATACTCGCACATTTCCTCGACCGGCGACCAAGGCATGTGGACGCGCACGATCAAGGCCAAGACCAACTTCCACCAGACGGTCATCAACAAGGCGCTCAAGTCGCTCGAGGGCAAGCGGCTGGTCAAGAGCATCACGAGCGTCAAGAACCCCGGCCGCAAGATTTACATGCTGGCGCACCTGACGCCCGCCGAAGACGTCTCGGGAGGCTCGTGGCACACGGACGGCGAGCTCGACGTCGAGTTCATCGAGACGATTGCTGCCGTCGTTGTGCAGTTTGTCGAGGGCATGAGCTGGGTCGAGCAACCTCGCCCCGCCGTGTCCAAGGACGCCATTGCGCGCAAGAAGGAGGCCGCCGCCGCCCGCAGACACGACCCTACCGCCGACCCGCCCAAGTACAAACCACCCACTGGCCAGCACGGCCGCGTGCTCGTCCCCCATCCTCCCGGCTACCGCAACTACCCCACCGCGACGACCATTCTCGATTTCATCAGCAAGAGCGGCGTCATCGAAGGTGTCGTCATTCGCGAGATGGATCTGCGCATGCTGCTGGACAATCTGGTGTTTGACGGACGGCTGGAGCGCATCGGCGCCATGGGCTACAGGAGCACGAGGTGTGCGCCCGAGGACGAGGAGCCGTGGGGCAACGGTCTCACCCAGGCGCCTTGCGGACGGTGCCCGGTCTTCAACCTATGCGAAGAGGGCGGCCCCGTCAGCGCGAGCAATTGCGTCTACTTTGAAGAGTGGCTGACCATGTGAGCGGTGACTGTCCGTTCGCTCTCCTTTGATGGCGTGCGTGGAATTGGCTGGTTTTTGAAGAGGGTGGAATCATTTTGCATAGCGACGGCGTTTGGGCTTGGGCGGTATCATCTCTGGACGAGAGGAAAAGTCTTCATCAACAATCGGGTTCTGCCAAAAAGGGAAATATACCACAGCCGGCTTGCCAATCAGTGGGCTCGGCTTGCTTGCTTGCTTTCTTTTTTTGCGGAAGGTTTTTTCTTGTTCTAGAATTACTCACAACCTTTCCAATATCCTCTGAACAACCCAATTGAAAAAAAGGTGGCACACTTTGGTCATACAGCAAGCCGAGTCGTTCGTGAAAAACGAGCACCCCAAACGCCAGATGACCGGGGCAAAAAATCTCAAAACTACAAAGTTCGAAAAGGGGGCAAAGACGCCCAAGCCCCTGCTGGGCCTATAGCATCGATCTACACGCCGCAAATGTCACACCTCTTGTGCCTCTTAAAGTCATGCTGGTAGTGGTCGAGGTGGTCCTCCCAGCCGTGCTCGTCGTCATGGCTGGGCACCTCTCCCATCCAGTTGACCGCCTGGCCCAGGGCATTGACGAAGCTGGTGCCCTTGGCCTGGAGCTCCTTGGTGACGGCCTCAACGTCGACGTCCAGGTAGTTGCGGAGGAAGTCGCCGACCTCGGTGTTTTCGTGGTTGCCGACGAGCGGCGCCGCGGCCTTGGGGGACGAGGCAAAGATGTTGACGTCGGCAGCTGGGAGTCGTTGTCAGCAACGGCAATTGGTGCGTGGGGACAGAGGGTTGACTTACCAGAGTGGCCATGCGTGCTCCATCCGATCTGGCTGCGTCGACTGACCATGTCCGCAAAGGTGTAAGGGGCTAGGGCTGGGTTGTTGACGAGGCTCTTGACTTCGCTGTCATCAGCGTCTTCAATCCCGAGACCCTTCTTGAGATTTTCCCGGACCCATGCCTCAATGGCGGGCTTCTTGGGTTGACCAGACAGGAACTTGTTGTAGTTCAGGCTGATGCGCTCCGCCGAGTGAGACGTGTTGGAGAGGACACCAGGGTACCAGAGATACTCGGGGTAGGTGGAATGAAGTTCTGCAGGAGTCGGTTAGCTACCTAAGCGTGCCATTGCCATGCAAGGGTCAGGAACATACGGCGGGCAGTAGCGAGGCCTCCGGTCTCGTGGTCGCTCGTGCTGACCATGACGCCCTGAGTGTCATCCCTTTCGAGGAATTCCAGCACGCTAGCAAAGGCCTTGTCGTACGCCAGTACTTCGTGTACCTGAGCCGCAGGGTCGTTGGCGTGGCCGGCGTGGTCAATTCGGCTGCCCTCAATCATCAAGAAGAATCCCTTGTCGCTGTCCCTGGTGGCGTCGCTCAATGCCTTCATGGCCGTCCTGGCCATCTCGTCCAAAGATGGGTAGATGTCTGCTTCATTGCGGCGATCAATTTCGTAGGGAATGTCCGTTCCAGCAAACAGTCCCAGGAGAGGAAGCTTGACGGCATCACCCATCTTGAGTCCATCAAATCCGTTTCTGCTGTCGACGTAGTCAAAGCCCTGCTCTTTCGCATACGCAACGATGTCCCTATCGTCATCACGGCAGGATCCTTCGGTCGAGTTCGGGAGGAAGTGGCATCTCCCGCCACCCAACATCAGGTCCACCACGCGACCGAGCGGGTAGTCTCCAACCATTTGTTCAGCAATCCTGTCTTCCTCCGAACGCATGTTCACGTGCGCCGCAAAGCAGGCGGGCGTAGCGTCTGTAATCCGCGTCGTAACGACAAGTCCAGTCATGTATCCAGCCTTCTTCGCCGCCTCCAGCACAGTGCCGCAGGGCTGGTGGTCTGGCAGCATGGATATCGCTCCATTGTAACTCTTGTGTCCGCATGAGAAAGCAGTCGCTCCAGCAGCGCTATCCGTGACCAAGCTGCTCGAGCTTCGGGTCCTCGACTGTCCGATCAAGTGTCCGTCGAGGATGAGGGTGTTGTCCCAGGGCTCCGCATGTTCATATTGCTTGAAACTCCGGGTTAGACTCAGACTAGTCGGTCCCATGCCATCCGACACCATGAATATAAGATTCCGCTTGCCGTCCGGCAATGGCGTTGGTGCCGCCGTGGTTCGCTCCTTTTGGACGACAACGGCGAGGATGATGACGATGGTTGTGGCGAGAAGGGCCCAGACAAAGAGGCCAACCTCTCGAATCTTTTGCCATTTGCTGTGCGGGGGTTCGTACTTCTGCGTGTGCTCTCCGGTAAGCAGAGCATCCTCTTCGGCCAGACCACGGTCGTTGGTATGCTCGGAGGAGGCACGGCGTTGCTCGAATAGCGGGCGCGCCATGGTGGAGGTGGTCGCGAATGTCGCGCGTGAGTGATGACAGGCTCACTGGCGATGGAATCGAATGCTCGCAGGTAGGACAGGTTCGTAAACGTCTTTAGCGTGGATCCATAGAGAGTTGCGGAGTGGTTGGTTTGAAGGAATGCTGCGGAGCGACGTCGATCATCCCCAGCCTTGGCGGTCAGCTGCCCCCAGACACACACCATCTAGGACGAGCATCTTGCGGTCACGCAACTCCCATAGCAAATGGAGGACCAAGGATTTTACTTTCTTACAGATGCACATGCTGACCCTCTACAGGAGCAAAATGTGGCTCATACCAAGTACCTGTACCTGGCTACGCAGCGGTGTAGATAAAATAGCACCTGGTAGTCCTCTCCCCTGCAACCAGAAACGAGCCAGAACTGATCCCGGTGTCCCTCACGCCCCACAAATATCTCTGCTTTGACAAGAAGCTTGAACGACCAGAAGAAAGAATTGGAGACAAGCGGAGCCAATTGCGCATTCACCGCTTCAGGTACTGCTACTTCCAGTCAAGACCCCGCCCAAGACACTAACTAATCAGGGGACAGAGATGTGCAAAAAGACGGAATATCAGTATGCCTGCAGACACATTGAAGCTCACGTCGAAATCTGCAAACACAAATGCTACATCAAACAGCATCGACAAAAGAAAAAGGGCCGGAAAAACGTCATCCAAATTGACCTCTACTCGGAAACGCCCCAAGTAACTAGTTCAAACTCTTGGCTCTACTTTGGCAGGCCAGTGACATGGATCCAAGCAAATCTGGCCAGTAAGAAACAAGAGATGGTCGTGGACCGATTGGTGATACGATACGACGAATGTTACGACTGCTTGGGAGACTTTATTGAGATTCAACCGCGAGCACGACCAAGAATCCTGACGATCATGTAACCAAGGTCATGGGAGCGAGGATCCCGGAGCGGATTGGCAACGGTGTCGCATGTCTGCATTTCGGATTTGAGCGTTTGTTCTAACGATTAGCGCTTTTCGGGAAACACAATTGGGAACGTTTTATATGAAGCAAGATTTGATCGTTATGGCGTTAGCCATTGGCCGTGTTTGGCTCTATCCTGTCCGGCGCCCCATGCTAGAAATCAAGCAAGAAGGAATCGTCATCTACAACTCGTCGTCAATCTCCATCTCCCCATTGACTGCACCATTTGCGCCGCCGTTCTTGGGGAGACAGGCCTCCTTGTCGATCATCTGTCGCGACACAGCCACGATGTTGTCCTCGATGAGCTGTTGGCCGACATCTTCAATGTCTGGGGAATAATGTTAGCAATCGCCCAGTCGAATATAGCACGGATACGCACGTTTCTTGGGGTCCACCTTGCCCACGTATCTTGTCTTGAGCTGGTCCTTGGACAACTCCGTCTCCTCCTTGACCCTCTTCTCATAGCCCTCTGCCAAGCCGACCAGCTTTTGCAGCTTGTCGACGTTTCTCTCGCCCTCTTGCTTGAAGTCCGCCATCTGGAGAGCCTCTGTCCAGACATGCTTGTGCAAGTTCATCAACATGTTCTCCTCCAGGCCAGTCTTCCTGTAGTTTATGCCTATGCTGTAGTAGTGTCTGTTCAGGCCGTGGATGAGCGCTTGGATCGAGGGCTTGTTCAGGTGGCCGAGGTTAGACGTGGTTTGGCGGGGCTCGTGGCCCATCATCAGGGTCTGGGCGCTGATGAGGCGGAACGCGTCAATGACGACCTTGCCCTTGACGGACTGGATGGGATCTACAACGACAGCGACGGCGCGGGGAGTGAGTTGTTCGAAAGACTGCTGGGTGTTGATATCGACGCTGGAAAGCCAGCAGCCGAAACCCGGGTGCGAGTGGTACCATCCGACGACGGTCTCCGGCCTGCGAGAAGCTGTCAGTTCCGCAACTACCTTTACCCCATGGCCCTGCTCACCGTCCCGTTTGCCTCAGCATGTCCATCATCTTGGTTTGGAACACAGGATCCACGGCCTCGACACTGACGCCAGTACCACTCTGGGGCATGGCAAACACGTCCACAACTCTGACGGTGTAGTCATCGACAAACTCTCCCAGCATCAGCCCCATGACTTCCATGGGTACACCGGCGCGTCCGTGCCGAAGCATCTTGAGGAGTGCGAGGGAGGAAATGTAGACGGTCTCGGAGTTGTCGATGAGGTTGGTATCCTGCCGTCATCATCAGCACAATCCGAGATAGCGCAACTTGTAGTGAGGCAACGCGCGCACAAAGTACCAATCCGCGTACCACCCGTGAGGGTACGGGAAGGGTTCCATCGTTTCAGAGACTCTGGGCGATCGCAGAGGAAGCATACCTGAGCTGGGCCGGCATCACGCATGCCCTGCGCGGCGGCCAGCATCCGGTTTAGTCGGTCCATGTTGATGAAGCTATTTGTGGGTCGATATTACGAGAGAGGCAGGTCGAGCAAGCGGAGATTAAAGAAGCGGGGGAGATGAGAGGATCTTGGCGGTGATGACCAGAGAAGATCTGGCGTTGCGATGTGAAGATTGAGTGCGGTTGGTGGAGGTCGTGGTAGCTCCAAGCTCTCAGGTACGGATACAGAGCGGCAAGAGGCGGCGGCGGCGGTCGGGAGTGGTTTTCGCCGACGCGCCCCTGCCACTGCTAACCTTACCGCCCGCCAACCTGAGGCTAGGGCCTTCTGATGTAGGCGCATGTTCGCGTCCAAAGTTCCAGATCACTTTGCTTCGTCTCTTGACAAGGGCGTCTTTTGGAGCTCCAAAAGCATCTCTCCTACCTTTTATCTCCCTCTCTTTTTGCACACCCGCTAATCGCAATCATGGTGGGCTCCGGTCCTCCGTTGGACGAGTTCAACACCAACGGAAGCTCCCAGCCCAAGAAGGTCGCTTACTTCTACGATTCGGATGTTGGGAACTATGCCTATGTTGCGGGCCATCCCATGAAACCACACCGCATACGCGTCACTCACAGCCTGATTATGAACTATGGCTTGTACAAGAAGCTCGAGATTTATGTCAGTGTTCCTGTCCATGGCTGATACACGAGAACTTGCTAACGATCGCGACAGCGCGCCAAACCTGCCTCCAAGTTCGAAATGACCCAATTCCACACTGACGAGTACGTGGACTTTCTGCAAAAAGTCACGCCCGACAACATGGACAACTTTTCAAAAGAACAAAGTCGCTTCAACGTGGGAGACGATTGTCCAGTCTTTGACGGCCTGTTCGAGTACTGCGGTATCAGCGCGGGCGGCAGCATGGAGGGCGCTGCTAGGCTGAACCGGGGCAAGTGCGATGTGGCCGTCAACTGGGCGGGCGGTCTCCACCACGCGAAAAAGAGTGAAGCCAGCGGCTTTTGTTACGTGAATGGTACGTATGCTCTTCAGCGGTTGAAATTATAACATTTACTAATCTTCGTAGACATTGTTCTTGGAATCATTGAGCTCCTCCGTTTCAAGCAGCGCGTCCTCTACATTGACATTGATGTACACCACGGCGACGGTGTCGAAGAAGCCTTTTATACGACCGATCGCGTGATGACCGTGTCTTTCCACAAGTACGGCGAGTACTTCCCGGGAACTGGCGAGCTTCGCGATATTGGTGTTGGCAATGGCAAATATTATGCCGTCAACTTTCCCCTCCGCGACGGCATTACGGACGAGACGTACAAGAGCATCTTTGAGCCAGTTATCAAAGCGGTGATGGACTGGTACAGGCCTGAGGCAGTCGTCCTGCAGTGTGGCGGAGACAGTCTGTCTGGTGATAGGTTGGGTGCGTTCAACCTGAGCATGAAGGGACACGCAAACTGCGTTCGCTTTGTCAAGGGCTTCAATTTGCCAGTATTGGTTCTTGGAGGTGGTGGTTACACAATGCGCAATGTTGCGCGGACGTGGGCATTCGAGACGGGCCAACTCGTTGGTTCAGAATTAGGCTCTGAACTCCCATTCAACGACTACTACGAAGTAAGTGGCCGCACAGATCGTTTGAGGAAATGCTAATTGGCGCAGTACTTTGGACCCGACTACCAACTAGATGTCCGCCCTTCGAACATGGATAATGCCAATTCGCCCGAGTACCTCGACAAGATTCGCTCCCAGGTTATTGAGAACATCAAGCGCACCGCATTTGCACCGTCCGTTCAAATGACCGATGTCCCCCGCTCGCCACTGATGCCTGGCATGGACGACGAGGCCGAGGATGAGATGAATGATCTTGATGAGGACGAAAATCCAGATGTCAGGTACACCCAGCACCGATGGGACAAGCGCGTTGAGAAGGAGGGTGAGCTCAGCGAGAGTGAAGACGAAGGGGAGAATGAGCGGCAAGGAGTGCGGAAGCAGCCTGGCAAGAAGCGCCGGATGAACATCATGGACTATCCCAACGCTCACGCCGATGACGGAAACGAGACGCCGATAAACAGACCTGGAAGTCCAAATGGCGCCGAAGACACAAATGAAGCACCAGACACCGGCAAATCTTCAAAGAGGGAGAGTCCAACTGCAGGCGCTACCGAAGCCGCGTCGCGCAGCCAGGGAGGCTCAGGCGCCGAATCTCCCGCAGTCGACGTCGCTTCGGGCACTGGAGCAGCGGATCAAGATGGTGATGTGGAGATGTCGAACGCGCCTGAAGATGAGGCTCCGGCCTCTGGAGAGAACTCGGTTTCTCCGGGCCCAGCAGCTCCTGCTACTGAGGAACCAAGCTCGGCTCTGACTCCCCCAGCATCACCACCTGCAGCACCTGCCCAGGCTGATGCTCCAGCTGCTGAAACTGCCAATGCTCCTGCTGCAGAGTCGTCAGCACCCTCCGGTGCCCCAGAGGAGCGCTCGTCGCCCACTTCGAACCAGTCGCCTGAGCCGCGAAACCAGCCACCTGCAGTTGCTGACGCTTCTGCGTCTTTGATTGGCCAAGAATCGATTTCCAAGGCACCTGCAGATGAAGACGTAGAAATGGGAGAGGCTGAGCCTGAGACTGGACGAGAGTCGGATCCTGAGAAACCTACAAAGGAGGATGCCGCGCAGAAGCAAGAAGGCGAGACTATGAAAGATCAAGACGAGAGCAAGGCAACTCAGAGTACAGCGACAGCTACTGAAGCGAAGGAGGAGAAGAAAGACGCCACGCCAGATGCAGCAGAGACGCAGGCGGAGAAGAAGGACGAGCAAGAAAAGAGTGGAGGCGAAGAGAAGGCAGAGCAGGAGAAGCCACCGCAGTCTCCTAGCAAGGCCGCAGAGGGCGACGCATAGTTGAGTTGTCGGCTTGTAATAGTCTCTTTCGTTGTTTTGGTACGCTTCAAGTTTTTTCGGTCAAGTCAGGTCACGATACCAATGGCGTTAGCTAGGTTCGTTGGTGGACGTGGCGTATTCAATGTTCACAAAAGGAATCGATTCAGCTTTTGATGTTTTTGTTCCGGGGACGAGGCGAGAGATGTGTCCGAACGACATTAGCACAAAGGCGCCTGTGAAGATCGGACTTGCTCATGGGATGTGTAGCGTTGCAACGGCGCAGGCGACGCGTCAAGGCCAAATGCCTGTCTGATGCCTGCATCAGCCTGACGTCCGTCCATCGAGTACATCTTTACATGTACCCAGAAACACCCTAACACTGCGTCAAATGTGAGGTCGACAGATCAGCTGCATGGGCCAAGATGGCAGCAACGTGCGTGACCTCTCTCCTGGCTGGACCATCAAATCACTACTCGGATTCTCAACGCCATCTGTCACCACACAACAAGTTCAACATCCAAAAAACACAACCAGGACACAAATGGACACGCTTCCATGGCTCTACGCAGCCAATCTCCCAGCCTTCGGACGGTCCGGCCGAGGGCGACGGGTGAGGCTCAACAACGGGGCCACAGGGCGGAAGGAAAGGCCCTTTTCCCTCGCCACGGCCCGCCACCCAGGTCCATCACCACATTACTACAGGTGCCGACGATGGAGACCAGGCTCAGTTCAACAAGACAAGATGGTGGATGAGCCGCGGTTCAGCGCCCTCTGCCGCACGTCATCGGACCAAAGCAAATGGTTAAGCAAAGAGCAAAGTCTTGTCTCGCAGCATTTTTCTTTTTGGTCGCCCGCTATCTACGCTACATGCGTTCGGGGCGTCGTCCGGTTCTCGTGTGCTCTGTCTTCTCTCCGATTGACCGAACAGAAAGTCGAGAGAGAGCACCAAGACCCGCCGACGGGCATATACAGGTGGGTTACCCGGCGGAGACAAACAGGACAACAAAAAAGAAAAAGCACACGCGCAACTCTGGTTGGCCAGATGCGTCATGGCGAGCTTGCGGTTCCAGACTGCCCACGCACCACCGCACCGTGCCACCATCTCGTGGCTCGTGGCTCTCGCTCGGTCCCTCTCTTTTTTTGCCATTGCACGGCGTTTGGTTGGCTCGTTGGGCGTTCTCTCCCACCGTTGTCGTACCGCGTTTGCTGCTTTGCTCTCATGTTCTTTTTGCGTTCTTCTTCCTCCCTTTCTTTTCCCTTTCTTCTCTACTGTCTTCCTTTCTTCTTTCTCCCTTATCTCGTCTCTCGGAGCACCTCTGCTTGTTGCTCCACCAGCACTCGCATACCACCCAAGTCTTACGCCTCGACACGCAATGCATTCCTCTCTTTACTTTGGCTATCCCACTATCTCCAGAGACATATGAACGAACGAACGTGATTGAAGATTTTGTCTTATCTCTTTCCCTTTGGCATCACCGATTTTGAAAGCCCGTCGACCGGACAGCCGCTCCCACGCTCCCAGACCCACATTCCTGGATACCCACGAGACGGCAACTGGATTCCAACGCCATGCACACGGTCACCATGGACGCTGCAGTTGCTGTGGCCGTCGCCGACAGCCCGGCCCTGAGCGCCTCGTCATCCATTGACTACTCGCTGTCCACAACAAGCCTCGACGACCCGACCTCGTCCACATTCCCTCCTCCCGGCGCGCCCTCGTCGGCGCTCTTCGAAGTGCGCGAGACGCCCCTGGCGGGACGCGGCGTCTTTGCGACCCAAGACATTGCGGCCGGCACGCCGCTTTTGACGGTAGAGGCGCCGAGCGCCGACGTGATATTGCGCGAATACCGGCGCGAGCTGTGCGGTTGGTGCTTCGCGTACGACCGCGGCCGCGAGTGGAAGCTGCGCGACAACAGCGTGGGCTTTGCGTTTTGCGGCGCCGAGTGCCACGAGCGGTGGCGGCGGCACCAGGGCGACGAGGGCGTGGCGGCTTGGAGCGCGGTCGAGAGGTTGTGCAAAGGTCGGCCGAGGGAGCAGGAGATGGGCGATGCAGGTACGTTGGTGGTTTTTTCGTTACCCCTTGCCCAACACCAATCCCTCTTGTCCGTGATAGGGCTCTGGTTGCCTGTATCTTTGCTAATGCGCCCACAGACGCCCCTATACCCACCGTCGCGGAGATAGACGCAGCGTGGGATGTCGCCTCGCAAACCGCCTCCCTCATCCTCGCTGCGCGCAACAGCAAAACCGCCAACAAGCCCTCCAAACGCGCCCTCGCCGCCGTCCTCAAAACGCCCGCCACCCCCGACACGCTCTCCTTCCTGCTCAGCGGCCTGCTGCTGCGCGCCCACCGCCCCTCGTCCTACGCCGCCCTCGACGCCCTGGCCTCCAACCCCACGCCGTACAAATCGCCGCTCGACCTGGCCCAACACGTGACATCGTACCTGCAGCTAGTCGCCGTGGTCCCAGAATCACTGCTGGGAGTTGCGGCAGAGTCGACAACGTGCCGCACGCTGGCGGCGCGCGACAGCCACAACAGCTTCGGACTCCGCTCGCTGGACGATCCGGACGGGGCCGAGTTCTTCGGCTTCGGCGTGTGGAGCGCGGCCAGCTACTGGAACCACGCGTGCGCGCCCACGGTCGGCAAGCGGCGCGAGGGCCGCGCGTGGCTCTTTTGGGCCGCCGCCGACGTCCGCCGCGGCGACCAGTTGACGATTAGCTATCTGGGGGGCGCTGAGGGAAGGAAGATGCCGCCGCGCGACGAGAGGAGAGCCACTTTGAGGAAGAATTGGGGCTTTGAGTGTGCGTGTGAGGCGTGTGCGAGAGAAGGCTGAAGGTGTAACAGGATTGAGTTGTGTTGGGAGAAACAGACGCTGAGTCGACTGCTGCTGCTGTGAAAGAGATGAGATGAGCCAAACGACGTAGATGGATACGGGATGCTGACGAAGAAGTCGACGCAAGCCTCGTATATTGCCTACGCCTTCCGAGAGTACGGCGTTGCCCACGCGGAAAAGCTGAGTGTTGTTGCATCCGTCCCGCTGACTGGACGTACAGACATGTGGGACAGGGCCACAAACACGAACAGACGTAGAGCAAAGGGGACACAGGACACGAGACCTACGCAAGCATCGCAACGACTTCAGCCAAAGCCAAAGGCGGATGAATAGAGAGAGAGAGAGAGATCGACTTGGGATTTGGAGCAACGACAGACTAGGTAGAAACTCGAAGCGGTAAAACACGTAGACTCAAAGAAAAAAGACAAATAATTCAATCACAATCCCACCAAACAATGAATGAATAGCCATCACCAGTCTCCTACCCAGACGCGTCAAACGCGGACGCGTGAACAAAGAACGCAGTCAACAGACGCGTCTCCCTACCCCGTGGCGGAACGGGAATGCCATGCCATGCCATGCCACCACCAGACAGACGCACCGCGCCCAGTCCACACACACACACACGCGCGGACATCTGTTCCACGGGGTCAGTGGCGCGGTCGAGGGGTGCGACATAGGGGTGGACAATGGTAGTCGTACCCCAGCACGCACGCACGCACGTAGTCAGGCAGGCAGGTAGGTAGGCATGAAGAAAGCGGAGATTGCGCCGGGAATATGGCCAGGCACTTGAGAGAAGGGGTCCCGTCAAGTACAATGATGGTGTGGCGTCCAGATTTTTTTTTTTTTTTGTTCTGCCAGTTACCTATCTCTGTGGCTAATATTTCATGTCCGACGAGACGCCGTTGTGGCAGAGCAGAGGCAGGGAGGAGCCGTCCTGCCTGAGGACGCGGGAGATGACGGCGGGCATGGCATTATATGACATTTGCCGTGATTACTGGTGCTATTTGCTTGGAGGACTGACTGGAGGCAGGCCCTTCAATGGCATCGTATGCAGTGCCTGAGAGAAAATAGTGAGGGTGCCTGGGCGGCCGGCCGGCCGGTTGTCCTGCCTGGTTGCCTGATTGGGGATAGGGGCTGCGGTGGGGGTCAGTTGCTGGTTCAATTGGTACAAAGCATGGCGAACGCGCAGAAAAGGTAGGTAGCGCGAGGAATGGGAATTTGATAGTGATGAGGCTAGACCCCGGGTCGGATCTTGGACTGCTGGTGATTTTTTGGACAACACAAGCTTTTCCGATAAGCGTCGTCTACTGCGCGACAAGGCGACGGGCGCGCGCAAACCCTTGGATCGCGACAGGTGTAGTAGTTGTGCTAGAGGGACGGACGGCACATGGAGGAATGACGCAGGAAGGATGAGTTGGGTGATGAGCGGTACGGTACGGGAGGTACGGTACGGCAAGCAAAAGTAGGTTGTGATAGCATGTGTGTGACAGGATGGAAGAGGATGGATTGTTGACTTGGCTCTGTGGTGTCCTTCCCGTTTTTTTAGCCTCATTCACTCAAGCCCGGTACCAGGCGTCGTCAGCACCCGTTTCAGGAGCGAGTGCATCGAAACGACATATGGCGGATCGAGGTTTCGAGCCTCTCTCTGCCGTTGATTGACAATGTGACGGTGCTCCAACATGCTCGGCCACGAAGCAGCAAAATGAGGACTGCGGGCCTGGAGAAGGTGGTGATTGAGCAGGCCGCCCGCGTGGGGGGCAGTCCGAAGGGGAATTGGCTGGGCGGGCAGGCGGGCAGGGCAGGGCAGCACAGTAATAATTCAAGTGGCGATGTGCCTATTTTCGGACGGGGGTTGAGGAGGATGAGCAGATGGAATACCTGGCTCGTTGATGCATCATGTACATTGACCGTGGTTGTGGCCGTCGAGGAGCGGAGCGGCAGAATGAGCGCGCCCTCCTGTCGCCCTCGCCCTCGCACGCAATAGTAGCATCGCAGGCCTGATTTCGGTCAAGTCCAAGTCACGCCCTCGCAGAAGGCAGTGGCTCCTCACCTCCTCTTCTTCCTCTCAACCACCACCTCTCCTCTCCACCTCATCACCTCGTCCACTCCAACCATCTCCTTTCCTCCCTCCTTACTCGCGGCCGCTCGCTAGCCCGCCCTCCCCCGAGCCCTGATCCCTTTCTCGCCGCCAGCTGCAACCGGCTCTCCCCCAGCTCGCTCCATCCCCCGTCCTGTCCGGACCTGGCTCTGCTCCTGGACCTAACCTAACCTAACCCACACCATTGCCTGCCCACACCGCCCACTGTTCATCCGCTGTCCCAGACTTCCCTGCGCACGCCATTACGACGACCTGCAGCGCAAAGCCTCCCGCTGCGTTTCACCCTCCCTCCTCCCTGCCCGACAACACTCGCACCCTCCGCCCGGCCATCCTCGCAATCCAAGGCCGTCCGTACATTATCTCCCCAGCCCGCCGACCACGCCGTCAAGATTCGGTTTCGCAAGAACTCGGTGCGAGGGGAGGGGCTTAACGATCCTCATGCTCAACCCGGAGCCATGAAGTCGCCTCTCTCAGCACGCTTTCAGAACATGAACCCCATGAAGCTGCTGCCCATCAAGGCAAACTTCTCCTATGAGAAGCTGCCCGGCTACGACAACGGCAATGGCGCCAAAAAGTACCGCTGGCGCTCTCCAAGCCCCGGCGGCGACCGCTTCTCACTGCCAAAGCTCAGCTTCTCGCGCGTCATCCTCTTCGCAGTCACCGTCGTCTTTTTCGTCGGTCTGCTCGCCACTGGCGGCTACAGGCGACACCAGAACATGATACATCACCAACAACCCCCGCCGAGAGAACTCTTTCCGTGGGAACACTTTCCAAGGTGAGTCCAAAATCCACGTCGCTCCCATCAACAAATTCTGACCCTTCAGATTAAACGGCTACTACAACGGCCTCCGCACCCTCGTATCGCTCAAAGATCATACCCCTGAGCAACTCTTCGTCCGCCCCGACTCGGAAGCGCCTCTGGACACCTTTCCCTCGGCCACACAAAAGGCCAAGTTGAACCTCCCGCCCGAGCCTTCGCCGTCCGCCCGCCCATTCCCATTCAGCCCATACCCCCAATACACATCGCCCGAGTACCTCAAGGAATTCTACCCCGTGCAAGAATGCTACCTAGACGAGGGTCTGAAGACTCCTACTCCCGACATTTACGCATATCCCGGCATCCCGCAAAACATGACCAATCCCTTTTTCGGATCCTACGAACAGCTCGGCATCGCCCGCGACATGTGCTACGAGCGCTACGGCCGCCTCGGTCCCTATGGATACGGCTACTCTCCCGAAGAGGGTGGTTTTGGGCTGGCAGACAACTCGGAAAATGTGGGCGCTGAGCGGGTTTGGGAAATGATCAACCCGAAGAAGGTGGATTACAGAAATGTAGACTGGGGTCGTGCGCAGCAGGACTGCTACGAAAAGAACAGAATCCGGTTTGATGATGAAGACACGACCGATAGCCGCCAAAAGAGCGGCAACAAGAAGACCAGGTCCAGGACCGCGTACGTGCTCCGCACTTGGACCGGCTACCAATACACGGAATGGCAGATTATGACGCTCCGGGCCATGATCAACGAGCTGTCGCTCAAGTCTGGCGGCGAGTACGATGTCCACCTGCTTGTCCACGTCAAGGACGACAGCATTCCCATTTGGGCCTCGGACGTCATTTACCAGCGCACGCTCGAGGAGAATGTTCCCAAGGAATTTTGGGGCATTGCGACTCTCTGGTCGGAGCAGCAGATGCGCACGTATTACCCCGAGCCATTTACGGACAACCTTGAGAACGACTCGGGACTGCCAGTGCACAGCGTCTACCGCGGCGCCCACTTTGCTCTGCAGTGGTTCTCGCAGCAGCACCCCGAATACGACTTTTTCTGGAACTGGGAAATGGACCTGCGCTACACGGGCCACTACTACGAGTTCCACGAGCGCCTCGGCCAGTGGGCCAAGCGTCAGCCTCGCAAGGGTGCTTGGGAGCGCAGCTCCAAGTTTTACATTCCCGATGTTCACGGCAGCTGGGAAAACTACACGCAAATGATTGAGGAGGAGATTATGCTTGGCGAAGACAAGCCCGTCTGGGGTCCTCCTCAGTACGAGGCCAGGGAAAAGGTCCCCTCGCCGCCTGGCACCAAGCCCCCTCACTCATATGAAGAGGACAACTACGAATGGGGTGTTGGCGAGGAGGCTGATCTCATCACCTTCAACCCCTTCTTCGACCCGGAAAAGACAAACTGGGTCTTCCGTCACGACATTACTGGCTACGACCTCTCACTCCCTCCGCCGCCCCGCCGCGTGGCCATCATCACGGTTTCGCGTCTGTCGAAGCGCCTTCTCAACCTCATGCATGAAGAAACATTCCGCTACCGTCACACCATGTTTCCCGAAATGTGGCCCCCGACTGTGGCCTACCACCACGGCCTCAAGTCGCTGTACGCGCCTCACCCCGTCTTCTTCGACCGCAACTGGGACTTGGACTACATGAACCAGATCTTCAACTACCCCAAGAAGGACGTCGACAGTCCGTTTGGCTGGGGCGAGCACAACCTGCTCGGCAGCTCATTCTACTACAACTCGGGATTCTCGGGCGCCCTCTTCAGGAGATGGCTCGGGGCATCAGAAAACGGAGAGGGTGGTCGGTACGAAGAGGAAAATGGAAGCGGACGCATGTGCCTCAGCGGTGTTTTGTTCCACCCCATCAAATTTGAGAGGGGTGACTGATGAGCCAAGACAAGTTGAGAGAGCACCACGGCGAGAAGAGATGGGATTAATATTGTCCGTGACCGTTCTTCTTTTCTCTAAAAAACCGACCTTTGGTTGTGCCTTTAACGTGTTATATTCCGCTGTTGTGCTGCCGGCGCAAACCCCGCACATGTCATAGACCATGCGAATTATCTTTTTTTTTTTTTTTTCTTTCGTCGTTGTTGCTGTGGAGCGCTTCTAGCTTCTTATCTTCATCATCCGCCCTCCCTCCCTCCTCCAACAACTCCATTGCGCGCGGTTACCTTTTTTGTTTACCTTTTTCTCTTTTACCAAGTCGTTGTCGTTGCTGTTTCAACCACACACCACTACAATCATAGGGACGGAGTTTTTGTGTGGATTATTGGGGCTTTTTTGTATTGCGATCGCTTGTCGGTTGGTTGTGAGAGATGATTCTGGCTGCTGCTGCGAGCCGGCATGGCCTTGCCTTTGCTTTGCTCGGCTTTGCGCTAGAGGCTGTGTGTCTGCCCCGCTTGTCATCCCCTTCCATTTTCTGATCAATGGAAGGGGAGGGGAGGGGAGGGCAGGCGGCGAGCACTCTGATCTGCGAGCGGGCGAGGTACGGGCTTGCTAGCTAGCTGGCTGGTCGAGTGGATTGATGTTGATGGGATGGGATGCGATGGATGCGATGGACGCAAGTGATGGGTTTTTGTGACTGACGAAAAGATGGATGGGTGGATGGCATGAGTGGATGGATGGCAGGCACGCTGGCAATGAAAGACCAAGGCATGGCGAGGCAAGGCATGTAGGCATTTGGGGAAATGGCTTTTTGAGTTGTGTTTGCGTAGGTCGGGCTTGGTTGAGTTGAGTTGAGTGTGGGCTGTTGGTTGTTGGCCGTCCTTTGTCCAGTGTGCCCCCACCCGTCCGTGGAAGAGACGGATGATGGGTGTGGATGGGTGTAGGAGAGTCGAGATGAGGTGAATTGAAAGTTGATTTTTTGATGTGTGTGGTGTGAGAAGTTAGTGAGCGCTGGTGTGAAATGCGTAGTGATTGGCGTTGGCATCTAGGCTAGCTGCCATTGGTCGTCTGTTTCCTATCGTCCGTCATCCTCTACTCATCCATCACTCTTCTCCAAGTCAATTATACTGGAGTGGTGAGCTACAGGGGAGTAGGTGGATGAGTAGAATGAAGTCGCGTCAACAGACAGACAGACAATAGCTTCAACCTCCTCCTCCTAGCAGCAGAAATTCCAAGATCAGGATGGAGAAACGTATGTAGCATCATATTTTCATCATGTCCCTTATCTTTCTCTCGCAAAACATCATCTACTCCCTCTTTACTTTTTTCTCTCATCTTCACATCGCGCACAATCTTTTTCTTGGTCGGACACATGTGCCTACGTCGTCTTTTTTTTTTTTTTTTTCTTTCTCCCCATGTGGCACCTACCTAGTAGGCAGGCGAGCAAGCAAAGAAGAAAGTGACCACGACCAAAAGAGGGGGCAGGCAGGCATACATGCGATGAACCCGGCAGCAGCGTAACGTGGTATTCAGTCGAAACCTAAGTGTGGAGGCGAGGGAGCAAAAAACTGCACTTGTGTGGCGCAGGTCAGGTCAGGCAGGTACTACTAAAGCGGAAGGTGGGTATGTATGTACTGTACACCACAGCTAGATATGCTAGCACACCACCACCGCTTTCTTTTCTCCTACCACCACCACACCACCACCACTTTTTCTTACGGTTGAATCGATTGGTCGAATAGTCGAATATCTGGGTAGATGGACGCTTGTATGTAGGAGGTAGGGTAGGTAGACTAGAAAGGTGGGAGGTGGTAGGCGCGCTAGCTAGCTTGACTGCTGCTGCTGCCAACCCATTTACAACACCTCATGTGAAAGGGCAGTGGTAGGAGGGAGGTAGGTCAGCACCACCGCCTTCTCATTTTCTCATCTAACTCTCTTCCAATATGTTCCCCGATGGTAGTAGTAGTGGTGGTGGTGGTGGTGATGGTGAGAGCAGCACTCATGGCAGACAAGCAAACAACCCACTTCACTCACTCTGCCTCGCGGGCAGACAGACAGAGAGCCAATTGGCGGGCAAGCAAGCAAGCAAGCAAGAAGGAGGGAGGTGGAGAGACCAAACAGCGTTTATCCATGCGACGCATGAGGATGGATGCCATGCCGCGCGGCCAGGGGAAAACAAGGGTGTGTGTGGGTGGTGGACAAGGAGCGACGGGCGGGCGCAGCGCAGTCATATACCTACTTGTGAAGTGCGGCTGCTGCTGCTGCTATGGTTGCGGTTGCGTAGAGGTAGGTAGGTACCTGTATGTTTTCTTTCTTTTCATTCTCTCTGTGTTGGTGGTGGTGGTGCTTGTGTACTACTGTACCGTAAGTGACTACAAGTGTCTACCTCTCATCATTACACACATCATCCCACTTGCCAATCCATCTGCCTCTTGTTCCCCCGTTGGCAGACTATGCACACAACTACCAGCACCTCCCCACCACGACCAAACAAGCAGCTCCCTACCCATCCACCTGCCATCTGTCCATCCGCGTGCTGAGCCACGCAGCCAGTCTTGCCCGTCCGTCACTTGCCCGTCCAACCGCTCGACCTGCCAGCTCAGCAGCAGACGGCAGGCTTAGTACCGTAGCCATAGAAGCCGGACGGACCGGAGAGCAGCTCGCAGTCAAGACCTAGTGCCGAGCCGAACGGGACGAGGCAAGGAGGGTATGATTGGGGCAGGGCAGGGGGGCAGGGCAACGCAACAATGGCGAGCAGGCATGACAGGACAAGGCAAAGCCAAGCCAAGGCAGCGCGAGAACGAAGCCGTCCGCGGGCAACAAGGCCACACACTCACACACAGCGCTGCCAGGCATGGAGAACCCAGAGTGCCCCAGCGCGAAAAAGGGGCAGCTCGCTCGCTCCAAAGTAAAAGAGCGTGTGTGAACCAGGGCCGCGGGAAATTATCGTCATGAGGCGCTGCTCAGATTGGTGGCTGGCCGTCTGGCGGGGAGAGAAAAGGGAGGAAATGGGAAAAAGGGAGAGATTAAAAACGGCGTCCGACCGTAAATGAGGCAGTGAGGTCATGCATCGTGAGATGATTGCGCCCGGTGGTGCGTGGTGGTGGCTGTGGGGAGGTGTGGAGGAGATGAAGGTGGTGGCTGTCTGCGTGCGAGGTGCGAGGCCCATGGGAAGGCAGGCATCGAGATGCGTGGGTGTTGTCTGGGTATGATGTGGCAGGGTGCGCGTCTGCCGGAATCACGTCCGGCGGTCGTGGTAGAAGAGAGGAGTGCTGTTCTATTTCCAGAGACTACCTGTAGGTACATACAAGCTGTATGTGGGCGCGGCTCTGGCCGCTCCTCGGGATACTTGACATTCAACATGCACCACTTTCGTTCCTCATCTGCGCTCGTCGAGACATCGTGAGAACCAACAGGGCAGTGATTGGGTTGGGGTATCATGCAAGACTTGGACAAGGAAAAGGTGGTGTGCTCAGAAGGTTGCGGTGCCTGCGCTCGCTTCCCTCCATGCGTGACATGGCATGGCGTTTGAAAAGACCATTTACCCATGCTTTGCAACAGCGCCCGCGAAACTCCAAACGGCCTGGCGTCGGTTGGCGTTTTGCATCGCATCGCAATCGCTCATCGCACAATCGCACGCATCGGCGCGCGCGCGCGCTATCTGCCAGATGCAGACCCTTGCTTCCTTTTCGATCAGATCGTGCAAGATGCTGGACGCGAAGCAACGTGCCGAGGTCTGCCTATCTGCCTGACGTCTTCCGTCGGCATACCGTTGTCCGTGATCGGGTCGGTCTCATGTCGTCTCGTCATGCTGGAGGTCGGTTGTTGCGGCTACCTTTGCTCGACGCTTGCTCGACGCTTTGAGCATTCCAGCGGTTTATCCGTCCGTCGACGTCATGTCTGCGGCTTCCCGCTCACTGCTTGCGGCGCTTCGGATTCTCCCGACGCCCGCGTTGCGATGCGGCGCAGAGACTCGACATATGCCAGTTTCTGCCCTCGCAGCAGGCCCGTCGCGTCCTGCACCAGACCGTAGACCAGACCGAAAAGCAGGCCCGTTTTGGCGGTGCGTGCTGCCGCGGTGATGGGCAAACGATCTACATCCGCCGGGTCAGCCTCACTCTGTTTCAACCATCAACCACACTTACTCCAGAGACTCCAAGCCCCCGCCGTCCCCAACCCGGCAATGACTGTGCTGCCAAAATCACCCCTGGCTTGCCCCTTGTAATCTTGTCCACCCAGCCCCCTGAGTCTGTCCACCGCCTGCTCGCACATGAGGAACCCGCACGCCCAGAAGCCCGTCTTGAACCCCGTAAAGAGCCCTTCGCGGATTCCGCCCCATAATGCAACGTAGTTTTTGCGCTTGTGGTAGAGGAACCAGCCCGCGGGGTCACTTGGAAGCCGGTGTGCGTTCTCGGCGCGGAACCGCAGCCCGTGGGTCATAACGCCCTGCGAGAGACCCAGGAAGAAGCCCGTCATGGCACTGATGGGGCCAATGGTCATCATGCGTGCTTCGTAGGACATTGCGAGGCGGGTATTGGGCGGTGGCGGCGGTTCCATGGCGGTTGTGCTTTGTTCTCCAGCTACGACGTGGTCTGGTTGTAAAGTGGGGAGCTCGGCGGGCGTGGCTGGTGGCGGGGGGTCCTGCTGCTGCGTGGACGCATTGGGATCGGTGGAGTTTGAAGGATTCCAAAAGTTGAGCATCTTGAATGGATACAGAGGGTTTGGTGGTTGAGTGATGTAGCTTCAATTGACGTCGATCGTGGATGGAGTGATGGTCGAGGCGGTGTGAACTGGCAGAATCTTTCGAAAGAGGAAGCTACGACTCATCCCACTCGACGCCGACGAAATCCCCATACAACCCCGCCGCACCACCAATTGCTTTGCTCCTCACAGCAGCAACCCGCCCCTCGTCGCCCTCTTCCAATCTTCCAAAATGGTGGGCCAACGCGGGCCTGTCCCTATCCCCGTCGACCGCGACGTGACGCAAATAATCCTCGACCTGCTTGCCGAAAAGCCTCAGATTCGCTCCGATGCAGACCTCCCACAGACCTCGCAGCAGGATGTCAAGGCTGCGTTGGACAGGCTAGCCTCTAGGTCCATGGTCACGTACCAAACGGCCGACTCGGAGCAGGTGCTCTTGACCAAGGAATCGCAAACAATAGTGGACGAGGGCTCCCACGAGTGGAAGGTCTGGGACGCGGTCAAGAGAAATGGCAAAGTCGCTATCAAGGAGCTTCCGGTATGTTGTAGCCAGCCCATGGAAGAGCACGCGCTGAGACGGGCAGGGTCTTGTCCTAAACGCCGACGTCAAGGTCGGCCAAGGCAACGCCTTTCGCAACAAGTGGATAAAGAAGGACGGCGACTCGCTCGTGCCGCTGGTGGACGAGGTGCAGGACACTACGCGCGCGCAGCTGCAAAAGATTGCCGAGACCAAGAGCGTGGCCGAGGCCAAGACGCTGGCCGACTTGAAGAAGAGGAAGCTCGTCACCACCTCCAAGGTCTTTACCTACACTGCGGAAAAGGGCCCCAAGTATGCCCGCGAGATTCCCGTCGAGCACACGGACCTTACCGCCGACATGCTCGCGGACGGATCGTGGCAGACTGCGTCTTTCAAGCCGTACAACTTCAACGCGCTGGGCGCGTCGCAAAATGCGGGCGCTTTACATCCTCTGATGAAGGTTCGCGCCGAATTCAGAAACATCTTCTTCAACCAAGGCTTCGTCGAGATGCCCACATCACGGTAGGTCTTACAAATGGCAGAAAGAGCAAGACTGATAGAGGCAGCTTCGTCGACTCTGGCTTCTGGAACTTTGACGCTCTTTTCGTCCCGCAACAACATCCCGCCCGCGACATGCAAGACACCTTCTTCATCTCGGACCCTGCCGCCGCCGATCTTCCCCGCGAGGACACCGCCGCCGAAAAGGCAATGAACGAGATGGAGGAGGGTTCCCGCAACCTGTACGCCTCGTCGGACCCGGAGAAGAAGATTAAGCCGCGCGACTACGAACAGTACCGGAAGAACATTCAGGACGTGCACCAGGACGGCGCCTTTGGCTCGATTGGCTACCGCTACCCGTGGTCCAAGGACGAGTGTCTGCGCCTGGTGCTGCGCACGCACACGACGGCCGTGTCGACGTGGGTGCTGCACCGGCTGGCCGAGGACCCGCGGCCGGCGCGCTACTTTTCCATCGACCGCGTCTTCCGCAACGAGACGGTCGACGCGACGCACTTGGCCGAGTTCCACCAGATTGAGGGCGTCATTGCCGACTTTGGCCTGACGCTCGGCGGCCTGCAAAAGTTCCTCGAGTCCTTCTTTGCCCAGATTGGCATCACCAACCTGCGCTTCAAGCCCGCCTACAACCCCTACACGGAGCCGTCGATGGAGATTTTTGGCTACCACGTCGGCCTCGGCAAGTGGGTCGAGATTGGCAACTCTGGCATGTTCAGGCCCGAGATGCTGCTGCCCATGGGCCTGCCCGAAGACCTGAGGGTGTACGGCTTTGGTCTGAGTCTGGAGAGGCCGACCATGATCAAGTACGGCGTCAGCAACATCCGCGACCTGCTGGGCCACAAGGTGGACCTGGGATTCATTGAGAGCAACGCGGCGGTCAGGCTGGACAAGAACTAGAGTAAGACGTCTAGACGATTCATCATGAGAGCAAAAAAAGAATTCAAATTTTATTCACCCCGTGTCATGACTTAACTTTTTGTCTACCTACTACAACTTGGCCTTGTTGTCGAAAAAGTGCAGGTTGACGGGCGTAACGGCCTTGCCCGTCTCAAAGTAACTCAAGATGTTCTCAATCCCCAACCGCTCAAAGCCGACATGGCTCTCGACAGACGCGCCGGCCGTGTGGCTCAGCAGCTCGACGTTGTCCATGGCGGCGAGCTTGGGGTTGACGCGGGGCTCGTCGTAGTGGACGTCCAAGCCCGCGGCCTCGAGCTGCCCGCTCTCGAGCGCCTTGACGAGCGCGTCCTCGTCAATCAGCTTGCCGCGCGCAATGTTGATGAGGCGCGCCCCCTTCTTCATGCGCCCAAAGTGCTCCGCCCGCACCACCTTGTCGCCGCCAAACGGCGTCGCCACGACAAGCGCGTCGGCGTGCGGCAGCATGTCGTCGAGCCGCTCATAAAACCGTGCTCCAACGGGCTCCTCGATCTCGGCCGGCAGCCGCCTAATGTCGTGGTACAGCACGCGCATGCCAAACGCAGCGGTAGCCTTTTGCGCAATGCGGTGGCCGATCTTGCCCAGCCCGATGATGCCCAGGGCAAAGCCGTTGGGGTTGTGCGTGATGGCCGCAATGTTGCGGTTGGCGTCGACGAAGCGCTCCGGCTGGCACGACCGCGCCGACAGGCTGCTCCACGTGAATTTGCGGAAGGTGGACAGCAGCAGCCAGATGGCGGCGTCGGCGACGGACTCGGTGCAGGCGGCGGCTGCGTTGCAGTAGATTATCCCCCGTGCGGCCAGCGCTTGCGTGTTTACCCAGTCGAAGCCGGCGCCGGCCGAGGCGTAGATTTTGCAGGAGGAGGGGAGGAGGGCGCTGTGGTGGGCATGTTAGATTTGTGTGCAAGTGGTAGGGTGGTGTGGTGTTGGTGTCGTCGTGCAGGTGGAGCGGGAATACTTTCCCGATTCGGCGTGCTTGTGGTCAAGCTACCATCTGGGAACGAGAAGGTGGTTGACACGGAAAAGAAACACAACGACGTACATGAGCTCCTCGTCCCAATTGCCCATTTCACCTCCCGTGTCTGAAGGCCTCGTCAGCAAGGGACTTGCAGGAGTGGAATTGACCGCAAAAGCATACTCCAAAACGGCCTGTACATGGCGACAAAGTCTCCAAACTTGCGGTCCTTGAGCGCCTGCTTGAACTCGTCGCGGCCCATGCTGTAGCTCCGGCGAATGTCGAACTTGTCCTGCAGCTTGGAGTATAGCTCATGGTTCCAGCGGATGTCGTCGCCGAGGTGGAGGACGATTGGCTTGCCCATTTTGAATGCAGTGGTTGTGAGGAAATTGGAAAAAAGGTTGATTCAATGTCATGATGGAATTGGATAAGATGCAGCAGCGTAAATATGAGGAGAGGCGAGCATCCGGAAACCTTGTTCCAAGGATCCAGCGGTTTATTGTTCCCCACGGGCAGGGCAGTCAATCCCGTTAGGACGACTGACAGGCGGAGGTGCAGCACCGCGAGGCAGCTCTTCCCCGGAACTCCATGTCGTGGACGGTCATAGCTCCATGTCGTGCATCACCACCATCGGCCCGGAGCGGCCTGACCAGACGCCGACGCCTACACGTGACTTGTCTTAGCGAATTTTTGTAAGAACAAAACCGTCGCCTCGTGATCTCACTCCCTTTTCCTCTCCTCAGAAAGTTACCACCCACAAAATTTGACGCCTTGCTCGCAGCCGTGTCGCGCAGCTATGCTACAAGAGTTTCGGCTCCTGTTGGCATGGATTGTGCTGTGCGGATTGCGTGAGCTTGGGGTTGTTCTGCTGGGGAGAGCGATTGCGTTTATATAAAGAGGCAGCATCTTTTCTCTCTATAACTTGCTGACTTCCGTGAAAACGGTACATATAAATTTGAGAATGAAGCATTCGGTTATGCAGTGAGCATTGCTGCGGGCGGCAATCGACTTTTCCCCTCCATGTCCCCTCTCTCCCGTCTCCCGCTTTCCCGCATACCCGCTCCGCCGCCCAGCCCGCCACCACCGCACAGCACATCCGGGCTACCAGTACGCCACCAACCGTCTGACGTTGCTTCACCATTGCATTGCCCTGACTACCACACGACGCTGTCAAATCCATCCGTTGCTCGACCTACCTACCCCTCACGCGACTCTTGCTGTCTCCGACTCGTCGCTCCTCTTTGTCAACACCACCGCCCCTCAATCGTCAAGATGGCTGCATAAACCACCAGGTCGCAAGCCGACCGCATACATTCGACACCTCCGTTGCCACCGCCCTCGTGCTCCTTCACCCACCACCGAATATCTACATACTTCCCTCTGCGCTGCCTCAACACCATGCCGACGCTCGCCTCTGTCACGACCGAGAGCCCGTCCGCGGGGACCTACACGCAAACAACCTCCATCACCAAACTCACACCGGCACCTCCTCCGCCCTCATCGCAACCCACCACCAGCAAACCCTTCCGCCTGCTCGACCTCCCCGCCGAAGTGCGCCTACGCATCTACGAACACGTCCTCCTAGTCCCCCACACCATCGACCTCGACCCCTCCAACACATCCACGCTCTCGCCGCGCCTGCGCCTCCTCCTCGTCTCGCGCCAACTGCACAACGAAGCCTCGCACGTCTTCTACAGCCGCAACACGTTCCGGCTCTTCCCGGTGCACGGCCGCTTCTTCCACACGCGCAAGCCGCTCCTCGCGCGCCTGTCGCCGCGCACGCGCGCATCCCTCTCCTCCCTCGAGCTGCGCCTCGGCCCCGGCTGGAACGGGCTGCCCAGCGCGTGGGGCGACGTCGCGAGCCCGCTGCTGGGGCTCGAGGACTGCACGAGCTGGCGCCACCTGCGCGTCTTTGTCGAGTGCGACCCCGCCGGCGACGACGTCTTCGCCGGCTTCCGGCGCAGCGACGACTTTTTCACGAGTTTTTGCGCCAGGCTGCTGCGGGAGCTGCTGCCTCGTGTGCCGAGTATTGAGACGGTCACGTTTGATGGCTTTCCCGGTGTCGCCAAGGATGGCCCGTTGGTGAGGGAGTTGGTCAAGGTGGTGAGGGACCGTGGTGGCGGCGTGAGGGTGGCGTGGGGCCCGGAGAGGGGATGGGGCCATGAGAATGTCGTCAAGGAGCTGGAGGCCAGCATTGCGAGTTTGAGGCTGTGGGCTGGACGGTATGCGGCTTTGGGGAACTAGGGGAGGAGGCGGCGAGTGAAGCCAAGCATAGCTTGGCACGGCCACGGAGTACCGTGTGGTTATTGACATGGCTGGCTGGCTGGCTGGTGGATTGGTCGACTTGCTTGGTTTGAGCGTAGGTATGGGTGGCATCGAGCGTTGCTTTCATCATGTGTTGCATTTAGCGGGTGGTGGCTGGCTGCCGTTGCTGTTGGGCCTAGGTGCATCTCTTTTCCGCCGCCCACTTGCATCTTCCGAATTTCTTGTCAATGCTTTTCTTTCTAATGAAATGGCTGGATGGATGAATACATAGCTTAATGAACATTTAAAAAATAAGAACGTGATGACAAGCAAGCACTTCACGCGCCTGTATAATGCACGGCTACATCTTGGGAAGTTATGGGAGGGAAAAAGGTTGAGTAGCATTCCTGTCCTCCCTTGTAGCTCGAACACTCCCCCCGTAAGAAAAAGATCACTCCTTTTTGGTTTTTCTTCTTGTGTATTCATTAAACTCTTTCTTTCTCTTTAACTTGGTCTTGAAAGCTTTCCTCAACTTCCCCTCTTGTTGTTCTCTCTTTTCTTAATATGACAGCAATGGCGTGTATCGGCTGTGGAAGAAGCGGTTATGGTCTACATGTGATGGAAAAAATGAGCGGACTGGTTGGCCAATCGTGTCATGTGTAGGCTGATGCTGGCATTTGGAGTATCTAGCTGCGCTACCTATATATGACTACTTCAGATTCCAATCCAACACCTCAGAGTGGATATCTAATCACCCCTCTCTCCTTCCCCCACTCGCCATCTAATCCACCTCAAGAAGCCGGTACCGGCCGCCATGGCTCTCCAGCGCATCCTCAACGCGCTCCATGACGGCGAGGGCCTTTTCCTCCTCGAGACGCTGCGTGACGACCTGCACGGCGACGGGCAGGCCCTCCATCTTGATGGCGTCGTAGTGGGCGTAGGCGCCGCGGGCGACGCCGTTGAGCTTGCGCTTGTCGAAGCTCGCCGGCAGCGCATCGAGCACGCGGTCGACGTGCGTCACGGGCAGGATGCCGGCGGGGTAGTCGAGCTGTTTTTGGGGTGGGAGGTTAGAGGGGGGAGCGTTTGAGTGGAGTGGTGGATTCAGGGGGAAGAAAGGGGAAAACTCACCAGGTTGAAGAGGAACGTGTAGCCGCAGCTGCTGACGGCCTGCTTCATGCCGTCGTGGGGGACAGCAGGCGTGGCATTGGGAGGCGTGATCATAAAGTCCATCTTGGCCTCGTCGCGCCACCACGCGTGCCACTTGGCCTTGTACGCCTCGCGCTGCGCAACCAGCTTCCACTGCTCGTAGGCGCTGCGCTCGTGCCAGCCGCGCAGCAGGTCCGCCCACAGCGCGTCGCGCTGCACGTACTTGACCCACAAATAGTGCAGGTACTTGAGCGGCCGCGGCAGCCGCACGTAGAAGCTAAGCTGCGCGGCGCCCGCGTCGATCCACTCGCCAGTGCGGAACCATGAGAGGAACGTCTTGCAGCCATCCGAGTTGAGGAGATGCGAAGCGATCTTCAGCGCCTCGAAGCCGGACGGCGGCGTCACGTCGAAGACTTCGTGGCCTTCGGCGCTCAGCGCCGCCGCGACCTGCTGGAGAGCGCGCGCGCACGCTGGCGAGGGGTCGACGACGCCGTCGGTGCGCATGACGCCCACGCGGAGCTTCTTCTTCTCCTTGAACTCCTCCTCGACGGCGTCGCGCCATTCGAGCGGGTGCACCGAGTGGTCGTACTTCCAGGGCTGCATCTTGATCAGGCTGCGGGTGAAGTAGGTCAGGTCGTCGAGCGTGCGCGCCATGGGGCTGAAGACGCTGGCGATGCCCTCCTGGCCCGGCATGCTGGTGTCCATGCCTGCCTTGGGCCACCGTCCGGTCGAGCAGCGGAGAGAGTAGCAGCCAGAGAAGTGCGCGGGTACGCGCACCGAGCCCGCCACGTCTGATCCAATTCCAATGCGGCTGCCACCAAAGGCGAGCAGAGCAGACTCGCCGCCCGTCGACCCACCAGGCGAGTACTTGTTGTTGTGAGGGTTCGTCGTCCGGCCCCAGACGTCATTGGTCGACTCGAAGGAAAGCAGCGTGACGGGCAGGTTGGTCTTGACGAATGGAATCGCACCCGCATCCTTGAGCAGCTTGACCATGGGTCCGTCTTTGGGGTAAGGTTTGCCCGTCTTGCTCGAGTATCCGACGCTGACGTCGAAGCCGCGCACCGCAATCGAGTCCTTGAGCGACACGGGGATGCCGGCCAGCGGCCCGTTGAGGTTGACCTCGCCATTGACGACCCATTCTTCGGCCTCGGGGAAGAGGATCTCGGTCAGGCAGTTGGTCTGCTCATGAGCCTTGATGGCGACTTTGCCGTACGTGCGCAGGACGTCGAGGGGGCTGGCGACTTGCTTGTGGACATCTTGGACCAGCTCTTGAATTGGCTTGCCGAGAATTGTTCGTTCGGACGGCGACAGCGGGTAGAGGTAGTCGCGTGGGAGCGTGGCAATCTTTGAGGCACGTTGAGACTGCTTCTGGGCGCTGTTGACATGGACGACGTCAGTTCAGACTTCAGGGCCGCGAGTCGTAAAGTGTGGGGATGCGGGGTTGAGAGGGTCCAGCACGTACCAGTCGCGCCTGTGCTGAAAGTAGTCGAGCGGGTAGACCATGATGCTCGAGGCGCTTCAGACTCTAACAACAGAATCTTGAGAGAAGGAGTTGGAGCATGTCGAGACAGCTCAAGAACGGAGGAGGGGTTGGCTGCTCGGGAGAGGTGCAGCGTGCCGTTGAGCTATCGCGTGCGTGGGAGCTTATCATGGCGCCCTTTCGGTTCAACTTGCCTGTTTGGTTAGCTGCAGATGTCAAGTCCATTTCGCTGGGTCCTTGCGCTCCATTATTTTAAACCACCACGACTCCAAAACATTACCGCCCCTCACGACTTCATAGATGTCATGAGGCTCGATCCAGCTTATGCGCCGAACCATTCATGCAATGGCTGTGAGTCGAGACCTCTGCATGACAGTCTCTCCACTGCAAATCCTCCACAAACAGCAGACTACAGGTCGGCAAGCCTCAGATCCCCCGCGGATCCGCACTGAGACATCCGGATGGCCGCCCAGTCGACAAGGGAATGTAGCACCAGGGACGAGAAACAAGTCGAGGTGGCTGTGCAGCGCGAGTTGGACATGATGATGGTGTCTTGAGTGGTTGTCGTTGTCGCTGGCGGTTTGTGGTGGCCCTGGCGCCAGCTGCTTTAAGCGCCGCGCTGGTGGGCCGCAAAATCCACCACCAAGATCTAGACATCGCCTCATCTTGGGCTGCGAGATCTGGTTCGTCGCAGATTTTTGATTGGTTGCTCGAGCGTCTGTTGAAGATGGTCGTGAAACCCTCCCTTGGCCGTTCAACACCAAGAATGGCAGGAATAGAAACAGTCTGTGCTCGCTGAATCTGTCTCTCCACCAAGAGATGGAGGAATAAAAGGGACGAGAATCTCGGCCTGGAGTCGAAATCCAACAAACCATCAACTCCTTCACAGCAAACAGCCAGGTCTCTTTTCCTGTTTCCTTGCTCTTTTCATCTTTTCTTCTTCTATTTCCTTCTACAAACGCTCCTTGAAGCTTCCAACTTAAAAGCTCTCCTTAATCATCGGCAAGCCCGGATCTTTGCTTTGACAGCATTTTCTTGTCTTTATTCTTCATCATGCCTGTTCCCGCTTACGGTGCTGCTCCTCTGAGCAAGACTTTTGCTTTGGTCAGAATCTTGGAGGTCGTCAGCATGATCATTGTCGTTGGCATTGCTGCCAACTTTGTCAACGACATTGTTTCCAGCGGCATCGAGCCGCCAAAAGAAGTCGTGGGCACGCTTGTCGTGGTATGTTGCGCGCTGAAAATGGAAAACAAGTACTGACGACATCAGACCTGCCTCGCAACTCTCTACTGCGCCGTCAGCATTGCCTTTTTCTGGTCCGAAGCCTACCTGGGCCTGTTTGTCATGGCAGGCATCGACTTTCTTCTCCTCATCGCCTTCATCGTCGTTGCAGTCTGCCTCGGCAAGCCGATTTCGTTTCTCAACTGCTACAGGCTCTCCAACGCGTCCAACTCGCAGACAGCAGCCTCGGCCTACACGTACGTGACGTCGATTGCATCCAAGCTGAATGTGAGCGGATCGCGGTTGAGCTTGGCATCGTTTGCGGGAGCCACCAAGGCAAACTGCTTCGAGACCAAGACCATCTGGGGCTTGAGCATCGCTTTGTGGTATGTCCATCGAACCGGCGGGGAAGCAAACCACTGACTCTTTACAGCATCCTCTTCAGCACGTCATGCATTCTCCTCCCCACGCTCTTCATGAAGAACAAAAAGGCAAACGCCGGCCCTCCCAAGGATGAGCCTTAGACGGGCAGATATCTGCGGGGCTTTGCAGATGCCGAGAATTCGTACATTTTGCGAGTGCCCGCACCCAGCACGATAGGAAACAAACGGAAGCAATTTTTAGAAACCGACGAGGGAAAAAAGAAAAAAAAAAAAGACACGTGAAGATTGGAATATGGTCCAAATTGGATGTTGAGCATGGCGCGGCGTTTGTTTTGGTTTGATTGAATTGTCGCAGTCGCTTTTTCGCTCTTTCGGTTCGGCATGTGTGTTGGCAGGGAGAACCAGAGTGGTCTAATGTAATAGCAGGTATATTATGAATGGCTGTTCACATGGAGTGGTGGTTGGTGAGGACAAAAAATTTGAAGCGCGGCAAAGCAAAGTGGCACCAGGCCCAAGCTCTTTGCCAGATTGGGGTAGCTCATGCAGGGAAGCAGGCGGCTCTGGGTCCAGAAGAAGGCGGCGGCACATCTGACCTTCACCTTTTACTCGATGACAATTGCTCTGTACAACTATCTCAACTGCCGACGAGATATTTCACGGCCGCCTCCGTCGTCTGCTCCACGCTAACACTCTTCTCCGTCTGTCGCCATTCGCCCAAGACTTGGCCCAACAGCCCGCCCACCACGCGTACCTGGCGCCTCAGCATCCCGGAACAGGTCTAGATCCAAACCCGCTACCCGTCACTCGTCAGCCCAACCCATCCACCCATCACGCGCCCACCTCGCTTTTTCCTGAAAGAGTGGCGCCGCCTGGCTAATCCACCCTACCCGCGTTACCTCGCTGCTTATTCTCATTAATAAAATTTTGCTCCTCCTCGACTCCTGCTCCATCTTCCTTTCTGCACTCCCAATTCCCACTCAATTGCCTCGGTGGTGACTTGTCCCGAACCAACGTCGTCCCATCGAACCCGAATAGCCACCAGAAGCACATCCGAGGACGACCGCAGACGACCATCTCCCGCAGCGGCGATCATGTCGCTCGTTCACCGCTCGGGCTCAATCGAGCACATTGAGCCTGGCTGGCGCAGCCGCTCCGTCTCCCCCGCCGGCAGCCAGCGCCGGACGCTGAGCTTCAACCCCGTCGACGGCGGCGCCTGGAGCCAGCCCGCCCACGAGGAACTGGTCCCCGCATTCGAAGTCGGTGGTACCAAGAGGGCATGTGAGTACATCCACCTGTCCCACGAGAAACGCTTGCCGCTGTTTTGCAACAGGCAAATGTTGGGGAAGCGAGGAACGGCATTGGCCCAGTTACGGACAGCCTGGCGCGATTCGCACGAGCATTACGAGAGCGGTAACCGAGTGTGGTGGGAAACGCGTGCGGGCTGGCGGAGCTGCTAGCAATGACGAGAGGGCGTTGTGGCGCCGACTAAGTTGTACGTGGTAGCGCATACTGACGGCGTTTGCGGTGTTCAGTGCAGGTCGCGGCCGCCATATTGTATTGCCTCCTTGCTGCAGGCGTAGTCTTTGGATATGCGGCGCTCAAGCCCGTCCTGATAGAAGAGGGCGTGTACAGAGATCGTTGTTCACAGGCCGAACTGGAGGACGGCGTGCACGTGTGCTACGAGCAAGAGTTGAGGTACGTCGTCAGTCTTTATGATTCTACTTTACTAACGCCAGTCAGACTCAACTTCATGTTCACCATAGCCGCCGTATCCACCAATGTTTGTGCTCTGCCCGTCGGCGCGGTCCTGGATCGTTTTGGCCCGCGCGTGTGCGGCATGATTGGAGTCTTTTTTCTGACAATAGGCGCTCTCTTCTTCGCATTGGCGGCGGACGCGTCGTTTGACGGTTATATACCCGGCTATCTTTTTCTCGCGCTCGGTGGTCCCTTTGTGTTCATCTCGTCGTTCCAGCTCAGCAACACGTTCCCCAAGTACTCGGGTTTGATTCTGGCTCTGCTAACGGGTGCCTTTGACACCTCTTCGGCCCTCTTCTTGGTCTACCGCTTGATCTATCAAGCCAGCAACGGCTCCTTTTCCCCGAAAAAGTTTTTTCTTGTTTACCTCGTCGTACCTGTCTACATTCTCATTGTCCAGCTTACGCTCATGCCGCGCAAGTCGTACGAGACGGTTGGCGAGCTCATTACTCGCAGCGGCGACGCAGCAACCGATTACCACGATTCGGACGAAGACATTTCGGACCCCGAGACGGTGGAGAACCTGCGAGTGGCCCGTCGCCGCCGTCGCGAGAGCGTTGCTTCGGAAGTGACGGCGCTCCTGGGCAACAAGGACGCTGTAGCGACGCAAACGGAGACGGAAGAGAAGCAAAAGGAGGTCAGCGGCGTCTGGGGCGCACTTCACGGCCGCAGCGCTGCGCAGCAGATCCGGACGCCTTGGTTCATCCTCATCACGCTCTTCACCGTCATCCAAATGACGCGCATCAACTACTTTGTGGCGACCATTAGCTCGCAGTATGAATACATGCTGGGCGATTGGAACGCGGCGGTGCGTGTTAACTCGTTCTTCGACATTGCGCTGCCGCTCGGCGGCGTCCTCAGCGTGCCGTTCATTGGGCTAGTCCTGGACAATACAAGCACACCGTTTGTGCTTTGCTTGCTCGTTGTCCTCGCCACGACCATTGGCGTGTTGGGCGTCATTCCGCAGCTGTGGGCTGCCTACGCCAACATCTGCCTCTTTGTGCTCTACCGACCATTCTACTACACCTGCGTCTCGTAAGTCTTGCAGCCCCTTTCCCCCCTTGTCAACCACCACCTAACACGCACCAGCGACTACGCCGCCAAAGTGTTCGGCTTCGCCACCTTTGGCAAAGTCTACGGCCTCATAATCTGCCTGGCCGGCGTCCTCAACTTTGCGCAATCCGGCCTCGACGCCCTGACGCACCGCGCCTTCGACGGCAACCCGGTCCCCATCAACATCCTGCTGACGGCGCTGGCCGCGGCCGTCGGCTCCGTCCTCGCCCTCTTCGTCTGGTGCCGCAGCGGCAAGCTCGACCGCGAGCGCATCGAGGACGCCGCCAACGACGCCCGCGAGTGGCTCATCCCCGGCGCCGACGGCGGTCGCCTCCGCGGCGCACCGGACGGTCGCGGTTTTGCGAATGCCGGGACGGGCGCAGAGGTCAGGCAGGCGGATCTGGTCGGGAGGATCGATTACGGCGCCATGGCTGCCATGGACAGCGTTGCGGTCAGTCCGACGAGCGCGACGCCGCCGCCGTGAGCAAGCAGTTGGAAGGAGGGAGTAAATATTGGGCGGAAAAGATGAAATCAAAAAGACATGTTCTCACCACACACACACCCCCCACTACCAAGCATTTGCGTCGACGAAGTGAAGTGTCCCCCTCTGTATGGTCTTGGGACCTTGTGAGATGACTCCTTTCTTCGCCGTACAGTGCAGGCCCTCCTCAAATGCACCTCACTCGACGGCCACCGTGTCAGACTGGTCGTCGATGATTTCTTCTGATGCTCGTGCTATTATTTCACGCCAATCGAACCTGGTACAGACAGGAATCCAAGAATCCCGACTAGTGTCGTTGACTAAGTGATTGTCAAGCAACAACGCCAGTACAAAGGTGATGGCTGTATTCGCGCAAACAACGGTGCCAAAAAGGCTAGTAAGAAGTAGCTGGCGTCCACACAAAAGGCGTCGCTTCAACCATGGTTCCGTTGTAGACTGCAATGCAGGTGGGTATTGCACTCGAACGCAGCATCCTCTCGTCAACTCCCATCCCACGGTCCCAGCCTCTTTTCCACTCCCAATTGCCCGTCAACATGGACCACCACTACGACGACCCCAACCCCGTCTGGGCAGATTCTGCAGTCGTTGCGGCGAGTGTTGGGGCCTTCGATATGGTCACGATAGTCCCTGTGGTATTGTTGGTGTTCGTGTGTACTGTGTTTGATCAAAATTGGCCCGTGAGATGTTTGGGGAAGGCGAGTGTAGCGTCCGCGGGACTGTTTCCTGTCACTTAGGGGCGATTTTCGTCATGCGAATTGCACTGTCAATTTTACTTTCCCTAATGGACACCATCTTTATTCATGTCTCTGCCTTCGAAGTTCGGTCCGTTGGCCCATTTCTACATGTCACAAATGTTTGGAGGTACAGTAAGTCCCCCTTTGCTTTTGGGTGGCAAATGAGAGCACACCAGTACAAATGCGAGAGCTTTTTGCGCCTGACCACCTCAAATCGTGACTTCAAATCTACAGACCTACCTACGGACCGACTCTCCAACTCTCCGGCGGCCCCAAATAGCTCTCCCTCACTCCCCCCAAATCAACGACAATCTTTTGCGCCACGACGCCAGGCTCCAGCGCCCACAGCCTGATGCGGTGCTCACCCGGACCCATCTTCCATGTCGTGGTGCTCTTCCACACAGCATCGGCAACAGCATCAGTCCAGCCCACCGGCAGCGCGCCGTCCGGCTGGTCGTGCACGAACTGGACCGTCTGCGGCTCTTGCGCGTCGAGCGCCAGGGCGTAGCGCAGCGGGCGGTAGGGATCGGTGTTCAGGCTCGGCGAGAGGTACAGCGTGACATTCGCGTCGTCAAGCTCCGAAAACGCAAAGACGTTGTACTGCAGCGCGGGAGCCGTGGCGGTCGTCATCGAGGGCAGAGTGCCGGGCGAGAGCGTGACGCCGCTGTCCGTGCGGCCGTAGGAGGGAATCGTGGTCCACTCGGCGCTGAAATTATCGCTCGTCTCTGCGGCCGGAAGGATGCTGCTGTAATGCGCCGCTTCGATGGAAATGTGGCCGTCGGATTCGACGAAGCCGTTTGTGAAGGACGATGGGAGAACGCTGTGGTTGAAGGGGAGAATGACGCTCGGCGCGCTGTACTGCGTCCCGTAGTTTGTGCTCGACGTGATGTTGATGGTCGTCGAGCCCGAGCCTGCTGGAGCTGCGTCCCAGTCCACGGTGATGTAGACGCGCGTCTCTGTTGTGTTTCCCGACGGAGAGAGTGCCCCTGAGCTCTGCGACAGTTTCACAAACGGCTCGGCAGAGATGCTCCATGAGAATGAGCTGAGCCCCACTGAGAAAATGTCGATCCAGCGCCGTGGACCGAAGGGATCAATGGGTGGGAGTGTCAGAGTGTCGCTGGAGAGATCGTGCCATTGGTCATCTCCGGGAACGCTTGCGTTGCTTCCCTCTACGGACACCCCCATGTCGCCGTTCAGGCCTCCTTCTAGTGTCTGGACGAACTGAAGAGGGGGAGTTACCTGGCGCATTGGTTGCTGCCTGGTTGCATGGTTAGCTGACATTCTTCAAGATCCGGTGCTTAGACTAGGTCCCAAGATTGTGGCACATGAAACATCCCCATGTGGTCGTTTGTGTGTGCCACGGCTTGCGCCATTGAGCCTCGGACAGAACTCACCAGTACACATAACCCAGGTGGGTTTGGTCCATCATGTGGTTCCACTTTCCACCGAGGAGTGAGTTGTATCTGACCGTCAGCTTATGGTCGTATCCAAACTTTTCCAAGACCCTCGCTGCCCAGGAATTTGCGCTCGTGCGTCCCTGAGCAGCGTAGAGCAGGTTTTTGGCGGAGCTAATGTGAATGTCGTAAACAGTCAATCCAGCGAGAACTGGATGCAACACCATTTCGAAAAAGGACGGCTGTGTCTCTATTGGCAGCGCGTCGTGAATCGACTGGGCTTGCTGAGCCAGCGTCTGCCACTCGCCGAGGACATTATCTGCCTCTTCGTAGTTGATTGGACTGTATATTGTCGAGTTGAGCAGCTCGTACTTCCTCCGAGCGGCGAGTTTTCCGTAGACGTCGACAACTTGAGCCGTGCTTCTTGCGAACGCTGGACCGAACTCGCGTGTTGCCCAGAGCGTGAGCCATTGCTCGGTGTTGGTAGCAGTCCACTGGTCTATGTTGTAGGCCAAATCAAAGAAGTGGTTGATGGGTATTTCCTATACTGGTGAGTTGCTGGAGACAGAGCTTCGCGGAACACTTACCAGAGGCTTGAGATCTCCGACGTTGACAATCCAAATGTCTCTAGCGCCTCTTTTGTACGTGAGGTGGAGCTGTTCCCAAGTCTTTTGCAACTGGATTGTGTTGATCTAGCCAAGTCAGCGGATGCCTCGACTGGGATCTTCCTCGAACATACCCATTTGTAGTCTCTTGGATCGCCAACGTAGTCGAAATGCTGCTCTCATGTCAGTCGTGCCACAACAGAGGTCATGCTATACATACGTAGTAGATTCCCGCTCCACCGCTTCGTCCCGTCTCGTTATCTGTCGGCAATCTCCTCATGTTTCCCCAGTTGTCATCCGACCAGAGTAACGTAACATCATCCGGCACCCTCATGCCAGCCTCGTAGTAGCCCTGCACCTCCTTGTACAGACACCACATCTGAGGCACCGCGGTCACATTCCCGTAGACATCTTCCAAGATGCCTCGCTGCGCGTCGACGATATTCTCCAGCATGGTCGTCTCAATGCCTGCGCTGAGGGCCGTGTCTCCACTTCCACGCATTCCCATGGTCATGATGCCCTCGTAAGGCCTTGCGCGTTCGGCTCCCTCCACGAAGAACGGATAGATGGACGCATTGTTGGTGTTCCACTGCCAGGAGCCATTGCCAAACGTCGTCCATTCGTTCGTTGCCCGCATCATGGGTTCCGTGTGCGAAGTGCCCATGACAATGCCATACTCATCTGCGAGTGGCTGGTTTCGCGCATCGTCGACGTTGAACATGCTCCCCCACATGGCCGGCCAGAAGTAATTGGCCCGCAATCTCAGGAGAAGCTCAAATACGTGGGCGTAAAAGTCGGCCCCAAAGGCTGAGCCGTATTCCGACTTTGGGTAGTTGGCGTTCATCCACCCGGTAAGCGCTGGTGCCTCGTCATTTATGAAGAGGCCGCGGTACTTGACAGAAGGCGAGCTTTGCTTTTTGGTCGTATTCAATGCGAAGATGTTGGACTGGCGCCTAGCAGGAACGTCGGCAAACCAATACCAAGGCGAGACTCCAATCTGTTCTGAGATGTCGTAGAGACCGTAGATGGTCCCACGCTTGTCGCTTCCTGCAAAGCTTTAGCAATGTCTTGTTGAATGAAGACAATTTGCTGTCAGAATCAAACTCCTGAACAAGACTTCAGAGGAATGCTTGAAGAGTCGCCAAATTGAGCCGCTTTCTCCTTTTGAGAAATCATACCTGCAATGACAAGTGCCCTGTCCACACCCTTAACCGGCGATTCCAAGACGCTCGAAGTAAACGCTTCCCACTGGCCTGCGACTCGACCAACATCGATTTTCCCATCTCTTACCAACGCATCGATCAAACTGCTCTTGCCTACAGTCCCGGCAATGATGGCACCGGCAGTCTTCCCGCCATTGCTGCCCACATCCCAATCGCTCTTTCCAGTCACATTGAAAATGACCGAAGCATTTCCCCGTCCACCA
Organism: Phyllosticta capitalensis; assembly: GCF_038381095.1. Lineage (NCBI taxonomy): Eukaryota > Fungi > Ascomycota > Dothideomycetes > Botryosphaeriales > Phyllostictaceae > Phyllosticta > Phyllosticta capitalensis. The sequence goes on along the minus strand of NW_027117442.1, from coordinate 2,784,174 downwards.
CTGCCGCCAGTCAGGGAGACTGTGCCATTTAAGCCAGTCACGCGGCCAAAGTCGAGGGCAACATCGTCTGCTGCACGCAGGACGCCAGGCCAATCCGCGGCGTCGAGGAGTAATCGCACCGAGGCAGAGGAGCTGGCAAGCAGAAAAGCGTCGGCCGAGCCATTGAAGGCCACGGTAGGTTGCTGGCCTATGGCATGTGCGGATCGCGACAGCAATACTGCAGAGACGAGCAAAGACGAGAGGGACAGCATTCTGGCAGTGAGACCAAAAACGTCCACGCCAAACCCCCACGGCACCGCCTCTTGCAATTAATATCACCGCGCCCTTGCCCTCCATCGTGCACCGTCGAGACCCACAGTAGTTCCTCGTGGTACGGTCGCTCTCCACACCGTCCTCTCCGCATCCTGGGGCCCTCGAAAGCACCCACCGTCCCCACACCAGGAAAGGCGCGCCAGTCACATTTCGGGGACAACCCGGGGCGCAGCCAGTCGGTAGACAGCATTTTGGCCGCTTGTTCGCCTGGATAAAGTGCTCGCGGATTTTCTGTGTGCGGACGCAGCATTTAGCCCGCACGACCTTGTCACCTGCCGGTTGTATGGCTTTTTGGTGCGCTTGACGTCAGTGTCTGTCGGGCTCGGCTCCAACTGCGCCGGACGAGTGATTGGGACGAATGTGAGTAAGCGACCATGATGCTAAGGAAAATGGGACTTCAGATTCGCAAGATTTAGAGCAGAGAGTATAGTGGGCACGACGAGTGGAAGAAAATCTTTGTATTTCGCAACGCCCAAAACCCACGATGCGGGGCGACGTTCGTCCGTTCGGCACCCACGCATCCCGAAACGGTTAGCGCCGCTCGCCCGTCGCTTGGTAGGTTCTTCCCCAGAAAAGCTTCGACCAGGCGGTCGGCAGCGGCAATATAATCGACGGCGACAATTTCCCACGCGCTGCGTCCACTCGCCCAAGACGATCCTCTTCTCCACGCATTCGCTACTACCGCCTCCGAAGTGCAAACAAACTTCTTGGTTGTGCCAGAAGATCGTGTTCTGGCTCGACAAGCTCCATACGCCACCGCATTGGTCTGCGCCCGTCGTCGAACCCGCCGCACAACCTCGCACCAATGGCGCAAGGCACAATCAAGCAAAAAGCGAAGCCCGCGACGGCGGCCAAGGGCAAGAAGTGAGTGCGCCTCGCCATCCCCCCTTCTCTTTCTCGCCTCCAGACCCTCTCCCGTCAAGCCGCCTCCCCTCACACGGGCCCCAAAAATATAACCCTCGCTAACCACCCTCTCCCCTCTAGGCCCGCAGCCCTCAAACCACGCGGCAACCGGCAAATCGCGCCCAAGAAGCAATCACTCATCACGCAAAAGAAGCTGCTGAAGAAGCACACGGGCGGGCTGACGGCGCTCACCGAGAAGAGCCTGGCGCAGCGGGCGGGGCACCTGGAGATTTTGAAGGGCGGCAAGAAGGACGCGAAGGAGGCGGCGGCGGCTAAGAAGAAGTGAAGGAGGGGTTGCACGAGGGAATGAGTGACGGAGGTCGAGGTGTGGATGGGATGTGAGAGAGAGGGGAGCGCGTTGTGGTGGGCTGGCTGGATGGACAAGGCACATCTCTGCGTTGATGGGCATTTTGCGGCGTTGAGTGTGCGTGGGTTTTGTGGGATGGCGCAACAAAATTTCGAGGCGTTCTTTTTGGCAGAGTGGGTGTGGGGGTTCCCTGCAGCTGAGGAGTAATAAGGAGAGATTGAAGACGGTGTATGAGCTTCTTGCTCGCATGTGTTCAACTATCAAAAGATGGATCGTAATTTCATCAAAATTACTCCTACAACAGCAGCTCGAACGGCTCGCAGAGAGAGAGAGAGAGAGAGAGAGAGAGAGAGAGAGAGAGAGCGACTTCCCATTCCAGCCACGGCTCAACTCACCACACCCTCCATACCACACCGAATAACCAAGCCCCCTGACCTTTTGCCAAATTTCAACAGCAACAAGGAGAAAAACCAGTAGAGACCAGAACACCGGAGGGATACCGTAGTTCCCTCAAATCCATGCCGTACTTGCGTGCTCGCATCTGAACATCAATCCCATTGAAGGCATCCAAAACGAAACTCGACGGCAGATCAAATGGCGCGCGCTGCCTCGCCTCCGCCGCTCTCCTCGGCCCTCTCCCGCGCCTTGCCGCGTCCGATGCCTCCTTCACCGACGCCCATCCGGCGCGCGACGTATCGCTGGGCAACGACGCCAACGGCCAGGCTGATGACCTCTTCGATCCACTCCGCGACCCACTCCCTGGGATCAACGCCGCCGGTCTCGATGATTTCCTTGATTTGCGGAGGCAGCTGGGCGACAGGGTCGTTGTTGCCTTCCTCGACGGGCGGGGTGCTGGCGTCGAGCCAGTCGGCCCATTTCTGCGGGAAGGACTGGGAGAGGCTGTGGAACGAGATGCTGTGGATGGGATCGTGCAGGTAGACTGCAAAAGAGACGAGCTCGTCCGTCTCGTCGGGTTCCTCCACCCCACCGGCGTCCTTCTCCTTGTCGGCCGCAGAGCTGGCGAACAGGTCCGTTGCGGCTCCGTGGCTCACGGCCTGCAGGGAGAGGAAGATGTCGCTGCTTCGGACGGGATTCGTCTCGGAGAGCACCTGGCTGGCGGCCTTGGCTGCCTCCTCCACTCCGCCCTTGCCCGCAAAGAAGTCGTTGGAGTAGCTCTCGGCGCTTACACGCGCAAGCTTTGTGCCTTCGATAAGCCCCTTGACGGCACTCATGTCACGTTGCACACCAACGTCGCGCCACCAGGGACCGTCATTCCAGCCCGCAGTGCTGCCGCCAGTGTAGCCGGCCTCGGAGGAGCGGCGGTGCTGGGACTCGGAACCGCGCTGGATGACCATGAGATCACCGCCTTCAACCTGGGACATGACGCGCGAGAAGGTGGCATAGATTATGGGGTCCAGTGAAGGGTAGTTGCGGAGGTCGTGGGTAATGTGGATTTGGAGGCGCTCATGTTGGGAAATCGGAGGCGCGAGGGTGTGGAGGAGGTGCGTAAAGGTAGGCAGGGCGCGAGATCGAAGCTCATCACCTGTGTTTGTCAATTGTATTAGCTGAACTGGCAGTGGAAGTTTTGTACGTTTGAGGAGCTGTCGCGTGCGAAATGAAAGCTCCATTTCGAGCTCCGGTTGTAATGTTCCAGCGCATCAACATACCGTAGGTTCGCAGGGCTCCAACATTGCCCTTTACCTGCTCCGCCCATCTAACGGCCTCTTCATTCTTTTGGATTTCCTTGACTGCCGCTTCGGCCTGCTTGGCAGCAGCAGAAGCCAGGCCCGTGAGGCTTCCCCACCATCCTCCTCCAGACGACTTGGCGGCCTCAGGCTCCAGAGCTTGCTTCTCGGCCGGAGGAGTCGAGCCTTCGTGATAGGGGCGCGTTCCCTCCCCAGACTTGCGCGGAGGGTTCTGAGCAGAGCCCTTGTCCTCACTGTTTCGCGGGGAACCAGTTGATGATGGCGTTACGATGCCGGTGCGGCGCGGCGAGCGGCTGTTGGTGGTCGAAGAGGAGAGTTTTGGGGTAGCAGTCCTGCTGGGCGGGCGCGCGGCAGCCAAGGCGGCGAGCTCAGCAACGGGGTCGTCTTCAGCTTCGGGTTTGGACTTGTCGGTGGGAGCTGGCTTTTGGGGGGCGGCGGCGGCGAGCTCGTCGTCGCCGAGGTCGTCAAACTGAGCGAGAAGCTCCTCCTTGGAGAGGGCCTTGGACATGGTGAGTGGCAGCTGTCGGTGAGGATTGGATGAAGGACGGGTGAAGCTGGGACGTGAGAAGGCGAGTGGTGGTTGTGGGACTGCTAGTGGTGTCAACACGGCGCTGCACCATCCCTGGGAGCCCGCAGGAGGGCGGGACTTGTGATTGGCTGTGGCAGGCTGAGCATCAACGACACGAAATGCTCTCTGCCGACAAGTGAAGCATCGCATCCTCTCCAAGCACTGCACTTGGCCACGCCGAGACACTACCTTCAGACTACATCCTCATTGCCATCTGTTGGCGCTCCCCTTGGATCTTTGGTTGTTTTTGTTGTCTCCCCCGAGTCTGCGAGGTTTGTCCGGGCGGCCATCAGTCTGGCAGGGCAGGCAGTCCAGTCTACCGTCGCCGTCAGCTACCGGAGCCTCCAGCCCGTACTCGACCCGGCGCAATTGCCGACCTCTTGCTGTCGTGTGCGCTCCCGTCGCTGCGAACTCCAGTCCCGTCTGCTCTGGTCCCCTCGGCCAGCCAGTGACGCTCGGGCAGCCTGACTTTCACCATGCGCACGCGCAGCGGCAAAGGCAAAACCTCCGAATCCGGCACGCCTTCTCCTCAGGCCAACCAATACTATGACCACAACAACACAACTTCGTCCTCTGCATCCTCAAAATCTTCCCGTCGCCTGACGCGCATCTCTTCTAATAATTCCATGCCCGAATCATCCAGCAATGACGGCCCTCCGCCTGTCACGGCTTACTACCAGCCGGGAGATCGCATATTTACCGTCTACAACATCCCTACAACCATCCTCTTAGCATACGAGGACCAGGATCGCTCCCGCAAAAACGACACTCCACGCGCAAAAACCGTCTACGAGCAGTTTCTCGAGATTGAACGCGAGAGTTCAAATCCTTCAACTCCTACCCTCGAGGGTCACGAGCATGAAAGGCCCAGGCGAGGTGGCAGGGGTCGCGCAGCTGCAAAAGTTCAAAAGAACTTCACCCCCAAGAAACGTCGCACTCGCAACCCCAGAGTCTCCAATGCCGCCGATGACGATGGCACCGTCTCGCGCGCATTGTCACCTGCCGCCAAATCAGACGACGACTACGTTGCTGACAAAATTGAGACCCGAGCAAACAATCGACCACGTGGTGATGCTCCTGCGCAAGAACCGTCTGATCAAACATGGGAAACGCGCAATCTCAATGAAGCTGCTGCAGATCCCACGAGTGATGCATCCTCAAACAATGCGGCCGTTGATGCAGTCGAACCAGACGAGACGATTGCGGAGCAGCCACTCCCACCCCGGCCAAGGGTGAAGCCTACCTACATTGACGAAGAATTAGATGAAGATGATGTCCCACCGCCATTCGCCTCGACTGAAGACAGTCCAGCCGAATCCGACATTGAGGACCAGGCCGATTTTGTGCTCAAGTCTCGCTTCGCCCCCATGACGGAAGCACAGAAATTTGTTGCCGCACTGACAAAGCATGCGCCGACGGAGCGGTCGACAGACATTCTCTTTACCCTTGCTCAAAACACGCAAGCTGCGCTCAAGGCGTGGCAAGATGAGTACCTGACAATTGACAAGCGCGTGGCTGTCCACGCTAACAACGGTCCGCGCAAACCCGTAAACGGCGGCCGCCAGCCGATTGATCCCAAGGTGTTTGACGACCAGAAAGAGGCGGACATTTACGGCTACGTTTTTGACCCTCGAAAACCGCCGGGAGCACAGGATCCATTCGGCCAGCGAGTTGGGACTGACTATGTGGGCGGACGGGAGCTGCGCCACCGCCGCGCGAGAGACGTAACGGCTGATGATTTGGCGCAAAGCGAAGAGGAAGTGGGCAAGAGAAAGAGGCGGACGGTCCAAAGATTTGAAGGTGCTACGGATACTGGCCCAGGGACGAGAAAACGTGAGCACGCCGAGTCCGAGACGCCTGAATCCCCTCGGCCTAGGAAGAAGGGGAGGGCCGCCAACGCCGCCAAAAAGCAGGGCTATGTTCCAGCTCGTATTCGTGAAATGAGGGAAGAAAGCATGATGACTACCAGCGCTTCAGAAGACGACCAAGACGACAGCTACGGTACTCCGGAGCCAAAGGGGAAACGACGAGGAAGACCTCCTGGTAGCAAAAACCTGGCGCAACGCAAAGACGCAGGCATCAAAAAGGGTCCCCGAAATAAAAAGAGTGCTGCACCTCAACCGATTGAGAATGAAAACGGAAGCAATGAGCCACAGCCACCGCAGTACCAGCAGCATGAGTCTCCGTATCCTCCTCCAAGCGCGGGTTCTGTTACGCCTACCTACCAACCTTTGCAACAGCAACAGCCATTTATGGTACAAGGGTACACACATGCACCACACACCAATATTCCGCCAGCATCAATGTCGCCGATGCCTGGAATCACTCTGGATCCAGGTTACATGAGCGGACATGGCAGTGTCTCGCATCAAAATCCATTTGGACATGCGTCCCTCGCACCTCAGCCGAATGGACATGTCCAACCCGTCTCTGGTCCAGGACCGACATCGACACCAACATCCGGGCCTTCGGGAAGAGCCTCGAACGGAACGGGAGGCAGTAGCAGAAAAAAGGGAGTCAAATCTGAAAAGCGCAGTGCGAGCATGACGCAGTGGTGGGCTGAAAGAAAGGCACGACAAGCCGAGCAACGACAAGCGGAGCGTCAAGCAGCAGAGCAGCAGCGTCAAGCTGCGGCCGGCACAATTGCGCAGATGAGCGCTGCCGCCATACCGCCACCGCCAACCGGGTACGGCGTCCCTGTTGGAGGAGGCATCGGTGCAGTTAATGGCTACACCGGGCCCTACCCTCCACCCCAAGGCCAACCGAACAACGGTGCATACAGTGTGACGGCGTACCACAGCGGGGCACCTGCCACGCAAAACTACAGAGCAATTGCCCCTGGCCCGCACCAAGCTCCGCCGCCGCCTCATCCCGGGCAGCATCAGATGCACCACCATATGCACCACCATCATCACGGCGCTCCTCCGCCTCCGCTTCCGCCCAATTCTTCCGCCGCGCCCGGCCATCATCATCAACAGCCTCTCTCGGGCCCTGCTGGCCGCCGTCCGCACACCCACAGTCATAGCCCGTTTGGCTTTGACGGCGCAGGCACCCCGCCCCCACTACCCCCGCCGCCGTCGGCACCAGACTCTGGCGTCCCCGATGATGTTCGGAGGGACATCTTGGGCCTTCGAGGGAGACCGGAACATCGGCGTGAGGGTTGAGCCGAGAGAATAGAGGTCTGAAACCAACTGTCACTTCGCTTCAGGATCCCGGTGGTCTGGTTCCGTCCATGACTGCCATGGTGTCGACATGAGTGTGATTCGACTGCTAGAGACCTGGTTAGGCTCTGAATACCCGTCCTCATCCCGAGGGATGGTTTCTGTCCTCACGGCCTTTACGTTTCAGCGTCAAACCCAGGCACCGAGAGACTTCGTCCACAGCATTGGGAGTCACGGGCAGTAAAGAGGGCTGAGGTTCAAACATGTATAATAATGCACTGTCTGTCCGATCAGCAAGGGAGAATGATGGCCTTTTGAGCTGCCTAGCATTACTGCGCTATCTTCTTGCTCTTGCCTTGCCCTACTTTTGATTTTCTCTCCTTGGTATCCACGTTCCCTTTTCGACATGGCTTCCTCTTGGCTCTCGTTTTCTTTCTTCTCTTCTCTGGGCTGCTTGGTGGCTCCAATCAATTTCGTCGATACCCTTCGAGAGAGGAGGTGGGACGGCCGCAGGGGATGTGCTGAAACTGCACCGTTGGGATGGACGGAATACATGCGCGCAGTGGCAGAACGATCGGTATGGAAATGCAGAATTGTGGTATGGAGGGATTACCACGTCGCCCTTGAGGGTATGTGGTGCTCGTGGTATACAGGTTATGGAGACGAATGTGTCCTGACGTAGGGACTGATAATGAAAACTTTTCGAATCTTGTTGGTCTATTAAAAGCTGTTTGCTGTTGCAGCTGTAGAGTTGATTGAGAGTGGTATGTTCCTTCCTGAGCCGCCACCGCTTCCCAAATGTCCGAAAATCCACATGTGCCAGTAACTTCTAGGGTCAGGGTCCAGCTGTGGTTTGTACAGTGGCCCTCCCTCGCAAAGACCCAGAGACTCCACCACACGCACCCAAATCATTCATGGACCGTGCCAATGCTCTTTTCTTTTACACGCTCCATGACCCGTCACCTCGCCTTAGCCCTCGCACCCGACCGAATCTCCTCTTTCCAACCCACGGGCACCAGCGCCGCCGCAACCTGATTGACGCCGCGCTCCGTGGCCAGCAGGTTGAACTGGCTCGCCGCGTTGCGCGTGTCGGCGACCTCGAGCCGAATCCCCAAGTCGTTGATGTGCCGCCGCGTCGCCGGGCTGATGGGCACAATCGTCGCGCCCGTCCCGATAATCAGCAGGTCCGGCTTGGGCCACGCCACGTCCAGCACGCCCCACGCCCGCCTGCCGCACTCCCAGAGCATGCCGCTCGCGTCGCGCAGCGTGCGGCTGTTTGGGGGACTACTGTCCTGTTGTCCGCCGTCCTCGTCGCTGCCGTCGCGCACCCACGGCCGCCACTTGAACGCCTCGCCGCCGTACAGCAGCACGCCGGCGCCGGCGACCTCGATGCCCGAGTTCAGGCTGAAGCCGTCCGGGTGCGTCGCGTCGATGGCGGTGGTGGGCGGCGGCATCGACGCCAGCACGTCCAGCGCGCCGAAGTCGGTTTGCGTCGTTTCCTTGCTCGCCGGCCCGCGGTCCGTCGTCCGCAGCGCCTTGCTCTTCGCTGCTGCCGTCGACTTGTCGCTGGGGAGCGTGGGTGACCGTGTGCGCTTGGTGCTGTAGTGGGCGGGCCGGTGGATGGCGGCGGCGGCGGCTATTGAGGGAGCGGGGTGGAGGGAGTGTGAGGAGCGCTGCGCGAGGGGGAGGGAGGAGAAGATGGGCCTGAGGGAGGAGGGGCGGAGAGCTGGCAGCGGTTGTGGTGGCATGGCTGCGGGATCTGAGAAAATTGTTAGCTTTGACTATGTATGCTACAGCATCTGATATCTTGGTCTGAACAGTTCCAACTTACAAGTAGATGTACGAAGAGATGGTGGTCTGCCAGAAAAGAAAAAAAGCGGATGGTGGTTGGACAGACGTGGTTTTACATCATCAGTCTGACTCGCAGCTCATTGGGCTGGGTTTCCGCGGCAGCTACCTGCATCCGGCAAGTCTGCATCCCTGCAACTTCAAACGCCGTCACTTTGGTCGCCAAGACTTTTTACGTCGGAAGCATCTTGGGCTGAATTGTTTCTTTTGGACCTTTGCATTTCACCTGCGCTGTTCACTCAAGACTTCTCGAATTCTCTCTGTCATCAAAGTCTCCAATCCAATTCCAATCCCCCTGTCATTGACTCACCCAATTGTTGCCTGCAAGTCAGTTACGCGCATCTACGCGTCTTGACACGCGCCTTTTGTCAACGGCGAGTGAACTCACCACGCCTTTTCTGAAGACTACAAAGGCCAGACCTCCGACATATTGTCAAACTTCGCCACCAAACTCTGGTCCCAACGCATTCAATTCTACGATATCAACGACTATCCACCACTGAAGAGTATCGACCGACCAACCTCCGATCCTGCTCGTCGCAACGCGCTGCCGACTTAACTCTCTCTCTCCCTTCCTTACTTCCCTTCCGGCCGACCAAAATGGCTTCCACGAAACCGACGCCCTCCACTCTCACCCTCCGCCTCAAATTCCACCGCACATCCGTCCTCCTCCACGTCGACCCCATCCTCTCCATCTCGGCGCTGAAAGCCGACCTGCTCCACGCAATACGCGACACACACCCCGACGGCAAGCTGCACGGCCGGCCGCTCCCCGCCTCCCCAAGCGACCTGCAGCTCGCGCGCCTCGTCGACCCGGCCGACCCGGCCCAAGGATGGCAGCTCATTGCCGACGGCGACTCGACCCCAGAGGGCGAAGAGGAGGACGAAGAAGCCGCAGAGGCGGCGGCACCGAAGAAGAAGGGACGCGGCAGACCAAAGGGCAAGGACGCCGCGGCTGCTGCGGACAGCGGCAATGGCAGCAGCAATGGCGACAAGAGCATGAAGTCGTTAGGCATCAAGGACGGCATGGCGCTGGCGTTTCGGTGGGCGGGAGAGGCGCAGCAGCGCGATGGCGAGACGGAGACGCTCGAGTGGGAGGACTGGGACGTCAAGTGGCCGCACTTTGAAGACACTTTCAACCTGGAGGATGAGGGCATGGTGGAGTGAGTGAGGCTAGGCCGTGGTGAGCGAAGAGGAGAACCGTTTGGGTTGCTGGAACCATTAGCGTGGTTGGTGGCAGATTTCTAGGCATGGCTCCCATTGCATCGGGGTGAAAATGAGGCCGGATGAGGTCAACGTAGGGGAGGGGTCCTGTGGATACCGGAAGACGAGTACGTGAAGGAAAACAAGACTTGAGAGGAGAGCAATCTCCCAATCTTCATTCCAAAGATTCAAGACGACTACAAGAAGCAAGAGACCAAGACATATATTCAGAGAGCAATCCACCAATTCCCCATTCCAATCACTTCTTCCCTCTGCAAAACACACACACCAGGGGACCCCTAACCGAAGCAGTGTCCAGGCAATGGAAGGGCAGTCCTCAGCAGTCACCAAAAAAAGCCCCATCATCCACATCCCGTCCTCCCACTTCACCCACCTCACATTACCTCACCTTACCTCACCTCGGCTCCCCGATTATTGCGCAAAGGCAAACAAGTCCAAAAAGGGATGGCCGTCGATGATGCAGACAAGAAAAGACCACAAAGACGACACGTGCGCGTGGGGGCCAGGCCAGGCCACCTCATCACCTATGGCCTCCCTCTCCATCCGAAGAGTCGGTCTGCAGCGCAGCGCGTCGCAGTGGCTGAGTCTGCGGACATACCTACGCACATTGGATAGGTATGTATGTATTGTATTGTACAAGACATATGCGTTTATGCCAGGCACGCGCTTGCTGCAAACACATGGACCTACTACATACAAGCCTATGTATGTATGGTACACCGACTGACTGCCGCGGCCGAACGGCCTAAAAGAGGAAACAGGAAACATTGGATGGGGGTCGGATTCGGATTATTCCATGTGCAGCACGACTACTGACGATGACGCAGTAGTGTGGAGTTTGATGATTGATGATCGCTGCAGCGGCGGATGGATGGACGGACGGACGGTGGGGGACAGATTTACAGACGGGGCCCGATGGACTGGCTGTAGGTTAGGAGTTGACACTCTGCGGATGAGCTGGCACGGAGGACGATGGAAGCAATAAATAGATTTTAGGTGGGTAGTCAGTGTCAGTGTCAGTGTCTGTCAGTGTCAGTGCCATCATCAGTGTCAATCCAATCCGTCCGTGACCATCACCGTCACCGCCGCCGTCACGGGCGCTGCTGCTGCTGCTGCGAGTAGTAGCGAGGTGGTGGGTTTGGGGTTTCTGAAGGATCAATTGAGGTCTGAGGTCAGATTTGGTTCTGCGGTCCCGTTTTATTATGGAAGAGATGGAAAAGTCAAGCTAACTGGGTATGGATGTCAGCCCAAGGGCGTGCGTGCAGGGCAGTCAGTCGGCATCTGCCGCAACGCAGACGCAGACGCAGACGCAGACGCAGCAGTTCGCAGGTGATAATCATCATCATCGGCGTCATCATCATCATCAACGGGGAAGAAGGACAGAGGGAGCCGGATCAAGTAAACAAGCCGGGCCTCGCACTCCCACCCACCGTCCGCCTGTCCGTCCGTCTGCCACCACCGCCGGCCGGCATGGACGCCGCGAGATGCAAGGGGCCGCAAACAGTGCGGTCCGACTGATGAGATGGCCAGACGGACCGAGGGCGGACGGACGGGGTCCAAGATGGAGGATGCGCTAGTCGCCGTGGTGGTACGTAGGTGCGGGCGGTACGGCGCCCGCGAAGCCCGCCGACTAGTATGTATTGTACCTGGGTCATCTTTTTTTTTTCTTTTCTCGATTGCGGTCTCTGGAAAAGTGGACGGAGCGTTTATGAAACAGGTGTTTCTGTTTGTGTGTTTGATGTAGGGCTAGGTGTTGCAGAAGCTGTGTATGCGTCGTGAGAAGAGGCAGTGGTCATTTGGGTTTCTTGCTTGCTCTTGCAGACAAGAGGTTTGCGATTTTCCTTCATCAGTCGGTCCAAATGTACGATTCGCAGAGCAAACTCCCTGCTATTTGAAGCTCTGCTGTGTACTATGCGTACGTGTGGTAGGTTGCAGAGCATCGGACCTGGGCATGACAGACCACGAGCTTGAGATTGCGGGGTGGTACTATTGCTACCATGGCGCCGGACTGTGCAGCAGTTCCAGCAGCAGCTCGGTGCGACGGACACGACAGAAATGATGTTGTTTTTGGAACGCTTCGACGTGCGTACGTTTTTTGACGGGCGGGGTAGCTGTGCGCGCATGACGATGATAATAAGAGAATTGGCGGTCTGGTTTCCTCCTCTGCCCTGACTGAGGAGTCGTGAGGACGAATGGGGCCCGAGTCAAGTTTACACGCGTCTGACGGCAGCTCGAAAATGGGCTATTTTTGGGCGTCGACTCGGTAAAATGAGCCCGATTGACGCAAAAAAGTGCCTTAATGACCGTGGCTGTGGGCTGGTGCACGACATGTCTTTCTGCCCCCACGCGCACTGTACACAATCCTCCACCATCCATCAATCACCCTCTGTCGAGAATTGACCGCCTACACTCGCAGTCGGCCAGCATCGACGCCGATAAGCCATTGCCCCGTTGAAGGATCGATATGCCTGTCCGACCGCGCTTTACCAAGTCCCCATCTTCATTTTGTTCAGCCGTGGCTGCACTGGAGGGAATGGCGCCGCCTCTCTGATCAAACGCGTCGGTTGACTTGACAATGTCGGCTCCGGAGCCACCCTGCGCCATTTCTACGCCTCGGCGGCGCGCAAGAGCTGGGAGAGAGCAGTTATTTCCAACTGTTGTGCGAGGCACTTTCATGGAGCTGGGCTGAATTCATGGTCGGCGCTTCGGCAGCGTGAGGCGCGGGTCCAATGCAGACAGAGTCCGGAGTAGCACTACCCGCTGGACTCTGCTCAACAGCAACATTATTCATGACGGGCAGCCGATTACCTCGAGGCACGCGTCGGCTGCCGAACCAAGAGGCCGTTTCATCCTCCGGGATGGTCATCCTTCGCGCAACCCAACGCTTCGTAGGGCAACTGCTCGACAGCGCCGCAACCCCAGCGTCGATCTCAAAACCCGTCATTTGCTTCGCCCAGGCACGCGCGATTCTTCTGTCAAGCCGTGCGTTGCCCGTCGCTGCGGCGCTGCAAATGAAGCCCGGGGCTCTGGATGAGCTCCAATGCGGCGCCGGCGTGGGAGACGCAACCTAACGCTCCAATGTACAGACAGCTCCACCACCACCACCACCTTTCTAAATCTGGCCTGTGCCCTCCGCCCACCACTGCACCCTGGTCCATCCCGTCGCAGGCCTCCCAGTCTGATCTCACTCTTTGTGTGTGCGTCGTGTGGACATGTGCCCAAAGCTTCTACTCTCTCGCAAGCCCTCTTTACCCGCAGCCGCCTCTGGCAATCCTTTGAAACAATTTCCAAGGGTCCACCTTTTCAGCCTTGCTGGATCAGCCCTTTTGTCATTGCTTGCTCGACAAACTGTTCATGGCGCCAGCCCCGTGAGTCGCACTACTTTGCCTCACAACATCCTGGCTCAGCTAGCCGAGTCTACTACATATCAGCCCCAAGGTGCATATCACACACTCAAGATATCCATTGCTTCTTCTCAGAATCATGTCTCCTTCAACTATGCCATACCTTCCGAACAGCATTCACGACAACATGAAAGCAGACCCTTCATGGACGTCGACCATGGCTATGCCTGTACGTTTGTATGAGGACTCATCACTTACGAAGACTGACTCAATCTGCTAGCATTCCTTTGATCCATATCCAATGCCCTTTCCCAGCAGCAGCGCATCATTCTCTGCTGTGCCCGAACAATCTCTACACACATCGAACATGATGGACTTTTCACTGCCTGAGGATCTCTCCGCCTATGCGAGCGTTCTTGAAACATACACGGATTATATTCGTCCAAAGCTGCCAGCGGGAGGACCGCTTACCATCAACACCCACGGCCTGTCTGCCCTTCCAAACACCGGTCTTCCCCTCCGCCCGCACAGCAGCCCATGCGTGCTCAGTCCTTCCAAACCGGACGGCTCCACATTTGACACCTGGCCTTCACACTACGTCAGCTCCATGAATCAGAACAACAACCTTTACCCCCTTGGAAACCACAACTCAATGGCCTTCAGTCAACCCGCTTCGACGTCTACGCGGACCAAAACTTCTTCTCCACCTCGGGTTCTCGCACCCGTACCTATCCGCCCGTACCCATCACCCAGCAACCTGGCAAAAAGAGGAACCACTTCGCGGAGCAACTCTCGGGGCAAGGGCACCCCGAAGCTGAACAAAACCAAGAAGATCGGCTCGGGGATAGGATCCGTGAAGCGCCCGACGGTCAAGCGAGTCGGGTCCTTTGGCCTCGGACACTACACGCAACCAAAGACAGAGGATGCTCTCGCCAAGGAGAATATGGCCAAGTTCCTGCTCGAAGTAAAGGTGGTGAAAGACGTCTCCTGGAAAGACGTCCGCCAAGCCTTCTTGGCCAAAAGGGACGAGGATTGCACCGTCGAGCAGCTGCAGATGCGCTTCACCCGGTTCTGTCGGGACACGGGGCTGTGGACGGAAGAGGACAACGACTCTCTCAAGCAGGGCAAGTACGACATGACCAAGTTTGCCATCATCAAGCAAAGGGTAAGCCTGTTCGTGTCCCCGCTTTGGACGACCTGAGCTGATCAAGACTAGATGCACGAGACTCAAATTCTTTCCAAGCTGGGCAACCCCTACGCGCGCATCCCCCAAGCGCCGCCAGTGCCCCTCCGCCGCACCCCCTCCGCGGAGGACATGGACTGTATGGAGTGGCTGGAGCAAAGCGATTAGTGAGCTGAGCTCCATCGCTTTAACGCTACAGCAATTCCCGAGCGTGCTGGCGCACACCCCCTGATCCCCCTTTCTCGGCCTTCCTTTTCAACTTGCACTTTCGGTTTCGTCTATACCCTCAACCCCGCATTTCCTACAATCGCTAGATGTTCGTCTCACGACTGCGCTCGCTAAAAGTCTCTCGCAATCCTGCTGTTTTCATTTCTGCTTGAATTTCCTTTCGATTCCCTCGTTGGATACCCTGATGGTCTTTTTCCGCTGCGGATTGGTCGCGGTTCATGGGGTGGCTTTTTCAACTCTTTCGTTGCGTTCCAGTTCCCACATTTCGAATGTCATGAATCTACAGGTCCTGCATAGCTCCCGGTATGCGAGATGGGTACATGGGTCATGTACAGCGGCAACAGGCAAATTTGCATCGTGCACATCATTTGATTGGACGCACGCAGTCTTTACAACAGGAGTCAAGGTTTCTCACTTTTTTGGGCGTCAAGGTCCCGCGCACTTCATCAAACCGCTGCTATCTTTAGACGCATATATGGAAAGGGAGGGACGGAGGGGGCCAGGGCCAGCAGCGAGATATTTCTGGGCGCGTCAATGTCGTACAGAGGGCGGCCGCGTGCTTCTCAGCTACAATCTACCCACCTACCCGTCCAGGTGGACTGGAATATGGATGGGTAGCTCCCGCGGATTGCTTGATGGCAGTTGCCGCCGCCGCCGCCTCCCCAATCTAGAGAACTGAGCCGTCTTACTTGCCGCTTTGGTTTCGTTTGGTTTCATTTCGTTTGCGCGCGTCTGTGGTCTTTTCTTGCTTATGCCGTGGCACTTCCAACGGAGCTTTCTTTTTCCTTGCCGCTAAGGCTGGCGTGTGGGCGGTGACAGTCTCCTGATTGCGAGCCGTTGGCACGGAAGGAGCTTCTGTTGCTTGTTGCCTGTTGCCTGTTGGATTGGCCCTTCGCTTCCGTGCAGACGGAAAACTCAATGAACCGCGCCTCTCCCAACACCATGATTACCCCACCTAGCCGCGCAGGTGATCTGAGTATGCTTAGCTTGATATGGCGGCATCGGTGGTGGTGGTGATGGTGGCGGCGGCGTGTATTCTCGCTCCCGCTGAGCATCGACACTGCGCCGCCACGAGCAGTGATCGCCATCCTCTGCGGGAGGATCATCGCGCTGACTTGCGCTGCTACCATTGCGGATCCTAGCGGCAAGAAGTCTGTTCTGATTGCCGCTGCGAAGACCGTTGGGACTTGGAAGGAAAGCGTCTCGACTTGGCTGTGTTGGCTGCTCTATGTCAGTGGCTTGGAACACCGGTTATGACGGAGCTGCGTATGGTCAAGTGTGAATGGCATGGAAAAGACCCAGCCGGCTCGTGACGAGACTTGTTGGATTCATTCTGGACATTCACTGCACGGCAAGGGGCGGTTGCCATCATCTGAAAGGATGGAGTCTAAAAGCAGTGGCTGTAAAAACTTCCGAATCATCCTTTGGTCAATCAAATCAGGCAGATGTGCGGTCTTACTTCTGCTGGACGCCACTTGAGCAGCATGCTGTGTTGCCCCTGATTCTTAGTGCGGCATCGAGCAGGCGTATCGCTCAGGCTGCACCTGACGACCTGTTGATCGGCGTGGGAGAATTCAGCACGGCTCCGAATTGCTTCAAAGTGCCTAGGGAGCAAGTTGGACAAGTGAGGCGCAAGAACGGAGACAAGGACAGGGCCTCGCTGATACCACGCTCCACTCCCATCATTTGACAACCTGAGCAAACATCAGTCCTGTACTGCTTTCCCCGACTTCGCCCGAGCCATGCAACTGTCACATGAGCTTCGAAAGCAAGCACTCAGCACAGCGGCATACGTCACCTCGTAGCTAGCAGGCTACAAGGCAAACATTTGCTCCGATCGATGGTTGCTGCGCCGCCAGCTGGCTGCAACGCCGTATTGTGTCGACACGCAGGAACCGATATGATGGACTCCCATCTATCTTTTCATTGCTCAAGTGCATCCACCATCCAATTAGGGACAAACAACACTGCACCCCATGCATAATCCAGAGGCATGGGTAGAGTGGGAAACTTCCTGGTACACCCCTGGCCCAGCAAGCAAACCTACGCCTCATCAGCTCCAGCCTTGAGTGCAACCTGGAAAGGACGACGTCAATTCACCCAAGCGCTGCTTTTTTCCGACCCTTTCCCATCCGTGTCATCCCTCCTGCTCATCCTCACCTCGCCGCTGCCGGTTCATCTCCCGTTCTGGTCTCCACTCATCCACCCAGCAAAGACCCCCTTGTCTGGAGTCTTCGGGCTCGCCACTCGGTGAAGACGGAGGCTTAGCCACCCAATCATGAGGATCGGGTCCTATCAAGAAATACGGCGACTAGCTTGACTGGACTCGGTGTCCCAGCGTCAGTGTCTCACTCACTCATTCGCCCTTCCTGCCAGTCTCCACCCTGTCCCCAACCACCCATCACTATGATACTATCCTCCACTTCTACAGCAGGAGGAAGCGCCTCAAGCCACTATCACCTCACCCGCCTCCGCTCCAACACCTCTTCCTTTCCCCTCCTGTACTTCCATGAGACGATCACGCGGTGTTGACTCAACTTCAGGCACTGATGCAGCCAGGCATGCCTGTACCGACGAAGGAGCTCGCAGCATCAGCGCCTTCTCCGGCGGCGTAGACGCAGGCTTCTGTGTGTTGCCAACGAGATGCGCAGCACTCCCGCGCGAGCTTGACAGTTGAGCCGCCGTCTGGGTTGGGCTCGAACGCGACAACAGGCATGCATGTGCGTGCACTCCTTGATGCCAATGATCGACGATGCGATTCTTCGCGGGACCCTAACGGCCCTTCTGAAACGGCGTTCGGATTCCTCCACGACTGTGGATGGAGTGAGAGATGGGGGGGAGACTGCCGCCGACCGACCAGCTGACGACTGTACTGTGCCAGGCTCCTCTCCTTCGTCGCCCGCAAGCAGGCAAGCCCCCCTCTGCCCGGTTGCATGCTTGCCTGCGCTGCTGACTGGAGAGACGGCGTCGCGTTTTCCCGCCCGTCCGGAACGGTCCGTCTGGAGCGCATCCATGAGCCTGCGCCTTGTCCGTCACCCAGTCGTCAGCTTTCCACTCCCTTCTCATCTTCGCTCCTGTCCAGTAGCATAATCAAGCGGCATCGCTCAGCCTTGCCGGTACCGTGGATGGAACGGCCAAGGAAGGAGGGGGAGACGTCAAGAGAGGCACAGACTGACGGACAGGGCAGCCCAAGCAGCCCAACAGTCCAACAGTCGGCGAACTGGGCATGAAAAATAGGCGCGCTGAAAATGGCAGGGAGGGGTGGAAGACAATCATGGCTGTCGTGTTGGAAGGCGCGGGGGGAAGAGAAACAAGAGGCCTCGACTCGAGATGGCATCTCTTGTTCCGTGCTCGTCGTCTCTCCCTCGAGAACAGCCTCGTCAACTATTCTGAGTGAGGCGCAGTCTGTAGGGCGGCACATGTGGCGTAGCTTTGCGTGGCGTTGCTCGCAGTCGTCGCGCTGCTGGCTGAGAGATGTGAGTGCCTCCTGTGCCACATCAGATTACAACCACAACACCACGCACTACGCCACAATCTGCACACATGCGCCCCAGGCCGAGGCTCGCACGTTCCATGTGTTTGACTATCCGTGGCGTAAGTGCGTGCACCTGGTGCAGGTTCAACAGTCCGATCGCAATCATTTGTAAGAGCCGGTTGATTTGACCTACACTCCTAGAAAGGTGAATCAGGCAAAGGAGAGACCGACGCTTGGTTTGACCGCCTCGACTGACCTCCCAGTGACTGTGAATGTGGGATTCAGATAGAAAATTGCGAGAGATGGAGGCAGATGACGTTTGTAGGAAAGCAAGGTGTGATTGTCTCAGAGTCAGAGGGGGATTCGTTGCAGGACAAAGAGCCTTTGTGATATAATAGGGATTCATAGAACAGTCCGGAAAGCATTTACTTGAAGATGAGGAGTACTGTGATGGCAGATGGTGTCGGAACGTTTTGAAAGATCAAAGAAAAATTGCTGTCGATCCAGCGGTGTGTTTTGAGGGCACTAGACTACTTGAGTCTTTTAGTCCAGGTCCTCCTAGCTTCGAGCCCGGTGTAGAGGTCAAGAGTCCCTCCAAAATGCTACCACCCATGCTCTAGATGACTAGCCATGCGGGCGCACCGTTTACACTCTTTCCTCCAACCAAATCCACAGCGGTGCACCATCTCTAAGGCCACAGTCCAGGCATCATGGTGGCGTTGAGAAAGAATGCAGAACTCGCCAACGAACAATGCGTGATGGTGACGAGCTAAGATAAATTTTGATGTTGACATGTAAGTCCTTTCAAAGTGGCTGCAAACAGAGGGTGTGGTCGAAATAGGCGGTAGCGGCAGGCAAGCATTCCGCACGGACCATATATGGATAGACGTCATCGAAAAAGTGTCCCAGAGCCCGACCTCGATCTCGCCCGCAGATCGATTCGCGCGTTACAGATCAGATCCAACAGGGGTAGAAGCCACCATGCGCGCCTTTGTTCCTGGCACCATGCTTCTAGCAGAGCACCCAAAACCGACACCTGTTGAAGCTCCTCCACCTCTCTCTCCGCTACACAAACGCGTCCTCAACTCATGCGCGTCTTACACCAACTCCTTCGACCTTCGATCTTTCAAAATACCACCATCAGCTTTGGATTAGCGCGTTTATCGCCAACCACTGTCAGACGCTTCAGCTGCTCAAGGACGATTGCCATGCCAGACAAACGCAAAGCTCCAGCCTCTAGTGGCTACTCCGATTCTGCGGGCTCGGCATCCAACAAGCGGTCCGCTGAATCGACGCCTCGCAAGGCCATCAAGACAGAAACGTCCAATGGCACAAAGAAGGAGGAGTCGCCGACCGACTTCGACCACACGCGTGTAGAGGAGCGCTTCGGCATCGTGCAGCGCGAATTCTATCCCGCCGAAATGTCAAACAAGCGCTGTGCGCAGTACAACAACAACGAGATTCCACGGCCTATCGAGGTGCTTGAGAAGGCCATTGCCGAGACCAAGAAGGAGCGCGAGAAGATCAAGTTCGGCGATGCGGTTGTGCATTGGTTCAAGCGCGACTTGCGGATCAAGGATAACAAGGGTTTGAGCATGGCAGCGAAGAAGGCAAAGGAGGGTAAGGTCCCGTTGGTCTGCGTGTTTGTTGTAAGTCCAGAGGACTACCAGGCCCATTTTACGTCACCGATGCGCGTGGACTTTGATCTCAGGACGCTCGAAGTGTTGAAGGCCGATCTGGCCGAGCTGGACATACCGCTACTCGTGGAGACGGTGGAAAAGAGAAAGGAAGTGCCAGCGTGGTTGATGGGCAAGTGTGACGAATGGGGCACAAAGCATCTGTTTTGCAACATTGAATACGAAGTCGACGAGCTGAGACGGGAGACAAAGCTCACGCGGTCTTGTCTCAACCAGGGCATCAACTTGACCGCTGTGCATGACGATGTTGTTGTTCCGCCCGGAGCCCTTGCTACCGGCGCAGGTAAGCAATATGCCGTCTACAGCCCATGGTACCGAGCATGGGTAGCGCACATTCACAAGCACCCCAATCTTTTGGACGAATGGGAATCTCCAGGCCAAAATCCAGGGGATGCACGAAAAAAGTTTAAACACCTTTTCGACAGCTCCATCCCTCAGGCCCCTCCAAACAAACGCCTGTCGGCTGAAGACAAGAAAAAGTTTGCGTCACTTTGGCCTGCTGGCGAACACGAGGCACACGCTCGTCTGGACAAGTTTTTGGAAAGTAGGATTAAACAATACAAAGACAAGAGGAATCTCCCGGCTGTGGATGGCACGGCCAAGGTCAGCGTTCACCATTCTGCTGGAACCCTGGCTGCACGAACCAGCGTGCGCATGGCGAGAGACAAGAATGGTACAAACAAGTTGGACAGCGGCAACGCTGGCATCATGTGCTGGATAAGCGAAGTAGCCTGGCGAGACTTTTACAAACACGTCCTTGCCAATTGGCCTTATATCTGGTAAGTTTTCTCAGCATGCCTCCATTAGTCAAAACTCACATTTTCCGCAGCATGTTCAAACCATTCAAGTACGAGTACACCAATGTCGAGTGGGAGTACAACGACGACCATTTCAAGAAGTGGTGCGAGGGCCAGACTGGTTTCCCGATTGTCGACGCCGCTGTCCGCCAGATGAACAGCATGGCCTACATGCACAACCGCTGCCGCATGATCGTCGCCTCGTTCCTTGCCAAGGACCTCTTGCTTGACTGGCGCATGGGCGAGCGCTACTTCATGGAGCACCTCATCGACGGCGACTTTGCGTCCAACAACGGCGGGTGGGGTTTCAGTGCCTCCACTGGCGTTGACCCACAGCCATACTTTCGCATCTTCAACCCGTTGCTGCAAAGCGAGAAATTCGATCCCGACGGCGAGTACATTCGCAAGTGGGTCCCCGAATTGCAAGATGTCAAGGGCAAGGCGATTCATGATCCGTATGGCCGAGGCGAGGGCAAGAGGGCGAGCAAGGCCGGATACCCGAAACCCATGGTCGACCACAAATCATGTAGGGAGAGGGCGCTGGCGCGGTACAAGGATGGGATTGGGAGGAACACAGCGTAAGAGACTGTATCTGGCGCATGCAGGTGTTGAGAATGAAGAACTGGCGCTTGATTTTTGTATGTTTTTGACCTGCATTGAAAACGTGATGCTTGCGAGAAGCTGCTGCTCAAGCAGGGAAACCCGAACCGACGTCGCGCAGATCGGCAAAAATGTGACAGCGGGCCGGCTTCACTCTTGCACATGTGATGAGCTTAGCTTTCGGTTATCTCTTGGTTCTGCAAGCTTTGGTTATCTTTGTGGAACAAGAGCTCAGTGATGCGGCTCGAAATTCTTCGCATTGACCGAAATCAGGGCGTCGGATGGCATGATGACGTCGCTACGTCATGGCGGGGAGCTCTTGGAGCTATAGCCAGGTCATCTAGCTTGCACCGCCGTGATATCTATCACATCGGACATTGTTAACAAAGCTTGATTGAAGCGCTGCTCGTCCCACAGGTCCCTGTTGCCCTGGAAGCTTCGAACAAACCGAAGGCCTGGGAGCTTCTTCCTTGCTACGAGCTGCTGCAACCCCGCGGTGCTCGCCTAGCTGCCCCTGGACCGGGACCTTTCTGATTTGCACTTCTACCCCTCCATCTCTTCTCTACGTTCATCTTCGACATTACGAATTCACAAAAATGCCTTCGAAATTTAGCGACTTGCCCTTGTCCACTTCTGGACCTGTGGAATGTGCGTTGACGGTAAGTTTGGGCGGCCATCTGATCTGATCTTGCTTTATCAAGTGCTCGAACAAGAACATTTTGTGGCCTTGGAAATCATTTGAACCTGTTGCCGTCTCTTGATGCTGATTTCCCCTAGGGATCCGCCCTTCTCAACGACCCATACTTCAACAAGGGGTCGGCCTTCACACCCGAAGAGCGCGCCGAATTCAAGCTCCACGGGCTCCTCCCACCAAACGTGCAAACGCTGGACGAACAGGTCAAGCGCGCCTACCAGCAGTATTGCAGCCGCAAAGATGACTTGGCAAAGAACACCTTCATGACGAGCATGAAGGAGCAAAATGCCGTCCTCTATTACAGACTCATCCACGACCATCTCAAGGAAATGTTTAGCATCATCTACACGCCGACCGAGGGAGACGCCATTGCCAATTACTCGCGCCTGTTCCGCCGGCCCGAGGGCTGCTTTTTGAATGTCGAGGATCAGGATCGCATTGCCGATGATTTGAATCAGTTTGGCGAGGCTGATGAGATTGATTTGATTGTCGTCAGCGACGGCGAGCAGGTGATTGTCTTGAACTCAAAACAGACGAGATTGGTTACTGACTTGGGCAGATTTTGGGAATTGGTGATCAAGGCGTGGGCGGCATCCTGATATCTGTGGCAAAGCTCGTCATCTATACTCTTTGCGCAGGCATCCATCCCGCTCGCACGCTTCCTGTCGTCCTGGATTGCGGAACGAACAACGAGGAGCTCCTTAACGACGACTTGTATCTTGGTCTGCGGCGGCCCAGAGCGCGCGGAAAGGAATACGACGACTTTGTCGACAAGTTCATCCGCGCTGCGCGGCAAAAGTACCCCAAGGCGTACATCCACTTCGAAGATTTTGGGTTGCACAATGCCCGCCGCATCCTCGACAAGTACACGCCGCAGTTTGCTTGTTTCAACGATGACGTCCAAGGGACTGGTTGCGTCACGCTTGCGGCCATCATGGCTGCGCTGAAAGTTGCAGATGTCAAGTATGAGGACTTGAGAATCGTCCTCTTCGGCTCTGGCACTGCTGGAACGGGAATAGCGGATCAAATCAAAGACGCCATAGCCATCAATACGTCAAGGTCCAAGGAGGAGGCTGGAAGGCAGATTTGGTAAGTGTTCAGATCAAGTGTCTTGCTGAAACTGACCTCTTCAGGTGCATCGACAAGCCGGGCCTCCTCCTCAAGTCCAAGCAGAAAGAGCTCACTCCAGCCCAAGTCAGCTACGCGCGCGACGATAGCGAATGGCAAGGGAAACCGCACCACGACCTCCTCTCGGTGGTCAAAGAAGTCAAGCCGCACGTCCTCATCGGCACGTCGACGCGGCCGGGCGCCTTCACCAAAGAAGTCGTCCAAGAAATGGCCGCGCACGTCTCGCGTCCCATCATCTTCCCCCTGAGCAATCCAACCAAGCTGCACGAAGCCAAGCCCTCGGACCTCTTCGAATGGACCGACGGCACATGCCTCGTCGCCACAGGCAGCCCCTTTGCTCCCGTCGAGCACAAGGGCAGGCAGTACGACGTCTCCGAGTGCAACAACTCGACCACGTTTCCGGGCATCGGGCTGGGCGCCATCCTCAGCCGCGCGCGCCTCGTCACGCCCGAACTGCTCGTCGCCGCCACCAATGCTCTGGCGCAGCAGGCCCCGGCGCTCGATCCAAAGGCAAAGGGCTCGCCGCAGGAGGTCGCGCTGCTCCCCGACGTCACCGATGTCCGCGACATCAGCGTCCACATCGCAAAGGCCGTCATCCGCAAGGCCGAGGCCGAGGGTCTCGCTGCTCAGGAAGGCATTCCACAGGATGATGGTGACCTGGAGGAGTGGATCAGGGAGCAGATGTGGGATCCCGTGTACCGGCCGCTCAAGCGCGTGGGGCTGGAGCAGGCGAGCAGTTTTGCCAGGGGCGAGGCGGGCAGTGCGAGTACGAAGAGGCCAGCGGACTACACGGAAAGTCAGAAAGCCTAGCTGCGTTGGTAGGTAGTCGAACAGTTCTTGAATGGCCATCTGAATTTTTGGGGAGCTAGCTAGTTGATGGCGTTGTGGAGCTTTGTAAGTCTTTGCTCGGGGCTTCTACTTGCTGGTGGACGTTTCTTTCTCTCCTTTGATATACACGGATACTTCTCAACAATCATCGCCTTACTGTTTCCATACTCAGATCCCGTCGTCCGTTCCAGTCCAGTTCAGCAAACTCCACTGCGCGTGGAGGGTCGCAATCGTTTTGGTCTTGACACACTCTTAGTCCAAACAAGCAACGACTTTCCGGTCTCTAGGCGATCGGGTAGTGCATATCCCAATCGGCGGGCCTCCGCTGCTCTCTCCACTCCATCAGCTCTTCGTCGGCCTTCGGGTACTCCTCACGGAACTTCTGGCAGTTGGCCGCCACCCGCGCATCCCACTGCTTGTCCTCCTCCTTCTTCGCCTCCTGGGCAGCATGCATGCGCGCGAAACGGTTGATGAACTTGTCCTTGGGCTCGAGCTTCCACTTGTGGCCGTAGGGGTAGAGGGGCACTGGACCTGGGGGGATACCGGTCGGCACGGGCCGCATGACCATGTCCTGCTTGTGCTGGCGCTTGACAACTCCCCGTCTGCGCTTCGACTTGGACTTGGTCTTAGGAGCAAGAGTACGAGACGGCGGGAGCAGCTCGGTCGACGGCGGAGGTTCAAGGAGTGCTTCGAGTCTCTCAGCGGCTGCGCGCTCGTGCGCGAGGATCATGGAGCCTCCTTGAGCTCCTGCAGCGGACATGGTCGTAGGCATCAGCGTGGGCGGCGCACGCACACGCGGAGTCTTCGGGAGCACGCGCGTTGGCACATTGGGAGCAGCGAGTGGGCGCGGCGCGGGGGTCATGGAGCCTCCTTGTGGAGGCGCGGCGGACTTGGTTGCAGCGGGCGTGTGGTCGTGCGCGAGGGGCACGAGGACTCCCTGTGGTGCTGCTGTGGAGTTGTTCGGCAGCAAAGGTGTAGGCGGTGCGTGTGCATCGGGAGTCATCGAGAGCATGGGCGGCAGCATGCTGGGCGGACTCTTGACGACAGCGTCGGGCTCAAAGCCAGGAGGATATGGACCAAGTCCCTCAGACAGCCCGGGAGTCATCGTACCCACGGCCAGTGGACTTAGCGGCGGCGGCATGGCAGGCGGCATGGCAGATGTGCCCAAGTCGAATCTGACGCGACGACGGGGAGGCTCCATAGGCATCAACATGTCCTGGAGCGCGGGCGACATACGCGGTGGAGAAATCGGCGGCGGCAGACCACGATAACTCCCTGTCTGCGGGCGAGTAGATGCCATTTCCCTTTCCCTCTGACGGCGCTGAAGTGCTTCATATCGTGCCTCAATCCTCATGTCATTGCTCGGCCTCGCCACGCCCACGAGCTTGCTGGGCCGCATCGGCAGCTTGGCGATTTTCTGTGGTCGGGGAGGTATCGGTGGCACCTTGAGCTTGACGATCTTGCTTGGTCTGACGGGTCTGAGAGGCAGACTGGCGGCGGGAAGCGGAAGCTTGACTATCAGAGACTTCTTAGGTCCTTCAGCCGGCGGCGATTGTGCAACAGGGGGTGCAGCAGGGGTTGCAGGCGGGAGAGACGTAGGCGCATCATCTTTGGGCTCCGTCTTGACGACTCCTCGTCTGCCGCGGTTCTTACGCACCGGTGGCTTCATTGTGGCGATAAGGGCAGGTTTAAGAGCTTGGAAAGGACCGTAATCGAGTGGTATCAGGAGAGCTGCGACGGATTCCGTGGAGAGGAGGAGAGGAGCTCTGCAATTCGTCTTCTGAGCCCTTCTGAAAGGCTGAAAAGCTGTGGGTCAGATGCGATTCTCTGCTACAGGCTCGAGTGTTACATCGTACGTACCTTGACGCGCTTTGATAGACGACAGAGGCTCAGAGACCCGTCGTACTTGTCGTCTCTTGCTCTCAAAGCACAGTAGCAGGGTCAATGGCGAAGACGGGCTTGAGAGCGCTCCTGAGCAGCAGGGAATGGTGTAGTGGTGCAGCTGTTAGGTTGAGCGGCTGAGCTTGTGAAGCCTGCGAGCTCTGAGATTCTTGCAAGCCACAACCCCTTGCCCGGATGCAAAAGCTGCGTAGATTGAGGGATGCAGAGAGGTTCGCAGCCGATGAGTCAATGCTGTGAGTGTGTGTTCGGGAGTAGAGAGGTAGTGGGGTGGGAGGTTCCCACAGCCTATTACAACGGCCTGGCTTCCTGTGGCCGTGGCCTCGGCCTCGCTGCCCACCACAACACTTCGCTGCAACCATCGAGGCATGGCGATATCACTTCAATTTCGACGCGGATTCGATTTGAAGGGGTATTAATTCGACGCATACGCATTTAAAAGTTTGTAGCACAAGGGGGTGGTGTTGTAGAGGCGCACTTCGAAAAAAGGAGACAGGACCAACCCCCGGCCTCACTTGCAACCATCCGATCTCAGAGCACAGCAAATTATTTGCCTACCACCTGTATCAAGGCACATTTCCAAACAGCTACCAAAAGGGCTTGCATGCAAACTGGGTCCTAACGCAGCAATGGCTGAAAACTCGCAAAGCGTTGCGTAGTAGGCGATGAAAGAAACTCAACTTGAGCTCAGCTTCAAGTCGTCGCACACACTCAGAGGTAAGCGCTTGAATGCTCCTCGTAAATATATATCAGGGGAGAAATTTCTCTCTATGTTTGAAGCATCAAGCGCTTGAAAACTCCACGTCTCTACATGTCCTGACTTGGTGACAAAGATTCTTGGATTGGCAATTTCTTTCGTCACCCACCGTGGTTGCATGCTCATTGGGAGTGATCATGATGACCGTGGCACAGTAGGTGATGAAAGAAATTCAAATGAGGCTCAGCTTCAAGCTTCAAGTCACCGCACACTTAGACGCAAGCGCTTGGAGGCTCCTTGTGACTAACGATAAGGAGAAGAATTCTTTCTATGTCTGATACATCAAGCGCGTAAAGACTCCACGTCTCTACATGCTCTAACTTGGCAATAGAACTTCTCGGAATTAGCCATTTCTTTCATCACCCACTGTGGTGGGGTCACTTCTCATCGTCACGCATGTGGCATCAAAACCCGCATGTCTTCTTCTAAGCATTTCCCTCTTGCAACTTAAGTACGTTTCTCCAAAAGTCAAAGGTCCTCTTGAAGCGAAGCTGTCCAATGTCCGTTGCTCAATTGTATTTCCAGGCGTCATAAAACCTGCTCACATAAAATGGAACCAACGCCTGGGCTCCTTCAGAACGAAAAAGAAGCAGAAATCCTGCAAAGGTTACAGCACTAAGGACATACGAGCAGACAAACAAAAATCTCCAATTGATTGCGTACTGAACAAAGGAGCAGCGACAGCCACTAAAAATGCAGCCCTCCTGAACGTACTCTGAGAGGCACTCAGTATCTTCATTTTTCGATGACGTTCCTTGCGCGAAATTGTCCAATCACGGTTCAATTCTTGGAATCACGACGGAAATTTGGAAAACCGATGGGTGCAGACACTTCCCCCTCGTTCAGCTTCCGCTCAAAATATCGCGCTCTCTTTTCCACCACGCACTCACTACTGGGATGTCAGCCAAAAGACAAGAACTGCAATTTGTCAACGAAATCACAAATCGAAAATCCCAACCAAATCTTCAAAGACGCCCAATGTCCCCCATGGCATACTTGGAGCCGAACTCGCCCGAGCTGTCTGCCCCCGCATCGGTGGGTTGACGAAGAGAAGTTGCGCACCTCACGACATGCTCTCCTTACCTCTCGATCCAAGCCTAAAAGTTGCCTCGTCGCTTGGACAGGCGGGCTCTCAATATGATTGCTACGTTCGAACTTGCGCTGCGTACATCAGCAAATCAGAAGGCCGACCACGAGCGAAAATGCAGAGGCTGACAAGTTCTTCCTCCGTCTCTTTCTCTGCTTCGCAAACCCCTGGATCCCGGCAATAGCAAGAAAGATGGCAGCGCCGTCCGGTGCTCGACAGGTGCCTGGAAAGATTGCCAAACCAGATGTAGGTGGCTCCCAATCACGCGTGTAGTATTCAGTCAAGGTACCTAGTTCCAATGATTCGCGGTCTTGTTCGTACGCGCTCCATCCCCAGGTTGCTTTTTGCTTTTCTTCCCAATTCCTTGCCACTTCTCCGGTGGAACAAAAAAAGGAAGGTCAAAAGTCATTCGTTGCTACTTACGCCTTACGGTCGACACATCACAGACGTTTAAAGAACCTCGATTCGCTGCTCTACCGTTTCCGGACTAGGCAATGGAAAGCGTTGGCCATTGGTTTCCTTACGGTCAACACTTCGCAGACGTTCGA
The DNA here is from genome assembly GCF_038381095.1 of Phyllosticta capitalensis. NCBI lineage: Eukaryota > Fungi > Ascomycota > Dothideomycetes > Botryosphaeriales > Phyllostictaceae > Phyllosticta > Phyllosticta capitalensis. Next base: position 2,755,880 of record NW_027117442.1, on the reverse strand, counting down.
AGATATTAGACGCGCTCCTACTCTTTCCAGCCGATGCATGTAGCTGAATCAAGCCGGTTCGGTCAGTGTGCATGACAATCGCCCGCGCTGGTGAAGCGACCAGGACCTACTCCTCGCCAAATCTGCGTCTTTGTTCGTCACAGGCAGGTAGGCCACGGCTCGGGTTTGTACTCTCAGTGTCTCCTACACGTCACACTTGTGCAGAGCGAGCGCTCTTGCGGCCTGCAGTCCTCACTTGATAATCCGGGTGGCGTGGGGGAGTGAAGTGCGCACACTGTGTGGCTGCTCTACGCGTTTGCATACCAAATGAAATGGCGCAGGAAATGGGTACATGGCGACCTTAATGAACAGCCATGCAGATTGGCGTTGGGAGCACGCCGTGAAGCGTTCGCCGGTCTCTTCTGTCAGAAGTCTTGATGTGTCGTTGGCACTGCATGCAAAGTATCTTTGTGAGCGCGCATATGCTTAGGTGGGTTTGGTCTTGAGCTGCTGGCGGCGAGCAACTGGGCCGACTGGTAGACTGAGGCAGTGCGATCGATGTGACCAGATAGCGACGGGGAGATGGGCAGTCGGGCTGTCTGGAGCGCTGAAGGCGAGAGTAAACGCCACAGACTGGAGTCGGCTAGGAGCAGCGCTCTACCTGCGCGCGCCTTTGGGCATCGCCTGCAAGCGTCCGGTCGCGATTGTTTCTTTTCGCGCCGGCAGCAGCGCCCGTCCTGGCACCACTGAGTCCGTCTTCTTCCCCGCGTGTGTGGTTCCTCTCCAGGGCTACTTCGCGGCTATCGTCGTGTCTGTTTGCCCGCCGTAGCGCCCATCGAACACCGAGCGCATGTATCCCTCATCCTCAAGCGCCCGCGCAAGGCAAGCCGCTCGATGAAAAGGTGGGTAGGTAGGTTCGCATCAGCCCTCGGTAGTGCTACGAGGGCGACACAGTGACGGCGTGCGCATGGGCAAGCCCAGAGGCGCTCAACCGTCTCGGCTCAAAAAGTGATCAATCAAAGAAATGAGGCCGTGGCCTCGGTTCAGTGATTAAACTAAACAGAACAGATACTACACTTGATCTAAGCCAAATGGCAAAGAGTGGTGAAGAGGAAAGGAAAGGAGCCGAGTGGGCGGAAAGGTGGGAGGGTTTAAATAGTGCTGGGCTGGAGGTGGTCTGTGCGCTGCGTCGGCTGCTGGCAGCACCCAGGGCGAGGAGGGCAAGCGCTGGGTGCTTCTGGCAGGCGGCGGGTAGAGGCAGGCGGGTAGAATCAGGCAGTTAGTACAAAGGCATGGCCGGAAGAGTGGTTGAGAGTGAGCTTGGCCTCCAAAGAGAATTGACGCCGAGTATGGAGCCAAACAGCCGTCCAACCAATGGTAGAAACACAACACCAAGAAGTTGCCAGAGGACTCAGGATCTCAGATTGACAGGGACGCATCATGACCACGAAAGAGAAAATGGGAAGAAACGGCGAAGATGACCCCATATGAAAACTCTTGAGCCCGCTGCTATCGAGAAAATACCAACCTACCAAGGAGCCATGGTGTTGTTGATTTGGAGGACACTGATTCTGGCTGCAGCCTCTCGATCCTCTTGCACCACCGCGACAGCTCCGCACATCTCGTAAGTCGCGCCTTTTCCTCTCCAGCTTCCAGCCCGCTCACTAATCTCGCACTGCAGATGGATAGGTAAGCATCCGCCATCATCATCACGCTCACCTCGGACGGAAAACCCACCAACGCTTCTCATCCGCACTCGTACCGCAGTCCAATCACAACACACCTCTCGCGAGCAACCCCAATCCCCCATCATGAGCATCAAACAGTCCTCAATCTCCGCCACGCCCATTCGCTCCGCTGCACCCAATGCAGTAGAAGCGCAGCAGCATTCATCAGCAACCAAAGACGACGAGAGGAAACGAGGAAGAAAATTCTGCCGCTCATCAAATAAAATGGAATACCTACCTAGGCAGATTCTAGGTGCACCCGCCCGCCGCACATCAAACACGGGCTCTATCACGGCCACATCCAAACGGGCAGACGCGCTTCACGACTCATGGACCGCGGCAGCGCGCACGCAGGCACTGTTCTTTTGCGCAGAGGGAACGGGAGAAGGAGGGGGATCGAAGATCAACTTCTCGCTTGCTGTCTGATGCGTGTCCACCTCTGTCCCTTCTCGACGGGAGGTGCGAGGTGTCTCGGAAAAACAGAAAGACCAGCATCCCTGCCAGCAGCCGACTGGGAGCACCCAGCGCCCCCTGGCCGCTCCCCTCGCTGTTCGGTTCACTCTTTAGCTGCAGTGCGGCCCCTGCCACGGGCGAGCGGTTTATCTGATTCGGGAGGAGAGTGACGGGCGACGGCGGCCGGCTGGAACGGGCGGACGTCTTCGGCCCGTGTTTCTGGCCAGCGGTATCCGTATACACGCACCAGTGAAAGCACTGCACTGACGAGAGTTCGTAGTGTGCACAAAAACACTCTGACGCCATGGAAGCAAAGGCCGCCCAGCAAATTTGGCACGATGCCAAGAGCCATGCTCGCCTGTTTCCCTGGCGGACATCTCGGTGTTGTAGGCAGTAGGCCGAAATGCTGCGTGCGGCTTTCTCTCTCCGTCTCTCTTTCTGTCTCTCTCTCTCGGGTACAAGCGGCCAGCGCGCCAGCCCAGCCAAATCAAACGCCCATATGAAGCCGATGAAGGGCGAGGGCGAGTGAGAGGGCTAGAGAAACGGCCGCCGGTGAAGGATGTGCTGCATCTGTACTCAAAGAGAAGACGAAAGCCGAAATAAACAGTAGTGCTCTCTTCGATCACACAGCTCGCTCGGGCGTGGGTCTGCACCTGTGTACCGAGGCGAGCTGGATGGCTTGGTGGTTGGTCCTGCTTGCTTCCGTACGGGAGTTCGTATCTGCAGCGTAGCGTACCTACCTAGCGTCGGATCCGGGTGCGAGGTGGAGCATCAATCACCAGCAGCAGTAGCAGCACGCTGTTTGCCTTGCAATCATGAGCATGCCTCTGGCGGAGGCTGTGCGTGCAAAGGCCTGTCGCTCGAGTTTGATTTTGGGAGCATTTTGTCCGGACGTTGCTCTTTATTCTTATGGTACTACTGCCAGGGAAGTCCGAGGTGCTCCTCGCATACATGTGTATCTGAGTCGCTGCCGGACCCGAGCGGACCCGACCTAGGTATGCTCAGGTCTGCTGCCGTCGGCCCGTGCGAGCACTTGGTTGCCAATTGTTGGTAGGTCTCCAGTCCAGCATGGTATGCGGAATATTTGATTGTCAAATTCTGAATGGGTAATGAAGCAGTTCCCGTATGGAAATGGTACCACGAGGAAGCCAAAGGAATAGACGAAGAGATGCGGAACTCTCCCCATGCCTTCGCCCTGGCCGTCCTGTCTCCATCCCTCTAAATCTTCCCACTCCGTCTCCCCAAGGTCCTCACCCTCAGCCTCAACCTCCGCACCATCTCCTGCCCCATGGCCTTGCGTGTGCCCTCCGTCCGGCCAACCGCGTCCCTATTCTCCTGCGCGCGCCTGAGCAAAAACTGCAAGCACTCACCGGGCGTACCCCACACAATGTTCTTGAAGGCGCGCGGGACGTCGACCTGCATCTGGCCCTGCGGCGCGACATCGACTGGGAAGCTCGGCGGCGGCGAGCTGTTGAAGCGGCGCGCAGCGGCCGCCGTGGCGATGATCTCACAACCCACCTCGTCCGCCATGCCCTGCAGCTGGGCAAAGGCGAGGGGCGTCGGGGAGAAGGACGGGGGCGTTGTGACCAGCAGACGGTTCCGTAGAGCCTGCGCGCGCCGCACCGATGTGATGTTGTGCGTTGCGAGCACGAGGGCGAGCTGCGGCCACGCCTCGCCCGCCGAGCCTTGCGGGCCCATCTGCAACCACTCGCCGCATTTGCGCCCCAGCAGTTCGGCTGCCAGCCCGTCGTACGCGGCGTCCGTCTGCTCTTTGGTGGCCCAGATGGCGCCCGGTGGCTCCGAGGCCATGTACGCGCCGCGGACGAGCTTGACGCCAATGGCGAAGTCTTGGTCGCGGGCGAGGCGCAGGTGCTGCGCTAGCTTGGCGGGCGTGCTGCGCAGGTACGCTTGGTACGTATTGTACATGACGGGCTGGGCGGGTTCGGAGTAGGGGGCCCGGTTGTACTTGGCCATCAGGGCGAGCGTCCATTTGTCGATGCCCGGGTTGGTGATTTCTTCTTCGGCGCCGGGGAGCAGTGACACGCGACGGCGCGAGGCCAGGCTGCACACGGCGTCGAGGGCGTCGGCCATGGCGGGCGTGGGCGGCTGGTTGTGCTTGAGCAGGTGGAGGGCGTGTCGTCCTAGGCCTGACCATCTGTCGTGCGTGAGTTGTAGCTCAGAAAAGGCTTCCGTGATCCACATGTCGTGACTTGGAGAACTCACTTGAGCGCTGCAAACTCTCCCTCGCGCACCATCTCGACCGTCTGCAGCATGCCATTCCGCCACGTCTCGATTGCCTTGGCCGTCTCTTCGGGAGTCTCATGCTCGCTACTCTCAATCTCGTCGAGCAGCACCTCGAGCGCGAATTCTAGCGACAGGCCGTCATATCCAACACTTCTGACTTTGGCCGCCGTCTTCTCGACCTCGGCCTTGTTTTCGCCGGCGCAAAACTGCGAATAAAAAGTCTTTTTCAGCAGATAGCCCAGCGCGCGGTTCTTGTCTGGGTCGAGGACCGGATGGGGTGGGTAGGCAAGCAGATGAAGGGCAGAGAAACAGAGATGGTAGAGAATGGGATTGGAAAGCGCAAGAGTGATGAGGTAGGTTTTTACTATTTGAGAAAAAGGAAGGAAGGCGAGCACGTGCTGAGGCAAGTCGGGTGTTTGAGGAGGCTCAGAGGCCGGTGGTGGTGGCGTGTTAAGTAGAGGTTCATGTTCAGACGATGGCGATGTCGCGATGGCGGGCTTGGATTCGCTAGGCTTGACATATGCTCTCCGCTGAACAGGAGGTACCAGCGTAGGAGGAAAACTTATAGGTGATCCCGTGTAGACCCTGAGTCGGATGCGGCGCACAGCGCTGGCATGGAGCAGCCGTTGCCGGTGCGCTGGAGAGAGACGGTAGGCCTGAACAGTGCGAGACACCATTGATGGTAACAATTGAATCTATGAATATCTGTTTGGAGTCTGGCTCGTTGTAACTCAGTACTGCTGGCTTTGCAATGTGGAACGAGGTTCTTAAACTCTAGCTGTCGTAGGGTAAAGATAACCTATCTCGAGCTACCCCTCACGCGGCTAAAGCATAGGGCGTGACGACATTGATTTTTTGGTTGGCGGCCGCTGGCCTGACATTCTCCAAGCGATGGCTGGTCGAACTCTGATAGGCCTCACGAACCGTGGAATGGACGCGAGACGGCGACTGATGGCTCGGTGGGAGCAAACCAAGGGTCTGGAAATCGTTGCTCCTTTCGGAATCGTCGGTCGAGGGAGGCACCAAGGCAGTAATTGGGCGCCTGGCTTCTTCGACGAGGCATTCTGGAAGGGTTGATCGACGGCGGACACGAGCATCACTGGAGCCAGCCGTGTATACAAACCATCCAGGTGTTGTTGAGAGTTGGTGTTGAGAAAGGCGGGCAGTACGACGGACGGATTGGGGGTCGCGTCCGAATCTCCGCTCGATCTCCGAGAGCAAGCAGTAAAGCCGTTTCAGAGCAGCTGGCGGGCGAGACCTCTTTGTCCACTTTTTGTGTTTATGTTTTAAAGGTCCACCTCGAGTTGACGGCATGTTCCTCTCGCGTAGCGCTGCCAAAGGTGGCTCGGTGGTGTCTGGAAAGCAGCAGAATCGATGGGGCAATTCGGGACAGTCAATCTGATACGTAAAGGCACGGCGAACAACGGGCAGAGTAACTGGGTTAGGAAGTGAGGTGACGTAGGGAGGCCATTTCGTCGCAAAACGTGCTCTGGAGGGGGTCCGCGGCCCATGCGCAAAAAAAGTTATCTGATCCGTGTCGATCAAATCTCAGGGAGCCTGATGGCAAGGTGCGGATGCGGTGAGGCGAGGCGAGGTGGACATTGGATTGGGGGCGAAGGGAGAGGGAGGGAGAGGAGTGTGTGAAGGCTGCGGGTGACGAGGCTGCACTGCTGTGTGAGGCTGCTGCGGTGACTCTTTACATGTGGCCATGGCTTGAGTGCTACATTCTGCAGGGCTTGTAGACTGGTGAAGAGTGTTGGCTCGGGCAATAGAGTCATGGCGTCGCGAGTTACGAATGCAGCTTGAGCTATGGCAATCCCGTGGTCCTCGTCTGGCAATCCACCAGGGCGCCGGACGCTGTTGCTGGGAAATTCTTCAATCCACCTTCTGCCGCGTTGCTGCTGCTGCTGCTGCTGCTCGACTGTTGCGTTGCATGAGCCTCACTCCGCCAAAACCCTCGACTCTTCCCTCGACCCCGCGACCCGCGACCAACGCGAGCGACAGCGACATCGGCCGCCAGCTCAAGACAAAACCCTCGCGCCATGGCTCACACCTCTCCCACCAACGGCTCTCACTTTGCCCAATTTCACCATAACAACAACAGCCCGCCGACCCCGCGCCATGGCGTCAAGCGCTCCCAGTCGGCTGCAGGCTTCGAGAGCTCGCCCGGCAGCCAGCACGATGATGACGACCAGTCAAGCGTCAAGAAGCAGGCCCAGAAGCGCGCCTGCAACGAGTGCCGCCAGCAAAAGGTGACTCCTCCGCCCCAATCCCTCGATTGTCTCTTCTGACCCCGTCTCCAGCTGAAATGCGACGTCGTCCAAGACCCCTTCACGCCCTGCTCGCGATGCAGGAAGCAAAACCTCACATGCCAGGTCTCGGCCAATTTCAAGCGCGTCGGAAAACGAAGCCGCCACGCAGAAATGGAGCGCGAGGCCATAGATCTCAAGGCTAGAGTCAAGGAGCTCGAGGAGAGGGAAACGCAGCTGCGCCAGCAGCTCGCGTCGTTGGGTGTGAGTCTGACTCCGTCGTCCGGTTTTTCCGCCGCACCACCACCGGCCATGCCCGCTCACGACAACAACCAGCCATCCATGTTCCAAAACTTCCTCGGCCAGCAGCAACAATACCCAGGAGGATCTCACGACGAGGCAGTCTCGTCGCTCGTCAGCCTCAAGCACGGCTTTGGCGGAGCCTATGAGTCGACTGGGCGAAACCACGCGTACAACTTGGGGCCCGTGTACGTCACCGCCGAACAGGCCGAGGACCTCTTCGCCGAGTACTTTGCCAACTACCACCCGTTCCTCCCTCTGCTCGACTCGACCCAGAGCGTCGAAACGTACATGAGCCAGTCCAAGCTCTTGTTCTGGACCATACTCGTCGTCGCTGCACGGCACTATCCCAAAGACCGCAACTTCCAAGACGACCAGAGGCTGATCCACAAGTTGACCCCCGCATACCGTGCACTCGTATGGACCAACATTTCCGAGGTCCCGCAAAACTACCATGTTGTCAAGGCACTGTGCCTGTTGTGCACATGGCCGCTCCCCGCGAGCAACACAACCGTTGACGAGACTTTTATGCTTTCAGGTGTCATGATGCAGGTGGCAATGCACCACGGCCTGCATCAGCCCTCGCATGCTCAAGATTTCTCGCGGACTCATGTCCAATTGAGGGACGAGGAGATTAAAGATCGTCTATCCACGTGGGCCGTGTGCAACACCGTCGCTCACTGGTAAGTCGTTGAACCCTTTAGCGTATGTCGATGCCAACACGTGGAACAGTGTCTCGGTAGCCAGCGGCCAACCGTCGACTACCCTCTTTGACTCGGCATTGTCTTTCGAACACGACCACATGGACAGGCTGCCCGAAAGCCTCGTCAACCATGTCATGCTCGAGCGCTCCGCCGCGAGAATCACCAAGGCGCTGTACAGCGACTCGGGGAGCCGATCTTTCTACGACGACAAGTCCATCCTCATCAGCTACGAGACGACCAATCTGAATGATCTCGAAGCTCGTTTGAGGCATGTCAATTTTACTGGTAGGTATCCAGAGTATTTTGCGAACCCTGCCAGACAAAATACCAATCTATTCATTTCCCCAAGTCTTCTCTACGTCATGCCGCGCAGCATCACTTCCATGTCCAAAGCTAGATATTCAACTGACAATTTAGAATTCGATTTGCTCCACCTCAGGGCTGTGCGGCTCAACCTGCAGCTCTATGCCTTTTTCAACAAGCAAGAGCACGGCTGGCACCAGGATTTGCTCAATCTTCTCCTGGCTACCAACGTCTTCCTAGAGTCCATCTTCAGCCTCGACGAAGCCGGCTCCCTTCCCTACACGACCAACTACGTCACGCAAATGATGGTTGCGTCTGGCTTCACGCTGCACCGCCTTCTCAATTCCAACTTTGCCAACACGATCCCTCAGCCTCAGCTCTCCGCCTCCCGATCCAACTTTACGCGGCTCATCAACTGCATCCGCAACACCTCCGTCCGTGGCAACGACCTACCGCAGCGACTTGCCGAAGTCCTGGCTCAATTGTGGAAGGCAAGCGGCTCAGGAAATCCCAAGCATGCCGACGTCGAAGCTTTCCGCTCAGCACACGGCGGCAACAACGGCGCAGGCGACATTCAACTCAAGGTACGGTGTCGTATGAGCATGTCTGTCGTCTTCGACTCGCTATGGCACTGGCGCGAAAAGTTCCGGGGCAAGGTCAGCAACCTCGACGCAGCTGTCGCCAACCCCACCGACCCCGATACCTCATCGTCCACAACGCCCGCTCCTCCAGGCCGCGGCTCCAACGCATCCGTCTCGGGCAGCGAGCAGCATGCACCGCAGGCATCCGCAAACCCACACCTCCCAACGCCCCTCAGTGCATCCTCCTTGCTCAGCTCCGTCACCTCGTCTGCACCAACCTCGTCCATCGTCGTGCCCAGCTCCGTCCCCACGTCACTGGACCCGAACCTGCCAACCCTGTCTCTGCCAACCATGAACAACAGCCTGAGCATGGGCAGCGCGGACCTGTCGAGCAACAACGCCCCCGCTGGCCCGGGCCCGTTTGCGGACTACACGACCGACTTTTTCGACCCCATGAGCAGCATCCTGAACGACCCCATCTTCTTTTCGGATTCGGGATACAGGTTCTAGTGGGGCCTATAACTACGGGGAGCGTGTAATGGGACGAAATTAATTAGACTGGGCTGTAGCTGCGGGCAGTTGGATGGCTTGGGATGGGTTGTGTGACGGGCGGGTCTTGTCGGGCGAAAAAAAGGATGGCATGTACGGTTGGGACGGTCGGTTCAGGATGTTTGGAGCTTTATGATACCACGATACCTGTTTTCTTACCTTCTTCTTGTTTCTACATTACCTTTTTTTGCATTTCTTTTTGCCACGACTGTCTGTACATCCATGGCGAGAGTTTCTTGTTTTACCATATGCCACGGCCTTGCTTTTCTTTCTCTCTCTTCTCTTGACAGCGCCGTCTGTCAACAGGCACCCCCTCTTCTCTACTCCACCCTACTTCTTTTTGGTTTTCCAGACGCTGCTCGGCTCGACTTTTTAAAGCGGCAGCATTATTCGCTTGCTCTCTTCATACACATTTTTCTGGCGTTGATGTGTTTGTGTTTCCCTCCTCTCCTCGGATGGCCTGCTGCTGCTGCTGCTGCTGCTGCTGCTGACGGATCGGATCGGCTCGGATACCTGATTGTGCTTTGCTTAAAATCTCTTTTGCATCTCTCCATCCCCCCTCTTCTTGCTTTTCGGTAGGGGCAGGCAGAGGCAGCCGCGGGCATGAGGCCTTGCTTCCAGGGACTGATGCGACTGTGACGGATGTTCTGGCTCACGACCGCCTGCTACAGTACAGTACAGTCGTCTTGCTGTCATCTACGGCGTCAGAGAAGGAGAATGAGAGAAATCATTTTGATTGCTTCACTTGCCCTTGTTTGCCGCTGATGATGATGTGCGGTTCTGATGTCTGTGAACGTGTCGATGGATCGCAGTGATGGATGGCGTGCTGCTGCTGTTGCTGTTGCTTCCCATGAGGCAGGCTGTGTAGTTGTTTTGCTCTGCTCTGCTCTGGTCTTGCGATGTTGATGCTGCTGCTGCTGGACATTTCGCCATCATTTGGTTTCAGCAACCGCATAGGCAAGGCAAGCAAGGAGCGGGAAGCGCAGCCGCAGAAACATGAAGAAGAAGCACAAAATACAAATCCATCGCAGTCACGTCCTTCCATCCATCCATCCACGGCAAACAAGGTAGAGCAGGAGTAGATAAAAATATCTTTGTCATTCAGTCATATCCGTGTCTCTCGCTGCTGCAAAACGTTCCTCCCATGTAAAGACGTGCCGAAAAATATATATATATATATATATATATATGTACCCTAGCCCATGTCTGTCTGTCTGCCCAGCTGTCTGCCCTCGCGGGATCCAATCTTTGAAGGAAAAGTAAAACGAAAAAGAATGAGGCGTGCGTGTCGCCAGGACACGCGGTGGAGCGAGCGAGCGAGCGAGGGGAAGTAAAGGAATGAGGATGACTGTATCCGCCAAACTGAACGAGAGGGATGGTTTGCGTGTGTGGTAGAAGGATGGGATGACGATGTTGTGAGGAAAGACAACGCGAGCAATGAAGGAAGGATGGGGTATCAACGCCGTTCTATGCCATGCCATGCAAACCCATGCCATGCATGCAGCCAGCCCTGCCCAAAAAACGTGACGAATCGGACGCGAGAAAACGGGGAAAAGGACGCGCGCCGTACGTGCTATGCGAGCAACCGACAAAAAGCTCAAAAGGCCAAACAAACGCCCGCTTCATCAAGGTCGTTCGGTTCAATCCAAACGTGCGGGTGCCGTCGTCGTCTACGCAAAGACGGCCGCGACAGCCACGACGACGACGACGAGAGCGGCGACGCTTGAAGGGAGAGTTGTCGTCGCCGCCGCGCCCGTGTAGCTGGTCAGCTTGCCCTTTTGCCGGACGGCGTCGACGCACGCCTGGTCGCAGGAGCCGGTCGAGTCGGGCGGCGGCGCGGCGGGGTTCATGTAGCTCATGCCGGGGCCGTCGAGAGAAGAAGAGGAAGCGGATGCCGACGTTTGTGCGCCGATGAAGCCAATGTTTGCGGGTTGGGGCTCCGGCTGGGGCCGGCGGCCGACGATGCGTGATTTGAGCACGCGGCTGGGCGACGTAGGGTCGATGGGCGAGAAGACGGGTGTCGACGTGTTGACGGCGGGTGCTGCTGCGCCAGCTCCGGCTGTGACCGTCCGCGTGACGGTGATGAGGTCTGTTGCGGCGGGGACGGGGGTGCCGGTCATGGTGACGGTGACTGTGGCAGGGCCGTTGTTGGAGCCTCCTGCGCCGTCGTTGTTTCCGGCAGAAGTGGACGGGGTGCTCTTTGTGGGGGTTGACGACGAGTCGGCGGCGCTGCTTGGAGTTGTGGCGGCGGGGGCAGCAGCCGAAGAGCTTGAAGTGGAGACAACCATGCCCTTCCAGACGTCGGTGGTGAGGGCGCTGCGGTCCTTGTACCAGCCAGGAGCCGTGGTCTGCGGGTCTTGCTGCTCGAGCTTGTACTGCTGCTTGTCGCTGTTGGCCTGGAAGGTCTTGACCTTGGCCGCGTTCTGGTTGACGCTGACGTCCGAGCATGTCGTGTACCACTCATCCTTGCCGTCTGGGAGAGAAGGGTCCATGTTGGGAGCGGTGGGCCACTGCCAAACCCAGTAGAGAGCGTAGGGCTTGCTGCTGCTAATGTCCTCGGGAATCTTGACGTCCGTCTCGCAGTACTGCTCGTTGTTGGTGCCGGGCTGGCCGGGAATTGGGTCAGGGTACTCCTTTTGGCGCGTAGTCGAGATCGGACTGCTGTTGATCTGGTAGCAGCGGTTGTCGTCAAAGTTTTGCGAGACTAGGAGCTTGCCGCGCTTGTCGCCACCAGAGCCGTCAGTCGTCCACTTCAAGACGTCCATGATCTTTTCGTCGTCCTTGGGCTCCAGAGTGCCGTAGACGAAGACGGTGCCGCCCTTTTTCGGCTTGCCGATTTGGTTGTTTGGAAGCGTGACGTGGCCGTTCTCAGCGTACTTCATGGCGACGTAGCCGCCGGGGGCGACGTTCAGACGCGGCCACTTCTGCGACTGGCTTTGCTTGCGTTGCGACTCGCGGCAGAGCAGGTCGCTTCCATTGATACGGGTTCGTCCAGATTCCGCCGTGGGCAAGAGGTACTGCGCCTTGTCGCCACTGAAGCCGGGGTCGGTGCGCGCAATGTAGTTTCGAGGGTATCCATAGTTGCCGACGTAGCTGCCGTTGGCACTAATGACGGCAAGCTGCTCGATCCAGGTGTGAGCGCACGCCTGCGCGGCGAGGAGAGAGGCGGCGACGAGCCTAAGTGAAGAAGGACGCATTTTGTGGGTTTTAAAGAGGATGGAGAGAGGCGAGGAGGGTCGAGGGTCGGTTTGAAGTTGTTGTTTGGTAGAAGGAGTCCAGCTCGTTCCGATTCTAGGGTTGTGTGAAGACTGTTCTTGATATACAGTGAATCCGAAGGAAGTGAAAAGTGAAACAGTAAAAGTGAAAATCCAGTTCACATTCAATATATGCGTCGAGGGCCAGCACGACAAGAAGCAGAACAATGCCAACAAAGAGAAAACAGACAAAGAGTATTAGGTGGTCAATGACATTGTTTGGCACTGACGAAACAAGTGCCGAGGGAGACAAGCGGCGAGAGACAAAGGGCGGTTGCGCCTCATGGGGCGGGTCTATGAGGCTTAAGAATGGACAAAGGCCGCCCGTCGAATCAAGTCTGTCGGAAAGACGGCCTTGGGGGCCAATGAGAGGCGCGCATGCAGTGCGACTGTCGACTGAGAGTGCTTCTTTGACCACGAGACAGTCCGACGACCGCTGCCAGGGACATTGTCCCGAGAGGGGAGCGGTTGGCTCAAGACTATGCATCTCTCTGCTCATGTCGGAAATGGTGTGCATGGACCCTAGCACTTACAGAAACATTGAAACGACGCTCGGAATCGGCCAATGTTGGCAGTCGAAGACCAGGAATAGGCGGCCCGGTGGATGTGACCACGGCCACTCTTGGTCATTTTCAGATCGGCTCACGGCCGGACTCGACAAAAATGAGGCTCTCCGAGCGAAGCGAATGATGCCAGCATCGTCATCCTGGACGACTCAACTGATGCCAGCGGTACCAGTGGCTGTCAGTGTTTGTCAAAAAAGTCTTTGCAGGAAGGAGCGCGGTTGTCAAGGCACAGCAGGCTGCAGGGAGAGAGTGGATTGTGTCAGAAGTGTAAGAGAGAGTGACGACGGGCAGAATTCGCAGAGACAAGCGGTGGACGTCGTCGATGCAGGTGGTGTTGATGGAGCGAGGTTGGCTGTGGCACCAGCGCCTAGCCGCCGCCATGGTTTCAAGCGGGTAATTTTCGCCTGCCATGATTGGCTCCGGATGCACCAGTCGCTCGTGGCAGCCACGCCGCTCCTCTTGACCTCTCGTCGACGACGACTCAACCTCCAGGCTTCCCAGACTTTATTCAAACAAACAGAGCTCCACCATGAAAGCCGTTCAAAGTGGTCTTGTGCAGCTGTGGAGCTTTATTCCCGGAGGATCAGGACGTGCCGATTGCTAACTGGATACATGGCCATCAACGACATGCACAATGAGACAGTCTCGAACATCAACATCTTCATCATCATCCGAGCGCAACCTTCAAAATAGCAACATGCATTGTTTTGGTTCGCGTCGGCGCGGTGCCGTTGCCGCCAAGGCGTCCACTCTTTGTCCTACGTCTTCCAAGCGGGTCGCGAGAGTAGCAACAATGGCATATAGGCGCCGACCTTGGCCATGCAGTTTTCGAGATACACGAGACGGCTCGGATGCCTCTTCTTGGAATCGGGATGCGCGCATGACAGGCACGGGAGACAGTCAAGCTTTTCCCGCAGGACAGGCACCCTGGTGATTCTCAGCGCTTAAACAGATTAAGCCCCACCGCATCTCCCTAAGCGCTTTGGTGTTTCCCGCGCTGCGTGTCATGACGTTCGGAAGCTGCCAGATGGGTGGTATAAATTTCTGAGGCAACATCCGTCTGAGATTCACACAACGACATTGCGGCTGCCCTCGCTGATGGCGCTTATGCGAATGTTTCTGTGTCTGGAAACATGTCAGCGTCTGCCATGGGCATCTTTCACTCCAGCGACCACGATCAATGTTCACGCAAGGCTTCCATTGATGTGATAGCTTGATGGGCCTCTCCATCCCATCTCATGTGCCAAATTCGAGTTGTTGATCTCCTCAATGACTGTCCAGCTGTGGTGCTCTTTTGGAATGGATGCCGGTGTGCTACTGATGCGGCAGCAGTCTACTAGAAGATAACTCCCTGTATGTCTCTCTTTTTCTCAGTCCTTTCTCGTTCATCCGTTGTGCTTCTGCGTCTTTGGTGAAAAGTGATGCTGAGGCACAGCCTAGAAACGGAGACTTGGCTGTAGGGTCTACGTCATTGCTTCTCGGTCTCCCTTCTCGAAACGTCTTCTCGAGGCCAAGTATGTCCCTTGCTTGAGGAACTCGTGATACAAATCACGCGGAGAGCGGTGATGACGATTCTCTCCAGCAACGTGTCTCAGGGTCCAAGCGCGCTAACGCAGGTCCCCCACATTTTGGCGCTTGGCCCAATGTGGACTAGACCGCGCCTGTGTTCCCCGGAGAATTGTTCGGTCAGTCTTGATTGTGACGATGCGGCAGGCGGCCTCGGGAGCATCAAACAATGGCAAAAGGGGCTTCGATAGAGACAGGACTCGACGCGGCATAGCGAGTCAAAAAGACACTAAGACTCGAGAGTTGAGCAAAAGGTTGTTGCAACTCGCAAGAAGCGCCGGGTTGGACCGACGTGGTGGGTGCCCTGGCAACGGAGCAGCAAGGACAGGGGTCCGGGACCGCGCGCCCGCCGTCGTCGTTCTCTTCAACAGCGACGACCGACTCTTGAAGCTGCACACGACGACAGCTGCCTCTTTTTGTCACCCCATCTCCCACCCACCGACAAAATGGCAGACGGCGCATCATCCATATCCGTATGCGTCCGCGTCCGCCCATTCACCATCAGAGAGGCTGCTCAGCTTGTCAAAACCGACGATGGGCCTCTGTTCTTGGGCGACGGTAGTCTCGCAGCTGCTCCCCCAAAGCTCCATTCCAAAGGCCTGCGATCCGTCATCAGGGTCGTCGATGATAGATGTCTGTATGTGCTCCATGTACACCATCTTCAGTGTGCTTGTCGTCGAGCATTCGAAGCTGACTGCAATGTTTACCTTCAGAGTTTTCGATCCACCTGAAGACAATCCCGTCCACCGCTTCTCCCGCTCCGTCGTACCTCAAGGCAAAAAGGTCAAAGATGTCACCTTTGCATTCGACAAAGTCTTCGACCAAAATACCACCCAAGGCGACGTGTACGAAGCAACCACGAAACCGCTGCTCGACAATGTGCTGGACGGATACAATGCGACAGTCTTTGCCTATGGCGCGACTGGATGCGGAAAGACCCACACAATCACGTATGCTACCTACAATTCGAATGGTTGGAGAAGTCTAACAAGGACAGTGGCACACCGCAACAGCCAGGAATCATCTTCTTGACAATGCAGGAGCTTTTTGAGAGGGTATCGGACTTGCAGGAAACAAAAAAGGCCGAGATCTCCCTATCGTACCTGGAGATTTACAACGAAACGATTCGCGATCTGCTTGTGCCAGGTGGCAGCAAGGCAGGACTGACACTGCGAGAGGATGCCAATCAAACCGTGTCAGTTGGAGGACTCTCCAGCCACCACCCCAATAATGTGAGTCGTTGTCCACATACGGGAGCTCGCGTACTGACTGGATCAGGTCAACGAAGTCATGGAAATGATCATCAAGGGAAATCAATGGCGAACAATGTCTCCCACTGAAGCAAACGCAACTTCTTCACGTTCGCATGCCGTCCTTCAAGTTAATGTCTCGACAAAAGACCGAAATGCCGGGGCCAACGAACCTCACACCATGGCCACTCTGAGCATCATCGATTTGGCTGGTAGCGAGCGTGCTAGTGCCACGAAGAACCGCGGCGAGCGTCTTGTCGAAGGTGCCAACATCAACAAATCACTTCTCGCGCTCGGTAGCTGCATTAATGCCTTGTGCGACGTACGCAAACACAGCCACGTACCTTACCGAAACTCCAAACTTACTCGGCTCTTGAAATTCTCCCTTGGCGGCAATTGCAAGACTGTCATGATTGTTTGTGTCAGTCCTTCGAGCGCTCATTTTGATGAGAGTCAAAATACACTGCGCTATGCAAACCGGGCCAAGAACATCCAGACAAAGGTCACCAAGAACGTTTTCAATGTCAACCGCCACGTCAAGGACTATCTCAAGAAGATTGATGAGCAGAGACAATTGATTGAGGAAATGCAGCAAAAGATGAAGGACCTTGAGGGCAGCGCATTTGTGAAATTCAAGAAAGCAGGCGAGAAGAGGGAGGGCATTGCAAAGGACGGCATTGCCAGGATTCGCACAGCATACGAGAATTGTGCTGCCGAGAAGCAAGAGCACTGTAATACGATGAGGAAGTTGCGACAAGTTGAGCGCCGCATTTCGATGATCTCGGCCTGGATCGCTGGATTTGACACGGTCTGTGAGCAGCGAGAGGACGAGGAGCCTCCCAGGAGCCTTTTAGCCATGCGCAAGACGGCGCTTGGTATCCAAGCAGAGTTGGAGGCAACCAGACAACACTACCACCAAAAACTGGCCAGAAGCTCGTGGGACCGCGCGCTGGACATGGCTCTGCAGACTGGCATTCGACAGCTTAGGGAGACTGACAGTGCCAACTGTGGCAGCGATGTTGCCAGCTTGATGAGGGAGGCAGAACTCCTGAGGTCATGCGCTGAGAGGGAAACTTACATGGCTGTGCTGGAGCAAGAAAGAGGAGGCGATGCGGCTGTTGTTCAGGTTCTGCTGCAGGCGCATTTCGAGACTGTTGCCATTCTTGGTCAAATCATGACCATGAGTGAAGAAGATGCCGTCAAGGCAGCCAAAGACATGCTGGGCAAGATTATCAGCTCTTGCTCCGACGCAACTTCTCAGGTCATCAAACCAGACGGTGGTCTTCCAGTCATAGAAGCTTTTCCGCCAACCAGCAAGGGCACGCCCAAGAGAAGGAATCCAACCAAGTTGATGGGTCCGTCCCCCATGAAGATTCCGGCTCCTGTTTTCGGAGAAGCCCAGTCACCAGCAAAGCCCATGTCCTCTCCTCGTCGTAAAAAATTCGGTGCGCCGAGGAAGGGCATCAAAGTCACGCCGAAAAAGTCTCCTGTCAAGGCTGTCAAGCGAGGCGTACGCTGGCGGGACGACGTCGAGGAAGGTGCTCTTGCAGACTTCCAGGCGACGCCACAGGCACTTGACTACACGCCGTCCAACAGCTCATCGCGCTCCGGCACTCCTCCGCTTTCGAGCATTCCAATCCGCACAAGCCTTGATTCGTCTCCCATCCCAGCTCCTCCGGATCTCAACACGCTCGACATCAAACCAAGCCGCAACAGCCGCTTCCAAACTGGATTTCTGTCCAAGGCTCGATCCGGATCGCCTCAATCTCTTCTACCTGCATTCTCATCCGACTCGGAAACATCGCCTCTCCGCGACACCGAAGGAAACCGGACCCTCGGCCGCTCTCACCTGCACCACGTCGCCGTACCAACCTCGTCCGCAGAAAACACCCCCAACGAGTCGGACAAGGGCTCAGCGCAGAGCTCCGAAGACGAAAAGTCGTGGCTCGACTCGGTCTCCAACGATCAAAGCGCCGCTCGCAGCATCCGAACAGCCATGACGTCGATGCGTCGAAGCTCCAACGGCGGCCTTCCTGGTGGTCCCACCCACCACAAAACCGCCTCGACGGGCAACATCCGAACGCGAAACGTCAAGTCGCCACCACAGACTCGCCGCAGCAGTATCAGCAAAAGTGGCGCACCGGGACCGGCGCCCAGGCGCGTGACGTTGAGCGAGGATCGCGGCAGACCGGGCTTGGATGCGCGGGCCATGCGTATCGGTGGAGCACGAGCGGGGACTGGCGGAAGCGTGAGAGCAGAGAAGGGCGTGTGGAGGTAGAACTCGGTGAGCAAAAGAAAGGAGAATGGTCTCGTCACCTCTCGCCGGGCGGCGAAGCTTTGACCTCACATTTGCATTCTTTGATCTTCTCTGCCTACCCTTCTTCTTTTCTCCTTCTGCACTCAACCATTTGCCTTTCGCTTCGCTTCCCTTCTACTCATCCCTTGATCTTACTCTTCTCAGCTTCCATCCGCTGCCTCATGTAGGGAGAAGCGCCGCTGTCCGTATGCTGTTTAGCACGCATAGCCTTTTTCACCACATTTCTTGCGCTGGGTTTTGTTTTCTCTTTCCACATATGCCAGGCGTTCATCCCGGGAACGGATGCAATCATGGCAAGACACACAGAATATGCTCTTCGAGGAGTCACACGGAAAGTTGGCCGACTTTGTTTGGGTCGGCGTGCTGATTTGGGGGCCCGGACTGGACCGGACTGGGCTGGGTGGGCAAGGCCGGCGTATTCGGGAGTCTTTGGAGTGGATGCTGGTTTTTTTGTCGTTGTTTTTGAGTTGCTGTTTCGACTCTTTTGCTGGTTGGTGTTGAAAGTGCAACCAAGTCGACTCGTCCTCGTTGGACTCGAGAGGATGCGACGGAGTGGATACATGTCGAGTCGGACGCCACATGTCCGTTATCATCATCATTGTTGTTGTTTTTATGTTTTACTTCTTTGCATACTTACAATGGAAGTACGCTTCTTCAAACCTTGGGCGGGCTGTTGATTTTAGTCTAATGCTCCGTTTATTTCTCACTTTCCATCTCGCTTGTGGCTTCATTGCCGTTTCCGCTGCCGTTTGGCTCGCTGCATCCATCCTTCAATCGATTTCACAGGTAGGGGTGCCACACGATTCACAAAGACAACACCACAACACCAAAGACGAGGAGCCCACTGGCCTGGCGAAGAGTTTATGCGCAGGTACATTCCATATCACTTACCTCCATCCTCTGCCCACCCAAACTCCTCCGCAAACACCTATCAGATAGCCCGGCGCCCGCAGCACCGCCCGCACGTACCGACGGCAAAAGCCCACCTCAACGCACCGCCGGGCACTCGTCTGACCATGACCACTTGCACAAAAAAGGCCATGTCGTCTGGTCTCTCTCAACGAAACAAACCCCAGCCAGCCGATCCAGCCGGCCCGCCGCCGCCGTGGCCGCGGATGTGCACACACTTGATGCAGCACAGCCTCACTTGGAGGTTTCGCACCACCACCACCACCAGCACCGTCCGCGCGCGCGCGCGCGGCTCAAACGCAACAGGAATCGCACATTTGAGAAACCAACCCCGGCACGCTTGTCATTAAGGCCTTCGTTCCCGCCTTGGCGTATGTACAGCGTTGCGGCATTGCGACATTGCGATGTTGTGGCGCAGGGGGTCAGGGGGGCGGGAGTGAGGCATGGGGATACAGGGGCAAGGCAGCACCTGGTGAAGCGGGACAGGGAGGCGCGTGGGTGACGCGAGGAAAGGAGACGTGACGAGACGCGACGCGACGGAGGGCGACGTGATGGATGGGATGGTCGGGAAGGGAAGGGGGTGGGTACATATGTAGGTGGGGTGGAGCACGACTGGGCCGAAACTGCCTACATGTACATAGGCACCTACCCACGCGCGCCCCAGAACACGCTACCTCCCAGGTACCTCACTACTGCCCCCTTACTCTCCAAGCGGAAGCGCGTTGGAGAGCGAGCCATTGGTCGAAGTCCTCTGCTTCGCCAACATGCATTCATCACATCTCCACCAATCTTGGCGACCAAATCCTGAGTTCCTGACTGGACTGACCTGGCAGCCAGCTAGACAACCAGCCAGCCAGTCAGACAGTAAGAAACGAATCAACCAACCCCCCTTCATACCTGCACCTCGCCTTACCGGCCTGGGTTATCAGCTGCGGTGAGTGGGAGGAAAAGGAAGGAAGGAACAAAGATAAGGTGTTTAGCACGGCCAGGCTACCGCGTTTCGCTTCGCTTTGCGGCGCTCGGCACTTGATGTACAAGTACCATGTTCGCGCGACCCCGATCCTGACGTCGTCGGTTTGCTGTTGCTCGTACGAATGCAGGCCGCGGGGGATATAAGCAGTGACGTGAGGGGAGGGGAGATTATTGCCAAGCTGAGTTGCGCTGAACTGAGATGAGCCGACGTTCTGTACCCAGGCAGGTTCGCCGGGAAGCGGACGAAGAATGACTACTGCTATGGTTCTTGCCATGTTGGGTTCCGCGTCGTAGCTGGTGCATTTACTTGCTTGCGTGCTTGCTAGATGGTCGACAAACGTGAGATGACGTCTTGCATCCTCACAGCCTGATTGTCTAATTCATGCCGGAAAAAGGTCTATCGGTAAGCAATCAGGGAGACGGGAGTGTGGCCAGGGCACGTCAGGGGTGGGTAGCGCGGCTTACCTCCAGGCCGTTGCAAGGGGAGGAAGCGTCTACTGAAATTGGCAGGCAGTGACGGCAGTCAGTCAGAGTCAGCGGGGCTGATCGAGCTTCTCCGGCATCAAAGATAACCTGTTTTCTGTCCACCAAACGCGTCGATTGACCAAGGTAAGCGGTCGACGGGCTTGATTGGATCGTCTGACGCGTGCGGATGAGCAACTGCTGTCTACCTCCTGAATCTTCCTTTCTGAGCCCCCCCCCCCCCCCCCCCCCCCCCCCCCCCAAGACCGCCACCATGTGTCGTTCCATCTTTGCAATCATGCACGCAAGCACGCAAATTCTGCGGACGACAAGTGAGGCGTTTGCTACCTACGGCAAGGCACGGCGCGTTTCCCACCATGCATCTCAGGGTCTGGACGTATGGCGAGCGGCTCAATGCGAGCAGCAGGGTAAGCAGTGCGCTGATTGGGTGGGGTGGGCGGATACGGGTGTGTAGTGTGGCGAGTTCAAGGCCAAGCAAGGCATGGACGACGTTCGACGATGGCATGAATGATGAGATGAGCACTAGCAGGCGCAGCGAATCGGGTCGAGGTTCTGTTCGAGGGGTTGCGTCGATGAAAGGGGAAGGTACCTGGCCTTGTCCAAGTACCGCCGGGAATGAGAGAGCTGGGTTGGATTGGGTTGGTGTGGGCTGGCTCTTGTCCCCCGGATGGGCCCGGCAGAGTAAAACACTTGCTTCGCCAAACGCCTGTGATTATGGCAAGGCCCGACGACTGGACAGTTGGCGAGCGGCGCTCAAATCTTGCTTGGAACCCGGTTATTGCGTGCTGGACAAGGGACGCGCGAGCCGAGGAGGCTCAAAAGCTTGTTTGAACGAGAAGGGGGTCGTTGTCTTCACTTTGCAAGTTTGGCATCCTCTGGAGGAGTCGGCTTCAGCGACTTCAGGATCAGTGACCCCCTTGGTCACGACCTGCGAGCCGGACATGTCCCGTCCTTCGGATCTCGCTTTTAGTCGTCGACGTCATTCCAACGGTCACGACGCTCGAGCAGTAGTGGGAGATGTGTGCCGCCACTCGAGACACGGCGAAAAGAGCAAAACGTGGGCTGCCGTTTGGCACTTGGGATCCTCTCCCAAGACTTGGCAGCAGTAGTTCCAAAGGCAGAGTTTGACGGTTGAGCCGTCATGAGAGAAAGCAAGGCCTCAGATCCGGACATGCAAATCACGACAGATCAATCAAAGGCTCGTCGTTTCGCCCAGCTGGCGATCAGCGTCTTTATGCGGCGTCTGAGTGGTCCAGCTTGCCGCGCTGGCGCTCCGCTCCAAACACTTGGCAGCAGCAGTGAGATGCTTGTTACTGCGGAAGCTGTGTCGGCGGTGTGGTAGTAGGCTACGTAATGTGGTGTAGGTGGGAGGCGGGCCAAGCGAGACAGCTCTTGCACCAGCGGCGGGAAGCAGTTCGACTAGATGCTCGATACGGAACCCGCGTTTCCACTGCAGAGACTCTAAACGCTTGGCGGTGCTAGTGGGGGACGAGTTGGTCGTGTCTGAAGTCCCGTCGGCTGTTTGGTCTCAAAGCGTCGTCGGGGTTGCGTCCTCTTTTCGCCGATTCTCGGGCCTCAGGAGGCAGGCTAGTCGCATACAGTGTCCATGAAGAGACAAGATTGGCGGTCGGGGAGGCAAGATGCCGCTGTTTTAGTGCGCGCGGACAAAAGAGCCTGCTCTCAGAGCCGTTTGCATAGGGCTGGTTTGTTCTGGAAAAGTTCGTCGAGGGCATCTTGAATCTTCACAGGGGGCGAGTCACCCCTGGATGCGGATGAGGTGACTGCCGCAACGCCCCTAGACTGAGCTCAATTTCGACCATACGCGTCGAGGGAAACTCAGTTGACCAATCTTGCCAAGGCCAATCTTTCAAGTGGAGAGATCCAAAGACAATGTCCCGAGCTGGATGACATTGCTCATCCAAGATTTTTCCATCTCCCACTTCCCCAGCCACTGTTCAACAGTCAGTCGAATCCGTGAGATCAGAGCCCGCCCACCTGCACCAGCCTCACTCTACGTTCCACCACACATTCTCCCGCAGGAATTCCAAAATCCCAAGCCTGCGACCTCATCCCAAAGAGATCGTTCAACCATCTCTCCGCGAAACGTCAGTTTACTCTGCATATCGTTGCTGCAGGTGTCATATTCCATACAAAGACTTCGAAACCTCTTGGCCTCTCTCCCATGCCTCCCAGTGCCTAAAAGGCCAAGTATCAGCCAAGTGACCGACCCACCGGCGACGGGATGATTCCTTCTTTTTTTGCGTGCCTCGCGACTGGTCGCTTTGCTGCCAGCCTATGACTGCGAGACTATTACTCAGGAGGACAGGACCGAGACTGACACGCAGCAATCAACGAAACTGCTGCTGAGGCTCATTTCATCTCTCTCTCGTTTGGGGAGGCCCGAGCCAAGACCTGCAAGTGACGGAGGGAGCTCACGACTGAAACTGCAAAGTCCTCGTGCGAGCGGCTCCAAACCTTTTTCTCTTGTCTCTGTGTGAGACCTTGCGTCTTCGCGAAGCATTCCAAGGAGGAGCCAAGATGCAGTGTGCCGATGGGAGTTGACGGCTTTTGCTGAATTGTGTGGCACTTGCGTGGCTGGCGACGGGTATACCCGACTCTGGGTCGGTCACTTCTTCGCCTTGGGGCTCTGCTCACATGGCGCTGGGAAAACGAAATCACACCAAGCTCTGCCAAGTTGCCATTGCTGCTCGTCATCGACGGGACAAGCAAATAAGCAAAGCAAACAGAAGACGGTGGGTGTGTTGACGAGAACATACCAAGAAAGTGATGCATCTTTGCGCGTGCACACGTCGAGTCCCCAACCAACCCGTTCCTAGCTGGCCACGAAATCATCAACACAACACATCAATGCCTCTCGTACACACCTGCCACCAGTCCAGCCCCCTCGTTGGCCCATCTCTGTCGTACTCCTCGCCCTCGGATTGGTCGCAAAGCATTGGTAATCAAGTTTTGCCATCAGTTCCATTCGCAAAACTCGCACCACCCTCCCCACCCACTGCGTCCAAACTTGGCACCCCTCAAAGGAGCAAACCTCACTTGCGTCACTTGCATTCCCAGCCTCCCCCATTTCCTCTCCTGTGTCACTCACTGCACTCGCTCGGCCAAGCTTCCTCGATCAAAACGTCGCAAGTGTGTGCAGCAGCTGCACAAGGCCACGTGCTCATCTGGTTTGGGAGGATGGAAAAGGTGACGTGATATGTAGTGGGCCGTTGGAGTTGCCTCAGCAAAGAAGGCAGGAGGAGCGGAGGAGCGAGGGATGGAGGGAGGATTCGACAGGCAGGAAGAGCGTGAGGCAGGTGAAGCGAACACGTGGGGATGTCGTCAGAGTCAAGCAGAAGTGAGGTGTGGAGGTGCACAAGTGCGGGGGGCAGGGGCGTCGGTCGTCTTGTTTGATGCGCGCGCAAGACGGATAGCCAGCAGGCGGGTAGCCATGGGGGAAGGGGTCCCAGGAGGTGCGTAAGAAGATGCAACTACTCGACTTGTCTGTGGGGTGCGTCGTGGGTTGCGAAGGGAGACAGACGCAGGACCGAGGGAGCGAAGCTGCTGCTGCTGTACGTATGGATGTATGTAGGGAGGGAGGGATCTTCCGTACCGTTGGATGCATGCATGGGGTCAGAAGTTTATATCGACCCACTCGTACACACTTTACTTACGTACTCAGTCGAGACGTTTGATGTGCTTGCTTGCTTGCTTGCCACGTACATATGCCCACGCGCAAAGCAGCTGGAGCGGAGCCCGCCGTTATGCTGCAGGCAGCGTGGACGGCGGGTTGGCTGTAGCCCACTACTGTCTATTGAGCAAACAGCATCAACCAACCATGCGAGTCATTCTTTCAGCTCAGCACCTCCACGACAAAAGAAAGGTCGGCTCGCGCTGGAAGCTTTCCGCTGACACTGACGTGACAATCCAGCCCGTCTGCCGGGACGCCCTCAGGGACTGTCTGACTGGAGGTTGTTGCGCGCGCGGCCAACGAGATCGTAAGAACAAGGTACAATCAGTCAACCTTGATCCTCGCGCATGCGCCGCCGCCGCCGTCGGCGGCGGCATGCCTTGCGCGAGCGCGCGCGCGACACCAACGCGAATTACTCCCCCAGAACCAAAGCAGTAGGTCCACTCGCTCTGCTTCTCCCACGCTTCCACGTTTCAGCGCGACGGCGCTCGTGCGACGCCTCTGCCTCCCCTCTCCGAGCCATTGCGTTCCCATCCTCGCCAATCTTGCACAACTCCGACCCGCCGACAGACCAACCATGGCCCAATTTGGCTGGCGACTTGCTACTAACGCCAGGTTGGGGTTGGCCGGGACCAGAGCGCGGCCGCTAGCAGGGGTTGTGTTAAGGTAGCGGAAAGCGGGCAGCGCAGGGTGGGAGGAAGTTGGAAACTGCGGGCGCTAAGGTGCTAGTGGACGAGCTGCCAAGAGTTGGTTGGAGCTTGGCGAGGGTTTGGTCTTGCTACTTGTCGGCGTGGGAGAGAGTGGACGAAGAATATGCGGTGAGATAAGAGAGGGGCGGAATAGAGGACTCCGTGGTAGTCGTATTCGCGTTTGGTGGGATATAGAGCGAGCGAGGAGCTGAATGCTTTGCTGGAAGAAGCCGTACAACCAACGGCATTCAGCCAGACCCTTCAAAGTTGCCCTCCAAGCTCTCCAGAAAAGCTTGTCTCGACTTGAGATGCTTGAATCTCGAAAAGTCTTGGCCAAGCTTTCCGTCATGATGCTTTGGACGTGCCAGTGGGCCTCGCATGTCCGATGGGAAGAGGCCGTTGCGTTTAGCTTCGACACGCTGCACGTCCCGCTGACTATCTGGCTGTCGTGACTGGTTCGCTCGCCCAGGTGGCCGTTTTGGTTCACGGGGTGGCTGGCTTGGCGTCTGCGTCAAAGGAACGAACGAAGGATGAGAGCAGCTAGCGCAACGACTCGACTTAAAACGGAGCGTGGCTGGCGGATCGTTTCATGACGCACAACTCCGGCCGACCATGCAAGTCATGCCGTACATGGCCACAGAGACAGGCCGATGTGGGTGCTGAGGGATTGTTGACGTTGTCAGATGTCGTGATGGCGGGACAGCGTGGGAGACCGGCATGCCGACTAGCTGACCATCAACGACTGCCAAGGCCGTCGGCTGTGGTGACCGTCTCTCAAACCGCTGATGATGTACCCGGATGAGTATGGGAGATTCGTCGACCGCCTCGTTCATGCGTCACATCTGATCCCATCTCTTTGGTACTGCGTTCCGACCCCAATCTCTAATTTTTCCTAAGCTCCTCAGGCAGGTGAAGCGAAGATCGAATGATCCTCTCAATGCCGCATCCCAGTCACCCGTCTTTCCCAGATTTCTTGATTGTGCGCTCATCTTCGGAACCAAAAATCGTGATTCGTAAGTAGAATTGACCGCCCGATGGCGTATGACCACAATGCTGTAGAAGAATTATACAAGGTGGAAATTAAGCCCAAGCGAGCGGCGAGAAGCCATAGAAGAGAACCATCTCCAACTGCTGCTTAATGAATGTCAAGGACAAGCAAGGGTCCTCCGAACGCAAGACCTGTATCCAACTCCTGAAACCCCTTTGTGACTGAATCGGCAAAGAGCAAGCCTTCCTTTGCACCAAAAAACGCCCTTTCCCAATCTCTTTCTCCCATTACCGGGGATTCCTGTCTTCCGTAAGCAGCGCCGCAACTGGCACGCTTTGCTCGCTCAGTGTCCGCTCAAGAGGTCTTCGATCTGCACTATTCACCGAAGCCCATCTTGCTGGAGCTGGTGGTGCATGCAGTTGTCTTCCTGACTCCATCGGGCTCACTCCTTCAGCTTCTGGGGGTGTAGGCGGTCTTGGGACGTGGATTCCCATACCAACGTTGGGTACGAGAGGGCTTTTCATTCCACCGCGTTTCCAAATGTCCTCAAGTTGCGCAGCAGACACATCAGGGCCGTAATCCGCCGCAATGGTGGCCCAGAAAGCCGAGCGGTGTGCTTCGTATATTGAGCGTAGGCGAGCGGTGTCAATGGGTCCAACTGAAGACATGGGGCTGTGCGAACGCGAATCCGAAAGTCTCGAGTCCATGCTCAGAGAGCTTGGGTTCGACATGCGCATCGGCTGCATGCCAGCAGGAGCGAAGCCGTGATGATGGAAGGGGTATCCGGGTCTAGGATTTCCCACGCTAGTGTCAACGCGGAGAGCAGCTCGGGGTTCTGGAGATTGTTGAGGAGTGATAAGCCGTGGGTGCAGACGAGGCAATATTATCTTTTGCTGCTGGGCAGGTGACATGTCCACATGGGTTGGATGCATCGGACTTTGCCTAGTCATTGGGGTTTGTTGTCTTGGGGGCGTGATGTTCTGAGGCTCCTCAACCAAGTCGTTGGGAAGGGAGAATTGCGAGCGAGGAGAGTTGTCGGCGGTGGAGCCCATGGAGACGCCAGTGCCGGAGGAAGAGATAGAGGCGTTTCGTTTTCGGCGGTGCGAACCATGGCTCAGTTGGTGAAAGTGAAGACGGCAAGCCAATTCAGTCTTTTTTAAATGCTGTGCAATATGCTTGTAAGGCATCTTTTGCATGCGTGTCTGAAGAAGATAGGTTTCCTGCGACATGTTAGCCAAGATCAAGATGGTCCCTGGCTTCACTGACCTCCTCTTCAGACCATGACCTGTTACCTCCAGTTGACATCTTGCGGGATCTCAACAGGGAGGGGTTTTCCAGTTCATTGAAAGATGCTATGGAGGGATTTCTGCGGTGATGCGCCATCTGTTCAGGTCGGTAAGGTCCAGGAGGTGTCTTGGGAGAGTATCAATTGGCCAGCAATGTACTTCGATGAACCCAACCAGTGGGTTTGTAACGAGTGCGAGTGTAGTTGGAGCGGAATCCTCAACCGACAGAGGGACAGTATGACTTTAGTCGTTTTGGAGAGGAGAGAGATTGGCAAAGGCGGGTGCATATATAACTATACAGTCTCGGCGCCGGACCAAGCAAGCTAAGATTGTTCTGACGGCCGGTTCAAGAGCGTCCTAGGCGCATCATGATTGGAGAGAAGACTTGATGTAGGTTGAGTTTCCAAAACAGCCATGCGGCCAGGAGCTGCAACAAAACCAAGGATTTGCAAACCTCGGGATCGGCGCGCATTCGACCAAGCTGTGTCTCTCGCACTTCCGCTTCGAGTAGTGCGGCTGGGGGTCCCGGCAGTAGGGCGAGGCGGTTGAATACTAGGCTGGGGGGCATCCTGGGAAGCGCGGGCAGTCAAGCGTGGGCAAGCTGAAGCACGGGCGCATGAGGGTGTCGCTGTTCTGAGGAGGGCTGGAGGCAGTTTCCAAACGGTTAGAGCCTCCGTATCCGCACTTGATGCGAATGAACCAGTTGCGGACCCTTGACGATGAACAAGCCTTGATGCGCCGGGCGCTAGCAGAATGGAGAAACAGGTGTGCAGCCAAAATATAACCATATCTGAAATCTTACACCTACCTTACCTTGGAAGCCTGGCCGCATTGCGGGCCGCGCTGTCTGTGCTGTCTCTTTTTTAACCCCAGGCAGGTCATTGTCGCTGGGCCAAGGTGAAGTGCAGCGCGGTCTCTACATCTGGGGTGAGACGGAACAGGCGCAAAAGCAACGTGCGTGCCAAAAGTTTAACGGGAACTGAAGCGAAGAAGCGTCGGAAAAGAACAAGTCGTGTCTCGACCGATGGCATTGCACCCGACGACCTTCGACGTGCTTTGGTTCAGATGGAATAGTAGGCAGACAATCCCCTTGTCCGCTCCTTCGACGGCGTGAGGTCGACCTTCTTGGCAGCGACGAGGCTCAAACGTACGTGTGGCACCACGGCCGTCTCAAGGGTCCGCGAAAGGTGTGGCGGCAGGAAACAGGACGTCAAATGTCACCAAGAATGGCCATCCCGATTGCTGACAACGAATGCTAGATACCAGGCGCTGTTTGCCGCTGCGGCGAAAGGCGAGAGAGGCATTGGTCAGCATTGCCATGGCGAAGACGTCGGCGTGTTTGGTCGACATGTGAAGGGTCAGATGCGGTGACGCAGTAGCCAATCGATGGGCGTGCTTTTTGGACGAGGCTGGAGAGCATGATGATGCCGTGATGATGAGCGACGGGAGGCGACATGGCGTGGAGGAGAGGTAGGAGGAGAGAAGTTGCAGCACGAGCTACGGTAGAGTGTGGGGGAGCGGCCACTACTTTTTCTTCCGACTCCGAACAACCAACACCACAACAACCCTCTCCCGTCGTCACCTTGGTCGCAATTTGCTACACAATACGCCCGCCCTCCCAAATCATTGCTTCTTCTCTCCGTTCCGTTCGTAGGGCTGTTCTCTGACCTCAGCGACCCGAGGCCGCACAACCTCAGCCAGCCTGTCGCGCTGCATGAAGAATCTCACGGCTCGGCGACGCCCGCGCCTGCGCCTGCGGCTTTGGCGGGAGCGCGTGACGACGACAAGTTTGGCCTGCATGCTCTCTCTCTCGTGAGCGAGAGTACGAGCGTCGTCGCTGCAACAACGCCCGCCGTCCTATCGCTTGCACCGTCAAAGGCCACGGGCCCAATCCCCAGCCGCCACCACCCTCCAAGAGCTACCCCGCACGCCCACCCCTCACAATCCAAAACCACACATCCCAAGACGTCGGCGTACGGTATCGTCTACCTCGTTTTCCCAGCTTCCGTCAGGCAAAATCCCGTGTCTCCGTTACTGCTGCTGTCCGGTAGAAACATCAGCAGGAAACGGCGCCCCGGCACCCTGGGAACATGATGAACAAGCCACGACGGACGACCAGGACCAGAGAGCAGTTGAGCGCCACCCTTTGGCACGGTTCCGATCCAGTCAGTACTCGTCTGCCGGACGGGATACGGAACCAGAGGGAAACAATCTGCCTGTGTCTGTTTCTGCCCACAACACATGTTCCTCGTTTCCCCTCCCTTCTCACAGAGTCTCCGCACCGTCCGCTCAATTACACTTAGACCCTCCCCATGTTCATTCTTTACGCCCAGCGAGTGGTAGGCCTTGCTCGCCGGCCATGCTTATGCGCCGGCGCACCGCTCGCGTGCGTGGCTAGCCGGAATCCGCGTGCCCCAAGGCAAGACCCGTGCTTGGGCAAAGCGACCAGATTGCACAGCAGGTAGGAACAAATCCACTGGCGGCAGGTTTTGTATCATGTCCCGCCAGCATCAACTCTGTATACGAGTTCGGTCCGGCGCCCAGAGACAACAACCTGAGGCATGAGTTATGGCACCAGAAACAGCAGAGGTAGTCCGAACACGAAACGCGCCTCTCTCAATGATGAATGATATGGTCTATGAATGCGGAAGGGGCCTAAACATGGCTTGTCATGTTTGGCTTGCGTGCCCTGTCCAACTGTCGCCAGCCCCCGGTCTTCAGGTCAGAGGGGAAGAGAGCAATGAGGCCTACTCGCCTTACCCTTGCTCGCAAAAATGCAACTGGCTGCGCGTACAGGCTTGGATCATCGCGTGCGCACCCGCTGCTGCTTGCTGCTGATGATTGTTCTCGGCGACTTCTGCTCACTACATACCTGCCTCTGGCCTTGTCGCTCTGTGTCGCGCGCGTCTCTTTTCGAATCTTCCAAATTTTCGACACTCCCCTTTGCCTGACTCTTCTCCTCTTCCTCCTCCAACTTGCTCCTGGCCATTACTTCGTCTTCGAGATCCCTCGGCCCCCTTGTCGCGCAAGAAGCAATCGAAAAGAAATGCGTCAGTGATCGACCGCTTTTCCAAGATCACCACCACTTGGTCCATCACCGCCGGCAGCACTACCAACGCTACCAACAACGCTACCAACGACAACCACAGATAGTCAAGGTCGCGAATCCGCCTAGCGTTGTCGCTGTTGGTCTCGGCGACGCCATCTTCTACCGTCACTGGCCAGAAAGAATACCTCCCGCTACCTTAACCGCCAGTAGCCGTCGTTTTTGCCAGTGCAATTACCCTGTCGGTCACGTTTCTCGACCAGACGCCGGATACTGCAGCAGCTTCCCTTGTCCCTTCCCCTCCTTTGACTTGCTGACACTGTACGTTTTGCGCAATCAACGCAACCAAACATCCTTATCCCCGCTACCATCTCAACCTGCTGCAGCTGTGCAGTCGACATGTTGGTGTTTTGACCAGGAAGACACACTTCGAAAGTACCCTGTCCTGCGAACGACCAGACGGCCAAGAAAAGAGCCGCAGTTGAGGAAAGTTGCAAGGCTGAATCAGCTCGCCACAAGTCGCAAGCGATAGCGACCTTCCGGTGCCGGACGTTGACGACTATCACGACTTGCTGGATTGAAAAAGACAACCATCCTGCCGCGCGCGCCGCCAACAGACAGTCGATCACTGCCGACGTCTAGTTGTTTCTTCCTCGGTTGGGTGTTTCAAAACAGAACAAAGTCAAAAACGACGACAACGGTCCCGACCAAGCATATTTAAAATCCACTCCTCAACCGCAGCCGGCCCGCTCCGTTAATTACGGTACCGAAGGCTATCAGGGAAAAGATTTGGCCGTGCGCAGTATGAGCTTTGAGAGCTAACAAGGTGCCGCTTCAAGACAGTCGCAGCCCCATTGTGAGAGCGTTTATAAGAGCACAAAACGAAGATTTTTCCAGAAAAGGGAGCAAGTGCAATCAAACTGTCGACAAGAGACTAAACAGACCGAGACGACTCCAGCGATCATGTCGTGAGTACTTTCCGGCCTACAATTCTTCAGCCATGACTCGAGATGAATCTACCTACGACACTTTACCTCTCGCTACAAGCATACACGTACTATACTGTACCTTTGCCTTGGTCTCCAATAGGTCTAACTTTGCTTGCCTTATAGGTCGTCATCTTCCAAGCGCAACCTCAAACCAACACCCCTCTCCGCCTCCCCTTCACAGCTCACCGTCTCTGGCGACTCCTTTAGCGCGCCTGGGCCCGGTGCCTTTACTCCTTCTCAGCAAGCTGCCGCAGCAGCAGGAGCAGGGAGTACGACGGCACCCGCTGTAGCCGACCCTTTCGCCGGCACCGCGTATGCTCAACAGCCCATGGCTGTCGGATCAACGACAGGCGGGTCACCAACAAACCCACGAAAACGACGCGCGTCCGGAGCAACAGCTGGTGCAACGCCGCAGCTCGCGCCGAACATGGCGACGATTGCGCCGGCGAGCGTGACGGCGACAGGGGCAGGAACGGCCGCGTATACGGATCCGGCGGGAGCAGGAGGAGGAGGAGGGGACCCGACGATGTTGGCAGAAGGAGGCGCAGTGGCGGGCGCTGGGGCGGTACAGCCGCCGCCGCCGAAAAAGGGGAGGACGAATACGCCGTGGACGGCGGCCGAGGAGCAGCGGCTGAAGATTATGAGGGACGCGGGAAACAGCTGGAGTGAGATTGCAAAGGTAAGGCGGACCCGTCCACTTTGTGTGAGGGGAGACGTAGGATGAAGGCGAATCTGGACAAAAGAAGGGGGACAGATGCGGGCTTTTGAAGGGGGTGAAGGACGTGAACAAAATGACGTATCAATTTTTTACGTGGTCACGACTGACGGCTGCGCGCGTATAGACCTTTCCCACCCGGACCGAGGGCAGCGTGAAAAAGCACTGGTACAAGGTACGTTGCCCCCAATCTCTCGTTCGCGGGGAATTCGCTCGTCACCTTCCATTTCCTCTCGATTCACACTTCCCCGGCGGTCCAGGCAGCTGAGCAAGTCTCGGACACAATCACACATACACATACACACAGACTATGGAATGGCTGCTGGCCCTTCTTCGCGCAACGTTACTGACCTGTGTCTCTGTCACGCTGTAGGACATGCACTATGCCGAGTTCGCCGAAGACGAGGTGAGTCCCCATCACCAGCATCATATGAGTGTGCGTCGGCCACCCGCCTGCCCGTCCGTCCGCCCGCCGGACAATTGCATGAACTGCTGTTTGTGAGACTGTGGCGGGAGACAAGAGCTCGGCTGATCAAAAGGGCGGGTCTTTCCTCTGCCCGTGTGTGTACAGAGCGCCGCATTGCTCGCTGCTATCAAAGAATACGAAGCCAGCAAGTGGAAAGTCATTGGGGCCAAGGTCGGCAAACCAGCAAAGGTGGGTAAAGATTTCCTCTTCAATCACTCAAGATGCCCCCCTCTGCGGCAGGGAGAGCTCGGTCGTGTCTGCGATCACTTGGGCAGACTTTTCTCTCTTTTTGACTTCTTGTTCAACGCGTGTCAGACCAGCCCGTGCTGTTGTAGAACCGTTGTGACCTTGGGCCAGCAATGGTCGAGGTGTTCCCAGTCGGGGTGAGATAAGCAACGGTGGCGTTGTTGAAGAAACACAACACTATGCCCAAGGCGGTGCTGCAACCTGCGCGATTATTACCGCATCGAGTCTTGCGCCTCCTTTTGATAGTTTGGAGGCGAGCAACAAGAATGCTGACTTGATCTTTAGGCCTGCGAACAGTATGCCAAAGAGCACTTTGGTGGCAAGTATTGAGGCCAGGCTGGTATTTGGCAAACGGCAATCATTGAGCATCCTTTTCTTTTTATCTTTCATCATCACATATGGCACGCATTGGCTTTATTTTGCAGAGCAGCCTGGGCGAGTATAGTATGATGATACCAGAGGTCATTCTTCTAATTGAACGGCACCAACGCACGCACGCACGCACAGCGAGTCGGAAGTGATGGCGAGAGGTGCAGGATTCTGCATCTAGTAGGGAATGGCGAGGGAACACAAAAATCTTGCTGCTGTTAGTTCGCTTCTTTTGATCTCAAGTCTCAACCCCGTCCTTTTGGCTTGTCTTCCATCATTCCCCTTTGCTTCTTGCACTTTCTGCAGCCACCCACCGTCCCTGCCTAGTCTAGTCCTCGATGACCAGGCTGGCGGGCGTCGAAACGGTGTCGTGGTGCCTCAAGCGCAGCAGCGACGCTGGTCGCCTGACGTCTCTACGGCAGTCAGAAAATGTTTTGAATGTTCAGTATCCAGTGCGCAGTGTTGCAAGCCTACCTATACGAGCCATCCTCGACACGTTCGTCCCCTCCCCATGCCGCGCAGCAAAGCTACGCGAGATGGCAAATAAGATTTCAGCGACCTTGTTACATTACCAAGCTGTCGGGGCTGGAGTCCCTGGGCCGTGGCGCGAGACATGGGTCAAGATGGGGAAACTTGGCCTTGGCAGCTGGTCCATTTTAGACATGCCAAATTGGAACCCGCCGTCTCTGGTTTAGTCTTCCAAAGAAGCGGCTGGGACGTTCAGGGGACGACAGTAAGCATCTAGAGAAAGACTCGAGGGGGGCAGGGCATGGGGACACGGGCGAATCACGTCCCCAGGCAACAAAGGCTATTCAGTTGTGATGGATGCAAGCCGTACTTGGCTCTCTCCCTCTCTCTCCGGCAGAGGGCGCGCCCAGAATGTCAACTGCCGGAGGCGGAGGGGTGGTTTGGGAATCCCGAAACTAGAAATGCGAGCGTGACGAGGCCATCGGGAAGTGAGGATGTTCGAGCTGGAGGGATGCTGCAAAGTCTGATGTTCCGCGCGGTTGCTGGTTTGGGTGGGTTTTGAGGCTCGGTTGCAGTACCGACAAGCACCGCCGTGGTCAAGGGGCTGAAGCGACATGAGCGGCAAACGGAAAAGCAGGCTGTCTTGTTCCGCGTGCAAAACTTTGCTGCTGGTCGCGCCCATCAGCTTGGATAAGCACCTGAAGCTGTGCAGTAGAGAGTCATGGCGTGGACGGCCCGCAAGACACGGGAAGGGAGGGCATTTGTCAATTGACCCTTGTAAAGCAAGCTGATCGGGATAACGGTTCGCGAATGTTATGTTGCTGACAACGGATTATGGCATCTGACTGGATGATTTTTGAGAGTTGGGTGTAGGAGCGATGATGGTGGTCGGCGACGATGGTTTGGAGGATGATCCATGTCGCTAGCGCCTCACGTGCGCACCTTTCTTGGACGACTACCAAACAGTCGCTTTGACCTTTTCTTACTCGGTCCACTTCACTCTGCGCCGTACTCCTGTCGCCCACCCTGACCGACGTCTTCGACCTCTGAATCCGGTGTGGTCATGGCGCTCGACTTACGCCCGCAGCATGCTCTCACCAGCGCGCCAGCCTGTCCTTTTGCGCCCCCGAGCTGACGTTGTGGCCGGGCATCCACCATCACCACCATGACCGATTCATCGCATCTGCCACCACTGCATCAGCTCGGAGCTCCATCTTGGCCGAATTCTCCATGTGGTCGCCTCTGCTCTTGGACACCCGGTCTACAACTTGTCGTTCGGACGCCTCGATTGATAGCAAAGATTTCGTCGTCTCTGGCAGGTCGCTCCACCACCAGGAGCGTCGGCGGTGATCTTCACAGGGCCTCTACGCTGCCATGTCCAGTATAGACCGGGGCGTCGCATATAGTGCGGCCTGAAACGGCTTTCGTTTGGGTGACTTGACCCTCGCCTCCGCGACCCTTTGCGTCAGTGAGAGGCAATGGCCCGCACACCGGCCAAGAAAGTCCACACTTGGACTCCCACCTCATCGTCTGCGGTCCCGTGCCGCTGCTGCGGTGCAAGATGGCCTGCGTACCCAACGTTAGGTTTGTCGCAGCCAGCCCGCAAGCCTCGTCCGTCCGAGCTTGGAATTTGCCGCGCTCAAAGTTGTTTCCTACGCCCTGTTTCTGAGACCGATGCGATGTGCTATGAGCTGTAAGCCACCCGCACCCCGGCATGGCCCGCTGCCGGTAACGGTTTCTTCGCCTCCTATTTGATGATGAGACTCCTCCTCCCTCAATGCGACATGCGGCGTGGTCGAGGAAAAAGTGCAATGCTGCAGCCGTTCCAGAAAATTGCAGCAAGTCGTCCGCCACGGTGGCTCTGCTCTCGCTGGCACAGTAGCCTAGTGGTGTTCTCGGTGCCTTTCTTCTTGTACGCCCAGCCACTCATACCACGACGCGGGCCTGCCGCATTGCAACATGGCCAGTCTGCCATGGCTCAGAGGATCAGAACTGGGCCATGGCGGATCCTGGCAAATGATCACCACAGCATCTGTTCGCAGCGGACTGCGTAGATGGTCCAGCCCGGCCCAGCGCGCGCGCGCGCTCGCGACACTTTTCAGGAACCAAGGCCGTCCGCGCCTGCTCGAGCAGCGTGTACCCTTTGTGTCCGTGTCGTGATCGCACAGGGCTGCGGCTTGGACGTGGAGAACAGCGGTTTTCGATGCCACTTTTTCCCTTGGTCACTGTGCTCCTGGACCGTCCACCTGCGCCACTGCTATGATAAAACGCATACCGCGCTCTCGACCACTGACGCAAAAGACTATTCCTCATCGCTCCGATAGCTGCCCTGTTATTGCTCCGCGGGAGCAAGACCCTTGCCTGCTGACTGTTCGTCTGCTATGCTATAGCAAAACGCGAAAGGGAACCCCAAACACGTGCGATACACCACGAACACTGCCCACCACGGCTACTACGCCTCCCCTCACCCCAGGCCCCGAGCCTCAAACCGGGAAATTCCAGCAGACTCTGGCTCAGGTCTTACACGGGCAGCCTGCCAGAGCTAATCCGCTCTGGCAGTCCCCATGCATTTTTGCAACGCTGGCGAAATCCTATCGAGACTTCTCCCTCGAGTACACCGTGCACGAAAACCCGGGAGAAGATGGCCAATCCTCAAACGTCGAAATTCCGCATGGCCTCCATCACTATGGCATGTCCCAGAATGCTCAAAACCCCTTTCTGCCTCCGGACCACGCGACGACCGCCCACCAGGCGCTCCAACATCACCATGGCCATCAGCATCACAACACACTGGTCCACCTTACCACCTCGCCCGAGAACCACACCAACCTCTACCCGACCTTTCCAATCCGCCAGATGGCTCAACAGCACCAGCCGCAGACTCCCTACGTCTCCCCGACCCAGGCATACCCATATCCGCCGCGAGGCCGAAAACGGAGTCCTCCCAGGGAAGAACTCCACTTGGACCTCCAATATGGTTTACATAGCCCCGAGGAACCTGTTACAATGACACCGCACAATCAGCATGCTCCATTCTATTCGGCACCACCACACCCGGCACAACCACAGCTACAAACACATCATCACCACCGACTACCGAATCAAGGACCGCCCCACAAACTGCACCGCGGCGTTTTTGGAGAATTGTCACCCCCGTCCACCTCTCACGGCCCCCCTAGTGTGGTTGGTCAAGAGGGGATGCCACCACCTGCTCCACGACCACGCGGGCCGAAGCTCAAGTTCACACCCGAAGATGACCAGCTTCTCGTGGATCTGAAGGAAAAGAAAAACTTGACGTGGAAGCAAATAGCCGAGTTTTTCCCAGGTCGGAGCTCCGGCACATTGCAAGTGCGATATTGCACGAAGCTCAAGGCCAAGACAACCGTCTGGACGGACGATATGGTACGAGGACCCTTTGAAATGCTTGTCCGGACGTTGTGATGCTAGTCTGAGGCGATTTGCGTCTTGACGGGCACCTGAAACGTACCTTTTTCTGGATTTGTAGATTACTGATGCTGACATTTGCACCAAGATTCAAAAACTGCGCAACGCAATGCAAGAGTACGACAACGACAAGTGGCGCATCATCTCCTCCAAGGTCGGTAGTGGATTTTCGCCGGCCGCATGCCGGGACAAGGCCGCCGAACTAGCTGGAGAAGTACCTACTGCTGAGGATGAATTGGAATCAATCACGCAAGATGCAGATGAAACCGGGCCTGCGACCTTTGGGCAGGAAGTCATTGGCTTGGCCAGCTCGAGCGACCAACCGGTGACTTTTCAATGAGTCCCGGCGGCGCGTCGTCTCAGAGTTCTTTTCATCTTTTCACAAGTCCTAGACCATTTTGCCAAATTACCCATTTAACCTGGCTGTAAATATTTTTTCGGATTTTTTCTCTCTTCCTTCCCTTGTGTTTTCTAAATCCTTTCCGATCCGCGTCCTCCCGCTCTTCCCTTTCGCTTTTGAAAACTCCAAACCTCGTGTTCTGGGGATTATCCCTTACGACGATACCCTTTACCAAAACAATGGCAGGGCACCAGGGGGGCGTCATTTTATCTCTTTTGGCGAACCGTAAATAGGCTGCTGAGAGTGGCTGCGCAGAAAGAGCCCCTAGGCAGAAGTGCCCCTAAACGAAGAACTCGCATCGTTATAGGTTTCAACCCTTTCGCATCGACGTAGACGAGGAAGTAGATTTCCTGGCTTCTTTCCTTTTTTTTCCCTCCTCATTGATGATCCCCATTTGGGCGGTTGCCTGCCAATCAGCGCCTTTATTTTTGTTTTCCGATTCGCTGTTCGCAAACTTGTACGCCCGTAAACCTGGCTCCTTGACGCCGGTGCGTTTCTCCTTTTCGCTTCGCTACAACGCAAGTGCAACGCGAACGCGGCTTCGCTTGCAAAATGTTTAAACCCATCTTTTTCTTCGGTCCGGTCCGAGCATCCATCGACCTTGTCAACTGCTCGGATGCGGTCGCACGAGGAAGGAACCGCACGAGCAAGGATACAGGCTATTTGTTTCGCTGGCGCGGCTCTCTCGCTTGCTTGCCTGCCTGGGTAATGATGCATGCTCGCTCTGCTCTGGTTGGCACGCAATGCATACATGCACATCAGCAGAAACAACGGCTGCATCTTTTCAGAAGCTGCGGTCCCCTGAACATCACAGGCTATTCAGTAATTCTCTACATCTTTAATCCTAATCTTTATTCACAGCTTTTCGAGTACACACTTTTGCTGCAAGTGTGATGGAGGCTCAAGTCCTCATCATCCAACATCCGGAGCTGGACATGGCGCTGCGTTAACCTCTAGCTCAGAGTTCATCAGCAATGTAAAAGCGAAACGTGCGAGTGCGAACGCTCCTGCATACTGCGTGGATATAGACAACCCTGTTTCCAAGTCATCGACTACGAAGGGCGGATAAATGCTCCGTTGGACTTCTCTCCCGCCTCGATTCTTTTTGGGCTTAGGAACAAGACTCTAGCTGTTTTCACAAGCCGAACAAGAAATAGAAACTCGCATTTTCGGACAACGACCAAATCCGCTCGCTACTGGACCGACCGTTCCCCTGCTACGCGCCACTTCTGCCGCACTGGGACTCCCGTTTCCCAAAACGAAAACGAGAAGGCCATGGGCCACGTTCACGCAGTGTAGACACGCACACCCCACTCAGAAACCGACCTGAGGAGTCCATTTCGGACGATCAGGCAAGTGTGGGGGCCTCTTGGGCGTCACCAAGGGACGCAGAAACGGGGCAGTTGATGGCCCTTTGGCACACGTATGTCGCCCGCCGCCGCGACACAAGACAAGGGAAGAAACAAGATGGCAGCATGTGTGACAGCCCTGTCACGTTGAACGCCTTCTTGCTGGTCCAATGGTGGACTGGGTATTTTCGGCTTGATCCTGCAGGAGCAGTTGGGTTGGCGCGGACTTGCTTGTTGGTTTTGGCATCTGGCACCAGACGCCATTGCATTTTGAGAGCCGGCATGCTTTTAACTGGAAGTTTTGCCTACGTGCAGTACAATTGGCCTGAGAAATTCATCCCCAGTGGACGTCGAAAGAAAAGGCCAACGTGCGGCGCAACTGCTTGATCAGTCCCAGCACGTTTCATTGCGGGCGTTTGAATTCTCCCCGTCTCCAAGCAGAAACAGACTTTTGAAGGCCTGCTACCCACCCTCTTTCAGCAGCAGCCATTCGAATCCTCGCCACGTGCCACAACCATCGACACCCACCCATGGCATTGTTGCTCCCTCCCTCCATTCCCGAGAGTGGGACATTCACAAACCCACCTCTTCTCCCAACCACCACCACGACGCGCGTGATTCTGACGTCTCTGATCGGCCACCCGTTCACACACCAAGAAGCACTCAGTTCGTCCCCCGTCACCGCTCCCTCGATTCGAGAGTCACATAGCCCCTGCTTGGCCCGTGCTGCTGCATCGCTTGCACCGACGCTTTCGGCCATGTACAGAGGCGAAGTCGACCGGTCGGCGCTTTTGGGGATTGTCTGTTCGCCCTCTGCGTTTGCAAATCGGGTTCGGGAAGCTGATGGCCGCTCTTCCGTCCACCCACCGGTGAGCGGACGTGGTTGGGGAGGCAAGCCGGTTGACGGTCTAAGCGGGGAGAAGACGTCTCTGCTTGCGGATGCTGATTGTGCCTGCGAGGTGGAACGGCAGAATCACCCGAGTCGGTCGGTGCCGTTGATCTTTGGAATCTGGCGTCTGAGAGTTTCAATTATCCAGTGTCGGCGAGCGGCTACGAGAGAACAGCTTCATGGATGACTGGGGTTTGTTTGGAGCAGCAGGCCAGATGGCTCGCCTGATGATTGGTCCCCTCGTCGCCTGTCTGCCTGCCTGGGGCTCCGCTCCTCGCCTCACTGATGCCTGCCTGCAGCGAGCCAGCAACGCAGATAGTAGGTGGTCTGAAGAAAACCCACCGTCCAGTCCGTTGGGATCGACGGAAGCGCCTCGCCCTGCCCTTCCCGTCACGCCGAGAGTCGGTCGTCCTGAAAAAGTGCGAGTCGATTGGCCCTTCTCGAAGTGTCTGTTGTGACGTATAGCAGGGGCGAGGTATAGAGCTTGCAACCGGGAAAGAGCGGGCCTGCGGGCTTGCCCGGTGGAGCCGCTTGCTGCATGCAGTCTGTCGCAGCTGCGCTTTTGGCATGTTGACACAATGTGACACTCGGGACACCGTGGTCGCTGAGAGAGAGCTCACGAGTGGATTGATTGGAAAGTGTCATGGCATGGTGTGGCACACAGAGTGAAGATGATGAATGGTCATTGAAGCTGCCAGACGTACAGTACAGGCGGGCCCGTCACCATAGCAGACGGGTTATCGCAGTAGTGTCGTACATAGGCACTTGGGCTGCAAACACTCGTCGTCCTTGTCCTTTGCATGGCCTGTTAAAGTGATCACTGTTGTGAGGGGGCAGGTGCTACAGGCTGAATTGGACTTGTCCAGCGAGCGCCGCCTCCTCCCCTTTTTCCCGCACTGATAATTGACCATCTTAATGGACCCTGGAATCTGCCTCAAGACAAATCTTCAACCTTCCGCTATTAAAGCTAGGAACATCTCGTCCCTGGAAGCAAGCCAAAGCCCTGAAGTCCATTCAACAACACCAGCACAGCCATTTTTCTCACATCAAACCCAAAGCAATCGCTTACCAAAGTGATGACCCAATCACCTCATCTTCCTGTCCGAAGCACCCAGCGCGTTGACGGCTCGACGTCCTCGGCCCTGGAAATTTCCCCCGCGGACTGGCGAGACGACCCGCCCTCGCCCCGCCGCCGTCCGTCCTGCCTCACCGCGCAGCCCTTGAAACAGACGTTGTCGAAATGACATGTCGGCTTGGTGGGTTGACTGGAGCACCCGCGGACGACCTGTCAGTCTCGTCTGTCAGCCACGTCGACTTAGGCGCATCGGCCCGGCCGCCGCCGTGCATGTGCATATGCCTTGATTTGACGTCGAGCAGAACGTTGTTGATGCTGTTGTATGCGCTTTTGGTCTTTCTCGCGAGAATGACGTATCGAGAGAGGATATCTTGCGATTTTCTCGTTGACTGGGACTTGAGTTTGAAACTTTTTCTGGGGACTGTGGCACATGCAACGACAGTGTCCAAGGACTGATGTTTCCAAGGTATTTTTCAGGCCTTTATGTTGACGAGGATACTTTCGTTATCTCCAAATCTTGCCTGGAGCCGGTGGGTGCTTCCTCTTCCCTCCTACCGCGCGACACCACGACGTCATCACGCACTGCCTCATCAGGAAGGAAAGACCTCGCAACCTTAAACATCGCACGCAGGCACACGCAGGCCATTTTGGGGAGCTCCTGGTGCCAGAGGTCCAATGTTTAGTTTATAATTTGCAAGAGCGCGGTCAGTTTCCATAGTCCTCTGCCTTGTACATTGTATAGTACTGTTAGCGTACTTGGTAAGACTGAGTCGTCTCTACGGACTAAGGGTGCAGTAGAGTGAGATAAAACCGAGGCGGAGGATAGGTGTTCGAACTTCACGGTTCCCACCAGAGACCCCCCAAAAGCCTGAGTTTGGTCCCCACTTCGGTGGGTGATGTTTTGCCTCTTTGTCTGATCTTTCCTTTTGCCTGTCCTCTACCGCTACGCGTCGCTCATTTATTTTCGCCGCTTGTGTGCCTACTAGTCAAGGCGCTCGCTCTGGAAGTCTCCAGGCAAAGCAGAACTGGTTGAGCCGTCGCTCCCGCCGGCAGCGCGCATTCACCTCCTGACTTCTACTTTTGCTTGCCACGATCTTTTGTGACGAGCCTCTTCTGCTGAGAGGCTTTGCTGTCTTGCCCTCTCTTTCTCTCACACGGCCTTCATCGCTTCGCTCCGCTCTTTTGTTCATGCTACTCATGTGCCCGACTGTCGAGCCTAAGTCATTCTGGAGGTCGCCAGGCACAGCAGAGCTTAGTTGGGCCTTGAGACTCTTTTGCCTGCCCTCCACCAGTATGCGTCGCTCTCTTGGTTTTTCTATTTGTGCACTGGAGGTCGCTGATCAAAGGAGGAGTTGGTTTGGCCTTGAGGCTTTTGCCGGCAGCATGCATTCACCCTCTGACCTCGGCTTCCGCCTGCCACGACCCTTTGCGATGAGCGTCTTCTGTGTAGCACTACAGTGGGTTACGAAAGAAACGCTAATGTAGGCTTCTATACAGCTGAGGTAGACTGGGGAACTAGGGAGCATTCAAGCCGCTATTACCTGGGAGATGGAGAAAATCTACTTTCTTAAAAGATGGTTGTAAGGAGTCATCAAGGGCTTGCGTACGATGACATGCGACGACGCCCTGCGATAGCTGCCTTGGATGGTTTCCAGAGAGCAACCGCAACTTCCAGTTCTGG
Organism: Phyllosticta capitalensis; assembly: GCF_038381095.1. Lineage (NCBI taxonomy): Eukaryota > Fungi > Ascomycota > Dothideomycetes > Botryosphaeriales > Phyllostictaceae > Phyllosticta > Phyllosticta capitalensis. The sequence continues at coordinate 2,713,683 of NW_027117442.1, read as the reverse complement.
CGCGCAGTGGGGCGGCGCCAGTTGCAGCATTCGTTGCCTACCCGCCTACGCACTCTTCGCTCCTTCCATTCCCAAACAACAAACAATCTTGAAAGCGCACCACGCTTCGAACCCAATCTTCACCTTTCATCCATTATTTTCGCATCCATCTCCACTCCTTTCTCCCGGCACCACCGATCCAGCATTCGCCATGCCAACCAGCAAAGGCATGTCACCTCGAGACTCTAAATCGACAAAACGCAAGCATGCGCCTGGCTCTCTCTGCTCATTCCCGCAAGAGATTCTCGACACGATCTTCAGCTACCTCCCGACGACTGAAACCAAACATCTGCGCCTCGTCGCCAAAGTCTTTCACCCAGCAGCCAATGCGGTGCTCTTCAGGGAAACCAAGTTTGTGCTGCCGGATGATATAATGGAGGTGATTGAAATGGGCGAGAATGCCGCGATTGCGAAGTACATCAAGACCTTGACCCTATCTGAGACGGCGACATTTCCGAGCTTGCCGCCGCTGGAGGAGTGCATGTCAATGATCAAGGGAGGTATGCATTCTGAAGCTCTAGAGGGTCGACGAAGAAATCAAGATGCTGCTACCGCAAGTAATTACAAATAGACTGACTCGTTTCTATAGGTCGCCCCTGGTCAACCGACGAGCTCCGGGCTTCTCACAAAACAATCAACGACTACTTTCAGGAGAAACGCGAGGCTAGACAGATTTGTCTCAATGCCGTGTGGCAGAACAGAATTTACGACGCCGGTGACCCAAACGCCAGATTTTGTGACGATTGTCAAGTGAAGAGCACAGGCATCGCCGCAGAGGCGCTAGAGCGCGACCGACAAACGCTCAAGAGGCTTGAAAATGCGCTGTTGAGCATGTCAAACCTTACCTCCATTGCCAGCCACCCAGACCGTCAAGGGCGCAGGCTGGGGCGACGTGCTTTTTGCGTACCAGTGCCATTCTGGCAATTTATCGACAAGGATTCCGGATGGTACACGACATCAGGGTCTGAGCAAAAGAACCTGATAGACATAAACCGCAACCTTGTCTACTTTATCCTGCGCTTCTTTGGCTGGCGCAATACCCTTGGCGGCGAACCCCTGAGAACGGTTGACGTCAGCTTCAATTGCAGGGGAGAAAACGGCTTGAATGTCCTGGAGAGGATTGGATGGCGCCACCATCACGGCGAGACATCATCTACAGGGGAATACGCTCTCTGCTTCCATGGCGACCAATAGTACTCGTTGTTTCTGGACAGTATCTCGCATGCCGCAGTCGTCGAAATGCACGTCGAGACCGAGGCCGACGAGAGCGCAACCGAGGCGCTGTTCCTGGTTGGACCGGGGCAAGATTTGCTCCTCAAGGCTACGAGAGCCAGAGAGCTGTCTTTGGAGCTGGATACGTCGGAGGAGGTGTTTCGACCCGATCTTGGTGGATACAATCTGTCCGCCACACATCCCGCTATGAATAACTTTCCTGGCCTCGGACTGTCATTTCCCAAATGGAAGAGGCTACGGCGACTGGAATTGATGAATGTGCAGGTGTTTTTCGGAGCCCTGCGGGATACGCTGACGTCGCTTGCACCTTGGCTCTCGGAATTGGGACTCTTGGATGTCGTGCTTGACCGGCACCAACACGAGCAGGGGGCGGACTGGTGGACCATTTTCGACCTGATCAAAGAGCTAAACTCCAATGGGAAGATCGACCTCTGCGGCTTGCATAACCTCAAAGTCAATGCTGGATACATTCAGAAGACTAACGGAGCCACCCCTACATTTAATCGACGCATCATCCCCGACAACGCCTACGACCTGGAGTACCTCTGCTATGATGACAACGGAATACACTGGCGTAAATACCGCCGCCCCATCCTGGACTTTGTGCAAGGGTACACAATTCAAGACGATGGAGAGGTGCCGCAGGGAATGGACGACTTGGACTTTTTGTATGCACAAGTTGCTGAACATGGGTTTCGAGGTGAAGAAGATGAGGAAAAGCTCCCTTTCCATACGTACCTGGCTCGCTTCTTGAGATACGACCCAAGGGCAGACGCCCGTTGCAAAGCGCAGGGCTGGGACCGCAACAAGATCATCGTGGACCATCCTGATTACGACTTTGATTACTGACTTGGGGGAGCACCGTCTACTGTCTAAAGGTAGTCATAGTTTCGGGGCTTCGTCGTCTAGCTTTAGCCAGTTCAAAATCAAGATACGTGTACACAGTGAGTGATTAAATACCTTGCCCCACTAGAGACTTGGATGTTTGAGCTCATGAAAGGATGACTACAGAGAGCATTCAAAGCCCCCCATCCCCCCATCCGTACTGCCTTGGAGTCGCCATTTCTTTTACGACACACTGTACAGTAAAAGGCTTAGACTTCCACCTCCTTAAATGTCTAGATAAGCCGTAGAAGGGTTCTCCTTTTGTTTCCTGGAATATGCGTCGATGATGGGACCAACTGTAGCACTGATCGTCGTAGTAGTGCTGAAGCCCCCTGACCCCTGAAATTCAACATTGTAGTTTCGATCATGAACATAGGTAACTGCTTGCGATGCAATGCAAAGTAATTGAGGCGGACATGGCGTTGCGTTTCTTGCCACTCTGCACTGCGTATCTTGAAGGAAGCAATATGAGCTCTCGATGGGACGATTTGAAGATATTGGCATTGAGGAAGGAGATCAATGGTTGCGAGACTGGACGGACAGATGATGCTTTCGGCCACTGTCAGTGAACAGATGGAATTCAGTTGGGAACCAATGTTGCCAGAAGTTGATTGAACCGCTCGATTCTTCAATCTCTATCATCCAACAGTCTATTAAGCACGCCTACAATTTTGACATCTCTCTTTTCCCACACGCCTTACGAACGGGCCTTCTTCTCCGCGGCCAGGGCCTTGAAGCCCGCCAGCAGGTCATCCCTCAGGTCCTCCCAGTCCTCGGCGCCGACCGAGACGCGCAGCATCGTCTCGTCGACAAACTTGTCGCTCATGCGGCGCCACTCGATCAGGCTCTCGACGCCGCCGAGGCTGGTGGCGTGGTGGAAGAGGTGCAGCTTGCTGGGCAGCGCCTTTGCGCCGGCCACGTCGCGCATCCAGATGCTGAAGACGGGGCCGAAGCCGTTGGGCATCTGCTTCTTGAGCCAGTCGAAGTCGGCCGTCTGGAGAGAGGCGTGCTTGATCTGCGCCACCTGGCTCTTGACGACCTGCGCGTCCTCCGATTCTTCCGTGGTGCTGGAGAGCAGCCCGTGCAGCCAGCCCACCAGCTTCTCCGTGTTGCGGCTCTGGCGCTGCACGCGCAGGTGCAGCGTGCGCAGGCTGCGGACGCCCAGCCAGCCCTCCAGGCTGCCCATGACGCTGCCCAGGAAGACGCGCTCGTTCCAGAGCCCCCAAAACCAGTCGCGGCGCGCTTCCGGCACCGCCAGCACGCCGCACAGCATGTCGCTGTGGCCGCCAATGTACTTGGTCCCCGAGTGCATGACGACGTCGGCGCCCTGCGCAAACGGGTTCTGCAGGCCCGGCGGCCCAAACGTGCTGTCGACGGACAGGTACGCGCCGCGCTTGTGCGCCTTTTCCGCAAACGCGGCAATGTTGAAGGCCTCGCCGATGGGGTTGAGCGGCGTCTCGACGTGGACGATGTCGCCCTTGCCCAGGCCGGCGGCGTCCCACGTCGCCTCGTCATGGAGGTCGACCATCTTGAGGCCGTGCATCTTGGTGTGCAGGCCGATGACGCCGTGGCAGCCGTGGTAGCCCGCCAGCTTGTCGTGGCCAATGGCAATCACATTGGGCCGGAAGAAGACGAGCAGCGCGTGGAACGCGCTCAGCCCGGACGTGTAGGTGATGGCGTGCCCCTGCAGCAGCGACGACAGCAGCGCTTCCAGCCGCGTCGTGTTGGGCGCCGACAGCCGCGAGTAGATGGGCGGGAAGTCGGTGTTTTCTGGCTCCAGTTCGCCATCAATGGCCGGCACGAGGTCTTCGGGTGCGGACGGGTAGCGGAAGGTGGTCGAGACGTGCAGGGCGGGCGCGACGTCGGTGTTTTTGTTGTTTAGCCAGTCGTCGCCGTGGATGGAGACGGTTCCGGGCTTGTAGTTTGGTGCAGAGGCACCGTCGGTGTTGGAGGGCGCCATTGAGAGAATTGAAAAGCTGGAACACAAACAGAGCGAGACGATGAGAAAGAAGATGCTGTAATAGACGCGCTGAAGAGAAATCAAAAAGGCAAAAGATTAGTTTTACGCCCTGCAAGTGACATTAAGAAGTGAGGTTGTAAAGTCATGATCATGACTCAGGAACAGCCGATTTGGTCAGCACCAGTCGTCGGAGCCCCACTCATGTCGACCTAAAGACCCAGAATTGTCGGCGCCGACCTGACACTGGTCACTGACTGGTTGGCGGGTGACCGGTGACGTGACATGGGCCGTTGACCCTTCAACGCGGCTCGGGGCCAGGACTGACGGACAGGGGCACAATTGGAGTGGCAGGCAGTCAATTGCACGTCGTAGAAATCACCAAAATCAAAGAGCGAGGCACAATTGATGGCGGGGTTCAGTTGTTGGATTCGGCAAGACCAGTGCTAGTCTACGCTCCTTTTGCTACCCCGCAGCCCCGCCAGCTGCCCCTCAATTTGAGGCAACCCCTCAAATGACTATCCACCAGCTCATTGCATCATCACGTCATCAGAAGAGCATTTACAACTGGCCAGACTTGACAATCGTAGGGGCCTTCTTGTACTTGATGGCACCGGAGCCGGAGCCGCACGCCTCGATGGCCTTGATGGTGCGGTACGACTCGACGTCACCGTCGGGGACGCCGCCGAAGACGACGTGCTTGCCGTCGAGCCAAGAGGTGACGACGGTGGTGATGAAGAACTGCGAGCCGTTGCTGTGGGAATTGGTTTAGTCATGTCTCGAGTGAACAAAGCAGTAGGACTCTTACGTGTTGGGGCCGGCGTTGGCCATGGACAGGAGGAAGGGCTTCTTGTGCTTCAGCTGGAAGTTCTCGTCGGCAAACTTCTCGCCGTAGATGGAGCGACCACCAGTGCCCTGCAAACCCGTCGTCAATACAATTGTCCACTGCAAGTATGGTGGGGTCGACGAACGTTGCCACGGGTGAAGTCACCACCCTGGAGCATGAACTCGGGGATGACGCGGTGGAACTTGGAGGCTTGGTAGCCAAAGCCCTTCTCGCCGGTCGCAAGAGCGCGGAAGTTCTCGACGGTCTTGGGGACGACGTCGTCGTAGAGGTCGAAGTTGATGCGACCGGACTGCTCCTTAACGGCACCCTGGCTGGTGACCCTTCCGGTGTTGTCAACCTGGACCTCGGGGCCCCTGTGGTGAGAGGGTTAGCAGTGTGACTGGCAGGTAGGGGCGGTGACACCATACTCCCACTCGCAGTCGAACTAGAGGGTGAATTAGCTTGAGATTGGTACGGCAGAGGGATTGGTGACTTACGAAAACCTTGACAACCATTTTGTTTTGGGTAGAGGAGAAGTTTCTGATGGAAGAGATGGATGGACGGAAGGAGTGTTGTGTTGTTTGGAGGAAGAGGCGGGACGAGGGGCAGATGGAGGGGCAGAAAATACGTGGACCCCCGCGCAGGAAACTCATGACGCTCCGGGACTAGGCGATTGCGGGTTAGCGTCGGCACGTGATGATGAAGAGCTCCGGCAGGTGCAGGAAAAAGCTGAGAGCCTGAAGAGCACTGCCGCCGCCATGCGCAGGAAGACGGGTTTGCGTTTGTCATTGATGCACATGGTCGTCATCCAGTGCATGCCGACAGCCGTCAAACACTGCTCCGCCATGGCCGTGGACAAACAGAAGCCGGAACTGAGCAGTGAGCTGCACCTGGGGCGGAAGCTGGAGCTCTGTTGAACGGGAGACGCCGTATGCATACCTGGAAAGAAGATGCCGAGAGGCTCGAGATGAAGACGAAAGCTGGAGGGAGCTAGAGTGATGCAGTACAAGGCAATTGGAGCACCGTAACGAGAGAGACGAGACGGAATTCTTCAAGTGATGGAGCAACGAAAGACGGGAGCACTGGCCAGTATCACGTGACGCCTAACAAGGTCCAGAGCAGCGTTCCATCGAAGGCGGCCTGGGGAGATGCAGCACGCAACTCGGACATGGTCAAATTTGTCCTTCGTAGCAATGCAGGAACGCTGCTGGCTACGCCAATTAGTTGCGTAGATAATCGAGGTGCCCCTGGAGCCGTCACTGGCAGCACGTGTGGTTGATGAAGGCCGGTCGGCGAGCAGGGATCGGGCACCGCGGCAGGGAACAAGGACAGACTACCATTGCCAACGTTGACGCCCACCGAACCATTTCCCAATTCGCTGTCCTCAACCCTTACCCCGACCACGACCACGACCACGACGCCTTTGCTGGCTTGCGCACATCATCATGGATCTCGACAGCCTCAGAGAAAAAGTGAGCAACCTCACGGTCTACGACCTCAAGGCCGGTGTGCGCAAGGTCCAAAATGGTGCGTCCAATTCCACCCACGCGGAATCGCTTTTTGTCTGATGCCTCGCAGCCGTCATGAACTACACCGAGATGGAGGCCAAGGTGCGCGAGGCCACTAACAACGAGCCATGGTCAGTCTTTTCCAGACAGCTACAATTCCGCAAGGCTAACCGTCCACAGGGGCGCCTCGTCGTCGCTCATGCAGGAGATCGCCAACGGCACCTACAACTAGTCAGTCTCTGGATCGCGGCTCCCGGACGCAGGTGCTAAAGTCGTGCAGTCAACTCCTCAACGAAATCATGCCCATGATTTACAAGCGCTTCACCGAAAAGTCTGCCGAAGAGTGGCGGCAAATCTACAAGGCAGGCATCCTGCTCACGCCGGCCAGACCTCCACGCTGACCCAACGCCAGGCCCTGCAATTGCTCGAATTCCTCGTCAAGAACGGCTCCGAACGCGTCATTGACGATGCCCGCTCCCACCTCTCCCTCCTCAAAATGCTGCGCCAATTCCACTTTATCGACCAAAACGGCAAGGACCAGGGTATAAACGTTCGGAATCGCGCCAAGGAGCTGGCCGAGCTGCTTAGCGATGTCGACCGCATCAGGGCAGAGCGCAAAAAGGCACGCGCCACGCGAAACAAGTATGTTGGTGTCGAAGGCGGTGTAGGCTTGGGAGGCGGCTTCTCGGGCGGCAGCCGCTACGGTGGCTTCGGCAGCGAGGAGCGCAGCAATTACGGAGCCTACAGCGGCGGTGTGTATGGCGACGGTGGAGGCTTCGGAGGTGAAATGGACAGTGGCTACCACGGCAGCGGTTCGAGCAGCAGACGGGATCGGTTCGACGAGTACGACGAATACGACGAGGGTGCCGTCGCTGCACCAGGCCGAAGACAAGCAGACGCGCAGCGAGCCGGCACAAGGAGAGAAGCAGGCGGGACCCCAGTCAAGAAAGAGGAGCCGCCCAAGCCCAAACAGCCCGAGGTCGACCTCTTCTCCTTTGACGAACCAGAACAGAGCAGCTCCAACGGCAAGGCACCTGCGTCCATGGCAGCGAACGACTTTGGAGCGATGCAGTCGGGCGGAGCCGCCGACGACGACGACTTTGACGACTTTCAATCCGCAACTCCGGCGGCCGCGCCATCCAGCGCAGCTGCAAAGCCCTCAGGCAGCAGTTCGTTTGTGCTTCCTCCGCCGACCTCCACCACGCCGCAAATCGCGTCTCCACAGCCGCGCTCCGGCACGCAGTCGTCGAGCATCAACGACCTCTTCTCCAGCATCAACTCCCCCACCCCATCTGCATCGAGCACGGCGCGCGTCACGCCATCCCTCGGCACCGCCTCCAACACGTCGGCCTTTTCCCCGCCGCCGCAACAGCAACAACAACAACAATTCCAGCCTCCCAAGCCCTCGGGCTACGCGCCCACGGGCCCCAACTACTTCACCAGCGTCCCGTCGCTCCAAACCAACGCGACGGGCCCGTCCACGCCTGGCGGCGGCGCGTCTGTCATGTCTCCCACGGGCAGCATCGCCAGCAACGCAACGGGTGGCGGCATTGGCGGCGGCAAGAAGCCGGCCGGCGGCGACGCCTTCAGCGACCTGCTCTCGGGCATGGGCACCAAAAAGCCCGCGAACCAGGGCCAGAAGACCACCATGGCCGATCTGGCAAAGCAAAAGACGAGCTCTGGTTTGTGGGGCGCGCCTGCTGCGGCGAGCACACCTCCTGCCGGTGCCGGACAGCAACAGCAGCAGCAGCAGCAGCCCAAACAGTCGACGGGCAGCAGTGGGTTGGATGATTTGTTGGGCTAGATGTTGCGTATGTGTGTACGCTGCGTGTAATCAAGGCGTGTGTTGTGTGCTGCGGAGGAGACTTGAAAGTCAAGACAAGAACGACAAGCATTGGACGCGTCGTCGTTGGACGGACAATTCGCCAGGCTTGTAGAAGGCGGACAGCAGACGTAACGGACGGACGGGCCTTGTAGACGGGCGGCGGGGCAAACGCTTGACACGGACATGTGGCTATGGATCGAACGGAATGGAATGGAATGGACACGGGATCGGACGAACACGCTTCTTCTCATAAACCCCCTTTTAACTGGAACTTTTTACTTTTTACTTTTACCACTTTTTTTCAAACCCCCTTTTCCATCAAGTCAAAAACGTCGTGGCGGTGGTGGTGGTGGTGTGACGGAGGCGGTCTCTGACTGTTGTATGTATATACTTCAACGTCTGAACACGTTTTCTCTTCAATCCCTCTTCTCCTGCTTGGACGACGGATGGATCGATCAATCCCCCCGCTGCTGCTGCTGCTGCTGCTGCTGCTCGTCTTGTTGTTGCGTTGGTGCTTCATCATTGTGCCCTTGCAACAAAATCCTACTGTTGCAATAGCCTCCCAAACAGTACCCAAGTTGTCCCCTTTCGAAGATGACGGCCGGTCACGCCCTCCTTACCTTGGTCGGGAGCTAGCTCGCCGCGACGCTGCCGGACACCCACCCAACCTAGCTCAAGCACACAGTGACAACCGTGTCTGGCAGGTCACGACGCCAGCAGGCGGGGTGGACGGACGGACGGATTGGATGCCTTGCCTTTGGCTCGTCAGCAATGCCACATCACACACATCACATCACACCAAACCTGCCCGCCTGTGTGAATCTGACCAGTAGAGAGAGGGGCTGGCGCGGTTTGGTTGGTCGGTTGGTTGGCTTGGTGGTGGTGGGCTGGCTGGCTGGCTGGCTGGCTGGCCGTACGCATGTACGTACGTACTCGCGAGAGAAGGACAAGGGAATCAATCAGTCTACCGAGTGGGTTGGATATGGGTGAATGAGAGGACGCTGAAGGAGTAGAAGCAAGGAGGAAGGAGTCACAACACTGACGGATGAGACGTCCGTCTCCTATGTACACACACACACGCAAGGTAAATTTGTATGTTTTCTTGTCGGTTTTGGTTTGTTGCTTCGTCTTGCCGTTTGAGAGTTCGGCGGGAGAGAGAGAGAGAGAGAGGCGTGTGACGGAGCAGAGCAGAGCAGCAGGAGCCACCTAGGTAAGAAGGTAAGGCAATGCCGAATCCGATGGCATTCCACGGACCATTGGACCATTGGACCATCATGTGTAGTGGTGGTGGTGGTGGTGCTCCCGTCCGCAGACAACAACGAAAGACAGACGACCTACGGCCGTTGAGGATGATTGACCATGGCCGTCTTGCTTCGCTCTGCTGGCTACTGTACCTACCGTGGCTCGCCTCTGTCTGCCAATCCCCGTGAATCCTACGTTAGATAGCAAACAACTCCAAGACCTGTCTTACTCACGACACTCTCTCCCCAACACAGCAAACAACAACAACAACAGCACAAAAAGCCTTTTCCCAGTCAATTGGTTGAAATTTTTTGATTTGATATTCAGTTCGATCCATTCCCATTTCCTCACTTCAGCTACACCACCACCACCACCTCCTCTGCCCTTACGTGAGAGGCTCTGCTTCGCTTCCTCAAGTGCCTAATCAGCCAACCAAGTAGTATCCCGTTCCTCGGCTACTACTACTACTACTACTACTACTACTACTACTACTACTACTACTACTACTACTACTACTACTACTACTACTACTACTACTGTCTCTGCCGATGCTGACGCTGCCAGTGCTGCCAGAAGCTCGGGAAGTGCTTTTCCTCCATCCTGCTCCACACACGTCGTGAAGAGGCGTCTCGAGGTTCTCCAGATACGAGACTTGCCGGGATGTGGTGGGAGGCGAACGGTACAGAAAATGGTGGATGGCGGACGACTGTTGATGGAACACTCGACCATGCCAGCTGCCTGCCTCCTTGCTGGTCCGTCGCTGAGTGGTGATGCGGGTAGCCGACGTCCACCGGTCAGGCCTCCATGTACAGCTCCAACTCGCCCTTTCCTCTTCTCTCCTAGATATGCGTCGGAAGCATTGCTAGTCCGAGCACGCACACCCACATCGACATTTTGATCAAACGCGAGACGGACTGCGTTCCGTTCCGTCCATCTCAACCCCTCACTCTCCCGCTCCCCCCAGTAAACCCGGAATGAAAAGAAACAACAAAGTATAGAACCAAACAGCTGGCCAGACCAGAGCACAAAGGAGAAAAATTCCGCGCCAGAGAGGAGGAAGCAAAGAGGAGATGCGCCCCCACGCAGTAGTTGAAGAAGGTAGGAGAGAAAAAGGAGACCGTCTGTCTGCCCGAACAAGCCGCAGGAAGGCAAGACGATTGGTTGCGTATGTGTGTGAAGGAGAAGAGGAAAACAAAAGGGGGTTGGTAGCTCGTCATCGTGGCGCTTTTCAAAGTTGGACGTACTGCGTGCGCGCGTGCGTGCATAGATGGGGTGGGGGAGTCTGATCGAATTTTTCGATTTGCGAATACAATGGCCGCAGCTGATTTGATGCCGTGCGTTCCGCCGTAAGAGAAGAAGGCTGCGCTGAATATGGCCGAAAACAACGCCCGGCGGTGCACAGAACAGGATATTCGTATGGGTGTAGGATGGCAGGGAAGCTTTGAAACTCTCCTCTGCCATCATTCGTGATGCCGAAAATGGAATACAAAACTTTTTCGCCAAAAGCCGCGGAAATGAACGGACGGTAAAAACATCGACCAAAGGTGGTGGCGCTCAAATCTTTCGTTTGAAGGAAATCAGACGCGCTAGTTGAGTCGCTGCTGGTAGGGCGCTGGCAAATCTTTCTCGCTCTATAGGTTCATTAGCATCGTGCACTCGAATCAGCAATGACAGTGACTTACCCGCATCAGTCTCGAAGCCAAGCGTAATGTCATCGTGCTCGCCCGGGTACTCGGGCATGTCCAAGCATGCAAACCGTCTCTTTGCCGCGTCCACTTCGCTCACCGGTGCATCATCCTTCTTGCGCTCCTTGGGCAGGTAGAATTTGGCATCGACCAGCCTGAGACCAAAACGTCCCTTCTCGCCCTTGCTGCCCTTGAGTTCGACAATTTCAAACACGTCCATGGACTTGAGTTGAAAGTTCATGGCGTCAGCATGGCTAAAGTCTTCCATAAAGGCAAGAAGTTGGGTGACGTTGGCTTGCTGAACGATTTGAATGCGAACTGTGCAGGCCTCCCAGCGCTTGTAAATAGGGACGACCATGCGACGACGGGAGATGGCGAGGGTCGAAGCCACGCCATCGTACTTGACCTGAAAGCCGGTGACGGCGAGTTGAAACCTGTGGAGTGCTATGGATCAAGTCAGCGAATTGATCGAGCAGTACTACGAGCAACTTACCCTCATGGTTGGGGAAACTATAGGAGCGAATGGTGGCCGACGTCTTGAGTGTCCGCAAGAACTCGGCAATAGCTTCTGGCACATTTGGCTCGGATCGCTTGCAGTCAATGGCGGCGTTTGCATCGTCCTGAGGCAAGCGCAGCATGTGAATGTGTGGACCTCCGCTGTTGTCCAATCTGACGAGCAATTCACCCGGGCCTATTCCGTCAGCAAAAGTATGTATGATGAATAGGTACGATCTCACCAAGATTGAGACGATCCGTAATGGATCCGCAAGTATGCCTTGCGACGATGCGCAGCTGCTCCGACAAAATCTTGAACATCTCTCCGCCTTCTTCTTCTTCCTGGGGTGCACCATCCATCACCTTGACATCCTGCCACTGAAGCTTCTTCACAATGTCGTGTCCTTGACTGTACACCTCCTTCATGCCCAATTGCTCAATGTTAAAAGCCGTCATTGGGACCTGGGCGGCGCAAATCTCGTCGGGTCCGACTCGGAGTCCGTTGAGAACCTGGAATAGCTGAACTCGCTCCTTGATTTCGTGAAAGGCGAGCGATGCAGTGCAAGTCTTGCGCTTGTCTTCCTTGATTCTCAAAATCATCAGAGGCACGTTCTGATCCGCGGGGTCGGCGCGGAATTCAAAGACGAGTGGTCGCGTGCCGTTGAACTCGTGGCTGACGCTGCTCAGGGTCTTGTTCGCCGGGCTCGTCACCATCAAAAGACGGTAACCGCGGTGCAACTTGCGTTCTCCAGTGCCTTCGTTGAGGGTCAAGAGCTTCTCAAAGACGCGCACCATTGATCGCTTGACCCTGTCGGGCGGGAAGGCGGCGGCGTTCTCCGGATCCTTGTATTGCAGGTCCCTGAGTGTGACTTCGTGAACAAGCTCTTCGTCGTGACGAGGCTTGAGACTGGCCGCCACGGTGCGAGTGTAGTCCCAAATTCCCCAAAGCATACGGTAATCCTTTTCATTCAGGTCCACACTCAGCGTGAAGCCGCGAGGAAGGCGGACGAAAAGGCCGCGGTCACGAGTCTTCCACTTGACATTGTCCCAAGTGATGCCCTTTTTGGCATCACTCTGGATGCACACCGTGAGAAGCTCCGTCTGACTACAGATGCCGACCTTGACCGTCCAGTCATTGGGCTGGCGCATGATTGTGAGAACACAGGGCACCGAAATCTTGTCATCGCCCTCGCCCTCAATCATGACGCCCACCTGCGCAAAGATTCGTCCGTAGCAAAAATCTTGTTTGGTATCGCTAAGCGGCATCACCGTGCGTGGGTTGATTGAGCGTCTCGACGAATCCATGACGATTGATCTGGCCTGTCCTGAGAGGACCGTCTCTGCGTCGGGAGCAAACGTGGGATAATCCACCCAGATCGACTGGTCCTGGCCTTGGATGAGCGCGTTAGTCGGAGGCATGACACCATTGCGGGCAACAGAAACCAAGAGCCCTTTGAGACTGCTGAGAGCAGATTCTTGATTTTCAAAGACGTCGCCCATGTCAGCATCACCGGCAGCCCTGGCAGCCTCGGCCTTGGTGGGCGAGGTTCCGTATGCTCTCACGCCTGGATGCGTGTCAATGACCTCGGTCAAGATCCACCAAGCCTTGGCCAAATCGACATGCGCCTGCGTAAGCAGCTGCTCCTCATGCATTGGTTGGCCCCTCGGTCGGTTCCTAATCATGACTTCCAGGCCGGCGCGACCTCTGAGGAACCACCAGCTCGCGGCCCTGATCCACTGCATCGGCGTGTACTGGGTCGTAGGCTTTTTGACCTCGGCCGTCAAGCGAAAGACGCCCTTCATGTGAGCAACACGATCTCCAAAGTCCTCAAATGCGGCATCACCGGCGGCCACCAGGTCGGAGCGGTGGCCGGAAGAGGTCGTGCTCCAGGGCGTGCGCTCCATGAGGTGTTGCTGGCGCGGAGGCTGCTTGGGGATTTCGACGTTCAAGGCTGGTGATCTCATGTCGGGCAATTCTTCTCCAAGGACAAAGGGTTCCGGGGTACACTTGACGCTACTGTCAAAGTCGCGTTGGGTGGGGGTCGGGACGGTGGAATCAAAGTAGCCGTGAGGGGGAGGACGAGGCGCCAGGCCTGGTTGTAGTTGGACGGGAGGTGAGGAGAATGGACTGGGGCCAAAGTCGCGCTGCGAGCTTGAAACAGGAATGGTAGGGCTGGTATTAGAGGCGGACCGCGAATGTAAAGCAGTGGAAGACGGCGACGAGGGTCTCGGAGCGGTGGGGTCGTCAAAGGGGTTGGGCATGTGGGGTGCTTTGGCCAAATAGCCGCCCTGATCATACGAAGGCCTTCCGTAAGAGTTAGACGACATTGACTGCGGCGATCCCATTTCAAGCGTGCTCGAACTGGACCCTGAAGCCAATCTGGCGTCTTCGACGGGCGGCTCTGGTTGATGAACGGACCCCCTGCGAAGTGCCTGGCCCTCGTCGATGCGCATCTGGTGCTGGACGCGGGCAGATAACGAGTCTCCGGCGTCGGGCTCCGCGGACAGATAATTCTGCAGCTCGTCGTGCAGGTTGGTGTAGGAATCGGCCGAGGCCACCTTTTCAAGCTCTGGCAGTCGAGGCAGGTCTGGGTCTTCCGGAGATTCAGGCATCATTTCCGACATTCCGGTCTGAGTGCGCTTCAGTGGTCCTGGGCGGAAGTCTGGCTCATCCTGTGGTATAAAATCTTGGCTCCGGTGCTGGAGCTTGGCCGCCGCGTCGTCGTCAGCCTTGGACTCTAGTGGGGCTTGAGGCGGCGGAGACCTAGGGCGGCTGAAGCGCTTTTCCAGACCGGGCGAGAGTTGACCCCACGATGCATGCCCCTTCTTGATTTCTGGTCGCTCGAGCTTGTGTGAAACGGTAAGGGAACGGCCCAGCTCGCCCTCGTCCAGCTTGCGGCCTTCCTTGGCGGCCCTTGCTGCGACTACGCGCCTCCGTGAGATTTCAATTGGAGGCGTCTCGGACTCGTCACCTCCCTCGCCTATGATCTCAGGCTCCTTGTTCAGAAATCCCACGGTCAGAGTCTTGGCCCGAGGCCGTGACGGGCGGTCCGATCCGCGCATCGAGGACTGGAGACGCGAGGTAGCGTTTTGGGAGCTGTTTACTTTGGACAGCAGAGAGGCGGCGGCGGGCCAACGCTGAGCGGCGGCTACGTCTATGCGAGGTGCCTTGGGAGAGGCCTTGTCGGTCGAGGGCTTGAGAAAGTCGAGGACATCTTGCTCCATTGCCTGCTTGCGTTGTGCCTTTTCGGCAGTATATTCCTCGCTCTGAAATATCTTGCCCCTCCATTTGCTTTTGGAAGACATGGTGGTATGTTCGGTGAGTCTTGGACCTCAGTCGGAGGAGTGGAGGGAGGTTCGGTGGATTCGCGGCGAGGGTGAGGGCGTGAGCGAGAGTGAGCCACGCGACAGGGCAGATTGGGGATTGAGGTCGAGTCTCGGCGTTTCGTAGGGGGTGCCACGGACGGGAGTGAGAGGACGTGGACGAAGGAGGGTTGGGTTGGGAGAGAGGCTGCGAATGGCGCAGATGGGGAGTTATCGTGAGCAGTCGGGGCGGGAGGCTTGGGGAGTGCCGGGGTTTAGCTGGCAGCAGTTGGCCAGGGTCTCCACTATCGCACAAGGCAAGGCGGAGACGGGCGTATCTGTACGGAGTAGCGAGCGAGCGAACAACGACTCCCGGGCCGCAGCAGAACACAGCACACGACAAGTTTTCTGATGATGTATCGAGTTGAGGTACTTTGGAACCTGAACGGTACAGGCGCCGGTGGGCACGTGTAAAAGTATGTAGTGGTTGTCTCCTGAAGTCGGACAGATGGTTTCAACCATGTTGAGCGTCCCCACCGACCCTCCTCCTCCATAGTCCTACCATTTGTTAACCGCCTACCCTCTGTCGTCCCATCACGACCTGTTCCTCCGCTCGGCCACGTCTCGTCGTCGTCACGGCCAATGGCCTCTAATTTTGGAGTCGGCGTGGCTTGTCCTCGCGCGCGCCTCTACACCTCCCTGTGGCGGTGCGTGCTGCAGCATCCGCATCCGCACCGCTCCCAAGCCACCGGCCGGCGTCTGAGCTTAACACTGTCGCAGCCCTACAACACGAGAAGGCCAGAGTACGGACACGAGGACATTTCGACAAGGTTCAAAGAGACGGCCCTTTTTTGACACCTCTCGACAAGCTGAGGCTTGGCCTTTTGGAGTGGCAGAGTTGCAAACCACGGATGACAGACGACTGACGGGCCAGGTGTTGGAGGGTCAAAGGGTCCTTCCCGCGGCGTTTCAGCAGAGATCTGACGTGGGCGTTCAGCCACAGCTGCCAGGGCCCCCTGTCCGCTGTCTCCCCGTCCCCTGACCCGACTTTGAATCGAACACCATCTCTTCATCACCAACCATCTCCGGTTTGGAATTTTGTCGACTGCTCCTCGTCTGCGTACACACGCTACTCTCCAACCGGCAGCAACACCGTCTCCTGCGCAGTGCCACTACTGCTTCCACTCTATCGGTTCCTTGGCGCCAATCTCGCAGTCGCCGTCACAACTTACGATGCATTTCCGCTCGTCCCCACAGGCCGAGTCATTGAGGCCTCGAAAAATCCTGAAATCTACGATAGTCAGGAGTCGTCTGGGAGCCAAGGAAAAAATAGCAAAACGAAAAACCACATGATGCAATTCTGCCACGCCCCAATGCTATTGTTGACCTCTCGACACTATTGCCAGCCTATAGAATGCCACCAAACTTGAAGCCCTGACCAAAAGTCCTTCACCGCACGGGTGCTTATCATCGGCCGACGCCTCGTCCCTTTTGCTTGGACCACGCCCGGAATGCCTAAAACGGACAAGCCGACCCCAGAACAATCACGCCGCCATCTATCTCAGGGAACCACCTTTGATTTGAGGCCGAAGACATTGTTGTCGCGAGACCAAAATTCCAATCTGAATGCTTTTTCTACGCGCCCAACGCCGCACTCTTTCCGAGAAATCGACCAACCTATGAAATTGCAACGAGCAGCGTGGTTACTCTTTCGGGCTTAGCGTGTGAAAGCACCGTGATCAATCATTGCCTCTTGCAAACAACGCTAGCTTGCATCGGTATGCGCGCTGTCTCTCAACACCTAGCGCTATCACGTCATGCATCGGCACCACCACCGCTGCCTGAGAAGTCGTCGGGCAACATCATCGCCACAGAACACGTTGTTCTGCGCTCTGTGCCACTTTTGATCGTCTGGTAAACATCTTGCCTATCGCACAGCGCTGGTGTTGGGCAACGAGCCGGCAGCCAGGAAGTCGGAGCAACTTCTGCAACGCACCTGGCTCCCCTTGTTCAATCTGCTTTGAGATTGTACTGAGAACACCCTCCATCAGAAACGGCCCCATTCCCGAATCCACGACGACTGCACCGACCTGCAAGGCACTCTCGTGCCGTCCCGGCCGTCTTGGCCATGTTGATGCATTCCACGTCCGATGCATCGCTGGTTTGCATTCTTCTACGAGCTGAGGCTTCGACAAGTTTCTGAAAGCTCAAGATGATTCCATCGCGCCTGCTTCCACATCGCCATCACGCCATGATTGATAACAAGCTTGTCGGATTTGCAAATTCAGCCTTCACTCTTAAGCATCTTTCTAGCCTTCATTTTGCCTTGTTGATCCCTTTTAGTCCTCTAATCAAATCCAAACTCTTCAGCAGCCATGCTGCTCGGGAGGCCTAACCAAATTGTCGGAATCAGGTAATTTGTATGGACAAGCAGACACCAAGAGCTGAGAATTGAAGCACGTGGTCCAATCGGCACTTGCAAAACAGCGACGTTATACCGTTTCGGCATTTGAGGGGAAAGGAAACTTTAAGATGCGGAAGCTTCTCCAATCCCTATTTTGGCGACGTCTGCACAAGTCGACTGATCAAATTCAACTTTTCGATGTCCACCACCTAGGTGTCAATCGATCCGGTACCATTGTTCCGTCAACTGGTGGTTTTGAGCGTCTTGCCGAGGACCAGCGGAGGTCGATGCCGTTCCGGCATTGCAAGATGCCGCATCGGCAAGCTTTTGAGTGCTTGTGCAACACCAACTCGGATGCATCACGACCTCCGGTCCGCTCTCTTAACCCTCAACCAACGAGTCCAAAGGTGCGAATGGTATTCGAATTCGAATTCCTATGACAAATGACCGACGACCGTATTCGGCTTTGCGACGTCCGGCTGTACGAGTCGCACGGAAGGATGCATCATCCCGCGGTCAACTAACGGTCAAATTTGCAAAATGACTTCGCCGTTCAAAAGCCAGCACGCAATTGGACACTCTGCCTATTAGCAGTCCCGCGCTCCTGGTTAGGCACATGGTGCCGCTTGCCTTGGACGGTTAGTCGGTCTCAGGTAAAGTCAACTTCAAGGAACCGCGGTATAAACTTTGACCTGCATCATGGTGCGCAAAGTCGCTTCAAGTCCAAGTTCAGCTGCCCAGAAAGTTGGATTATTCTGCACGCCTAGGAGAGAGCCTTCAAAGAGAAGACGTGATGAGAAACGACGGGATTTACAAAAGTGGTCGAGTTGAGAGCACAAATGAGCTAGCTGTTCTTCATTGCAGCAAGACCACACCTTCAAGCATTTGTAATGGACAGTCAGCTGAATGAGGCAGGTACTCACGACTGATGCGGAAGCTTGGTATACGTCAAACTACGTGAACATGTCTTTGTGGCGCCGCCTCTGCAAGCGGTCCCTGGACCGTTGCGTAATTAGCAAAACGCTACAGCAGAGCCGCTTGGCCTATATGATCTTCAAGTTTCTTACCACCAGCACTTTCTAGGCGCATGGCCCATCACAGTCCCTGATTACACAGTCGTTCTTTGACCAACACTCTCATTATGCGGATCCACACCAGTCTTTTTGTGCTATTTTGGACAGCCCAAACTGTCTTTGCAGCCATCACGGCAGACAGTATCAAAACCTCTGTCGATTCCTTCTCTCTGCAGTTTCCTTTCAACCCCATCAAGGACCTCTACTGGACGGGAATGAAGACCCACAGACGCGTTTGCTTTGCTGCCTCACCCAGCGGCGACGCTGGATACGTCGCTTACCTGGACGCCAGTGGAAAAGGGGTCCACGTGCAACAAGTAAATCTACAGACCTTTGAGGCCGTTGGCGACGCCTTTACCATTCCAGACGGAAGAGAAGGTACGTCCACCACACCCTCGAGGAATCACAGTGCTGACGGCATGCAGCCGGCGGAATCGTTGCCCAAGAGCAGGGCGTCGCTATTTTGACAAACGAACCGTTACCCGAGGGTACACAGGATGCTCCTCCCCCAAATGACGCTGGGGAACCTACTCCCGTCCCCGTACTGTATCGAATTATCGACGGCGAAGTGAAGTGGAAAGTTTTCCTTGCCGGGCCTGGGCTCCATCCAGACCCAGGGCTCGGCGCGGCCGTCGATATGAACGGCGACTTGACCTACTCTCCCGTCAAGAAGCTCTACGGCGCGTAGTAAGTGGGCATCCAACCATCACAAAGCTTCCTGCTCACCATCGCAGCTTCGTCATCAGCTACTACACCGGCGAGGGTGCCAAAGGCCACTTCAGTGACTCGATCCAGTACGTCGACGAGGATGGCAAGATTCAAGACATCAAAGGCGCCACGAGCGCTGGCGGGTGTAGTCACAACACGGGAATTGCCTTTGAGGAGGCTGATGACGCGCCCTTTTGCTCGGCTTGCGCTGAAGATCAAACCGGCACTGTTTGGCTCAACACCAAGAACCAGGGCGAGGGCCCGCCGGCCGTCCCCCTTTCAGTCGAGCCCTTCATCAACGGCATGTCGGGCGAGCCATTCAACGGAATGGGCGGCTCGTGGAGCGTACTCACGCGCCTGGGCAAGTCGCAGTCATATGCCATTACCTGGCTGACGCGCAACACCGAGCTGAAGGCCAGTCCCAAGGGAACAGGGACCGAGACAAACACGAATACAAACACAAACACTGGCACGGTGCCGCAAGATGGCACCGTGGACCAGACGACGCAGGACCAAAAGACGGATACCACGCAGCAAATGGATATGTCTGGGAGCAGGCTCCTCCGCTTCGTCAGGCGCCAGACGTCGTCGAAGAAGAAGACGACGAAGAAGCCGCCCACGACCGGCAATCAGATGACGTCGACCCAGCAGAAGCCGCAAGATACCACGCAAGAAACCACTGGGGGTGGTGGAGGCGGCGGCGGCGGAGGCGGTGGTGGAGGAGGCGGAGGAGGAGGAGAAGGCGCACCAGGCCGTCAAGTCGCCATCGCGATCCTGACAGACAAGTTCAGCGTCGGCGCCAAAAACGTCATCACGCAACCACCCGCCGACCACTTCAACACCCACATCCAGGCGTTTGACGAGAAGACGCTCCTCTCCACGTACGAAGAGATCACCAGCCCCCAATGCGTCAAAGCGGCCGGCTGCCTGGGCACATGGGCCGGGACCTACTTCGCGCAAGTAGACGGCACAACGGCCCAAGTCGACGGCGAGGCCTTCAAGAGCACCGAGGTGTTTGTCGGCGGCGACCTCGTCCTCCTGCCCAACGGCATCTGCTTCCCCTACGTCAACATGAAGTGGGACACGAGCACAAAGGTGGACGGGAGCGGCGGGACAGGCGATCAGGGCGTCATGATGGGCAACGGCCCGCAGCCGGCGAATACGCAGAAGTTGAGCTTTGCCTGCGTTGCCAATCCGTCTGGGACTACGACGACGACGGGTGGTGGTGGTGGGGGAGGAGGCACGACGACGACGAATGAGGGCGCGAATCAGGGCAATGTGAAGAAGCCGTTGGATACGCAGCAGCAGCAGACGAAGCAGCAGGCGACGACGGATGAGACGACGACGACGGGTAAGCTTTCTGTCCTTTTCTCTACCTCCTCCTGTTCCTCTCCTTTTCATTCAATCCAGTCGACTGGTGTGTGGATTTGTGCTGACTTTGCTCTTCCTTCAGACAACACCAACAACGCCCTCCACAAGCGCCGGATGCGCCGCTTCCTGGGCCGCAATTCGTCGCCGCGGTTGTGAGGCCCTCGCCAAGGGGTTGATGTACGAGTATGCGCTGTTCTGTACGCTTGTCATGAGGGCACGACTGGATTGGGTTTCTACGTGTGTAATGTAGCTGCAGGCATTAGCAATGTTATTGCCCCTGAGCAAGATACTGTCTTTGTGAGATGTGCTCGAGGTAAACTTGATGAGCCTTGACTCGACTTTTGGCCGAAGTGTGTTTCTACCAGTCGCAATCGCGAATTTGTCTGATCTCGAGTCGCTGATAAGATTCTTGAAGCCTCGCGTCTTCGCGATTGACTTTGTGCCGTTTTCGCCGGTGTGATGACGAGCGAGGCCGAGGGAAAGCCGTGGGCTTGTCGTTGCCGATATGCTTTGCAGAATTTGCATCTTGTCAATAGGAGAAGAAAGCTGGAGGGACCTCTTGAAACTTGCTCCACTCCAATCAAATGGATCAAGTTCCTCTCAACATCTTGTAACTGCACAGAGAAACGGGCGTGGAGCTGGAGCTCCCAAACAAAGTGGGGCGCGGGGTCAAGGGGTCAAGGCCAGCATGACATCACTCTCCACGTCCTCCACCTCAAGTCGGTCTCCACACAACAGGCCGAGACAGCTCGCACGCGCCAAGCGTGCAGTTTCCCAGTCGATTAAGCCATCCGGGTCTTCCGTCACTCTGCTGTCAGCTTCTTTATCAGCGCGCAAGAGACTGGAGCCTCAATCCAGGCACGCACGGGCGGATAGCGCCGAGCGAGCCGCTGCTAGATTGCGTAGGTAGCTTCCTCTAGCGTCCGCTGGTTTATCTTTTTATCATAACTGCTGTGAACTGATAGCCCTTCTTTCCCTTGAACATCTCCAATCGTCGTCACATCTACAGCCGATTCTTCTCTGTTGCGCCTCAATTGAACATCTCTCACCACCACCCTCCATCCCCCCCCTTCAGCCCATCCTCCCCGATAAACCTACCCAACACCCGACAACGGCAACAACAATGTCACCGCCCACCCCCCGCATCTTCATCGTCCGCCACGGCGAAACCGAGTGGAGCCTCAACGGCCGCCACACGGGCACCACGGAGCTGCCGCTGACGGCCAACGGCGAGAAGCGCATCCGCGCGACGGGGCGCGCGCTGGTCGGCGACGACCGCCTCATTGTGCCCAAGAATCTGGCGCATATGTGAGTTTTGTTCTTTTTTTTTTTTGGGGGGGGGGGGGGGGGGGGGCGTTGATTTCAATTTTCAAAAGAGGGGGGGAAGGGGGGGGCAGGGTTGGGAATTTGGGGATTTGTTGGAGGAAACAGGAGAGGGGAAATGTCTGCATGTAGTGTGGGGTGTGATGAGAACGACGATTGACGACTGACGACGACGACAAACAGCTACGTCTCGCCCCGCCGCCGCGCCCAGCGCACCTTCGAGCTGCTCAACTTCAACTGCGGCGCGCCTCTGCCGTGGGCATCCACCACCAATCCTCCTCCCTCGTCCACCACTTCCTCTCCCTCCTCCGAAGACCCACCCCGCCACACCCACGCCACCATAACCGTGACCCCGCTCATCCGCGAATGGGACTACGGGCACTACGAAGGCCTTACCTCTGCGCAAATAAAAGAGCAACGCTCCGCCGCCGGCCTGCCGCCGTGGGACATATGGCGCGACGGGTGTCCCGGGGGCGAGAGCCCGGAGGACATTACGGCGCGGTTGGATGAGCTGATTGGGGAGATACGGGAGCGGTGGCATAAGGGGGTTTTGGAGGGGAAGGAGGGCGAGGGGAGGGGCGATGTGCTCATTGTGGCGCATGGACACGTTTTGAGGGCGTTTGCGGCGAGGTGGGTGGGCCGGCAGGTGTATGAGAATCCGGCGTTGATTTTGGAGGCCGGGGGTGTGGGGACGTTGAGGTGAGTTTTTGCGTCTCGTCGTCGTTGTCGTTGTTCTTGTTCTTGAGTTGGTGAGATGAGGGGGAGAGAGAGACAGATGGATGCGTTGCTACCTAGGAGAGAGAGAGCATCCTCCTCATTCTCGCGGACGACGGATGGACAGAACCTTTAATGTTCACCGACTGACACCCATCGCAGTTACGAACACCACTCCCTCGACGAACCGGCCATCCTGCTCGGCGGCGCTTTCGTGGTTGAGCCTGAGCCCGAGCAGAAGTAGAGCATCATTCCCCATCAGCTCTTTCAACCATGGCCGATACATATCTAGAAGAAAAGACGCAGCAATGTCAAAGTTCAGACAGCTTCATCAACACTGCATGCAATTCATCAACGACGAAAGGCGAAAAGGACCAATTGCAAACATGATTGAACGCCGTCCTCCATCTGCTGTCGCGTCTACATGTGTAGCCATGTCCACCCGCCAACCAACCAACCAACCGTCCAACCGTCCATCTTCCCATCAGGCACGCCAGCATGCCTGCCTGCCTGCCTGCCTGCCTGCCTGCCTCGTCCGAGTCTTGAGCGCACAAAATGTAGAAGGGAGAGAGAGAGAGAATCCCGCGCCCCAGTCACTCTCCAGATCCTCCCATAGCCACATCCCAAGGACCTCGCCGCTCCGGCGAGCAAACCCCCACACAGAACCTCACCTCGCCTGCCTCCACACCACCCCACCTCATCACAACCGCCCCACCCCCGACTGCTCACATAACGGCATCCTTGCCCAACCTCCTCTTCTCTACAGTCAACATACACACCCTTTCCCTTTCCCTTTCACATGGGTACTGTACCCCTTCCCTCCCCTGATCCAGAAAGAGAGAGAGACAGAAGCGCCGCCGCCGCCGAGAGCAGACCGCGCTCGGCAAAGGATTGACGCCGCTTGGCGCCAACGGAGGTATACGAGCGATCTCCGCTGTGCCGAGAGCACCATACAGCATCCAGAGCAGCGGCTGTCTTGACACATGCACCTGATGCGAGATGGAAAAGGGGAAGGTGATGGAGAGGGAGAGGGAGTTGTGGTTGGTGAGCAAAAGGAAAGGAAAGGCAAGGCAGCGGCGTCCTTCAACAGCTTGACGAAAAGTTACGCGTTTTAGAGAAAGGGGAGGGAAGATGGAAAAGAAATATTTTCTTGCTCCTCGTCACTCGGCCGTTTCGTCCTACTACTACTCCCTGTATTCTGTGCCTTTCTCAAGCCCAAAGTCATGATGATCAAAATTACAGTAATATGTATATATATGTGTACCAACGCACAAGATCGGGATATCCAAAGGAAAGACTTTGCCATCAAATCAACCCACGAACCCAAGGAAAAAAAAAAAAAAAAAACCAAGCAAAGCCAAAGCAACCAAAAACGGCTAGGAAAAATAAAAGTGCATGCCCAAGCTTAAGGTACTACGGTGCGGGGGAAAAAGAGGTTGGTGTGGTTACACAACAGAAACGCGTGCCTCGCCAACCTACCGACAGGAGGCGGGGGGCGCGGGGGAAAAGGGGGAAGGAAGAATGTCGAATGTCGACCCCTCCATATATTACGAGGTAGATTCCCATGGTTTGCAGTCATGTGCAGAGGGTTTACAGAAAAAAGGGAAAGGTTTCGATTCGTTGTCCTGTACCGACAAGGGGGACTTGCTCGGGAGGGGCAAATGGGGGTAAAAGGAAAGCGGCTATGCGAGCGGGAGCGGGGTATTTGTGTGTTGTAGTGGTAGATGAGGTGTTGTATAGAGCAGTAAGCAGTGACAGCGCCCGTTGAGATTATGGGACGAGGCCCAACGCTGCACTGCTCTTGTTCCATGTCGAGGCGTAAAGATGTAGGATGGTGTAAGAGGGGGCGCACGAATAGCCAAACAACGGCGACAGTGAATACAAACAGGCAGCAAAAAAGATCAAAAACGACGTCTTTTCCTCTTCTCCTCTTGTGCGACGCCATCGCCACTATGCTATTAACCACCAGGCGCCACCGACAATTCCGCCAAGAATGATAATGGTAAGGAAAGAGGCTCCTGCCCTGTCGCCGCCTGTGATGGATTGGATGGACGTGGGGTCCTTGGCGCTGTTGGCGCCTGCGTTCGGGTCGCCCTTGGACGTGCCGCCAGTCTCGTTGGTGACGGGTCCCGAAACCTTGGCGATGAGCGCTGTGCCAAACACTTCGAGCGCTGCCATTTGCTCGCCGACGCCTGTACTGCCATCGAAGGAACCAGTCGTCCATCGAAGACCGCATTGGTTACCGTCATCACCTCCGGTGCAGGTCTTGACAGCCGCTTCGCGCGATGCTTGGAGGATGGGTTCGAGCTTGGGGGTTGTCCAGGGCGCGACCTTGGTCGTGTAAGCCATCCAACGCGAGATGTAGGCTTTGAATGAGCGTTGGTCGACGTTGCATTTGTTGTTGGGCTCGCATGCCACTTCCGACAAAATGTTCTTGCCGTCAGGAGTAAAGACACTGGCGCCGGCAATGATGCCGTCGACGCGTTCTCGCCAGATGTTGTTGTTATCACCCTTTTCGGCAGACTGTCACAGTGTAAGCTCTACGTTTCAAACAGCGGCAGTTGTTTCTTACAAGGTTCCACATGGCGGCAGCGCCCGCCAAGTAAACTCCGGCATTGTAGGTCCACTGAATATGATTGATGCCTGAGCAGTTTGTCGTGTCATCAGTACCATCGAAAAAGTGGTAATCGTCGCTCATCAACCCGATGGCGTGCGTCCAGTCCCAGGATTTGGAGGCCCAGTCTCCATATGTCGTGTTTCCAGTGTATTTCTCAAGCCGAGCCGCAATGTTGAAGAAGCAGCCAGTTGAAATGGTGTTCTTGTAGTTGTATCCGTTGTTGAAGGTGAAAATCTGCCACTTGAGACCACCTCCGCAAGTTGCCATGTCCCAACGCGCGACTTGAGTGTTGAAGACGGCCTGTGCGAGGGCGAGCCACTGCGGCGCGCCCGACGGAGGGTCTGGATACTTGTTCTCGGCCGCGGAGAGAGCAGCCATGCCCCAAAAAGCTTGGTCATCGTTTCCGAGCGTCTTGGACTGATTGGGTGGCATGTAGTCGTTGTCAGGACCGACCTGGTGGAGCATGCCTTGGATGGTAATTTCATTGAATTGGTCGTCTTCGGTGTAGAGGTAGTAGTCGATCAGAGCGCCAAACATGGCACCAGCCTCCCACCAGTAGTATGGGTTTGGCAGATTACCGGGCACGTCTCCTGGCCTGTATCCGGTGTAGTATTTGGTCATGCCTTTGGCAGCGGTTTGCATGCCCTGCTTGATAGAGCCTAAAGATGGTCAGCACATGGCGTGACGGGACCAAAAATAAAACCATACTGTCATCTTGCCAATTGATTGTGATGGCGGCATTGACACTCGAGGCACCGAGCAGTGCGGTGCCAGCGAGGGTCGAAAGCTTCATTGCAGTGTTTATGTAATGACCAACTGGCGATCACTTTGGGTGCGGCTGATGCGCGTCGACCAGTATTCCAATTTTTGCGAGGCGCACTCGGGCGCAGATTGTATTTTTTCGAAGATATCAACGGTCGACCCCGCAGAATGGGCTAGCGTGAAGAGACAGCGGGAGGATGGACGATGGCGTAGGAGTGCCGTCGAATGATGGAGCGATGGGTGGGGATGGCGGGTGCGCAAATCCGGGGTGACGCGCGGGCCGGCGCAGGCTGACGGATCGGGCGTGTGGAGAAGCGGTGGGTGATGAGAATCAAACAAGAAACGAACGATGGAGGAAGTGTTTGTGGTGTTTCCGACGACGATGGTGATGGAGAAGTACAGGTTGCAAGGCAGGCAGGGGCAAGGAGGCCACTGGCTCAGGCTCTTTCTGCTCGCAGATGCTTGGAGTGCCTTGGCGCGGCTGGGCAGCGAGCATGGCAAGGTGTCCCAGAGTTCCGATGGCCGACAGGTAATGTCGTGGTCGTGTCGCATCTGTGGCTTTTTTGCCTCTGCCGCCGTCGCATTATTTATTCAAGCTGTCATGCCATGAGGTCTGTCTGTTGTCTGCTTCCTCATGCGGTTGGCGCGCGTATCCAAAAATGGCGTCGCTGGTGGAGCAGCGTCGACGCCTGAGGCACCCATTGCAGCTCCCGTCACGTGCAAGCCCACCCTTAGTCAGCCCGCACTGCCACTGCTCGAGCCTGCGCCGCCCGCGCTTGGTGCTTGCCCGCCGCCTGCTTGCCTCTCTCCAGCCGCCCGCCGGAATGACTGACTTGACTACGAATTAATCACGGCCTCTCAACATCTTCTCGCCCTTGAAACCCTCTACTCGCAATCCCTGCCTTTACCCCTTTCATCTGCTCAACTGGATACATAATACTGGCGTCAACCTTTTGTCGTGCAGCGCTGCGACGGCCTCCGCGACAAAACACGAGACGCTGCTGCTCCAAGTCCAACTCCCTCGCACGGCCTTTCAGCCCGCCGTCCGCTCAGCCTCTCTCCTAGCCCAAGCCATCCGGTCACATCACTTCTACCGACCGGCGACCCTCCACCCTTCTTTCCTCCACCTTCCACCAACAACACCACCACCTACGAGATACCCCGTCGACCGACGATCACACTTTTTCCATCACCAACCCATCTCCGCATAATCCGACATCCTCCAAAATGGCCGACCGCGAACCGCCCTACGACCCCTACATTCCCAACAACGGCAACGCTGCCGGCAACAACACCAACAACGCCAATGGCGGCAACCAACGCACTGCTGCCCTCCAGGCTGTACGTTTCCCTCGCTCCTTTCGCGCAAATGCGCGTCGTCCGATTGTTCCAGGGCCGCAGCAGCGAGTAGCTTGGAGTGAAATATCGGTGTAGCTCGAGCCCGTCTCCACAAACCGCTCCACTCCTTTACGACGGCTGCCGTGGCCTGCTTTGTTCGCTGCGGCGACGCTGAACACTGCTGCCCACGCATCGAGCTCTTCCGAAACCTGTGCCTCGTTTGTCGCCTTTCCGCGACATGGCGGTGCTCGCGTCTGCCTAGAATGTTACTCGCTGCTGCCCGGGCCGGCGACCGCGCGTCGCACAACAAAGCATTTGCTGACTTGAGCAGGAAATCGACAGCACCGTGGGCATCATGCGCGACAACATTAACAAGGTGTCTGAGCGTGGTGCCAGGCTAGACTCGCTCCAGGACAAGACGGACAACCTTGCCGTGTCTGCCCAAGGGTTCCGCCGCGGTGCCAACCGTGTGCGCAAGCAAATGTGGTGGAAGGACATGAAGATGCGCATGTGCCTGGTCATTGGCATCATTCTTCTGCTGGTCATCATCATCGTTCCTTCTGGTAAGTGCGACAGCTTGATTCCAACAGGCCACTGCTGACTGTGCCGCAGTCGTCGCCACGAATAAGAAATAAGCCATGATACACGATGGATATGGAACAACACGGACACGCTACCCCCTCGGTTTACTCGGAAGAAGGCATGTGTGATGACGGACGGAATGAGCTCTTTGGGGAACTCCCACCTCGACGAGTGTAGTCTTACGTATTTGGCGAACATGGAGCGAACGGGTTCTTTTTTGCTGCATGCAGTTCCAGCTTGTAATAATTGATGGCTTCCTATGTGTTTTGAGCTAAAGTTGGAGAGCTGGTTCTCTGGCAGCGACCATGACACACAATGCACGCATGTTGTATTGGCCAAACACCACGACATATGACGTCGTTGACCAATGGAGAAAAGATTGGCCTGTAGACAGCGACGTGAAACTTCGATTACACGACCAAAATGTGCCCCGACGGACGCAAATGAGGATAGAGCCGCAAAAGTCCTATATCGGACCTCGTACAGCTTCGCCCGGGGCAAAAATCCCGAGCGAAAAAAGCCCAAAGACCGCGGAGAGAGTCAAATCCCTCTGCTTAAGGCCGAGCAGTAGCTGCACGTTTCAGCAGGCAAGACTTGTGCCGACGGCTCGGGCTGGTAGACTGGCAGCACGTCTGCACTCGTGTGGGGGAAGCTCCCGTTATCGCTGGGACCATCAGTGAAAACCCGGTCGTGCAAAAAAACATCGTGCCATAAACTCCAGCTCCTTCCTCTTCCCCTCTTCACTCTCCACTCTCTGCGCCCGCGCAATTCTTTCTCCTGCTTGCCTTCTCCCAGTCGATGCTCCCCTGGGCTGCTGGCAAGCCTCGCATTCTCCCCGGAGAGAGATAATTCTCGTTTGAGCCGCAGGGTGCGTACGGTGACTCGGGCGCCGTTCAAGTCTTCCACGTCAGATCTGATAAAGTCTAGCTCTCAGGAACAACCCCAGTCATCCGAGAGGCACAGCTTCCTCAACACCTTTTCTCTCCTCTCCACTCAAAATGCTGTCCATTCGCTCGCGCGCAGCCGCCGCTGCGTCCCGCGCCTCACGCAGAGCCACTTCCTCTTCGCTGCGCGCCGCTCCGGTAGCACTCCAGTCATGCGCCGTCCGCCGCTACACCACCTCGAATGAGGGCCGCCAGGAGGGTGCTCGCACGGCAATCATGAAAATTCTCAAGGATGTGGGGTCCAAGAGGGAGATTCAGCAATATCTGGCACAATTCACCTCGGTGGACTCGCAGCAGTTTGCCGTCATCAAGGTCGGTGGTGCGATCCTGACGGAACACTTGGATGCCCTCTGCACTGCTCTGCGCAACCTGACGACCATGGGCCTTTACCCCGTCATTGTGCACGGCGCTGGTCCTCAATTGAACAAAATCATCGAGGATGCAGGTGTTGAGCCTCAATTCGAGGAGGGCATCCGCGTCACGGACCCCAAGACTCTCGGAATTGCGCGTAAGCTCTTCCTCGAGGAAAACATGAAGCTGGTCTCGGCTCTTTGGGCCGAGGGCGTGCGGGCTCGCCCCATCACCGCCGGTGTCTTGACCGCCGACTACTTGGACAAGGAAAAGTGGCAGCTCGTTGGCCAAATCACCTCGGTCAACAAGAAGCCCATTGAGGCCGCCATTGAGGCCAAGGAGCTCCCCATTTTGACCTCCATGGCCGAGACCGTGGAGGGCCAGGTCCTCAACGTCAATGCTGATGTCGCAGCGGGTGAGCTCGCTCGCGCTCTTGAGCCCCTGAAGATTGTCTACCTGTCGGAGAAGGGTGGTCTGTGGAACGCCGACACCAAGGAGATGATCTCCACCATCAACTTGGACGAGGAGTACGACCACCTCATGGCGCAGCCCTGGGTCAAGCACGGCACCAGGTTGAAGATTAAGGAGATGAAGTCTCTGCTTGATGACCTCCCCAAGTCCTCGAGCGTGGCCATCATCCACCCGTCTTTCCTCGAGAAGGAGCTCTTCACCGACTCTGGTGCGGGTACCCTCATCAGGCGCGGAGACAAGGTCAAGACGGCCGAGAAGCTGTCCGACTTTGAGGACCTCGAGAAGCTCAAGGAGGTCTTGATTAGGGATCGCAAGGGTTTGGACGCCGAGGCCGTTGTCGAGCGCTACGTCAAGAGCCTGTCTCAGCGCCCCTTCAAGGCGTACTTTGACGACAAGATGGAGGCCCTCGCCATTGTTCTGCCCCCTGATGAGAAGTCCAAGACTGCCCACCTGGCCACCTTTACCATTACCAAGCAGGGCTGGCTGACCAACCTTGCCGGCAACATCTTTGCCCGTCTGCAAAAGGAATACCCCAGGATCATGTGGACCGTTGACACGCACGACGAGAACTTGACCTGGTTCGCTGAGCGTGCCGATGGCTCGCTCCGCCACGGTGACGAGATTCTCTTCTGGCACGGCATCACCGACTTGGAGGAGGTCCGCCAGCTGATGCTTGAGTTCAAGCAACACGGCCGCTCCATGTTTGGCGACATTAACCTCGAATCCCAGCTTCACCGCGCCGCCCAGTACGCTGCAAGCTTGAGGCAGGGTGGTGCTCAGCAGACCCGCTCCTACTCGACCGCTCGTACCCTGACCCAGAGCTCCTCCCCCTTGACTGCGCGCAGGGTTCCCGTCATCCGCCAGACTCCCAACTCCAGGGGCTACGCTACTGGCACCAACCCCAACCCTCCTTATGGCATCAAGTACAAGAGCAAGGACTGGCCCTCCAAGGTCGCCCTCATTGGCGCCCGTGGATACACTGGCCAGGCGCTGATTGACCTGATCAACAACCACCCCCACATGGACCTGCGTCACGTCTCGTCGCGTGAGCTCGCCGGCAAGAAGCTGCAGGGCTACACCAAGCGCGACATTACCTACGAGAACCTTTCTCCCGACGACGTCCGTCGCATGGCCGAGGAGGGCTCGATTGACTGCTGGGTCATGGCTCTGCCCAACGGTGTCTGCAAGCCGTTTGTCGATGCCGTCGACTCGGCCGGCAAGCCCGAGACGGTCATTGTCGACCTGTCGGCCGACTACCGCTTCGACTCCAACTGGACGTACGGTCTGCCCGAGCTCGTCGACCGCTCCAAGATTGCCAACGCCACGCGCATTGCCAACCCGGGCTGCTACGCCACGGCCGCGCAGGTCGGCATTTCGCCTCTCACCGAATTCATCGGCGCCACTCCCACCGTGTTTGGTGTGTCTGGATACTCTGGTGCAGGCACCAAGCCTAGCCCCAAGAACGACGTCAACAACTTGACCAACAACCTCATCCCCTACAGCCTGACGGACCACATCCACGAGCGCGAGGTCTCGACGCAGCTGGGCACCGATGTCGCCTTCATTCCCCACGTCGCTGTGTGGTTCCAGGGCATTCACGTGAGTACAAACCCAACTTGTCATCTTTTCCCGTCCTGAATCCTCCTTCACCACCCACGATCCCACGGGATCAACAAGCTCCCGTTTCAACGCAGTCGCATCCATTTGCCGTTGCTTGCATCAAACGCTGACCATTCCCACAGCAAACCATCTCCATCCCGCTGAACCGCACGCTGGCGGCACGGGACGTGCGGCAAATCTACCAGGACCGGTACGCGGGCGAGAAGCTGATCAAGGTTGTTGGCGAGAGCCCGCTGGTCAAGAACATTGCCGGCAAGCACGGCGTCGAGGTGGGCGGCTTCGCCGTGCACTCGTCGGGCAAGCGCGTGGTTGTCAACGCCACCATCGACAACCTCCTCAAGGGCGCCGCCACCCAGTGCCTGCAGAACATGAACCTGGCCCTCGGCTACGGCGAGTACGACGGCATTCCCCTGGAGTAAAGGTTGAGGGATGCATAGGTGGGCGGAAGGAAGAAAAAAAGATGTGGAGTTGATGTTTCTTGAGTGAGCGAAAACAGCGAGCGAGCGAGCGAGCCAGTCGTTGCACGAGCGAGCGTACGTAGTAGCAGCAGTAGCAGCGGTGGGCGGTCGATCTGCTCTTTCCCCCCCCTTTTCCATCCCAGGCCAGGTCAGAGCTCGCGCTTGATCGAGCGGCCTGTCTGTTTGCTAGCTCTTGCTTGCTGCGAAGAGATGGATGCTTTTTTCTTTTTCTCCTACTTACCTTTTTCCTTTTTCCTTTTTCTGATTAGCCGGGGCTTCAGCTTTTTCCTCCGGCTGGCTGGCTGCGAGCCATGGCTACCTATCTGCAGCGGGGAGGGTATGATGACTCCCCGTGCGCACGTGCGCGCGTCTATACCTACCTACACTACTACTCTTATATTTAACTCAAAAAAAGCGTTGACAGTTGTTCAGATGTTTGGTTGTCCTGGTATATGTGAGGATTTTGTGATTGTGTGTCATTTGTTTGTTTGTGATGTATAGGTTTGGGCTGCCTGCTTGGTGCTGATGTACGTGGATATATAAATAGGGCAAGGAAAGTAATTTTGCTGCAGAATCGTGATGTGTGGGGTGAAATACTACACCTATGTTTATTACTTGCTCTATACCTGTTGAACAGACGGATGAATAAATACAGACGGCTTGAAGCTTTCTTGTATCAGTACATACGTACCCGATGAGGTCCCTGTACAGAGCACGCTCGCTACGTTGAAAACATTGAAGCTACGCTTTGTAAACGCCCCGTCGTGCCATTCCTCCGTCACAAAAATACTCACCTCATCAATGTCCAGACATCTCCTTCGACACGCTCATGGACCACGTTGAGAACCAGAAACTTGGATGTTCTCGACCGTCCGCCCATCTGTTTTGTTTGATGGACGGGTGCCCCGGAGAGTCTGCATGGCTTTGCTTGATTATGAGAGATGGGACTGGTTTGGACTACTTTGTGTTCGGCTTCAGCGAAATTGTCATTTGGATTGTCAGTAGTGAGTTGTGACTGCTCGCGTAACTAACTGCTTGCGTGCCTCTAGAGAGGTTGTTGCACCGGACGACGGGCAAGGCGCGACGACACCGGGGCACACGACACGACACGACACGACAAGAGACGAGACGAGACGAAACGAGGAGAGACTCTGGCAGCGAGCGCCGGCCCCCAAGTTGCGAGTCTGCTTAGGTTGGTGGGGGAATTGGTTAGGTACATATGTACTGTAATAATGTAGGTAGGCCATCGTCGTGTACCTACCTGCCTACGCACGCGCCGACCCCCAAAACACGGCGACAAACTGCCCCAGCCTCCTCCCGTCTGCACAACCGGCGCAAAGAGGGACTCAGTCACATAGGTACATATCCGCTGCACAGCGCAACTCGTGTCGCACGGTGACATTCGCCACGGAGCGGGCTGAAACAACGTTTCCGGTTGCTCAACCAGTCGGTGCAAGGCTGGTTGCGGAAGGGAGGCGAGGTAAAAACTCCGTTAGTACATAGTGGGGGCCCAGTGGTTTTCGGGAGCATCCGACCGTTGCGAGATGCGGGTGCTGGTCGTGTGCGTTGTACAATTGCTGCGGAGGGAAGGGGAGGCTGGGCTGGGCATGAGGGGAGGGGGCGAGGCGAGGCGAGGTGGTGTTGTGCGTTGTGCCATGTGCGATGTGCTGCGCAGCGCTGCCTACATGTCTGTGTCTGGAGGGAGGTGGTGGTGATGGGATGGACGGGCAGGCGGCGCGTGTCTGCAACTGGCGGAAAAGGTGTGGAGATGTTTTGGCAGGTGGTGGAGGAGGCGGGGACGTTGTACACGGTGCAGAAGGCACAGACATGAGTTGAGCGCAATGGTGGGAGACGGATCAGTGCGGCGAGAGCGTGGCCCCATTGACGGCGAGGACATGGGTGGAGTTGTCTGCCTTGACTGCCCAGAGTCCCGTTGCAAAGAGGCAAAAGATGGCGCCTCTGCTTCTTTTTTCGTTTGCCGTTTTGTTTGCCACAGACTACAACCATCTGCGAACTCTTTGGATAGTTTTCTTGGACGCGGGACGGGAGGCTGCAAGGTACCTGAGGCGTGCCGCATTACCGGGAGCGGTTAGACTGGGCGATCATTCGGCGGCGGGAGCTTAAGGTCGTCGGTTGAGGCTTCAGAAGTTCAGCCTTTGTATGACGACGAGGACGGGGAGGGATATCTCTGCTCGACATCACGTCGCACTGCTGGCACCATGTACCCAACTGAACTGCCACACCCGCCCGCCAGCAGTGCCAGACAGCCACGCTGCATGACAGATGAGGGGCTTCCATATATTATTCCTGCCTCTACCCACTCATGTGCCCTCGACTTATTCCCCGATTCCATTGCCACTGGCCACCTACCTTACCACGGTCCTCTGAGCTTCTTCCTCCTTCGGCACCGGCCCGTCAGCTCCTTCTGTTAGATCGTCCCCGGCTCTTGCTGCGTTATCTTTTTAGATTGGGACTAGGGCGCCTGCGCTTTGTGCACATCTCCATACTGCACGCCTGCGAGCTTATCACCACCCTCGTATCCGCCCTCTGACCACCCTTTCTCTGCCGTCCCTCGATTCCTCCATCCCTCGACAATCTCAGAGACAAAGAGGCTTGACCAAAAAGGCGTTGGCCTGCCATTTTGCTGTCCGAGTCTCTCCTGTTGACGTCGTTGACGTTGTTCCCGCCCATTTTATCCACCTACCTTCCTTCCTACACCTGCCTGCCGACGCCAGATCAAGCACGCCCTCCCACAAAACTGCCCTCGCCTGCCACATCTGCGCCGAGACCAAACAACATCGTCGCCGACTCATCACCGCCGAGATCGTTATTTACAACATCACCGTATCAAAAGCATTCGCCAGCATGAACCGGTATTCGCGCTACGACGAAGATGCCTACCGTCTGCCTGAGGGCATGACGCGCGTTGGATACGACTCCGATGAGCAAAAGTACATCTTTCGCGACCGCAGCGGCCAGGAGTGGGCCTCTCGCAGCGGCGAGGCCTACGGCAAGCTCGAGCGCAGTAAGTCTCATTCGTTCCCTTTGCGCATGGCCTCGATCTTGTCCGCCGAGTCCTTCACTTCAATTCCATTCGCTTCTCTACTCTCAACCTCGTGGAGATGGCACCTTCAGCTCAATCTCCAAGAGATCAGTGGCACGCCGTTTGCATGCACTGCGCAGATCGTCGCCTGCCAGCCACTGGTTCGCTCGGCTGCTGTCGCTAGCTTCTTGCCACTACCACAGAACACAACTCCCGTTGCGCTACTTTAGACTACTGGCTAACCAAACGCTTTCCCAATAGTTGGCTGGGATGGCGGCCGTCTCCTCAAGTCCTCACCTACCTTTAACACTGGCAAGGCGCCGGCGACCAACTTCGCCGAGATCCTCGCTGGTAGTGAAGATGACAAGGTACGTTGCCATGCGCTTCCTCTCTCTGTTTTTGTTTGCATTTTGCTGCTTTGGACGTCTTTGTTTCAGAGCCCTTTGGCTGTCGCATTCCTGTCATTTGATGTCGCGTGCGCTGCCAGGGCTGCGTCGCGTCCCTTGCTTCCATTGTCTCGTCCTCCCCTCACTTGCCCAACATTCCCCGCCTTTGAGGCGACTGGCCAGCTCAGACGGTTGCAAGGCTGAGGATCGGTCTTTTCGTCTTGGAGACATGGGTGTTGGGCACGTCTCACGTCATGTCATCTATCTCTTCGTCCAGCACCGTATCAGCTCGCTAACAGTTCGCTTCACAGGCTTCCACGGGTGAGAGCAAGAAGAAGCGCCGCCTCAACCCCTTCCTCCTCCTTGTAAGCGACCCTTTCCTCCTGGCAGCCGGTCGAACCACTTCGGCAATCCTTCCAGAATACGGCCAATCAGACGTCAAGCGTACTTACAATCTTCCAGTCTCCCATCATCACGTTGCGTTCCAAGATGAAGGCGCGCCGCGACTCGGACGCCTCTGCGGGCACAATGCGCAGCCCCACGTCGACCGTCTCGACCGTCGACTCGGAGCGCGTCCCCGACACGCCCAACACGCCCAACTAGACGTTGTCATTGTACGGACGTTTGCGCCACTGCCCGGCTCGTTGGTGGACAAACTTGCATCATCGTCACCGCCCTTGTCAACCTGTTTAACCCGGTACCAAGGCCTCTCATACACGCCTCTCGACATCCGCGTTGGCGTTGCTCATAAACACGACTTGGCAATACTGGGCGCTTGAAACGAGCACACTCACTCATCACTGCATTGGCTAGTACACTGCAGGCCGGTCGACGTTGCGTCCGCGTCATTCTGCGTTGCGTTAGCTAGTGTTCGGATGGTACAGCACTCTGGATTTGCTGCATGCAACGCCTGTCTGTACATGTGCGTCTGCCGCTAGTTACGTGGCTCGCTCGCGCACGCAATGGTCGTTCTTGCCTCGTGGGCATTTTCAGTTCTCTCCTTCTCTCTTCTCTCACCTTGCTTTGCTTTGACATGATTTGCTTTTGGGTTGCTTCTTTTGCCATTTCTTACGACGTCATGCCTGGATATGATTTGCAACGTTGACACGGACGGTTGGTCGGTTGGTCGATTGGGTGCCCTAAGGCTTATTGGAGAGACTGGAGTCGCCACTCCTGCTCGCAACGACGCCTTTGATGGCTTTGGTTTCTTCCCTCTTTCTCTTCCACTTCATCTCTATACCTTCTTTCTGCATTGGTTGGGTTTGCACGGTACGCTGGGACGCATCATCACACTCCCTTGCATTGGCATAGGCATTGGCATTCGCAATTGCGTTGATGGGCATTTTTAGGCGAGAGGTTAGGTTGGCATTGGGGTGAGGTTTGACGGATTGGAATAGCATGGTAGGGTGTTGTTTGGAGCAGCGGGAGATGTGCTGCGTTGGCAGTGAAGGGTTCACAAAGACCTGTGAGCGTGGTTGGATTGGGATTGATTGGGTCGGTGTGGGTCGAGAGCTGTGTGATGGAGAAAAATAACAGACACTGGTAGTCGGTAACTCGTAATGTCATCAATCAGTCAACACCCACTTGAGATCTATTCAGCGTGACCACTTGCATGCCTTAAATAGTGGCGTCACAGCGTCGAGTTGAGGCTGAAGTGTGGCTGAAAAAGTGCGCTAATGCGAGCCGCCGGAGACGGAGACGGCCATGCGGTTGTGCGGCGGCCGGCCAAAGTGACCCTTTAGTCTGACACCCAAAGTCAACGTCCAACAATTGACCTTGCTACATACTGCGCCCTCTTTTCGCAAAGTCTTGCCCCGGCTCTCCTCGCAGCGCTCCGTCTCGACGCATCCAAGGCATGCTCCACATACGCCGCCTCGCATAACGCGATTGCTGGGCTCGTGACGGGCCGTCGAGCCCAGTGCCAGCAACCAAACCCTCCCTCAACCAAACTTACCATACGGACCACCGATTTCTGATTGTGTTGCGCCTGTGCTCTGAGAGCAGACGACTTACGACCTCCTCAATCTCGGCACGGCGCTGGGCGCTGCGCACGATCAACCACTGCTCGATACAGACAACCTCTGTCCCCCGTCCTTGCCGGTTCACACTCATTACCGTGCCGATAATCTCCTTGGTCCCCCAGCTCAAGAGACAGTCGGGAAGCCCATGTCCTTGCGCTTCTTCTTGGGGTAGAATCGCACAATTGCCGGAACCGCTAGTATTGTGTAGAGAACCAGGTATCGCCTGAACGATTGAAAAGTCGCCATGTCGGAGGACAAAGCAAGTGGGAGCGGAAAGGCTCAGGGAGCGGCTCTGAGCTTCGCGGACGTGGTACGTCTGGCAGACTGGAGGCAAAGCCCATGACTGATTGTAATTGCAGGCCACTGGCATCATAGACGACTGCCTGTCCAACATCATCCACGAAATCGTCCTGTCAACCCATCGAGAAGAGAAGCTGCAGCGCATGCAATCTGCAGCCACAATTGCCGAGCAAGCCGCGATACAAGAAGTGCACGACAATGCCGAAAAGACCAAGGCAGCCAACGCGGCGCAGCCGCCGTCGGTCAAGATAGACACGCCCGCCGCCGTCTACGACAACGGGCGCGTCACGCTGCGCGGCAACCCGCTCAAGACGACGCCCGAAATCATCTGCCCCTGCTGCAAGCTGCCGCGCCTCATGTTTCCCATTGCGGGCGCGGGCGCGCAGATGCCGGATCTTTCCAAGAATTACTGCACGCGGCACCCGTTCGTGTCGCGCGCCGGGCACGACATTTACAACAACCCGTTCCCGACGGACATGGCCAAGACGAAGAAGGAGCGCGAGCTGATCAAGCGGCAAGAAAAGGACAACACGCCAGGCAGTCAGGACACCGAGACGGCCGAGAGCGGCGGCCTGTCCAAGCTGGCGGCTGGCGGCAAGCCCGCCTCGTATATCCCGTGGCACACCTGTCCCAACTGCAAGCGCAGTCTGCTCATCACGCGCTTTGCGCAGCACGCCGAAAAGTGCCTGGGCATCGCCGGCCGCCAGAGTAGCAGGAACGCCATGGCGAAGCTCAACAACCACGGCACGGGCAGCGCCAACACGCCGCTCGGCAGCCGCGTCGGCACGCCCGTGCCTGGCGGGAGCAACCTGGGGAACAGCAGTCAGGGAGGGGGCAAAGTGTCGCCGGTCAAAAAGTCGACCGCCGACGACCACGACAACGACGAAGAGGCGGCGGCTCCCGCCGTCGACACGACGCCCAAGAAGGTCAAGAAGAAGAGCAGCTACGTCAAAAAGGCCGACCGGGAAAAGGCCGCCGCCGCCGCTGCTGCTGCCATCAGCGGCGGCGGCGCCAACGACTCTCCCAAATCAAATACGCCCTCGTCGTCAAATCTCAATCCCAACTCCAACAAGGGCGACGGTGGCCCCCAGCACCGCTCCGGCACCAAGATCCTCAAGCTCAAGGCGCCGAGTGCGGCGGCTGCTGCGGCTGCGGCCGCGGGGTCGAAACGGCCGCCAAAGGACGATCACAAGGACAAGGAGAAGACGAAGGGGGCAAAGGGCGACAAGGAGAAGGACAAGGACTCGAAATCTCACGACAAGGAGCGCCACTCGACCCCCTCGTCGCAGCTCCTCAATAGCAACAACAAGCGCGAGCGCGAACACCACGGCGCATCATCGTCCTCCAAAGACCGCACCTCCACCTCATCCAAAAACAACCACGGCAGCAGCAAACAGCAGCATGAAAAGAGGCTTGATAGCGACGCGGATGTTAATAGCGGGTCCAGTGATGATGACGACGATGACGACGACGACGATGGCGCCCCGCTGAAGAAGAAGATCCGGTTGGTCAAGCAGGAGAGCGCGGGATCGGGGGGCTTGGGGAAGGGTGGGGAAGGAGGTGATGATAAGGGGGAGTAAGGGGGACGGGAGGGGTGGTGCGTGCGTGCGTGCGGTCGTGGTGGAAATGTCAGAAGGTGGTGGGAGGAAAGATGGATGCGATGCTGCATGTTCGGGGCGTGCACGCAGCATACCTGTAGTAGGGCCGCTGGAACTCTCAGAGCTCAGAGCTCAGAGCTCAAGGAGAAGGCGAAGAAGCACAGCACCCTCAAGTCCTCTCAACTGACAGACGGATGGACTGATCGAAGGTCGGCGCAAAGGCGTTTTCACTCCCGTGTCCACTAACCCCCCATTGTCTTTCCGTCGTGGTTGGTGCGTCATTTACGGCGTTGTTTTTTTCTCGTGGATCACTTGATTTTGATCAACTTCAAATCATCGGTTATTTCCTTGATCAAATGAATACCTATTCAACCAAATTTGCACCACATGTGAGATCTGTTTTTGGGATGGAAAGGGGGAGAGAAGAAAGCGAGAACGAGGTGAGAAGAGGGGATGGATCGTCGTTGGGGAGGGGGGGCACAGATGGGACTGACTGACTGAGCGAGCGGCAATAATCGAGCGCCCAGGTCCATCCAGTGAGGCGGCATGTCGTCGGGTCCAAGAATGAAGCAGCAGTGGGTCGCCGGCAGCAGTAGTAACCAGAGACTGTATTGTGTGTGCAATTGAAATGCCGAATATCAATTCATTCCCCCCATGTCTATCCAACCCCAGAGGTTTGGGAGGCGCATGACTACTTCGTGGCAAGATCAGTTAGACACAATGTCGACATGGGGGGGGGGGGGGGGGGTTGGATGGGTGCACGGTGATCGTTGCTGCAACACTCTTTTTTTGCCTGCTGTGGATGCTGCACTTGGTAAAGCCATGCATGCGTGCCAAATTGGAAGTCAAGGAAAGCATGGATGAGCAGGCACAATTCACGAAAATGTTGGACTTGGACGGGAGAATCAAAGGTAGGCAGGCAGGAGATGGGTAAAGCCTTCAAAATCACTCGACCACCAACCACATACATCACCAAGGCCCAACAACAGCAATGACTGCAAGACATCCCACAAAACAGACAGTCACAGTCGTCGAAGCATCCATACGCATACGAAATGTCGCAGCTTATATAAAGCCCAGAAAGCTCAATCGATCCCACGGCATCCATCTCGCCAACGCCTTCTTCCGTAATCCTGAAGCCAAACGCCTGTCCGTCTTTGATCATGTTCGTCTTCACCACTCCCTCCTTCGAACCCCCATCCACATCGACCGTCACCTACGCCAAGCCCTTCTGCGCCATCCTGCGATCCGCCAGCGCCGCAAAGCTCAACGAGGTAGGATCGTCGGGCATGTACTCGCCGCTGGCAATGATGTGGGTCGACATGCGCTCGTGCCAGTCCAGACCATGGAGGAGTTTGGGGGTAATGAGGAAGTACTGGCTGGTGTGCTCCTGGCAGGCGATTTGGACCATGCGCTCGTGGACCATGCGCTCGTTGCGCGGGTCCATGCCCTGGTTGATTTCGTCGACGACGCGGAACGGCGAGCGCGCCAGCGACTGCAGCGCCATCAGGTAAAAAATTGTGCTGACGGCCCGCTCGCCGCCCGATTGCCGGTGCGAGTCGAGGATTGAGAGGGATTCGTGTTCGCTGGGGAAGTTGGTTGTCAGTGGTGTTTCTTGCATGGCTTGCTTTTTTTGGCTTGACTTACCGGAACTTGACCTGGATCTGGATCGACCACTGGTCAAAGTCTTCGGCCTTGTAAACGCTGACCTGACCGGCGCAGCCAATCTGTTGGAAATTGTACGAAAAAGCTTCGCTAATTTTCTCGACGAGCTCGTCAAGCTCTGGCTCCCACGTCGACTTGATTTGTTCAATCTGCTCCTGGAGCTCCTCAAGTGCCGTGTCCATACCAGCGAGCTTGGCTTGCAGCGTCTCGATGGTTTTGGCGCGCCGCTCGAACTCGCGAATTGCGTTTGGATCTCCGCCGTGCAGCAGCGTCAGGCGCGTGTTGAAAGACTCGATTTCAGCCTCCAGCTCGTCCAAGCCAATGGTTTGCTCAACTTCGCTAACAAGATCCGCCTCTTCGTCTGATCTTGTGTTGACCAACTGGGCGATTTCTTCGCGCAATCCAGCAGCCTCGTTCTTGAGGCGTCTGCAGTCGGCTTCGAGGGCCTGGTATTCTCGTTGCCGCGTCTCGAGCTCAGCTGTGATCTCCTCATTT
Source organism: Phyllosticta capitalensis (assembly GCF_038381095.1). Lineage (NCBI taxonomy): Eukaryota > Fungi > Ascomycota > Dothideomycetes > Botryosphaeriales > Phyllostictaceae > Phyllosticta > Phyllosticta capitalensis. The sequence goes on along the minus strand of NW_027117442.1, from coordinate 2,672,441 downwards.
CTGGCCTGTAAGATTTCGCACTCGGAGACGGCCTCAGCCTCTCGGACCTGGTAATCGTACAACTTCTCGTGACTGTCGAGGAGGATTTGGGCGGTTTTCTATGAACATTAGCGGTATATGGTAACCAAGACAAGAGACCTACAGCGTAGTTGATGGCGGCTTGGCCCTTTTTGACAGCAAGATTGTCAATCTCAATGTCCATTCTCTGCATTTCCGAATCAAAGTCGTCCAGACGTTCTTTGTAGCCTCTCAACTTTTCCTTTTGGGTATCTGGAACCAGTCAGCTTGTGTATACCTTTGGAAAGAAGGAACCCACCAATTTTCACAGGAAGGCTGGTAAAAGCCTGCTGGAGCTTTTGTCGCTCGCTCTTTTCCTCTTCGATTTGTTTCTGCAGCAGGTCAGAATCCTCTCCTGGCAATGAATCGACACACGAACCCTTTCGTTATTGAGCTGTTCGGTCTTTTGCCTGTTTGCCTGGCGCTCGTCTTTCAAGTCTCTCCTTTGATTTACAATTTCCTCGAGTTCATGTTCAATCTCGCGAATTTTGTCCCGGCATTCCCGTTCGGCGGCTTCGTCGACTGGCTGGTCCGTCCAAACGCGGGCCTGCCCGACGGGTCGGGTAGTGGTGGATGTTGCGGCATCACCATACTCTCTGCGTCGAACCACTTGGTAGCTAATGCGACCTGCGACCCATTTTGAAATGGGAGACAAGACAACCCTGCTGAATTGCTCTTCGCTATGCTTTTGGAGCGTGACAGCAGTCTGATGAAGTCTGACGGTGTCGCAGAGCATCGACAGGACGGCGTCTGGGCCAGCAAGCTTGTCCAAAACGAATCCCGTAAACCCGAGGCTTTTCAGATCCTCTTCGCCCAAATTTGGCTTGAAAGAAGACAGAGGTTTCACAGCCTCCTTGATGTGGACGTCCCTGATTGACATATTTGCCATTTGCTCGCTCAGAAGACGAAAGTCCCGCTTGTCCTCGCAAGTAATGGATAAAAAGTCGCCCCTTTGGAACAAGGATTCGACAGCGTCAGCGTATGCCGGGTCTTTGACGGAGCACGTGATGACCGGTGGTCCATGGACAGGCCGATTGAATTTGTCCTGGTTGCTCTTGATCCATTCCCAGGCTCTGACTGTGTCTCTCGAAAGGTTACCCAGCTTCCTTTCCTGCTTGCCGCCCTGGGACCGCAGATTGTCCTTTTCCTTTTGCACCCTTTGTAGCTCCTCATTCAAGTAGTCATGCCTGTTTTTCAGCTCCCTATGGCTTTGATCGATTTCGGCAGTGCGCGTTTCGATTTCCCGCATTTTTCGTGTCTTTTCGCGGATTTGCTCATTGAATTGGGCAGCGTCAAACGGTTCGGGAGGCTCTTGGTCCATTTGGCTTTGGAGGTTCCTGATAGCTCCCTGAATCCGAAGGGCTTCAGACTTGTTTTCCTGTGCCTGTGCCCTTTGAGCATCCATCTCCCTCTCCTTGTCTTCAATCGCTGTTGCATGTCTTTTGATCTCCTGCGCTTGGGTATTTGCATGACGGTCCAATCGCTCCACAGCACTCTTTTGCCTCTTCACCGCGGTGCTGACTTGAGCAAGGTAGTTCTCTTTATCTCGCATCTCTTCCAGGGTTGGTTCAGCCCGCCGCCTGAGGTCTACAAGGTCCTCTTTGGCCGTTCGCGACTTTTCCTTGGCCTCCCTCATCCTTTCGCCAATGACGCGGTACTTGACACATGGTCGAATCTTTTTGTAGGCCGCCATCTTGTCCTTGAGCTGCTGCTGTTCGCGCATGCGATCAACATCGGCCCTCTGCGCATTTTGTCGGCCCTCGAGGTTTGTCAGATGATCTCCCTCCCTAGCACGCACGTCCTGGTCGACCTTTTGTTTCCTGCGCAACTCTTTGAGCTGCTCGTGGCGCTGAGTCATGTGTTCCGGGGCAGCAGCGCGTTGCGTTTGATCGAGCAGTTGTACAGGGCTCAGTGCGGCAAACTCGACGACTCGATCTTGTGGAAGAAATTGGCAAAGGTTGTCGATTTGGATGGAGAAGGCCTTGCAGAGCTCAGTGATTCGTTTGTGGGGAGTCAGCTGGCCGTCCAGGTAGAAGGTAGACTTGTTGTCTTCTTTCCTGATTGTGCGTTTGATGACGAAGTTTCTTCCTCTTGTCGGTGGGCCACCAGCGAGCTCAATCTCTATCGTCGCTTCCCTCGTCTCGTGCTTAACAAACTCGCCAATGATCTTGGCTCGTCCCAGGTGCTGTGGACTCCATCCGAGGCCCAGACAAATGGCGCAGACGACTGTACTCTTGCCGTTTCCATTGGGACCAATAACCATGTTGAGGGCGGGGCCAATGTTGAATACGGCGCTCGAGTAGGTTACAAAGTTCTTGAGTCTGATGCGGACTAGAGAGCCCGGCTGGTGCTGTAGAGGGGGGAGGTCAGGGTCCCGCCAGTTGATTGCGCGTATCGTTTCTGGTTGAGAATCGTGTGGCATTACTGGACCACCCGGAGACTATGGTACACTGTCAGCATACTCAAAAGGCAACGGCAAGACGGGAGCGTACCTTGGACGCATCGCCGTTCGTGTAGCGAGGGCGCTTGGCTCTCTCGTGGTCTTGTGAGTCGTACGAGTCCGAGTCCTCCACGTCGTCATCTTCAACATCTGAAGTGTAGCGCCGACGAGCCATAGTCAAAGGTCCTGGACGTGGTCAAATGGAGAGGTTGTGGAGAGGAAGTGCTGCGCGGACGGACGCGTTTGGGTCGCGTCGTGCACTTGATGATTAGGCAGGGGTGCTGATAAGATTGATTAGATCGCAAATCACGGGTTGACCTCACCACCATTGACCATGCACAGTGGGTCGCAAAAGAAATGGCGACTCTAAGACGCTGCAGGGTGCTTGAATGCTCCCTGTAGCTACGCTTCTACAAGTTAAAATAACTAGGTCCTTTTGAAGCAAGGCATTTGATCACTCCTTATATACACGCATCTCGATTTTCAACTCACTAAACGAAGTGAACATGACTACAAGGAGCATTCGAGCACGCCACCCCAAAGTTCTTTACAAGCGGCTCAATATGGCCTGGACTATTCATTTGGATTCGTGTTGTTCCAAGCTCAAGCAAGAGCATGGCCCGTCGTTGCAGACACGGCTTCGTCCTCGAGTTTTAGGTACAGATGATTGGAACGAGGATGTGATTTCCTAATGCTTTTCCCACCGCCTCAACTTTTCCAAGTAAGCCCGAGGAAGCAATCTCACACGTAAAGCAGACATGGACATGGTAGATCCGCTGCCGATAAACTAATCCGCCAACCCTAGCACGTCACGATTCGTTTACTCGACCTCGGCCTTGCCCTCAAAGTTCTGGCCCTCGACAAGGTCGGGAATGTCGTCCTCGTCGTCGTCCTTCTTCTCGTCACCATCGCCCTTCTCCTTTTGCATGTTCTGGTAGCTCTCGGCGAGCTTGCGGAGCGATGCCAGGGAGTCGGGGCCCAGCTGGTTGAGGATGCCGGGGACGAGCTCGGTGAGCTCCTTGTCCTCGCCGTTGCCGTAGATGGCGAAGGTGTTGGCGTTGACCGAGGCGTGAACTGCGTGACTGTGAGCTGCAGGTTCTTTCCCTCTGAAGGATCTGGACGTGTCCGATGCATCCGTAGATCCGCGTTTGTTACTCACCCTTGGGAGCGGCAAAGTGGATGACGTTGCCGTCGCTCTTGAACATGTTGACCTCCTCAATCGCCTGGATGGGTTGGACGTTGAGCTTCTTCAGGGCGCCCTGGAGCTTCTTGTCGTCGGAGCCGGCGCTCTTGTGGACCTTCTTGACCTTCCTGCGCGGGGTACCCTTGCCTCTGTACAACACTCGTTAGCTATCCCATCTTATGCTGAGGCCGAATCGTCCAAGGTAGTCGAGTCTACGCCGTGGCGTTTGGGGTGGGGTGGGGGGCGAGGTTGTAGGAGCTTCTTCTTACCCTGTTCACGTCATCGCATTAGCGGGGCTTTCATTGAGTGAAACTCGTGCTCCTAGGCCGAATTTTGACTGTAAAGAACTGGATTTTGACATACCGATGCGCACAGAGGCCTGCATCCGCGCGAGCTTAGCCTGATCCATGATTGCGATGTGGGTGAGAGAAGAGGGTCGGGAGGGCTGGAGCAGCGAAATCCGACGTCAGCAATCGAACAGAGGGCACCGGTGAATGCAGGCGAGCAATTGACGACGAGCGCGCCTACGAGAGAGGGGTTGCGGGGGTGCTGGCGTACCTGGAGTTGTGGATGAGGCGGATGGGTTGGTGGCGCGAAGTTCGTGATGGTTTCAACAATCGGCGGCGTGTGCGGCCTCGCTTAGGCGGGACCTTTACCAACACCATGCCCGCCATCTCCTTCGACCACATCTGCCTCTCTATACAAGCAAGGCGAAATTCACATTTGAGCCAACGCCGCAGCCATAATGGTGCACGTCATTCTGAGACGGGAGTTGAGCTGTGTCGTTGCTGATGCGCTTCGGCAAGTCGTGGAACAGAAACGCCGAGACTTCGACGCCTCTCCAAAACTGCCGAACGTCTATTCTGCATCTACTCCTCTTCCAACTAAAGTTTCAACATTCAAAATTCTCTTCTGCGAAAAGGGCTTTATCCAATGCAGACCTTCCCTCATTCAGGAGGACATTGCGAATTGCTTCTGCCAGTCTCGACGAGTCGTTTCTATTTTCGGCAAGGCAAGTGTACTTGATGAAGTTATCTTTTTGACTCTGTTGGTGTTTATTTCGTTCTGGGTTGAGAAAAGTCAAAGGCGATCCGCACGGAGCCTGAGCAAGAGCAGAGATAGGGTGCTTTCCCCTCTTTCAAGGTTGTGCGCTTCCAGAGAGTCTTTCTCAACGTCGCTCAAGTCATGAGCACGAGGCTCGGGCACTTTGGAAAAGCGTTCTGGAAAACGGACCTTCGACACTCGAAACTGGAACGTCATGAGGCTAAATCCTCACCTTTCCCTGATGAATGCTCGTCGCGACCTGAAGGCTCCATCCCGCGCTGATACCCCAGACTCTTGACAAGGAGCACCATCCTTGCTGGAGGCGCATATCGCGGGAGCTGCCAAGACACACCAAAAGTTCGAGTGGGATTACTGTGGTTCTTGCTGACCGATAGTGGCACAAGGCCGCGTCTAACATTGCACAGTTGTGATAAGATGTACACAGAATAGCCGGGAGGTTGCGCTACAACTCCAATACGCCGGTTGTCCCCAGACCAAGTCGACCATCCAAACGCCACCGATAAGCCAAAGGAAAAAAATTCAACAGAAGCTCTGTCCGCGAATCATACACCTCAAGATGCCGTCGCGAAGGAAATGGTTGAGTGCTAGATGCCTCCGTATTGAGTCCAGCCGCCTTGTTTTATCATTCTAAGACTTCGTTTTGTCTCGGCGATGCCACAGTGCAAGTCCATGATGACGAGGGCAACGACAAAGGCACTAAATGCCGCCAGGATTTCGAACATCCCGAACGTCGGCTTCAGATGCCGGAGTTGTATTTTTGACGACTCGGAGGTGCTCGTCGATTTCGACAAAAGCGGCAGCAGCGCTGATATTGAACTGGGCAGCAAGATAGAGCGCGTAGCGATTGCGGTAGCTGCTAGTGATGGTTTGAGTGGAGGAAAGAGCTGCATAAAATTAGTTCAGACTAGGTAGATGAGATTGGTGATACGCTACCTGTTGGAGCCGAACCACTAAGAATTCTGATATCTCGCGCTTGACCCGGTGCAGGTGGAGGTGGCGAGGTGAGCGTTATGGAAGGAGTAGGCATTAATGGGGAGGTGGGACGAAGAGGAGACGGCAATTAAGGTATTTAGTGTCGCCGTGGGGCAAATGGCCCTGGTTGATGCAAACAAAAACGACGTAAGACTGCAAAATCAGATCGACGACAGTATGACGAAAGCAAAGACGGTGCACTCGATGACTTCTTGGGCAGGTGGGGGACTGGAGAGATAGTTAAATATCACGATGATCCGGCGGTGAAGATGTACCACACCCCACACCAGACACGAGAGCCGCAGATGAAGGCGGGAGAGGGGCAACGGGCTCAACGCACGACGAACGTAATTGAGTGGGGGAAAATGACGCTGGTTTGCTGGAAATGAAGGAGTAAGCCGAAAGCACGCAGTTTCAGGGGGGAAGAGCCGCTGTCAGAAGGCCACGAGAAGCGGTGGTGTTGTTGGAGTGGTTGACCAGACAGAGCGGGCAGTGCAGCCGTCGAAAACCACGCAGCAGACGAAGCCCAAAGCAGCAAAGGTTGGCGGCTTCAAACAGGCGTCTGCCGGCCAACGACTCGCCTCGCCTGGGTCAAATACCTCATGGCCGTTGCATCACCTGTCTTTCTCCACTCCACTCTTCGTCTCTAGAAAACCAGGAAGTGGAGCAGGCGAAAAAGGCTGACCTGCCAAGGCACACGAGCAAACACAACCATCACCATGACACGGTGCGGGGAGTTCACGCTTGGGACACTAACAAAGCATCGCAACAGGCGTTCCATGGGCATCCGAGAGATACGGAAGCATGCTCGTTTTGTCGAGTCGATGGTGTTGGGCGGATGATCGTCGCCGGGGTCGGCGGCGCAGTCTGGGGGACGTTTTTGATTACGCCGTGACCTTCTTTCGAATAGCCTCAAGGCCAATTTTGGTACATCGGTACCCGACCCAGACCAAAGAGCCTCCATCCAACCATCATCTTGCATCGACGATTCGTCATGGACGAGGGTTTGCGCTGCGGGCGGGTTGTTGGGCTGGGTGCTTGACTAAGGGCGTGTAGTTTCGTCTGCAGTACGACTGTCCACTATTCATGATCGCTTTGGCTGAGGCATTTTCCCCATCCATCTCAGCCCTACGGCATGTCCAAATTGTTATGATAAAGACGAGGCGGCCCTTTTGATGTTTTCTCCAAGCACATCAGCACTGCCTCCTCAATAATCGCTCACATCTGGCCTTGCTTGGACAACACCTCGCTCTTCTCTCCCCTCCCCGCCCCTTTCGGTACGTACAGACATGTCGCAGACCTCTGACGCAATGCGCGGCTAACATTCTTATTGTCCTAAGCCCAATCGCGTATATCGCGCACCGTCTGCTCACCTTAGCGCCTCTCCCACGGCCGGAAGCTAAAGAGCATCCCTCACACGATACAAGCACCCGACACCAGCGCACCAGCGTCCGTCATGCTCTGCCAGTAGATCGCCGTGCCCATCTTCCCACCGGAACCACCTGCTGCTGTCTCCTGATCCGGACCGGACCTCGTATCCATCCCTATTTAGTTCCCCTCGCCCGCCGACGGCTCGAGACCCTTTTTTTTGTCCCCTCAGCCACAGCCACCACCTATTCGTCCGCTGTCCCGCGCCACACCCCGTCTGGCCGCTCTTGGGTCCGCCACTACCTATTTCTTACCTCGACTCTGCTTTTCTACCATCTCACTCCACTCCATTACACTTCATCCACCACATCCGCCATGCCTTGCTTCTACAGTCAGTATCTCAACCGTCCGTGCCCTTGCTGCTCAACTCCCTCTCCTCGTAGCTCCACCTACTCAGAGTAAGTAGACCTTCCACAACGCACTATTGTCCTGTCTAACATTGCCACAGAAAGCGTCCCATGGAGAGCAGCAACCGTCGCGGCTCGCTTTCGACCATCGCAGATGCCTGCCCTGCATGGATGAAGTATTCCAAGGGCTCTTCGGCCCAGCAGAGTCTTCGACAGTACAAGTAATATCAAGAACATCACCTCTCGTTTTCACCACCAACCTGCTTGTCACTGTTGTTGTCTGCTGTTGCCACCCTTGAGCTTTACGAATCCCACGATATATCTCTATCATCGTCATTCCGACGCCTCTCCTCGATTATCTTCTCGATCTCGATCCGCGCCAACTGCCATGTGCCCGCCACACCAAAGCCATGGCTTGTCTCGCATCACAATAGGCTGTCGCTTCGAACGCCTCGACGCCACAAGTGTCACCTTACCTTATGACGTACCTACGTCACGTCCTACTTTCGACTCCTTCGTAGTAATGGCTGTTTAGCGCAACGAGAACTGCGGTTCCGGTTTCTACGATTCGCCTCCCAAGAAGACCCACGGGTCCGGTAGTGTTTTAAAAGTAAAAGGATTTATTGGGACTTGTACTTGCGTGTTTTCACGGTGTTTGTTGTTGGTCAAGCAGTTCGAGCGTCTGTTTACTTTTCGGTTCAAGGGTATGATGCCGGGGTGTTTGAGCTGAGGTCATGCTGCACAACAAAAGCTACCCTTTTACGTCATTGAGAGTAATACCCATATACCTATCTATTCCCCATGACCCACCTCAGTAATGTCTTTTGCTATACAAGAGGATAATCTCATCGTCATAGTCAAAACAAACCTCTTCCAAGTTTCACGTCAATGGCACATCATCACGTCTCACGAGCCGCCGTAGAGCGAGTCATTCGGTATCGATGTTCCATCTCCTTTCTTCCCGTCCCACCTGCAGCTACAACACCACCCGCCTCGAGTCAAGCCGTGCGACCTCAGGTCGGCGCCTTGACAAGCCAATCCACACGACGCGGCTCCCACCACTCCAAGAACTTCGTGTTTACCCCAACCAAACATGCGCCTGCAGCTGGACCTCCCAGCCTAGCGATACCGACAACCCGTCCACGGCTGTCGCAATCGAGCGGGAAAACCCTGAAGTCTCCCGCGCACGCGCTGCCTTATTTTGACGCCCGCCGATACCTCAACCTCTGTACCTTCCAAGAGCCGCGCTCTTCCACCCGCCACCCACCATCACAGTCGAGACTGTTCGAGTCGACCCGCGCCCGCCAGCTCAGCGCTCAGACGCCGACGCCCGCCGACCCCAGAGACGCCGCCGACGCACTTCGGCGCTGCTCCCCTCCCCTCGTCCACCTCCATTACCAACTCGGCGGGAAGGACGCGCCTGCTCTGACTGCGCGCTCATCAGCGATGGACGGTGTTGTTCTGGCCCTCGGCTTCCCGCGCGCTGAAGAGTTTTTCTTTCGCTCCGATCGCAAGATGCATCGCCAGATGGATCTAGATCAATTCGCGTCGTCTCGTCCAGTGCTCCTACCATGTTGTTGGCGATGTCATTTCAAACCTTTTGCAACACTGCTGACGGTGGCGGCAGTAGCGCTGCGACGTGGATCGGTTGGTTGGCTCTGCCGCGCCTCCACTTCTGCCTTTGCTCTGTTCGATGTTGAGGAGTGTGAAGCAGCACGGCGTTGGGCAAGTCGCCTTGTGCCTCGCTGCCCTTGCCCAATGCGGCAATTTGATGCGTGAGGTGCTCGCTTGAACGACGCCTTACTGGCTAATGGCTACCTATCTGTAGATTCGTCACCCACCGCTGTTTAGCTACCGAGCACGGCAGCGCATCCGCAGAGAGGAGACGTGAGGAGCATTGGAAAGCAAGCTCCTTCGACTGACAGTCTGATTGACCGACAGCAGTGCTGCGCCTTCAGCCTACCGCCTGTTACTGCTCATCTGCCTGCCTGTTGCCCGCTTACCTGCGCGAACCCCACTTCCAACTCACATCTGCAGGTACGTACTCCCACATGTACATTGCAGCTGACCAGAGGGTACACAAGAGGCGGGGCGACCATCTCATCTTCTCTCTCTCCGCAGATACGCACTGCTCATCCATCTTCCCAATCCTTCCATTGCCAATTTTCCAATATTCCAATTTGCCCCGATTTGACCTTGATCTTGAGATTTCTGCTCTGCCATGCTAAGCGCACTCCCGCATCCACGCTTTTTTTTCACCACCTGCTCATCCCTGTAAACCACGCAACAAAAGCCTGACGGCAAGGAAGATTTTGCCCTGCATATGCCAAGTATCCATGTGTAGGCGGGACGCTCTCCTTCTCTCTTTCGTCCCCAAAAAAGACTCTGCAGTCCCTTATCCATTCTACCCTACTCTACCCTACCCTACCCGCCGCCCCCCTCCCGACGCCGACGCGCGCTGCCTGCCGCGTTATGTTGCGTCGAACGTTGCGCCACTGATGTCAGGCACAAACGCAACCAACCGCGCGAGCAGTGAGCAACCGACGACCCTCGGAGCAACAATGGGAGACGGGAGCGAAATCTAGGCCCATGTACAAGACGTTGCCAAACCTTCACCTGCATATGTACCGCAGAGTTTTCAACCCGCAGCGCCGCGCTGTGCAGCCGAGGGCAAGGCCGCTGGGCTGCATAGGTGCCATGGCATGATATGGCGGGGTAGGTAGGTACTTCCAGATGTACTCAGTGGTGGCCAGCCACAGACAGCCCCTCGATGCCTAGGTGCTTGTCCTATCTGTCTGCACGTCGTTTGGCTTACCCACCTTATCAGCCTGACTGGCGTTGACTATTTGCTCTGGGTGGAGGCGGAGGCGCGTTATGCAGGGTCTTGTTGGTGGGTATCTCGACTTTGCTTTCCTCTGCGAATCATTCCAACTGTACGGTATCCTATCAAGTGGACGCTGTACGCCCGGTGGCTGTTGGCCAAAATGAAACCACTCTGCATGTTCGTTTTGCTGACTATCTGCTCAACTGGCTGACTGGCTCGTTGGCTTTGATGGTGCTGCGATGCGCAGCGGCGCTGATCCAGCGCGTTTATCTGGCACTGTGGTGACTGGTGGCATTGGTTCTGCGTGTCAGACGCCTCTGTTTCAATGCAAGCACGACGAGGAGTCGGAGGGTGGATTGGGGAATCTTGCCGTCTCATGATCCTGCATCTTGTGGTGTCTTGAGATCTTCGGGAGGGGCATGATTGCTGTGTCGACACTTCTTCAGCGGGCTCGTTGGATGTATACATACCTGCTGGCCAGAACTTTCCAAAGGGCCAAGTACCAAATCCACCCAATCCAATCGGCTTTGCCCTCGATTCACATGGTGCGCCGGAATATTGCAGTAGTACGTCAGTGGGCCAGTGGACGGTAGTGTGAATTGAGGCCAAAGGAGGTGTGGATTGAGGTCCAAAATGTATATCGAGGGAAAAGACAAAGTGAATTGAGTGGATTGGGTACAGCATTTCGGCTATTTTCCAACTTCCATGACTGTATCTAGATTCTTGACAACTAATTACATTGACGGAGAGACATGCCAGCTTTCCAAAATCAAAACTCCAGCCCAAAAATACGCCGCATCTGACGAGCGGGACCAGTCGAGTGCCTCGCCGACTCTCGGGAGTCAAAAAACAAATCGAACGAGGTGGATGATTCAGCTTTAATATCGAGATACAGGTGGCATGCCGAATTTGGCCAGGAAGTCGGGGTCGAAGCGCAAGGGGTCGGTCAGGAAGAGCTTGTATCCCGCCGGGAGGTCGTCGTCGGCGTCGTAGCCCGGTGGAATGAAGTCTGCCAACCAGCTGTAGTCCCCTGGACGACAGCTTGTCGAGTATTCTGTCGTGTCGTATTCGGATGGAGCGCAGCCCCATTTTGCGTAGCTGTCGTAGATGGACGGGTAGTACGGCACTGGGACATACCGTTTGCGTGGCTTGTTTTCACCTGGCTTGTGGTCGGCTGGCTGGTAGTCGGCTGGCTTGTAGTCGTTTGGCTTGTACTCTGAAGATCCAGATTGAGGACTGTTGAAGCCATTGATACTGTATTTCCAAGAGACGGGATATGGTGGAGAGACGGGATACGGTGGAGTGAGGGGATATGGTGGGGCGATGCTGTGGCTATTCGATGCACCACTTGTTGCCCCCAGAGCATGGGGCTTCTGCTTGGACTGGCTGACGGGAGGCATGTAGCTAGACGCGTCTTGTCTTCCTGTGTACGAAGTGTCGACAGCGCGGCTAACAGGAGGCACGTAGCTAGATGCATCTTGTCCTCTTGCATGAGAGGTATTGACCGTTTCTTTTCTGAGATTGGATTCAGAGTATCCACGGGAACGCGATGCCTTTGAGGAGTCCGCGGTCGAACTTCCTTCCAATGGCTGCGGATTGTGCTGGTGGTGCGTTCGTATCCTCTTGCAATCATGACATTGGCAGCTTTCTCCTGCTTTCTCCACGATTTCGCCCGAGGGCTTGATGAAGTACGTCACACATTTGCCATCAGGTAGGGATCCTGATTCCTCGGTCAACCCTAGCGCATGGTCGGCAGACCAGCGTCTACGATATTTTCGGCTTTGAAGAAAAGTCTTAGCATAGATGTTTCGCTCAAATGATGTCGTTTACTCACAAATTCTCAAGGAGGCGCTGTTTTTCAAGCTCCTGAAGCCTTTCTTTGTACTTGTTGACTTCTTTTTGAATATCATACTTTTCCTCCTTGCTCCCCGACATGTCTGTGTCGATTTGTTTGAGGGGCTTGGTCTCCGTGTTTGTTGACGAGCCTCCGTTGCCCTCATCATCGCAGTCTTCAACTGTCGGCGAATTATAGTTCGGTAGTTTCTTCCGCGTGGGGAGAGCTTTTGAAAGCACCGGCGACGAACGTGGCGGATGAATCCTTATCTGGGGAATTCGGGGTGGGCCCGGAAGTTCAAATATTGGTCCGTTCGGCTGGGCGCAGACCGGGGAACGTGAGCTTGGTGAGGGAGTAGCCGAGTCGAGCTCATGCACCTCGCACGCTTGAGGTATTTGAATTCGAGGCGGTAATGGAGGCGGTAAATCGACTGGCAACTCGATTGGGTTGTTGTCCACCGGGCTCACCGGAGTGTTGAGTCCATAGACCAGACTTGCTTGAGGGATTTGAATTCGAGGTGGGAACTCGACTGGTAATTCGACTGGTGTGTTTTCAACCGGGCTTATTGGAGTGTTTTGTTGGTCCATCAACATTTCCCGAGCAAGCGCACTCAGGTCGACATTTCTTCTGTGAACATTCGAGTCTCGTCTTCCTAACTCATTGTCCCCGCGGATTGTCTCGAGCTGGCAATGCGGTACTCCCATAGACGCCATCTGAGTACGTCTCTGGACATCTTTAAGCTGGGCTGTGTGGCTTCGGAGTTTTAGGCCGACTTTCGTCGTGTCATTTGGAGACACATAGCCGTGAATTTTGCTCCTCCAGATGAGATTATGCAAATCCTGGAAACTGCAGTGGCAACCTTGAATGATGTGGTCGTATTCCTCTCCGTGGTTTGGAAAGAAGGGCGCCCCCTCTATCTTCAATTCTTTTTTCACTGCGCGAAGCGCTTTTTCGAGCCTGTCGACTATCGAGGCCCAATGTCAGCCATGAAAAGTGCGCGGTGCTTGAACCCATCTTCGCAATGAGAAGCTGAACATCAGAAAGCGACCCACCATCGTGACTTATGCTGTCAAAGTCAGGGCCTGCGGCCTCGCCTAAAAATTTAATGTCAGCCAGCAACACATTGATAGCTCCCCAGAGCACACTTACAACTTTCCGAAAGTTCAAGGGCCCTTTTGCGAGCATCCTTGATCCATATCACGACGTCACTGGCCTTGGGAATGAAAGCTGCCATGTGGAGAAGCAGAAATAAGGTCAAAGGTTCCCGAACGATGTGGTCTCCTGTGGAAATGCAAGCGGAAAAGGGTGCTGCCATTGATAAAAGAAAGTTTCCGAAGGCTGTGTTCTGCTAGTGAAATCCAGTGAGGCTGGTGCGGCCATATCCAGCACGCGCACCCCGCGCCGTTGCAAAGCTGAGCGCGGATTTAGCTATGGGCGCCACAGTGGGTGACGAGAGGAATCCAACCTGAGTATGCTCAGACGCGAGCACTTGAATGCTCTTTCTGACCCTCCTCTGCGGGAGAAAATACTCTCTCCTCAAGATACCTGGAGATTGGTCACTCCGGGCCCCTACGCTTTCGCGCTTAGCGACAGGGAGTCTCGGGGTTGGCAATTTCTTTCGTCGCTCACTGTAGCGCCAGAGCCTGTAGGATATCAGTGAGGACGATGGAGAGAGGCTGGTTGTTGCACCAATCGTTTGCACTGTGCAGCCTTTGTTTTCAGCCACTAATCGCCATCGTTTCGCGCTACTCCATACCCTGAATTCGGTGGTTGTTGCAAGCAGCAGAAGCGTGGTTCGTGGCGCCGACCACTCCTGGGATCACCCGAAACCCCGAGGGAAGACGGAGGAAGTGGCTCCCAAAACCTGCGTGTAGACCTGCATGTTTTCAACGCTTGTTTTCCGTAAGATCGGGGAACTTTGCAACGCAATTCTGTGAGCTCCAACCGCAATACTTGGGATGCGTTGGTACGGCTTCAATGCTAGCTTCTCGGCAACACTTCTATCAGCTTTTGAAATTTGATCGTCAGCAACGCGTATGAGGCGGCGATTCAACCATAACCTTAATGAGACCGAGCTCGAGAGAAGTGTTGGAAGGTGGAAACGACCCAAGCAAGGGTTGAAGGTGGCTGAAAAAGTGGCGCAACTGTCGACTGGACTACCAAGGTGTGGTCACAAGTCTATGCCTCTGCTCCTCATGTGCGCATCATGTCCACAGGAGCCGCCTCAACTTGGAGCCGAAAAATCCACATCCTCGGCCTGACCGACATTGCGCTCCAAAAACAACAGGACAACGGCTGGGAATCGTACATGTTGTGCGTCGCCAAGTCGCCCTGGAGTTTGGACCAATGTGGGTATAGTAACGTGTGTCGTCGAATTCGCAGAGGTGGGCTGGCTCGGTCAATGACATCTGTAGAGTAAATTTGCCGCATGCGGGAGGGGTCTAGGGTTTCGATGGCGTTTGCGTGAGAAGTCGAGCTTCCGCAAGATGAACACGATGCTAGTTTGTTGCTTTGAGTCCTAGCAGGTTAGTGGCGATATCAACTTGAGCGCGAGAGAAAGTCGGTCTCAAGTCGGTGCTTCTACTTCTGACGCCCAACTTCTGGCAGTCGTCAGTTCTACTGATCATTTCCATACACCTTGATCCATCTCAGAGCCATTCAAAGCACACAGGACGTGACGAGGCCGGAATGGTTGCGCGTGGATTGACTTTTGGGAGATCGTTTTTTGTATTCATGCCACAGTCCGACCGTTTATCCCCCAAGACCGACGGAACTGACGTGGGACACAAGATTATTGCGCCCGAAAGCCGATGATGCCCATCCTGATGAATCATCCCACTGACTCCGACCGCTCAAAGTAAAGTTTTCCCCGAACCATCTTCAACCGCTTAGCGCTTCTTCTGTTGGGTCTCCTTGAGGACCTTCTTGACGATCTTCTGCTCCTCGATCAGGAAGGCACGGACGATGCGGTCCTTGACGCAGTTGGCGCAGCGCGAACCGCCGTAGGCGCGCTGAACGGTCTTCTGGGGACGGGAGATGGTGGCGTACTCGCGGGGGCGGAGAGCGGGAATCTATCCACGGTCCGTCAGCTAATGCTCGACCTTTGTTTGGCTCTCAACCGTGGTTTCTGAATGGCGATTTTCCGGCAGACTTGTTCCTCCGATGTTGCCGCATTTCCAGAGTAGAGCTTCATCTTCCTGTTCGACCATCTTGTCGCGTCCACCTCTTCATGCCAATTCCCCGGGAAACCACGGCCAAAAAATTCGAGTCGGGAGGATCCTTTGGGCACTTACGCCGGCGAGCTTGGAGCCACAGTCACCGCACTTGGGGGAGCGGCCCTCTTCTTGAGGTGAAGGTACCTGAGAGCACCACCCGGGGTCTTGATGACGCGGACCTTGTTGGAGCGGGTGTTGTAGCTGCATCGTACGCATCAGTTTCAATTCGGAGCGGAGCGAAAGGACATCGAGTCGGGCGGGTTCGTCGTTGGCGGGAGCTGAAGACTTACGGGTTCCTACGGCGCTATTGAGAGGTTCAGTCAGCTTTGCAACCCGAATTTCAGCATTTCTGGAGCAAACATACGTAAGTCAGTCTGTTGGACGGCATCTTGTCGGTATGTGAGGTCGTTCGTTTCGGCCTGTGGTTGTCGTCGGTGTCGCGCGCAGAGTGTCGCCGGTGTCGAGATGTTTTTCCAGAGTGGCTGCGTGCGTTCGCTTAATTCTCCGCGCTTTACCCAAGAGGATAGGCTCCGCCAAGACTCATGGTCCAAGCTCGGATTACATCGCGGAAATCTTCCAAAGTCGCATCTCGACGCCACTCCAGACGCGTCGCTCGGCCATCGCAACCCATCACGCCGGAGTGAGGGTGAAGCTCAATTCGCTGTCCATTCGCATCAAAACCGACTACACGCCTCGACGCGCCATTGAATCGCGCACTACAGGCGCCGACAGCCACCTCGGGCAACCGGGCTTGGTTTGCCTCCACGATCGAGCTCTTGATATCCAACTCCCGGATCGCATCGTGTACATACCCTCCCGACCTCCTCCGCAACCCCTACTTCCGACCTATCCATCACGATGTCTATCCCTCCGCCACCACCGGGCTGGTCAGCCCCTCCTCCTCCTGGTGCGCCCCCGGGCATGTCCGCACCACCCCCTCCCGGCTACCGCCCGCCCGCCGACCCTCATGTCGCCAAGTTTGCACAGAAGAAGAAGGAATGGTTGAGGATGCAGAGGCAGAGATTTGGCGAGAAAAGGAAAGGTGGTTTTGTCGAAACGCAAAAGGCAGACATGCCACCGGAGCACTTGCGGAAGATTGTCAAGGACATTGGCGATGTGTCCCAAAAGAAGTTCAGCAGCGACAAGCGCAGTTATCTGGGTGCTCTCAAGTTCATGCCACACGCAGTGCTGAAGCTTCTTGAGAACATGCCAATGCCTTGGGAAAGCCAGCGAGATGTCAAGGTATTGTACCACGTCAACGGCTGCTTGACGCTGGTCAACGAGATTCCGCGAGTCATTGAACCAGTATTCCATGCGCAGTGGGCGACAATGTGGGTGTGCATGCGAAGAGAGAAGAGTGATCGAAGACACTTCAAGAGAATGCGGTTTCCACCATTTGACGACGAAGAGCCGCCGCTCTCATGGTCAGAAAACATCGAGGACGTCGAGCCCTTGGAGCCCATTCAGATGGAGCTCGACGAGAATGAGGATGGCCCAGTCTTTGAATGGTTCTACGACCACCGCCCACTTCTTGATACCCCACACGTCAATGGACCGAGCTACAAGACCTGGAATCTCACTCTGCCTCAGATGGCGACGCTTTACCGTCTCAGCCATCAACTATTGAGCGATGTGGTAGACAAGAATTACTTTCATTTGTTCGATTTGAACAGCTTCTTTACCGCCAAGGCCTTGAACGTGGCGATTCCCGGTGGCCCACGATTTGAGCCATTGTACAAAGACATTGACCCGAACGATGAGGACTTCGGAGAGTTCAACGCTATTGAGCGCATCATCTTCCGCGCTCCGATCCGGACGGAATACCGCGTCGCGTTCCCATTCCTCTACAACTCACTTCCAAGGAGCGTCAAAGTCTCGTGGTACTCGTACCCTCAGGTCGTATATGTCCGAGCCGAGGATCCCAGCCTGCCGGCTTTCTACTTTGACCCCGTAATCAACCCTATTTCGTCCCGGTCAGTCGCTCCCAAGAATATCACCGTCTCTCATGAGGATGAGATCTTTGGCGACGAGATGGAGGATGACTTTGAATTGCCGGCCGAAGTTGAACCCTTCATGGAAGACGAGGAGCTCTACACGGAAGACACTGCTTCTGCGATTGCTCTCTGGTGGGCGCCATTCCCATTCGACCGCCGTTCTGGTCGCATGGTCCGAGCCCAGGATGTACCGCTCGTAAAACAGTGGTATCTCGAACACGTTCCTCAGGGCCAGCCAGTCAAGGTCCGGGTCTCATACCAGAAACTGCTCAAGACCTTTGTTTTGAACGAGTTGCACAAGAAACAGCCCAAGGCGCTCAACAACCAGAGTCTGATGAAGACTCTCAAGGGCACCAAGTTCTTCCAGCAGACTACCATTGATTGGGTCGAAGCTGGTCTTCAGGTCTGCAGACAGGGCTTCAACATGCTCAACCTCCTCATCCACCGCAAAAACCTTACCTACCTCCATCTCGACTACAACTTTAACCTTAAGCCCATCAAGACCCTCACGACCAAAGAGCGCAAAAAGTCCCGCTTTGGAAACGCCTTCCACTTGATGCGTGAAATTCTGCGTTTGACGAAGCTCATTGTGGACGCTCAGGTTCAATATCGACTTGGCAACATTGACGCTTTCCAGCTCGCGGACGGTATTCTTTACGCTTTTAACCATGTCGGACAGTTGACTGGCATGTACCGGTACAAGTACAAGCTCATGCACCAGATTCGCACCTGCAAGGACCTCAAGCATTTGATTTACTACAGGTTCAACTCGGGTCCGGTTGGCAAGGGGCCTGGTTGTGGCTTCTGGGCGCCGGCATGGAGGACCTGGCTTTTCTTCATGAGAGGTATCATTCCTCTGCTGGAGCGCTGGCTCGGGAACTTGCTGTCTCGTCAGTTTGAAGGACGTCACAGCAAGGGTGTTGCCAAGAGCGTGACGAAGCAGCGTGTTGAGTCGCACTTTGACTTGGAGCTTCGCGCCTCCGTAATGGCGGATCTTTTGGACATGATGCCCGAGGGTATCAAGCAAAACAAGGTCAACACCGTCCTGCAACATCTGTCGGAAGCCTGGAGATGCTGGAAGAGCAACATTCCATGGAAGGTGCCCGGTCTACCTGCGCCCATCGAAAACATCATCTTGCGTTATGTCAAGAGCAAGGCTGACTGGTGGGTCTCTGTTGCTCACTATAACCGCGAGCGTATCCGCAGAGGTGCCACCGTCGACAAGACTGTTGCCAAGAAGAACTTGGGTCGTTTGACTCGCCTGTGGCTCAAGGCTGAGCAGGAGAGACAACACAACTACATGAAGGACGGTCCATACGTTTCTTCTGAGGAAGCTGTCGCTATTTACACGACCATGGTGCACTGGTTGGAGTCCAGGAAGTTCCAGCCTATTCCCTTCCCCAGTGTATCGTACAAGCACGACACCAAGATTCTCATCTTGGCTCTCGAGCGTCTGCGGGAAGCTTACTCTGTCAAGGGTCGCCTCAACCAGAGTCAAAGAGAGGAGCTGGCACTCATTGAGCAAGCCTACGACTCGCCTGGTACCACTCTCGCCAGAATCAAGCGCTTCTTGTTGACCCAGCGCGCCTTCAAGGAGGTTGGGATCGACATGAACGACAACTACAGCGACATCAACCCCGTGTACGATGTTGAGCCCATTGAAAAGATTACCGACGCATACCTCGACCAGTATCTGTGGTACCAAGCCGATCAACGACACCTGTTCCCGCCGTGGATCAAGCCATCCGACTCTGAAGTTCCGCCACTCCTGGTCTACAAGTGGGCCCAAGGCATCAACAACCTTGACAATGTCTGGGAGTACCAGGAAGGCGAGTGCAATGTCATGATTGAGACGAAGCTATCCAAGGTCTATGAAAAGATTGATCTGACGCTTCTCAACCGTCTTTTGCGCTTGATCATGGACCACAACTTGGCTGATTACATTACCTCCAAGAACAACGTGCAGCTCAACTACAAGGACATGAATCACACCAACAGTTATGGCATGATCCGCGGACTTCAATTCTCGGCGTTCGTCTTCCAGTACTACGGCTTGATGCTGGACTTGTTGCTTCTTGGTCTGCAGCGCGCCAGTGAGATTGCTGGCCCGCCCAATGGCCCGAATGACTTCCTCCAGTTCAGAGACAAGGCCACCGAGACCCGCCACCCCATCAGGCTGTACACTCGGTACATTGACAGAATCTGGGTCTTTTTCAGATTCTCCGCAGACGACTCTCGAGATTTGATCCAGCGTTTCCTTACCGAGCAGCCTGACCCCAACTTTGAAAACGTCATTGGCTACAAGAACAAGAAGTGTTGGCCCCGAGACTCGCGCATGCGTCTGATGCGCCACGACGTCAACCTTGGCCGTGCCGTGTTCTGGGACCTCAAGAACCGCTTGCCTCGCTCGGTTACGACCATTGACTGGGATGACACCTTTGCCAGTGTCTACAGCAGAGACAATCCGAACTTGCTATTCTCCATGTGTGGCTTCGAGGTTCGCATTCTGCCCAAGATCCGCAATCAGAATGACGAGTTTCCTGTCAAGGACAGCGTGTGGTCTCTGGTTGACAACTCGTCGAAGGAGAGGACGGCCCACGCATTCTTGCAGGTCACCGAGGAAGACATTCAAAAGTTCAATAACCGCATCAGACAGATTCTCATGTCGTCCGGATCCACGACTTTCACCAAGATCGCGAACAAGTGGAACACGGCCTTGATTGCTCTCTTCACCTACTACCGTGAAGCTGCTGCGTCGACAGTCAACCTCCTGGACACCATCGTCAAATGCGAGACCAAGATCCAGACGCGTGTCAAGATTGGACTGAACTCTAAGATGCCTTCGCGTTTCCCTCCTGCTGTGTTCTACACACCCAAGGAATTGGGTGGTCTTGGAATGATTTCAGGTTCCCACATCCTCATCCCCGCCAGTGACAAACGCTGGTCGAAGCAGACGGACACGGGCGTTACCCACTACCGCTCCGGAATGTCCCACGATGAGGAGACTCTGATTCCCAACATCTTCCGCTACATCATTCCTTGGGAGGCCGAGTTTATCGACTCGCAGCGTGTGTGGACCGAGTATTCCCAGAAGCGTCTCGAGGCCAACCAGCAGAACCGTCGTCTGACTCTTGAGGATCTTGAAGACTCTTGGGATCGTGGTCTGCCCCGTATCAATACTTTGTTCCAGAAGGACCGCAGTACCCTCAGCTTCGACAAGGGTTTCCGTTCTCGTACCGAGTTCAAGATTTACCAGCACATGAAGAGCAACCCCTTCTGGTGGACGAGCCAGCGCCATGACGGAAAGCTCTGGAATCTGAATGCTTACCGAACTGACGTCATCCAAGCTCTTGGTGGTGTTGAGACCATTCTCGAGCATACCCTGTTCAAGGCGACCGCTTTCCCATCATGGGAAGGTCTCTTTTGGGAGAAGGCTTGTCTTGCCAAGGGCACGCAGCTGCTGCGACATGATGGCACAAAGATCGCGGTCGAAGACGTGAAAGAAGGCGACTTGCTTCTTGGTCCGGATGGTGGGCCTCGCCGTGCCTTTAATATTGTCAACGGTCAAGACCGTCTTTATCGCATCAAGATCGACGCTGGCCAGGAAGACCTCGTCGTCACGCCAAACCACATCCTGGTCTTCCACAAGGAGCAGTCGCTGGCCGAGACTGTGGAGATGACCGCTGCTGAATTTGCGGCTCTCGATGACAAGGAGAGGGCCACCTTCCGGATGTTTGCTTGTCCCACTCTGGAAGGTGTTGGGCGTATTGCTCAAGCCCACAGCTTCATTGCCAAGGACATTGTCCTTGAATCCGAGCCCACGGAGTGGGCTGGCTTCCGCGTAGACCAAGACCAGCTCTACTTGCGTCACGACCATCTTGTGCTGCACAACAGTGGTTTCGAAGAGTCGATGAAGTTCAAGAAGCTCACGAATGCTCAGCGTTCCGGTCTTAACCAGATTCCCAATCGTCGCTTCACGCTTTGGTGGTCTCCTACCATCAACAGAGCCAACGTCTATGTCGGTTTCCAGGTCCAGCTTGACTTGACTGGCATCTTCTTGCACGGCAAAATTCCCACGCTCAAGATCTCTCTCATCCAGATTTTCCGCGCCCACTTGTGGCAGAAGATTCACGAGTCGGTTGTCATGGACTTGTGTCAGGTCTTTGACCAGGAACTCGAGGCCCTTGGCATTGAAACAGTACAAAAGGAGACGATTCACCCGAGAAAGTCGTACAAGATGAACAGCTCTTGCGCTGATATCCTGCTCTTCGCTTCGCACAAGTGGAGCGTCTCGCCTCCGTCGCTCCTCTTCGATACCAAGGACACTATGACCGCAACGACGACCAACAAGTTCTGGGTTGACGTCCAATTGCGTTACGGTGATTACGACTCGCACGACATTGAGCGCTACGTTCGCGCCAAGTACCTCGACTACACCACGGACAGCATGTCCATTTACCCCTCTCCGACCGGTCTCATGATTGGCATTGACCTCGCATATAACCTCTACTCTGCCTACGGCCAGTACTTTCCTGGTCTGAAGCAGCTCGTGCAACAGGCCATGGCCAAGATCATGAAGGCCAACCCGGCTCTCTACGTCTTGCGTGAGCGTATCAGGAAGGGTCTGCAGCTTTACGCCTCTGAGAGCAACCAAGAGTTTTTGAACTCTCAAAATTACTCGGAGCTCTTCAGCAACCAGATTCAGCTGTTCATCGACGACACCAACGTTTACCGCGTCACGATCCATAAGACCTTCGAAGGTAACTTGACGACGAAGCCGATTAACGGTGCCATCTTCATTTTCAACCCCCGAACTGGACAATTGTTTTTGAAGATCATTCACACCAGCGTCTGGGCCGGCCAGAAGCGTCTTGGTCAACTGGCCAAATGGAAGACGGCCGAAGAAGTGGCTGCGCTGATCAGATCGCTGCCCGTGGAAGAACAGCCCAAGCAGCTGATTGTCACCCGCAAGGGTCTATTGGATCCTCTTGAGGTTCACTTGCTCGACTTCCCCAACATCTCGATCCGCGCCTCCGAACTTCAACTGCCGTTCCAGGCTGCCATGAAGGTCGAGAAGCTGGGAGACATGATCCTCAAGGCGACTGAGCCGCAGATGGTACTCTTCAACTTGTACGACGAGTGGCTCAAGACCATTTCGTCCTACACGGCGTTCTCCAGATTGATCCTGATCCTGCGTGCTCTGCACGTGAACCAGGACAAGACGAAGCTCATTCTCCGGCCCGATAAGACTGTCATCACCCAGGAGCATCACATTTGGCCGACGCTGTCGGATGAGGACTGGATCAAGGTCGAAGTTCAGCTCCGTGATTTGATTCTGAACGACTACGGCAAGAAGAACAACGTCAACACCTCGTCTTTGACGAGCAGCGAAGTTCGCGACATCATCCTCGGTATGGAGATTAGTGCTCCTTCGCTGCAGCGTCAACAGGCCGCCGAGATCGAGAAGCAGCAACAAGAGCAGCAGCAGCTCACGGCCGTGACGACCAAGACCCAAAACGTCCATGGAGAGGACATTGTCGTCACAACCACTTCCCAGTACGAGCAGGCTACGTTCTCGTCCAAGACCGAGTGGCGCAGCCGTGCCATTGCTACTAGCAACCTGCGGACGAGGGCCGGCAACATTTACATCAGCAGCGATGACGTGCGCGAGGACGACCACTACACTTACGTGGTCCCCAAGAACATTCTGAAGAGGTTCATCACGATTGCCGATCTCCGCGTCCAGGTCGCCGGTTACTTGTACGGCAATTCGCCGCCGGACAACGACCAGGTCAAGGAGATTCGCACCATCGTCATGATTCCTCAGGTCGGCAACACTCGCGACGTACAACTGCCCCACACGCTTCCTCAGCATGAGTACCTCAAGGATATGGAGCCGCTCGGCGTCATCCACACGGTGGCCGGCAACGAATTGCCCTACATGAGTCCCATGGACGTGACGCAGCACGCGCGCCTGATGAACCAGCACCCCAGCTGGGACAAGAAGACGGTCACCATGACGGTTTCGTTCACGCCAGGCTCCGTCTCGCTCAGCGCATGGGCGCTGACGCCGGCGGGCTACAAATGGGGCGCCGAGAACAAGGACCTCAGCTCGGACCAGCCGGCGGGCTTCAGCACGAGCTTCGGCGAAAAGTGCCAGCTGCTGCTGTCGGACAAGATCCGCGGCTACTTCTTGGTGCCCGAGACGGGCCAGTGGAACTACAGCTTCATGGGCTCGGCGTTTGGCCAGGTCGAGAAGAAGCCTGTAGAGGTCAAGCTCGACACGCCGCGTGCGTTTTACGATGATATCCATCGCCCGCTGCATTTCATGAGCTTTGCCGAGCTCGAGGATATCTGGGTTGATCGCGAAAATCAGTTTGAGTAGGCGGCGACTGCTTGCGTTTCTTTTTTCCAAATGGGCTGAGGGATGAATGGACGGATTGAGCGTTTTGGGCGTTGGTGGTATCGGGTCTCAGTCCTATTAGTCGGGTGAGGTAGTTAGATGCGGCGAGCGAAAAATTTGTATACTACACACTTATTTTCTCTTTGAGCAAGCAATTAAAGGAGCGGAGCGTATCCTTTAGCGATAGCAGGCATTGATAACAAGCTCTTCTGCATGTCTCGTGCTGGTTCAAGGGTTGCTTCTTTGAATGTGAATGATTGAAGAATCAACAGAATGGCCAGCAATGCAATGCAACGCAATTTGCGATCTATATTGCATTGTTATTAAAGCATTTAAAGCTCCTCATTCACAAAGTTGTGGTGGCGCATACCAATCCATGATTACTGCGCCCACCACTCGAAACAACACGCCTGCAATCTCGCGTCGAATCCAAAATACATGGAAGAGTGTGGTTGGTGAGGCATTTTGAGCGTCATCTAAAATTCGCTCTGTCGAGTCGTAGTGTAGAAAGAAGTTGGACGAAGGTGGAGTTGATGGAGCGGGAAGACGAATATGCTCGGAGTCCGAACATATTCAAGCCCAACCATCACCGCCTCCTTGCACCATCACCGTCACCACCGCTGCCGCCACCTCCTCGCATCTCCCTCAGCACCTCGATCCGCCGAGCGGCGTACGCGGCGTCCAGGAACAGCGACGGCTCGTGCCGCGAGTCAAAGTCTTTGGCTGTTGCGGCGGTTAGCAAGATGACCTGTCTGTGTTCTGGACGAGAGGGGGGAAGCAAGGCAGTAGACAAAGAGAGGGAGCAAGAGAGAGAAAGATCAAAGTAGATAGATGCAAGAACGAGACAGAATGCTAGGGGAGAGAGAAGTTGGAAAAGACAAGAGAGAAGAGGGAGAGCAAGGGAAACAAACATACGCATGGCTCGACTCCAGTCTTTGCGCGGATACGCGGTAGTCGACGACGCCATCTCCTCGTCTTCACTCTCATCATTCGCACCCTCGCTCCCGCCTTCGCTGCCCTCCTCGTCATACTCATCATCCAACAGCAGCGATGGCGGCGGCGCCACGTGCGCCGGTATGCTGTACGCCGTGCGCGGATCAGCAAGCGGACGTACGGGTTTCTGCAGCGGTCTTTTTGACACCTTGCTGCTGCTGCTGGCTTTTGGCGCCGTGGATGCGGATGCGGATGAGGGGTTGAGTTGGCGCGATGATGAGGTTGTGGAGATGCGATGCTTGGATGAGGATGAGGCGGAGATGGAGGCAGTTGGAGACGGTTGTGCTGCTGCGGGTTGGCGGGGCTGGGAGTTTGTTGGAGGGAGGGAGGGGGGCATGGTGAGTTGTGTTTTCTTGGGAGGGGAATCGGATGAAGATTCAACGGGTGGATGGGATGGCGAGTGGTTGATGGAGTCTGGAGAGTTTGTTGTAGTACGGCCGGGACGCTCAAGGTCGGTGGCCGCTTGTGGCAACCAAATATGCCGAAGCGTGCATAAAGCGAAAAGTGCTTGCCATCTTTCCAGCAATATGCGAACCCATCCCAGAACAGCAGCACGATTTGGAAGGAGCCAAGTGGTTGAGTCTCGTTCTATTGTCATCTCAACCAGGAAATGGAAAATTGATGATACTAAGTCTACCTTTTGCCTTTTTACCCACCCTTTGAAGTCTTGAACTTGGCTTCCTACTCTGGCTGTCTCACTGCTATTACTTTTTAGACCATGATGATAAAGGGTTGATATCAATTAACAACCACCGTCGTCCTACGTATGCTAAGATTGCTCCGAACTGCTTTGTGTGTGTGTAAAAAAATGCCAGCTCACGTACGTATGCTTTGAACCCCGCACAACCAAACACCGACAATGATAAACCATACCGTAACCCATCTCTCTCCGTCCAAGCCCCCACGAACGCTATACACAAGACGATTTTCATTCCCTCTCTTGACCTCCGCCGGCAAGACAAATGTCAAGAGGAATGTCAAATTCAACGCAAGGCTGCTCGACTCCTCCCTATTCCGATTCCCTATATTCTCTTACGTGGTTTAAGTGGTGCCATCCCTATCCTTTCTATCCGACGTCCGCCGACTGTCAAGCAACGCCTTCCAAACGCTCAACTGCAGTCTCTGCTTGACAACATCCCTCTTCAACCTCTCCACCTCTCCCTGCGACGACTCGCCATCGACCGACTCGGCCGCCTGCCCCTCCCCCTCCCCCTCCACAGGCGCAGCCGCAGGCGTCGCAACCGCAGCCGACGCGCCACCACTCGACGAATACGACGACGTCCCTTGGTGATGCGCTTGATCACTCCCCAGCGTCCCGCTTCGTTGCAGATTGCGCCAGGCGCGCTTGCGCAGGATGCGCCCGCTGTCCAGCCACGCCTCGGCGTCGCGCCGGCTGCCAAATTTGTCCCAGTCGATGCGGTGGTCGCGCTCGAGGTGCGCGCGATAGGCGGCTTCGTCGAGGAAGGTGCGCGGGCCGCCGGTGCGGGGGGTGCGGGCGTGGTAGAAGGCTTGGTGCTGCGGTGGTGGTGGTGGTGCAGCCGAATCCTGGGGTGCGTTGGCGTCGTCGCTTTTGGCTATGGAGGAAGTGGAGGATGATGATGATGGTGACGAGTCGTGGTGGGAGTCAGCCCCTGAGGAGGAGGAGGAGGGGGGAGACGGGGAACCATCGTCGTCGCCGTCACTCCAACACCCCTCCTCCCAACATGCCCATCCGCGGCCGGCGACGCAGGCGGCGCCCCTGACGCCTGTCCCACCCCCTCGAACCCAAAACCCGTGTCTCTCCTGCGCGTGCGCTCTCAATTCCGCGCGGCTCTCAAAGCCGTGCCCCTGCGCCGGGCAACCGCGTTCTGGACAATAGTAGGCATACCGTGCAGCAAACCGCTCCCAGCGCTCGGTAGCGGCACGCCGCCGCCGCAGACGCACGAGGAGCTGCGCCGTCGCGTGGAGCGCCTCGTCCGGCTTGCGCTGAGACAGATAGGCGATCGTGGCAGCGAGCATGGCGTCTTTTGTGCGCGCGCCCGAGGACGAAGGGGACCAGCCGTCGAGGGGGATGACGCGGCCGATGCCGGATGAGACGTTGAGACGGTGATAGGCAGGCGGATGGGGAAACGGCGAGAAGGACGACGAGGACAGCGAGGTGGACGCAAAGGCGTTGGCTTCGTCCTCGAAGCGGTCGAGCATGTGCTCGTGGATTTGCTCCGTCTCGGTGACGAGGTTTTGCATGAACTTGATGACGGCCAGGTTCTCGAAGAAGGGTTCCAAGAAGGACGGGATTCTGGGTCCACCGGGGAGGACGACGTTGTCGTCGTCGACAGCAGTCCCATCTTCATCCTCGTCGCTGTCGCCCGTTCCGCTGGCTCGCCCCGTGCCGATCGAGAGAAGGAGGAGAGGTTTCTGCTCGTGCAGCTGCGTCACCTCTTGCAAGGCGACACTGGCCGGGTTGTTCGTCCCGAGCCCACCGTCCTTGAACATGTATCCCTCGGCCTTGAGAGGCTCAAAGAACGTCGGGGCCGCCGACGTCGCGCGAGCCACCTGCCAGATGGGCATTCTATGGGCATGGCCCGGGTTGAGATGTTGATATTTGCGCGAAGCAGGGGCAAACGGGGCGGGAGGCAGATGATCAAACGTGCGAAAGAGATACGGACGCCATGTGACGCCGTTCTTGCGAGCGAGGTTCTTGCCGCGCGCGACGACAATGGTTCGGGAGCGCTCGGCGTCGCTCTGGAAGGGAATCGTCTTCTCGCTCGTGCCCCACTGCTGCATCTCTTCTTGTAGTGCGGCCTTTGTTACCTCCTGGAGCGCCTTCTCCATCCTCCACGACGCGTACTTGGGCTGCACGAGCGACGAAGCTGATATGTACTTTGGTGCCAGTCTTGGATGGCCGAATACTTGGTTGCCGACGGTGTCGTATTGCTTCAGTGCCGTGTCCACATCCAGCTCCATACGGCCCAACATGATGGCGCTCAGACCACCCGTCGACGTGCCCACGAAGTAGTCGAAGTAGTGGTGTGGTTTGAAAGCCGAAGAGGCATCGTAGTCTCCTGAAAACGTCTTCTTCACACTTACAGCCCGTGTTTCGGCCGGCTCCAGAGCTCGTTCTCGCCGGTCACTCGGGGCAGTGTACGCGGCCGGATTCCACCTGTAGTCCTCGCTACTGCTATTGGGCGCGTAATACTGATCCCTCTCAGGGAGCGGATCAGGGTCAGAAACGTCTTCGCCAGGGACAAGCCCTCGTTCAATCTGCTCGACCAAGTACATGAGCCGCTTCATGATGAGCAGGGACGAATAGCCCTTGATGCCACCCCCGTCAAACGACAAAATCGTCTTGCGGGCCCATGGGGAGCGTTCGTCTGAGTCTGACACGTAGCTTCGCTGGTAGAGCGGGAGCGGCGGACGAGTCATTGCTGTTGGTTGTGGCCGGCGCCCAACCGGCATATGAGGGTGCAGCTGCAAGGCTTGTTAGCAAGGCCATGGCGCACACAATAACAAGGATTATTCGCACCGTCAGAGAAGACTCGATGGAAACTTTCAAGTCCCGTTGCAGGAGGACAGGGAGTGCTCAGGCAGCTGTGCGCAGAGTTGAGATTTTAATAGCGACTATTGGAACCTCGAGCGGTAGACAGATCCTTTAAGATCCAGACGGTTGGGGTCGAGTGGATTGACGAGTGGTGAGGTGAGAAAGCGAGCCAAACACAACGATAGGCGGCAGGAGTGTGGTCTTTAAACCGGCCAACCGGTATGGAGGAGGCCGCCTGTAGGCAAGAGAGGACACGAGGCGAATATGCCTGCAACAGTGACCATATTTGGGGCCCCACAAGACGCCGTATTTTCGGTCTACTTGCAGGGATAAAAGATGTGCTGCTGCTGCTGATGAATGCTCCTTGGACTGAATCTCTGAGCCTCTTAAGCGTTGCGGCAACGGGCATATATTGCGGTCGATCGTGTAATGTAAATCAAGTCTGCTCCAGAGATGGGGCCGTTTACCAGAGAAAAAGGCTTACTCTGCGTCAAAACACCAACCGTGGCGCCGTGGTTCGTGTAATACAAGTAGACAGCAGCCAATCGAGCATTAAACAGGCAGCCTCATTGTCTGCCTTGTAGCCTCGCATGGAAGCAGCACAGGACCAAAGGCCAAATGTTTCGGAGAGAGGCGCTCAGAAAGGCGAGATGTGCACATATCAATCCAGGTGACGCAGTCGGCATTGATCAAGTGCTGAGGCTCAAGCGTAGTGTTGTGGGCGGCAAAGCGCGAGAGTGGTCGACGGGTGCAGGGGTCGGGGGCATTGCCTGCAGGTTCAAGTCAGCCTGATTTGCTGCTTGTTCTGCCTTGCCGTCTGTCGTCAGCGTCGACCCGCCCCTGCTGACCGCAGCAACAATGGAAACCCATCGACGACGGCTGTCAGTAATGTCATCTGTCGCCCGATTCCAATGCTGTCACCAGGTGGCCCGGCTCGCCCTCCCCCGTGCCCCGTCCCCCAGGGCGCAGATCCTGGCCAGTCGCACAAGCTGAACAAAGCCTAGACATGGCCGCCGACACCCGATCGACCTCGCCCGCCGTCTGACTAAATCGACGGTCAGTATAAGGAGTCTGCGAGTCCGCGGGCGCCGTCGGCCTCTTCCCCCGTCCCCCAGTCGTTACCTACACCGTACCTTGTCCACGTGACATCCTCAGACTCATAACTACACCGGTACCACTATACCTCATCCTGCTCGCTTCAGCGGTGACAAGAATGGAAGACACTCTTGTGCGGACACATTCGCCCGAAGAGTACCCCCAAAGCCCGTATGCGGACGGGGTGGTCCAAAAGACGCCCTCTCAGTCGTCGAGTTGGCGCCATCCTTTCCGACGGAACAGCGGCTCGTCGACGTCCAGCCAGCGCAGCAAGAAGAAGGACGAGGTCGTCGTCTTCATCCGCTCCACCGACGAAGTCTGCCTCAAAGACCGCGCCGAGGTCCAAGTCCAGGGTAAGTTTGTTCTGTTCTGTCCCACCTCTTTGCTCATCATGATGCGCTGATGCCTCGCAGCCGAAAAGACACCTCCGCTCAGCACAGTCGACCTCCCGCGGTATCCGTGGACGGGCGAGAAGGAGGTCTACGTGCCGACCCAGTTTGGCAGCAAGCACGATCCGAGCAGCAAACGGTGCAAGTGCTGCGAGTGGGCCGCCACCATCGAGCTCGACAGCATCAGTCCCGGGTTCCGATTCCGCAGAGTCGCTGGGAACGTGAAGCAGTTGTTTGTCTTTGACAAGCCGCTCAGCGACCAGCCCCATTCGCATCAAGAGAGCGCTGCCATGGCTTGAGTATGCGTCGCTTTGGTGGAAGCGTGTACTAGTAGAGTCCAGACCAGACGATGGAGGGATCTTAGATGGCGTCGACGACAAAAGGACAACTTCAAGATGTTCCCAATCCATGGGAGGACATCATTTTTCCACCGGGTCTCTGTAGAACGAGCTCATCCAATGGCTCCAATTAATACGTCTGCCCGGTTAGCAACAACCGGCTTGCACGAACCATGAAGCCGGAAAACAGACGTGGAAGAAGCAGATACAGCTCCCGAGCAAGGTCTTGATGTTAATTCATGAACAAGTAGTGGAGCATGGAGCACTCAGAACCGAGGTGATTTTCTTCTATCATTCAGTCAGCATGTGCAGAGTGTGTACACTTGGTCGACAAGCCCAAATAGTCACATACCTGCTCAAAGATACCAAAGTCACCTACCTCCCTTTCTCTGCCGCGCGATACTTGACGACAAATCGTCGGCCATTCGCGCAGCCATTCACTCCATCTGTGACTACCTGCTCCAGGCACATCCCATCACCTACCTCCAATTCCCCTCTCCTTCAATCCTGATTTCCACTCTCTTCTCTTCCAACACGCAACTCACAATACATACCCCTTTCTCTCTCCACGACCAACTCGTTCTCCCCATTGGATCCCAATCACCACACCACAATGCCAACACGACGCAATCTCGCGCGCGGCCACGCGGCCAACGTGCCAACAACACCTCCTCCTCCCCGTCCGCCAGCTCACCGAGCAGACTCGGTGATTCAGCGCTCCAGGTCTCGCTCCACTCCCAGCACGCTGAATGGCATCGAAGAGGTCGACAATGGTCATATTGGCGGCTTCGTCGGTAATCCGGCTACTCCCACGCCAGCGCCGCGATCGCTCTCGAGGCGTTCGGCCGACACCACCACCAGTATCAATACCAACACCACCACTGCCAACACGCCCTTGCGAATTGCCGCGGCGAGGAGGGCGGCGGCTGCTGCAAAAGCACACAAGAGCAGCAGTCGGCCAGACAGAGCGCAGAGGAACCACGGCCTCCACGACTCGACGACGCCATGGCCATCATCGCCAGATAGAGTGCAGAGAAGCCACGGCCTCCACGACTCGACGACGCCATCGCCATGGCCATCATCGCCAGACGCAGCGCAGAGGAGCCACGGCGGCCTCCACTCCTCTACGACGACGCCATCGACATGGCCATCATCGGCCGACGATATCACCTTCGGCCTCGAGGACATCGACGCCGCCACCGTTTCCCCACCGCGCCAGCCAAGATCACCCCCTATACCAGCTCCTCCGGCAGCAGCGCAGGGGCGCCACGGCAGACACGACGCGCCGCCATCGCCGCCAGACATAACCTTCGGCCTCGCAGAAATCGACGCCGCCATCGCCTCGCCACCGCGCCAGCCCCGGTCCCCGCCTATACCGGCTCCGCCGTCAGCAGCGCGCCTGCGCGAACTCACGTACCGCGATCGATACGACTGGTACGAGGCGGAAGACGCCCAGCGCCCGCAGACCGTCGACCCGCTCGACACGCTCGTCTGCGTGCGCAGCGACGCGGGGGCGCACGAGGCGGCAACCGCGAGGGAGGAAGAAGCAGCGGACGACGACGGCGCCGAGGTGTCGTTGCACGCAGAGCGCGAGCGGTCGATGCAGACGCTGGAGACGTGGGAGCTGCTGGCCGAGATGCGGGCGAATGCGGCGGAGGTGACGCTGGGGGAGGTGGAGCAGTGGTGGGTCAGGCAGGGGGTGGTGCCGCCCGAGTGCGTTTTGATGTACTCGCGCGAGTCTGGGGCGTTGGTGTTTAGGCCGCGCCGTGTTGTCTTGAGGTTGGGTGGTGAGTAGTCTTTGGCTGCCCCTTTTTCCCCCCGCGCCCCTTCTTTTTCTGCTTGCGAGTCTTTATTCCTGCGAATCATCTCGCTGAGTCTTTCATGCAGGAGAAGCACCTGCAAGCTTGTACCGACTTCCCATCGTCGAGCATCCGGTCCTTGGGCCGCACTTGCTCTTCTACTTTCCGGTTGCGCATGAGCACTTTTTTCCGGGACCGTGTGAACTGTGTACGGAGGCAGGGTTGGAAGAAGTGGCAAGAGTTGCGAGGGCAGTGTTGCAGAGGGATTTGAGAGGAACCGTGTACGAGATTTTCGTTGCTGACAAGGTGCTTGTGGGTGGAATGGAACAATGATGTAGTCAAACAGCGGCGATAGCGCTCGGCGCGGTTGGGAGAGAAGACGGACAGACTTGGAGAGAAGACGATACAGGTTGGGTAGTAAATCATCACTTACAATCATCACGAGGCCGAGGAGATTCAAATCAAAAGTTGGGATTCTCAAGAACCACGTCCGCCGCCAAGGCAATCCGGATCAAAAGCGCAAATGAGACTATGGAAGAAAGACCAACCTATAGGACTTACATGCTGGGTGGGGGAGTGAGCGATTTTGAGTGAGCGGGAAAAGGAAGAAAAAGTGGGAGTCACAGCCACCCTTTTTTATGGTGCCGTAATTGAGCGCCAGTAAGTCCGTCGTTGGCTCTCGGTCTCCTCAAAGCCAATCATCATCAGTCTTTCCTACCCGACACGAAGCTGCCAGGAACATGACTAACCGACTGGAAGAAATTCCCGTCCTTTTCAAGATATTAGGCCCGCTTCGTGGTTGCTGTGGTGCTCCATGGACACCGCAGAGGTCGAATAAGGTGCCCTCGGCCGTATGTTAGAACAGCGGATTGACTCTGATCAGTACCAGCAAACTTAGCTGTTCTCAGCTGCTCCATGTCCTTGCTTTGGGACCATAACCATGCTTTCGTTGATGTGGGGATTGCGACGTCGAGATGGTTCCAGGTCGATTCGTGCATGGACATGGAAAAGTCCATCTAAGTTTGGCATTCGCCAGGTTGAACAGATGTAGTTGAGCTCAGAGGCTTCGATGAGCCAATCCGGAACGTGATACCTATCCCGTTGAATCGACGACGTCATCTTGCCCAACCACAACGCCAGTGACCGGGGGCTCAAGCGTGCCGACCACAGTCTCACCCTCTTTGCGAGCTTCGGGATTGAATGCATACCTGGGCAGCCGAGCCATCTTCTCTTCCGGACTAATGTCGTTGTCAGAGTACATCAACTTGGTCGGCATCTTCTCCTTCTTCTTCTTGCCCGTCTCCGGCTCCTTCTTCTCCGTTTCGTTGGCCGCTGGGGTAGCGCTCTCAGCCTGCCTACCTGCGCTCGAGATGAGCTCGTCCACAGAAGCCTCAAGTCCAGGAATGGACGACGAGGCACCCTGAGCAGGTTGACCATTCTGGCCAGGCGGGCGAGCACCCGAAGCGGGCGGGACGTGACCTTGGTGCATTTGCTGCAGCTGGAACTGATTGACGTGCGGAGCTCCAAAGCTCGGGCGTTGCGGGAGGCCGGGGGCGCCGGGCAAGCTGCCCTGTCTCGCCGGCTGTGGGGGGTTGGTGGGAGGAGTGCGGTTGGGGGGCTGGTGTGCACCGTAAGGAAAGTTTGCTGGAGGCGAGCCCGAACCCTGCGCGCGAGGAGGACCGCCTTGGAAAGGAGTCTGGTAAGGCTGGGCGGGCGCTTGCGGAAACTGCTGGCCTGGGAATGGAGATGCGCCAGGGGTCGGGAAGGTCGGCGTGCCATATCCAGGCTGCTGGGGAAAGCCCGACGGTGGCTGCTGAGGGTACTGCGCGTTTTGGGGTGGGAATCCAGGCTGTGGGTATGGCTGAGCGTACGCTGGTTGACCTGGGCTGCCCTGCTGGGCCGAGTAAGGCATCTGTTGCTGCGGGTAGGTTGGCGAACCTGCCTGTTGCTACCACCAAGTCAGTTGCAGTCCGAAAGCGGTTGTGTGTTCAACTTACAAAAGTTGCCGGGCTCTGCACAGGCGCAGGGCTGTGACCTCCATGCGCACCAGCAATGGGCGTCACATCCCCGCTGCTCGCTCCAGCCTCCGCCGCCTTCTTCGCCTTGTGCGCTGCCAATCGCGCCTTCAAGTCCCCCTTCGACTCAAGCTTGGGCTTTTTGGGAGCGCTAGAGCCAGTGTTGTTACTTCCCGGAGGAGGATTGCCAGTGGCGGCGTGATGTTCGGCTTGCGATTCATAGTACTGCTGCACCACGCGCTGGTTGTGCGACTGAACCACGTCCTCGGGGACGCCTTCCATTCCGAAGATTTCATATTCCAGACCGGCGCGGCTTGGGATGGCATTCTCGACTTGGGTGAGAGATTCCTTGTGGACCTGTGTCATGTGCACGTTCAAGCCTGGTTGTTATCAGCGGCGAGCTTGGGGAAGCTGTTGAGCTGGAGAGCACTCACCACCTGCAGTATTCAGCCTCCTGCCACATCTGTCGCACTTGAAGTGCTTTGCCTTTTGGTGATTGATGAGAATCTTCAGATCATCAAAGTCGCGCTCACAGTAGTAGCACCAAGGACGCTGAAGGATCTCGTCCACATCGGGGTGATGCCTCTTCTTCTTGCCCATCTCGACGATCAACAGTGGTGTGACGTGAAAGGTTGCGCAAAATAGAGTAGGTGAGGTCGGCGATGGAAGTGATAGCGGAACGGTAACGCGGTCAAGAGAGGGGGTCTTGCTGTGGTTAGGTCAGGCTCGCGACGATGTCAAGGCGCGACGAGAAACGCCGTCGGTGACGCAGGAGCCAGCCTCTTAGTCATTCGCGCTAACGTCACTCGGGGCGGAAAAACTTCACCTCCGACGCCTGATTTTCCATCTCAAGGAACCCAAGCTTGACAGCTGCCACCATGACAACCAAACTTCAACAACCTGTGCAATGAAAATGGCCACAGGACACACTCATCGTGACTACCCGTCTCAGCCTTCAATGCTCAAGGCGTAGACTTCAAACCACAAGCAACAGTATACCGGCTACTTGCTCCACTCGGAGACAACATCCTCAAGTCCTCTCACGAGGAGCAGCATGTCTTCGCCGCGTCTTGTGGCGAGGCAGCGCTGTGGGCCTGGGAGATACAGGGGTCTCTGCCGATTTCTCTCACGAGAAGGACGCGGGGGCGCCCAAAAGTTGCAAAAGCGATCAAGGACCTTCATAGTTCTCACTTCTTGCTCTGCCTTTGGAGAAATTCTACAGCAAGTGGGACTCCTTGCGTACCTACATACCTACTCAATTGATTACATGTTTTGCTCCCAAGTTCTCTCTTGATGGTGTCAAGTCTTCTGAAAGAGTGAAGATGCAAAGTGCCGCGTTCCAAAGCCATGAAAAGAAGGAAGCTAATCCATTAAACCCATCTTGGTCTCCAATCAATTCATCGAGGTATAGGTAGAAGTTTAGGACTCGCGACAGTAAGCAGACATTTATACAAGGAAACAGTGAGAGTGAGGAGAAAGGACAGATAGCAATACTCCAAGCCACGCTTCTGCTCTCCGGGAGAGCGACTCTGTAGGAAAGACGGTCGCAAAGAAACCGAGAGTCCCTTCACCGTATCAACACATCGCCTACCCACCCAACAACATTGGGATATTTTGAATCCTACGCAAACTCCAAAGCCCACCGACTACCCTCGACCTATTCCAAAATCAGACGGTACTCCTTTGCCATTCAAGTCGTACAATTTTAATGTCCACTGGGCGTGACGCTCCTATCCCTCCGGCTGCCCATGGCCAGCATACCCCTCCTCACACTCTTCGGGCTGTTCGCCTTGGCTGAAGCGTCTCCCGCGATGCTTGCTTGGTCCGCGGGGACGAAACTCGTCCTGAGGAGCACTGAACCAGGTCCAGCCTTTACCATCTTCTCGCCGCCTTGTCCTTGGTCGTCGAGGAAGAAGACCGCCTCTCCAAGTTCCGCGTCCGCGCTCCATGTCGAGTGATCACGCACGCTGAGCTTGAACTGCGTGTCCGCTGCACATTGAGTGCGGACAGTCTCGCGGTTCGGGTCAAAGTCGACGGCGCCATTAGGAGACTTGTGGTCCTTGGTCTTGTGCACTTCCTTCATGTGGCCCTTGCTGTCCGCCTTGGAGATGTGGACGCGCACATTGGCCGTAGCAGGATAGTCCATGGCCGTAAGAATTTGGATGGTGGCAAGGCCGAGTTCGCCGGCGCCGGGAGTGACGCTAACTCCCGAGAGAGACGGCGCACCCATCGACTTGTGGCGGGAATGCGGGGTGCCTGGGGTCTCCCGATCGTGTTGGCCGTCGACAGTGACCTGCGGAGGGGTGCTGGGAACTTGCTGGTCGCCGTTTGCGACGCTAGAGGGCACCTCTTCGTCGTCCGAATCCGGCGAACTCTGAGATTTGCGGCGGCGCGCAAAGTTGAACGCTTTGCCTACTCCACCACCAACAAAAGTAGCACCCTTGATGACATTACCACCGACAAATGCGGCACCCTTTCCAACACCTTTGACGGGAGCACCAATGACCTTACCCGGGGTGGCAAAGGTACCGCTGAATGTCGATGAACCCTGGCGAGAGCGCAAGACGTAGTCGGGCTTGAACAACATCTTAAGTCGTATGGCTCCACTCTTGCCATTCAGCTTAAGTGTTACCTCAGACTGCTTGAACGGCTCCAATTGCGTTAGGTCAATGGGAGCAGAGCCCAAGAGGTCGGCCTTGTCACCAAAATCCCAGTCGTAGACGATGACTTCAAACTTTGCCGCAGTCCGACTCCTGACCTGCACCTCGAAGAATTCGTTCCAAGCAGGGTGCAGAGTCTTCTTTTGCTTGTTCGTCTTGTAGACATCCTTCTCGTTGAGGATAAACTTGCAGTAAGGGTCAGAGTAACCGTTGCGGTCGGCAGCGGGCAAGTCTGCGGCGTCCAGAACATCGACGCGGAGGTTTCCACTGTTGTTGAAGGATTCGGAAGGATCGAGCTGCATCTTGAGAGGCATGTACTTGAGAGAAACAGTAATCTTGCTCTCATGGCCGTCCTTGTCCCGAAGAGTGAGCTGGGTCGGGTTGTAGAGACAGCGCTTCAGCACATCCAGCGTCGGGCCTTGCAGCTTTCCGAGGACATGGTCTTCTTCACCCTCACCCTTCTTATCAGCGTGCTCCATAAGCCGCAACGTGATTCGTGAAAAGTCAAGTTCGCGCACCATTGCCTCACCGACTGCAACCCGTTAGCGAATTTCAAGTAGAACCATTTGGTTTCACTTACTGTCGTTAAAGGTCATTTGCTTCGACCGAATCTTGGTTGAGGTGTAGCTTGGGAAGACGTTGTCGTCCATGAGGACCTCGAGGTAGCAGTCCGTCTTTGTCAATTCGCCTTCGATGATCTTGAACACAAGAAGACCAGACTCTGCGCATCGTCAGTAGGAGTATTGAGCAAAAGGTCTGAAAACGTACCGTATTGTTGCAAGCTGTCAGGAGTGAGGAGAATCTTTTCCACAGCGGGCTTGAGGTCAATCGAGTCCTTCTTGAGCTCGGCTGTCTCGATTTGCTCCTTCTCGCCTTCTGCCAACTTCTTGGCAAGGTCG
Organism: Phyllosticta capitalensis; assembly: GCF_038381095.1. Taxonomy (NCBI): domain Eukaryota; kingdom Fungi; phylum Ascomycota; class Dothideomycetes; order Botryosphaeriales; family Phyllostictaceae; genus Phyllosticta; species Phyllosticta capitalensis. Next base: position 2,634,974 of record NW_027117442.1, on the reverse strand, counting down.
GTGGTGCTGCCATTTGCTGACTCGGCCCGCAATGGCGTGTCTGGAAGCGAGGATGCATTGCTGGGTTTGGCAGAGTGGCCTCTCCGTGTGTCCATGCTACTCCGGCTATCGCTGTCTTCCTCATCAGGATCAACGATGGGGATGAAGGGGTAAAACGAGGCCGTGTAGTTCATGACGCCTCTTGAGCTTGCTGTGGGACCAGTCTTGAGCCCGGTAGACTTGACGTTCTTGTCCTCATGGACGGCGTATTCCCCATTGTCTTCCTTGTGCAGGAAGTTCTTGACAGCCAGTTCCATGTGGCCAAGAGGACGGTCCTTGCCAAAGCCTTCCTCATCCATACATTCCAGCACAATGACCTGTCGATCAGAGTGGACAGGCACGTAGAGAACTTCGTCAAAGTCGGGGTTGAGGTTGTTTTGGAAGGTGACTGTGCGAGTGATCTGGATACCCGAGAGCAAAGCACGAACGTACGGATCAGACTTGCCCATGGTCTCGACGTTGCGAAGGTCCCGAGCATTGACAATATGAAGACGCAAGACACCAACAGGCTTGAGGTAGCCAGCCGAGTCGCCGAGAGATCCCTTGAGGTCGACAGGCTTCCACTGGAGGTTCATCTTGACGCGTCCGCTCTTGGCCCCGGCGAGTGAGAACCAATCCTTGCCTTCGTCCATCATGCGCATCATGTCTTCAAGCTTGATTTGGTACTTGCCGAGAATCGGATCGGTAGCCAAATCGCGGTCGTCCTTGATCACGAGACCCAGTTTGGCCTTCTTTCTATCCATGATGAGCATTTCCTTGGTTGCATCGGGCCAGATTGGGTTGTTCGTGCGCTTCAACTTCTTGGAAATGTGGACTTCCTTGCCATTGAGTAGCAAGACAGCGTAAGGGTTGAGCTGGCCAATCATACTCTTGCTGCCATCAAGCTCCTTTGCCTGTTCAACGGTGAACTTGGCGATGCCGGTAAGAGACTCTGGTGGCGGCAACTCAGTGCCATCTTCAGTCTTCATGGCCTCGAGAACGGGGAAGAAGCGGATGGTAGCGTGAATTACACCACGCGGTTTGCCATTGGCCATGACTTCGAGCATCTCATTCTCGTGCTCATGAATCTCCTCGAGCTTATCGAGCGACCATGAAGCGAGTCCGAGGTCCTTGTCTTTGCGGAACTCGTTGTAGTCGTACACGTGGAATGTCAATTGGTCGGTAAGAGACGTGACGATGATGTTGTGTGTCTCATTCCACTTGGGGTTGGCGTTTTCGTAGATCGTCTTGGTGCGTCCGAGCTCATCACGATCGTTGACCGAATAGGTGACATACGGGTCGACAATACCAGAAAACTTGTCAGGGTTCTTCAATCCTTGCGCACCGTGGAGTTGGACCTGGACGACACCGATAGCCTGATCGACTGGGTTTCCAGCAAGCATCTTGGCAATTTCAATCGGGAAGACATTCGGCGCGTACATCATAGGTCCCAGATTAGCGTGAATCTGCTCCTGGATGAACGACTCGAGACCGGGGACAAAGTTGATGTCAAATCCAAAGGTATCTCCACCCAGGGGCTTGCAGACATAGTCGATGTGCGGACGATCCAAGAAGCAAAATTCGACCTTTTCAATGTGCGGGAACGGCAGCTGGAGCTTGACCTTGAGTCTCATGAGACCAGAAAAGGCCATGTCTTCGACAATCACATCGAGGCCTTTGCTGACCATGCCCTTTCCAACGCGGACCTCGAGGACGACCTTGGGGTTTTGCTTGTTTTTGATTTGGCGTGCCGTCAGGTCCGAGACATCGTTTGGCGTGAAGCTAAACTTCCAGTCCATCAAAACAATGTCGTCTTGCGCCTTGGGGTACGTCTTGACGTGCTCCATGCGCGGCGGCTTTGTTCCGAGGACAAAGAGCTTCATTCGCAAGCTGTCCAAGAAAGCCGGGCACGAAGTGGAGAGGACTTGGTCGACCGAATTGACAATAGTTTCGCAAAGTACCGGCGCATAAATGGGCCAGAACTTGACGAGGAAGCTGTTGATCCACTCAAGGCTTTCAGTATCCGTCTCTAGACGCTGTCGAGCCAATTCGCGGTTGATGTCGTCCTTGAAGTTGCGCCGCACTCGCCGAATGGATGTGCGGTAGTATGTGGCGCAAAAAGCCATGATTATAAAAATCCAGCCCAGCCCGCCGCCGAGCAGCGTCGTAACGTAGGTCATGAGGGCCGTGAAGACGATTATTCCGGCATTGTGGTACCAATCTAGGCCAGTCAGTTGAAATTTCCAGCCAAGTCCGTCCACGCTTCCACGTACCTCCGTAGAATTTCTCGTCCAGCTTTCCCTCTATCCATGTCTGGTGATCCAGTAATGTGCCCTCGTCTTCGACGTCTCCGCCGGGCATGCCAAATTGTGGTGCCCAGCCAACCCGTTCCCACCGCTTTTCGTCATCTTCCGGCGCATGTCCGTTTGCTTCGTGGCTGTCGCCGGTGGGTGTAGGAGGTTCTGCGGCGACAGGTTTGTCTGTAGAAGGAAGGTTGTAGTCCGGACCCGTGCCATCGTCCTGGACTTGGATCAGCGGGATTGTTTTGTGGCGAAACAGGTGACGCATGGCTCTGGGGGATCCATCAACTTACGACGTCCGAGACCAGTGCAGTGGCTTTTGGTTTATGTTCATGGTGAAAGTCGGAAGGGACATGCTGGCAATAGAATTGTGTCAGTGCTTTGATCCGCAGCGGCCAGAAGGCGCTTAGGCGCCAATTTCAGAACTTGAGGGCAGGCGAATAGGTCGAGGAAGCTGTCTCCGAGCGCGATCATGCGCGGGCGTGGAGAGTTCGAGGTGGGGCAGAGGGCAACCAAGCTCCAAGCATGGTGTTTGTTCGTGGTTGTACGAGGACCATGGTACTCACCGACCGCGCCTGAGCAGCCTTTTCTTCCGGCGAAGCATCAGGGTCAAAGGCTAGAGCAGCTCCTCCAGCCTTCTTGGCCTCTTCGACGACCTTGTTCTCCGCATCTTCGGGCGAGACGAAGGAATTGGGTTCCTGGGCAGCTTCGATGGCCCCTTGCTGCTTGAGCTCGGCCTCTTCTCTCGAAGCCATGGCGCCCGCACAGAGGTCGGTCTATGCGGGAGCTGGAGTTGTATGGCGGGAGGAGTGAGCGAAAGGCGAAGTTAGGGTAGAGCAGGGTCAATGAGCGGGCAGGCGGTTGGGGGCGGCGGACGGATTTGGGTGGAGAGATGATGAGAGAACGAAGTCGAGCTCTGGCAGCTCTGGAGCCGGGCGATCGGGATGTGGTGGAGGGGGAGCAAGCAAGCAAGCTGGAGAGAAAGGCGGCCAAGAGGCATGCAGCTTGGCCTTGAAAGCTGCACTCCACTGCTTAGCGCCAGGCCCCCGCAACGCGGCAACGAAACTTACTCTGTACACGGTACGCGGCCGCCTTGAGACAGTTGGACAGCTAGCTAGGAGGAGTACTACTGCCAGGCACGCGCTGTCAACGCCCCTTATATCAACTCTCGATGGTGGCCAGCCGGTTTCTTGGTCGCGCAACGAGCCAAAGTCTGCTGTTCCTGAGCGAAGACAGAGAATCCACGTCGCAACATCACCAAGGATGACCGCAACGATGACGCTGATCGCTCAGGCCCCTGCGGATCAACCAGCCTCACCCACACGACATGCCCCTCTGCAGATGCCACGCAACTCAACTCCAGACAATTTCATCACTTCCTACCCGCCTGTTGCGCGGCACCACGCCAGATTCTATCCACGGCCGGCCTCCGCTCCCGTTGTATGGACCGGCCTGTGGGGAGACCTTGGCAGCGACTCGCAAGCCCGTGTCGCACAGCCACTTGTCCACTCCACCTGTGGTGCGGTACGGATTGACTGTGGGGATGACCTCCTTCTGGAAGCCCCAAGGGAGCTCCCGGCCCATCATGATTATTCTCGACACATTCCTCAAAAATCCAACAAGCGCCAAACAATTTTACCAGGTTTTGTTTCGCACACAACAATTCGATTGACGTCAGTTGCATTGGTGCCACCGTAGTGCACCCCCTGAAGCTCCCATGATTGGCCCCTTCAGCTTACCCGCCGATTGTCCCTGGGTTTCGCAAGAAGCCACGCACCACCAAATCCCTCCCGATAGTCAGCAACTAAACTCGAACACCATCCCAGCACGCTAAGCCCGTTGGGTCTTACTTGTCGAAACCCTCGACTTTTGATCACAGATGCCGCCACAATCCGCGGCTCATTGGGCAAAGAGAAAATTCTTTCTGGCTGCCGTTCATCCGCTTTCAGCTCGCTTGGTCCGAATCCATGCATCCATCTCCTCTATGCGCCATCACGCGCAGCGCAGCTAGGACAAGGTTAGCGAAATCACCAACTGCCCTCGCGACTGCTCACAATTGGCACTCACCTTGGCTTCTTGCCCCGTGAACCACCCCTGAACCCCTTTTTCCAGTGCCCATCATCTCGCTGTAGCTTTCCAGGGCGTCAGCGGCCAACAAGGGGGCACGGGCAGTCAACTCAACCTGATCTCCACCGCTCGCCTTTACCTGTCAACAATGTCCTCGGAGCCTCGCCGTCCGAAGATGGGCTTGTTTGCATATATGGCGGCGTCTCGGCGGGCGGGTTGAGGGGAGGGGATTGATGACAGCTCAAGTCGACCCCTGCTTGGCACCAATGTTTAAACTTTGGACAGCTCTTGCGCGCCAATCACATCCCGTCGGTGCCTGTCAGATGAGGCAACTCGACCTTAAAAGATGGACAACCGCATCCTCGCAAGGTCGTTCCCAGCCGGACTACGCGCTTGTTGCCCAAGAGAAAAAAAAGTTGAGAAACGCGTCTTTTTCCGTTGTCTCCGTTGTCAATAATGGTCTTTGACAATTCTGTGCATCTACTGCAAACAGCGCCTTGTGTGGATGCTAGCGCCGAAAGCCTGCCCTTTCAACATGAAGTCGAACCACCGTATTTTCTGCATGGTGTTCAAACTGCACTTGCAGCTCTGCTATCACAAAACTTTGTTGCGACAAGAGCCGCACACCCACTCTTGATCGCATCTCGCTCCAACGCGACAAACTTCCCGAAAGTGTGTGATCGACAGGCCAAGCAGTTCGAATGCGGTTGGACACGAAGAAAAGAGCCTCCCAGCCAGCGTGGCATACTTCTTGAAGCTCCGAAATCACGCCTACAATCGCATTTACACACTGATACTTTACATTAGGTTTCCGCCGCGATGCGCTGCTCCACTTGTAGACGCTTGGGTTGAGGTAAACTGGGTGCGACTTGCTTGACCTGCTTGTGACTCTCGGCGTGTGGTCACGATACCTCCTGCTGTTTACTACGCGTGACTAGCGCTCTTGTATAAGTAGAGCGTACTCTTGCCGCCCCTCTTCGTCCCTTTCCACCCAAGTCCCTAGTCTGGCAGCAAGTCTTAGGACAACGCCACATCCACCGGGGAAGAACACTGGCTCACTTGCCCCCCTGCGATTATTTCACTTTCTGGGCTCCTCTTTGTTCCTCGCCGCCTTGCGAGAAGGCGCACTCCTCCACATGCCGTTCCATCTAGCATTTGGGCACGAAGAGATGCTGCTGCTCGCCCTCGAAGTATGTCGCTGACAAACATCATGCCATAGCAAATGCGCAGAGCATATAAGCCCCTAAGAGCTGCCAGATCTGGGTTGATGCCATGTCAAGTGCTGTCTGGACTCCAACAAAGGCAGTCATCCATGAACTCCGAACGAGAGCAAAAAGACAAAAGTGGACGCAACTTGGACCCAGTTCCACCCAGTGAGGGGTTGAAGGTTCATCTTTTCGGTCGCTCCGATCGACCTGGTCCAACATGTCGAGTGAGCAAAGCGGAAGCACAACGTATTTATACCCACCCACAGTCTCCTCGAACAACCTCACGTGTCATTCAATCACAGCCATCGCGTGCGAATGCTCCTGGAAGACATTACGCGCCTCCTCATCTGCCAGCTGCAACTTGCCCTTGCCCCTGATGTCACTCGTCACTTGACACTTGACACGCGCGCAAGCTCCCTCCGAAGCCTAGAAAATCTCTCCTTGACTGCAGTCTGAGCGAGAACGACAAGCCTCTTCCAGCGCTGTCGCTCTCTCATCACACTCAGTCAGCACACTTTGGAGGAAGAGCAGGAATTCAGCCTCATCTACTGCGTGTCGCAGCTGTTTCCACCATTCACCCAAGCACTGGCTCGGCAAGCTTCCCTTTCAGACATCAGGTCGCGGCCAATACAACGGCATTTACATGTCATGATGTTGAAGATGAGCACCGCGTTGGTGATGATGATGGCAGATATGCCAATGGTCAGGGGGTCATGGATGAAGACGAAAACGAGAATCACGCACGGAAAAGTCGGCAAGGTGCGTTGACGAAAGGAAGCTGCCGCGACAACCAGTGAAGTGTTGGGTCCGGAAGCGCTCCAAGTGGCTTGTTGAACCAGGCGAGCAGCTTCGACATGAGTCGAGCCCGCGGTCTGGCTTGAAGCAGAAGTGCAAAGGAGGCGGCAGACGCGGTCTTTTATACTCAAACTGGCGTACCTCACGCGTCGGGCTACACAGCGCTTGCACTAGTAGTGCCTTAGGTCACAAGACCCCTTAAAGTCCCATTCCTAGACCTATAAAATACTCCCTTCACCCCCTTCTGAGCAGGAACAACGAGCCTCTCCCAGCGCTGTCGCACTCCCTCCGCGGTCTGCTCGAGGACACACTGGGAAAGCCTGCGTGTGCTGTTCTTTGACGATAACAACACCCAGTCTGACTTGATGGCGCGGTCGCCGCGCGAGCTTTCCCACCAAATTGACGAAGAAGGCCTCTCTGAGCGATATGTTCGATGTCAGGGCATCGACTTTATTAAGCCAAAATGCTGGAATCATGCAAGTTGCTATGATGAAGATTGTTGGTTTGAAGATACGGGGAATCGTAGGGGAGGATGCAGAAGAGCGTGGCTACGCGCGGAAAAGTATTATCACTGCCAATAGTAACCGCAGGCCGCCGCGACCAGTAGTGCAGATCGTCAGAGATTTTTCCAAGTAGGACTGGCTGCTCGTACCGTCGTACGTCGCTGACTTTGATAGTCAAGTCCGCGGTCTGGCTTGGAGTATCGATGCAAAGGAGGCGGCAGGCGTGGTCTTTTATACTCGACCTGGAATACCTCATGCGCCGGGCTGCGCAGCGTCGGCATTGGAACCTGAGGTCATGAGACCCCTGAAGCTCACAAGACCCCTGAGGCTCCCATTCCCAGAACTATAAAAGACCCCCTGAGCCGCATCCTCAATAGGAACAACAGGCCTCTTCCATCGCGGTCACATACCTTTGGTTGTGAAAAAACCCAAGAGGATATGTCTACTGCTGTGTTCGAATACCCACAACGATTCCTTCGACTCAGCGGCGTGGTCGCCGTGATACACTTCCAGCCCACTTGTGCGAAGAGGGCCTCTTTCAAGAGATATCATTGGGATCAGAGTACTGTCGTCGTCGTTCTATGGTGGTGAAGATGAGCGCGGGTCAAATCATGACGGCAGTTGATTTGCTTTCGGATAGAGAGACTTGGACAAAGATGAAAGTGAAATCACAAAAGAAGGCACGCGCGGCCAAGTAACGTTGAGGCGACAGTCTGAGCAGACCCAAGTCACCTCACCTGTGGCTACTCGGGAATCAAGACCGCAGTCTGCCTTGACTGACAGGTGGAAAGGAGGCAGCAGACGCGGTCTTTTATACACGACTTGGTATATGTCACGCGCTTCACGGTGCTGTGACGCCTATGAGACCCCCTGAAGCTCCCTTTTCCAGAGCTATAAAACACCATCTAACCGCATCCTTAGCAGGAATGACAAGCCTCGTCCAGAGCGATTACAGTGTTCTGAGGCAGAGAAGTTGCACACTGGAAGAAGCTTCCCATGTCTAAACACACTTAATAACACACTTAACTTGGCGGCGCGGTCGCCGTGCGACACTTCCAACCTACTTAGGTGAAGAACGCCCCTTTTGAGGGATGTCATTGGGATTAGAGAACTATCTTCATTATCCTATGATGCTGAAGATGAGCGCGGATTGATTATGATAGCAGTCGGTTTGCGACAAAATGGAGGGGTTTGAGGAGAAAGACGAAGACGCAGGTGAAAACAGAGGGCACGCGCAGCAAAATAGGGTGTTAGATAGAGTAGGGAACCGCCGACAACCAGTGGACAGTGTTTTCAGCCGATGTTCCTGGGTTGGGTTTCGAGCTTTTGTCACTTCGAAGGCCAACCCGCAGTCTGGCTTAGCCGGAGCATCAATGCGAAGGAGGCGGCAGACGCGGTCTTTTATACACGGCTAGAAGGGGCCTATGCGCAGCACAAGGTGCTGGAATCGACGCCTAAGGTCACGAGATCCCTGAAAGCTCCGATTCCTAGACCTACAAAACACCCCCTGAACCACGTCCTTAACAGGAATGACAAGCCTTATCCAGCGCGGTCATAATCTCCTGAACTGGCAATCTGAGTCCTAGGAGAGTCCTCCTGTGTTTGGGAACAAAAATTCGAGTTGTTCACTCGACGGCGCGGACGCTGCGCGCCACTTGTGCGAAGAGAGCATTCATTAAGCACGTCATCGGGTCCACAGAGAGTATTGACTTCATTATACCAAGATATTGAAGATGAGCGCGGTTTCAATAACGATGGTTTGGACAAAGACGAAGACGCAGGTGAAAAGGAAGGCACGCGCGGCCAAGTAAATTTTAAGTGATCAGCGGTCTGAGTAGACAAACACGACGACCAGTCGTCCGAAATTGTGACGTGTTCTCCAAGTCAAATACTGGCTGATGTCCTAGGATTGGAGACCGCAGTCCGGCTTGGAGTACAAGTGGAAAGGCGGCTGCGGGCGCAGTCTTTTATACACGACCAGGAGCGGCTTATGCGCTGCACGGGGTGCTGGCATCGGCGCCTAATGTTCACAAGACCTCCTAACCGACGGTGTAGGCAACAGCGAGTTGTCTCAGTTGGCTTGCACGTGCAGGATCCTGTTAGCTTCTAGCTATAAAAGGTGTCTGCCGCTGCTTGGTTTGCTTCAACTAACTCGTCCACCGAAGTTCAATGGTCGATGGTCAGTGGAACATTGTCTATTTCATTTTGTGACCTTCCGATCACAGAAGAGCGCACTGCCTTCGAATTGTGAACCGTTTCACTGTCTTCTTTGTTGGATCCGTCTTTTCTCTTCAGGGGCAAGGTTACGCCTGCTCGGAGTGACCAGCCATACTTTTCGGTCTGCGGCTTCGTTTGCAAATGATGGAGAGCAAGTAGAAAGAACAGTGGTGGTGAAGCGCAGAGACAATAGTGATGACAGTGTTGGGAGGTTCAGGAGCTGAGCAGAAGAAAGAAGCAACCCGGGACAGTATGGCGATCGGGTAGTAACAAAGGCAAAAGTGAAATACTCGGCCGGGTTCTGTGGAAAGAGAGAGTCCAGTCTTCGAATGGAACGTTGGGTTAACAACGAAACGCTCAAGCCATACTGACTGTCGATTCAGTTGACAGAAGCGGGAGAGGAGCTTTAAATACACGACCAGAAGCGGCTCATGCGCTGCGCGGTACCGGCATCGATGCCTAATGTCTATGAGACCTCCTGACCAATTGCGAAGGTAGTGAGTTGTAGCTATTAACTAGCACGTGCAGAGTCCTACTAGCTTCTGGCTATATAAGACGTCTGCTGGTGCCTGGTTTGCTTAGGCCAACTCATCTACCTGACTTCAGCTGTCGATGGCCGATCGAAGGTCACAAAATTCACTTTGTGGGGGTTCTCTCTCTCCCTGCTACCAAGAGGTGCACTGTCTGCTTTTTCACCGAATTACTCTTTGCTCTACAGGAGCGACCTTCAGCATTCTCTTGGGAAACGACGGCGACGTCGGTGGCTGGAGATGTCGCTTGAAAATGACGGATACACGCAGACAGCAACATTAACGAAGCGCACAAAACACAACAATGACGGTACTAGGAAGTTCAGGGGTCGACCAAAAGAAAGAAGGGAGAAAGAGGCAAAGTGTCCGATCTCTTGGATTTCGGCCGAGGAAGGCAAAAGTGAGAAGTTCTCGATGCTTTTGACAAGAGAGTGTCTAGCACGCGAATGGGTTGACAACCAAATGCTCAAGCCAGACTTGCCGTTGATTCAGTTCATAAGACAGCAGGAGAGGAGCGGCTTATATACACGGCCAGGAGACTCACATGATCTGCCTTCGCGCCAAAACCCGATTACGCATACCGAGTGACCACCCGACCAAAAAATTGTGTGATCAACCTGCTTTTTCTGACACGCATGTGAAAGCCAATGGCTCTTCCATCTCTATAAAAAGCGACCGCCGTCGCTCAATCTACAGACCAAGCCCATCTTTCTAGTTCGGATTTATGGACATGACACCGACATACAAAGTCACTTGGGGAGGACGCTCTCTTCGGAGACGAACAGAATAGGCACCTACTGGTTCTTTCTTTCTCGTTGGGCGCATTCGTCTTCTTTACGATTTCTGCCTTGCAGATGACAGATGACAACGTAATCAATTGACGAGAACACACAAAAGGCAGTAGTGACGATCAGCAGCGTGAACGAGGTGGGTGAAGTAGACTCAGGGGTTCAGGGGCTGAGGACGGAAGAAGAGCGATGGCAGCAGACGAGGCGCTCAAAGCTCACAGAACAAAAGAAAAGTGGCATGCTGGCATGTGGGGATCACTAATACTCATGCCGAGACTTGCACATGGTGTCGATATAGGCTACAGGAGCGGCTTAAATACCTACAGATCTCGCAGGGCAGCAATTATCGAGGTCTGCACATGACTTTCGCAAACCTCCTGACCAACGGCGTGCGTGAGAATCTCACCACAATTTCCGCGCGCATGTGAAGGCCACCAGCTCTCTGATCTCTATAAAAAGCGTCGACCACTGGTAGACCTTCACACATCAAGCCTGTCGTCAAAGCCTTGAGTTCCAGGACGTGGCTACCAGAAAAGCTTGGGACTTGTGGAGTCCCGTGTGGAGTCCAGACACTAGCACATTCTCACTGGCTGTTTTCGCCGCTCTGCGCTTGCCCCTCTGTTCAGGTTTTCTCCTTTTCAGATGATGAGGGCAACGTCATCATTCGACGATGAAGACAATCCAAACCAGACAATTTTGGTGAAAAGTAATGTAATCCGTAATGGCAGAAGCGGACTCAGGGGTCCAGGGGCTGAATACCGTGGGAAGACGAAAGGAAGAAGTCAACCAGTACTTTGGGTGAGTGAAACAAAAAAAGTGCTGATTGCGCGTCTTGAGTGTTCGCTGATCTCATGTCGCAACTTGCACTGAGTACTGCCGGAAGGGTAGCCGTCGGAGCGGCTTAAATAAACACGTTAAGGCAGCACATGGAAAGCGCGGTGCCTGCACCTGACTTTCTACCTTTCGAACGAATCCGTCTAGCCCTTGATTCTGACTAGCGCCTACCATTCGTGCCCAAAGCACCTGTTCAACGCCTATAAAAGACACCCGCGGCCGCGCAAACCGCAAACATCAAGCCTCACCTGGCCCTGGGTTGTATGTACAGTTCCCTGGCAAAGTCAATACTGGAAGGGGTCCCTGGCACTTGAAGTACTGTCGCTCCCTTTGCTCCGTTGCGTGCTTCTCCTCTGAAGTTTGCTGGAGGACGGGAGATGCGGCATTGCCGATTGATTCTGATGATACTGTTGAGAAGACAATGGTGATGGGTAGCAATGGACGCGATGACGGTGGAAGTAAATTTGGGGATTCAGGGGTTCAGAGCTCAGGGGCCGACGATCTCGAAAGAAAGAAAGAAAGAAACACAAGAAAAAGTTTGCTGGTGTCATGACTTATGTCTAAGCACAGAAAAGACCAGTCATAGTCCAGCGCCGTCTTCTAATCAATCGCTGATGCTCATGGCGCGACTTGCCCTGAATTATGTCGATAGAGAGGTCGCAGGAGCGGTTTAAATACATAATCGAGAGCAGCACATGTCATGTGCCGCAACTGCACCTGACTTCTATCTATCACCTAAGGCAACTCAAACAAGCGGTACAAGAATCCGGAATAGCGCCTTAGGACATGCCTAGATCGCCGGTATGGACGCCTATAAAAGACGCGCAATGTCGCTCAATCGACACACATCATGCCTGCTCCCGCACTCTTGGATTTCTCTGGAGCTTGACAAACCACGAACTTGTGGGAGGAAATCTCAGACACACTGGCCGGCTCTTTGCCGCGCGATGCGTTTCTGTTTCTAGGTTCCTTCCACTTTAGGAATGCAGTATAGTGGTAAATGTTGAAGAGCTTGTTTATGAGATCACAATGCCGAGGAATAACACAAATGATAGAAATCCGAATCCAACCTAAGGATCAGCTAGGAGGGCGCATGGGCACTGGGAAAACAACTCCAAAGTGCCGCCCCTACTCCCTTCACCTGAAATCTAACCCCTAAGACCATTTAGGCAGTCGGTACTGTAGCGGAGAGGCAGCACACATCGCCCCTGTCAAATTTGTCGCATGTCAAAAGGAGTGGCAACTCCTAACCATCCTGCTCCTCCCTTAGCTTCATGACCACCTTTGGTGGTCCCCTGTGGTTTTCAGGGAGGAGGAACTGATGACCCTGTTACAACTCCTCCTATTCGCGCGAATGGACCTATATCCCACGGCTCATGCTTTATCTTGTGTCAGCGACAGCAATGGAAATGTCTTTGACCATGACATACCTTTTCAAAAGACATTTCTCTTGTGGCGGCAACGAGTGGTACCCATAAATCTCCAAGCAGTTGATTGCAGCGCATCGAATCTGCGATCAGATCCATCTCCTCTCCGTTGTGCGTGCTCGACCAACCGACATCCTTTTGGAAGCTGCCTTTAGCTGTACTGGCCAAGCAATCCTGGTTCGCACAGACGGCAGAAATCGTCTTGTAGTACAGGTATTCGGCCTGTGGCAACAAGAACCAATCCTCAGATTGACCGTTATGACGTCCGTAATGACCGACGTCCATGCCCACTGCGCCTAGCGCTGTGAGTTGGTCAAGACACGCCAACCACTCTTTTTGGTCCCGATAGCGTGTCTTCATCTTCTTCGCTTCTTTCAAGAGATTCCTCGCTGCTCGTTTGACTTTTGTCCATTTGCATGGTTCGTTGGATCCGTGGCTTTGGATCCAATATGACTTTGCTTCGACGGCCCAGGTAGACAAGGTCGCAATGATGAGTCCCAGATGCCCGATGCCACCCAGAGATCTGAAGATGAAGCCCAAAAGCTGTGAACCTTGCGATTCAAGACTTTCTCCGGCACGTTGAGCGACATGGGCCAAGAGCAGCCAGGCAAATTTTCTGCATGTCCAAGACCAAATGTGGCCAGCCGTTATTCGGCTGCGTAATGACAGATGGTGGCGTTTCTGCATCTTGATCGAGTGCAATATCAGTCCGTCGACCAAAATTGGCACAGCAATGATTTTGATGATGGGACCCAGAAATTTGAAAATTGTGCTGAGATGTAGAAGTGCTTCTGATTTGCGAGCAAGTGCTTGTGGTTCGAGTGCTTCTCCGGCACGTTGAACGACGTGGGCAGAGAGCAGTACGCCGACCATTTCGCATATCGAGAAACATTCAGCCATTTTTCATTCGAGGATTGAAGTGATGGGATTCCAAGGTGTTGCGTTTGTTGCCAAAGTTTGAAAATGAATTGCTTGACTGGATTTTAAACTGGAAAGGAGAACAGTCCCGGGATCGACTGCCTTAAATGACGTTCCTTGTTGGGACTGGGATAGAGCACCTGTCATGTGCTGGGTGATGGACCTGCATGATCCATGGTTCCTCTGTTCCTCTACCCACCGTTCTAGAGACCAGAGCAAAAAGAATTTCCATAATGGAACTGGCTGAGGTAACCATTTTGCCATTGTAAATCTGCTCCTCCGCTTGCGAGATTTGCTTACTGGCCCGAATGCGAACAACCAGCTGTTTTGAACGTAATCGTGGAATTTCTCATGAGCTCAGAGTAAGTGGTATCCTGGGGCGAGGAGTGCTCAGGAAGTTGTGCCGAGGGATAAAGAGACAGGTAGACGCGCGGAGAAAGCATTCAGGCCCAGAAAGATGAGTAGTGGAGCAGTGGAGAAACAGGCTGTGAATGCACGGATCTTGCTTTTCAAGTCGATAGACTAACTTGGCAGACTACCAACAAGTATGCCTCCAATTACCTGGCGAGTCCAAAGTTGCCTCCACCCACTCATCGTCCGTAAGGGCCCGTGATTTTCGACGCAGCGCCCTTCGCGGCATTCAACGCCTGGTGCGCCAGGCCACCCTTTGCCGTGCTCAGAGTATCGGCGAAGAAAGCCGTGATAGCCATCATGTCCGCAGAAATTGACATCTAAATGAAATCAGCTCCGAGCTTGAAGATGTCGTACGTTCCTGTTCAACTCACCATGTGGAAGCCCTTGTCCGCATACTTTCTGGCTTCCTCTCCGCTGGTGCAGTAGATACCAGCCTTCTTCCCATTGTCTACTGCGGCTTTGCGGATGCGCTCAATCGCTGCAGTCAACTCCTCGGCGACGTGGCCGTCGATGATGGGATGGCCAATGTTGTTGCCTAGGTCAAAAGGTCCGATCAGGAGAACATCGATGCCTGGAACTGCGGCAATCTCATTCACATTTTCAAGAGCCTCCTTGGTCTCGATCTGGGCGATGGTGACGAGAGCATCGTTGGCCTGCTGGAGGTACTCGGTCGTCGTCTGGTTGCTAAAGTTTTGCATGGGAAAGGGGCTTCCGAAACCACGCGTGCCAACAGGTGGGAACTTGGCAGAGGAGACGAGCTTGCGGGCATCGTCTGCCGTGTAAAGCAAAGGGACAACAATGCCATGGGCACCAGCGTCGAGAGCTCCTATAAATTTGTTGGCAAGGAAAATCAAAAGGGGTCTAGGATAGACCGACTCTTGACCATCCACGACTCATTGGCGGCCACTCGGACCAGCGGGCTGACACCACAGCTTGCAATGGCAGCAACACATTCATGCATTTGGCCGTCTACCGCAGTGTCAATTAACTGACGTCACTGGCTATGGTTTCGGTCGTACCGTCAATGTTGCCGTGCTCAGTGTCGACACAAATCCAATCCAGATTGGAGCGCGCCATGGCGCGCGAGTGATTTGTGCCCGGGAGCATCTGCCCAAAGTCACTCAACTGTCACCAAATGAAGCACGTGGTTGAGAGATACCTGCCATCCTCCAAACGAAGGGCCGCCCTTGGTCAGGACTTTTTGGAAGCGGTTTGCAGCCTGCATTGTGGTTTTAACGACTCCAGAGAATGGATTGGACAAGTCAATGACTTTGCAAAAGTAGTTGAAGAGAGTTGAGAGGTTCCAAGTCCTGGGTTCTGCTGTTAAAGTCCCGGGATCTTTTGGCTTGCCCCCGCAGAGATCGGCAGCTGCAGCACCCCACGCTTGCCCTCGTTCGCCCCAGCTTCCCGCCGAACGAGCCGTTCCGCTATCTCCTTTGCGCGACGTCTGGATTGTCATAGGGCGTTTCCTTGTCAAAGGGCGCTGGTCATCACGGCAACATCTATCATTGCCCGAGGTCCTTCTCCGCCTCATCCATGAGAGCCTCGACCTGGTCTTCTTTGAAACGGTGCATCAATTTGCGCGCAGCTGTGGTCGTCTCTTGGCCCTCTTTTGCAGGATTTTTCTCAACATGAATCTGCAAGATGTACTGTGAGCCTGTGTCTCCAAGCTCTTGATTCCGTGCGTCATACAACCGGCGTATCGAATTCGTAAACGTCTTTCCACTTTTGCTGCCCGGCGCTCATGACGTCGATTTCCGTGTAGTGGAATGGCCTCTTGTCCCAGACATTGGAAAGCGTCTGCTTCGCATTGTCGCACAGCGCGCAGTTCTGACGGTAGAAGAAGGTGATGCGACAGATGCGCTGCAACAGCGACGGCGTGGCTCTCATGATGGCTTGATAATTAGGTAGGTGACGGCGGAGCTCCAGCGAAAGAAGCTTGGGCTCGGGGCGGAGACGAAGGCGGTGAGGGTCGAGGGTCGCCGTGAGTTGCGGACTTGGTTGCGGACGACTTTTCTCGAAGCTTCAGCTGCGTGCAGGGTCCTCGTCTCCTGCTGGCACGTCGTTTGCTTACTTTCCTCCGACTGTCGAGCCTTTTGAGCCTTCTCCCCGCCAAGTACTGCTCCTCCGCCAGTTCACCTCCAGAGAGACTCGAAGATGGCTAAGAAGTGCGTTCACAAAGGCTGCGGCAAGTCCTACGAAGACGAGAACGAGCCATGCGTCTACCATCCCGGCCCGCCTGAATTCCATGAGGGGACCAAAGGTGTGTAATGGCCCCAGTCTTAATCAGCCCAATCTTATACCGCGCCCGCGACACCTTGATGTCTCTTACCACGTCATTGACACCTCTTACCTATGTTCAGGCTGGAAGTGCTGCAAGCCCCGCGTCCTCAACTTCGACGAGTTCCTCAGTATCCCACCTTGCACGACCGGGAAGCATTCCGACGTGGACGACACGCCAGCTCCTGAGCCAAACAAAATCGACGAATCTTCTCCCCAACCAACTCCAGCTCCAGCACCCGCAGCGGCCGCCGAACCTGTCCGTCTCCCTACCAGACAAGCCCAGCCGCCCGCGCCAGCTCCGTCGCCCAAGCCACAAGAAGACGAGGACGATGACCCGGAGCTGCCGATACAAGCGGGCCAGGAGTGCAAGAGGCGGGGCTGCAACGCAAAGTATGACCCAAGCAAGGGCCGGGAAGGAGAGCAATGCGTCCACCACCCGGGGGCAGCTCTCTTCCACGAGGGTAGCAAGGGTTGGACCTGTTGCAAGAGACGAGTGCTGGAATTCGATGAGTTCATGAAGATTGAGGGCTGCAAGACCAAGGACAAGCACCTGTTCGTGGGCCAAAAGAAGGACGACAAGCAAGAAGACGTTGTGGACAACGTCAGGTAAGACACATGTGGTCCCAAGGAGCCAATGTTGAGCCCAATGACTGACCACTGCGACTCTTGTAGGACCGACTTCTACCAGACCCCCTCCCAAGTCATTGCGTCCCTCTTCCTCAAGAAGATTGACAAGGATGCCTCGACCATTGAATTCAGCTCTGCCACGACCGTCTCCCTCGACCTCCGCACCCAAGACAAGAAGCGCTACAAGAACGAGATGCAGCTCTACTCTGCCATTGACACGGAGAAAAGCAGCTACAAGGTCATGCGCACCAAGCTTGAGCTTACGCTGGAAAAGGCCGATGGCACGAGCTGGGCGGTGCTGCGCGCCGATGACCCTCTCACAGGCGAGATTATCCAGACTGGCAGGGCTGGTCGCGTGCAAGGGCCCAAATAGATGTGAGTTGAGCGAGGAGAGGCTGTCAATTACGAGTAGAATACGAGCGAGGCGTTGGTGGCGGGACCCAAGAGCTAAAAGAAGGCGTTTGGTGAGGTCGAGAAGCATACACGCTCCTATGCATGGCAGAATGGCGTTGGTGGCCGAAGTGAGCATATCCCGGCTTTGGAGAGCGTGCTCGACTAACGGGCTTAGCATGTAATACGTCAAACTATTAATCGGAAACCTATGCTGGTGACTCAATTGTTTAATCGAATTGACATATCTCATAATGACAGAGTTGTGGTGGCATACTCAAGCCCTTCACGCCCCAAACCACTCAAAACAATCACCAAACCAAGTGAATTCAAGCATACATTAATGGTAGTATTCATGACAGCGTCCGTCGTACATGCGTGCGTGGGTGCGTCCATCATGCCGACCCAACGCGAGGCGACTATCTACAGCGCCGAAGGTAATTACAATGAATCGTAGAAAAGAAAGGGACACGCCTATCCCATCAATGCTCGTGGAAAGACGCGAACGCCTGACGCCATGCTGAACCGCGGTAGTGATAATTCAACCACCTTCTTCGCTGCCCCTCGTGCCGTGACGAAAAAATGCTCCCTGGACCGACTGGGTCCAACTTCACGCAAGTCAAAAACGCCTGCTCGCTCGCTCTTATGCATCAACGGCAACAATCAAACAGAATAACTCCTTTTGTTTTTGAACCCATTCTACTGGGTCTCCTCATCGCTGCTGCCGCCCCTCTTCTCGACGGGGGCCACGGGGGCAAACGCGCTGCGGCTGCGGATCTTGGCGCCCTTGTAGTAGAAGAGGATGGGCACGGGGACCAGGACGGCGGCGACGCAGCCCAGCAGCGTGCCGGCGTACTGGATGCCCATGCCGTCGAACATGTAGGTGGCGAAGAGGGGGAAGCCGGCGCCGGCGAGGGAGCGGAGGAACGTGTTGGCGGCGATGGCGGAGGCGGCGAACTGGCGGACGCGTTAGCTGGGATTTCTAGGGGTTTGCGGGGGTGTATTAGTGGTCTTACCATGAGGTATGCGTCGACCAGGTAGTTGAGACTTTGCAGGAAGATGCTCATGATGCCAAAGCCGGAGCAGAGACCGCTCAGCGTGGGAACGATCCAGTGGATGTCGCGGGTGTAACCAGTCCAGCCGAACCAAAATAGTCCGATGGAGAAGCTGACGCCTCCGATAATCACTTCTGGGAGACGCCACTCGGGGACTGGCCAGTTTCCATTGGCTGCCAGCTTCCTCTGGTAGCCCGGTTGTCTGATGACGATGAAGAGACCGGCGAGCATTTCGCCGATGATCATGCCAAAGTAGGGAAGACCGCCAACGCCAGGGTTCATGCCGTGCACTTGTTGGAAAACCAGGGGGTAGGCGGCGAGGAAGAGGTAGAGGATACCGTAGACAAAGGCCTATAAAAATTCATCAGTACAGAGCAAAGTGAGGAGCTCTCAAGTAGACGTACCATGTAAATAGTGATGAGCAGAACAATTGGTTCCGTAACCAGCATGCGCAGAGGCCTGGTAAAGTTCTTCTCGACCAATTCGCGCACGTCAACCTCGATTTCCTCCTGCTTGGCGTGGATACCCCAGTTCTTCGTTCTCCTGCGCAGTTCCGAGGCCTTCTGGACCAAGATTGTGGGAGGGTAGGATTCTTCGAGGAAGAGCAGGTTGAGGCCGAAGGACAGGAAGCCCATGAACGCAACAATGTACTGCGTCCATCTCCAGCCCAGGTATGAGATGACGATGAAGCCACCAATGAAAGGCGCAAGCAGCGGACCCGAGAAGACGGTCATGGAAAAGACAGTAATGGCGATACCACGGGTGCGGTTGTCGAACATGTCGGAGAAGACGGCCGCGACGACAGTCAAGGGACAAGCGCCAAAGAATCCGGAGAAGAACCTCGTAATCATGATCGTCTGGAGATCCTTTGCCGTGGCACAGGCGATGAAGAAGATGGAGAAACCAAAACTGGCAATCACCAATGGTAGACGTCTTCCACGAAGCTCACTCAGAGGCGCCCATATCAGAGGCCCTGTTGCGAATCCGAGGACGTACAAGGAGACACCGAGGATACCGACCTCCCTGCTTACTCCGTAGATTTCCGCAATTGAGGTCGTGGCTGCCGAGAAGATACTACTGCCAAAGGCCGCAATCATTGTGAAGAAACCCAACATGGTACCGGTGAGCAACTTTTTCCGCAGGGGCCAATTTTGAGCGTGCAGGGGGTCATCAGGACCTTCGAACTCGACGACATATTCTTCTCGGTCTGGGAGAGGCGGAGGATATGGCTTTCCGGCGCCAAATGCGGGAAGTGGTTTGTTGGACTTGCGAGACCTAATCGAAGCACCGACGGTGGCGCTATGTTGGGAGCGGGCGGTTTGGATTCGGGAGAGAGCCGTATGGTTGCGTTCAAGCTCGTTGACACCTGATCGTGCAGTTGCAATTCGTGACATGGCAATCTCTTGACGTTGGATGGAGGAGGCGGTGGAGTTGCTCGACGTAGTTGAACTGCTTGCTGTTCTCTCTAATGCTTCGGGTCGGTCGTCCTTCTCATCGTGGTGCCTCTCCGGAGGAGAGGGAAATTGGTTTGGGCTGGCATCCCGCTCTGCCTTCTCCACGTAGCTGTCGACGTTGTCCATGGTGGAAATCGTCCAGGGGTATTAGGAAATGGCGGTCAATTCGTCCAGTGAAGATATTCGATTCAAGCGATGGGCCAACGAGGGATTGGAGAGCTAAGAGCTGGCGAGTCGAATGAGGAGGGGAAGAGGATGAGAGAAAATTTAGTATTCAGAACTGGGCTCAGCTTATTATTCTAGTCTGTGGAATGGTCGGTGCTCCGTATAGAAAACGGCTTGCGGCGGTTACATCGGCAGATGGAGCTGGCTCCTGGAGCGTCGTCCGCGTTCCTTGTGGGTCTTGAATTGGCGGACCGAGGCCAAGACGAGCGGAGAGACGCGAAACGGATATAGACCCCTAATTCCGTCGGGCAGAAAATGTATTTTATTTGCGACCGCGCGGCGTTTCCCAACGGCGATAGCGAGGATAGTTTGCTCAGCAATGACGATGGCGAAAAAATGGATTGTTCTGTGGATTACTCTCGCGAGTTCGCGCCACAACAAGGCCGAGGGGGCAAACAAGCTTTGCTTTCAAAGTTCGCCAAGTCGATGCGACTTTCCCGAAGAAGACAGCCGACGACGACAATGGCTGACAGCCGAGGGGTGATACTGTGGCTTTAGTGGCTGGTGTGGAACCAAGCTTTGCAGAACCTGGCAGCGCCTGGGTTTCCGTCGCTTTCTCTGGCCTTTGGACAGGGGATCGTCGCTGCTTGCAAACGCGAGGGTGAAAGACCTTCGTCCTTCTCGCCTTTATACCCTCGCCTTCCCGCCTTGCACGGCTTCGACAAGATAGCGGCGCACTTTTCTGCCGCATTCTTTGACCCTCACAAGACCAATTGACCAACAACATGACGCGGGGTCTCTCGGTACACAGGTGCCGTCACCTGAAGTGATGTAGCGCTTACAGTCGCGAGGCAGGGAGCTTCCCTTCAGGCTTCCCAGTCACACTCGATGTTGTGCGCCTCCTCAAGCCTTGGTAAGCAGCCAACTGTCGTCAGCTCGGCCTCATCCCACGGTCCTTCCCGCCCGAGCGAACTGCTCGGCACGGTTCCCGGCTTGGCCTTTGGCAGACAACAGTTGTCAGGCCGTCAGCTATCACCACGCAAGGCTCACGCAACAGCTCCTTTCCCGCTCCTACAGATCAATGCCAGAAACATTGATCTGCTGATGGCGCGTGTTGATTTTAACAGTGCGCGCTCGCGAGCGGATGCGTCGCCGCAGGGACGTGTGAGGGTCTCGAGGGGATTCTGGCCTCGGCCCTCATGTTTTCGTCTGGATGATGTTGGCATTCTTTCATAGACAAGACGGCTGTTGACGGCTGTTTCAGGCCTGGAATTGTGGGTGCGATCCACACAAACGCGTTCAGCCAGCGGCTCCAGAATACTCCAAACTCCATGTGTTGATCAAGACATCAGGCCGGGGTTTCGGACACGGAAGTCAGACCCCCCGCTTCCGTCCGTCTGCGCTGACCAATTGGTGGCATGTCGGTTCAGAACACCACTTCCTTCTTTACGCACGCAACTCCCATGTCTGCTTACTTTAATAATCAACGTCTTGGCCGCCACCTGCAAAGAAAAATTTGAAGCGAAAAAAGGGGCACAAAGATTGCAAACACTCACCCGTCATGTCGTTTTTTGCCTTATCCACGAAGGCCTCTAAACATCGAAACAGGGAGACAGGTCGCGGGGCAAAGCCCCAGACTGTCAAGTCGGTGACCTTCGAAAATTGATCATGTGCACATGAACTTTCACTTATACCAACTGTTGCAACTGAAGGCAAAACAAAGGGTTTGTAACAAAGTCGTCGCGCTCGTACCCAAGCGCTAAATGAGGCGTTGCCGACCGCGGACACCAGGGCGCAGAAAAATAGATTTCGATTCTTCTCGAACGCTTGGCTCAGGAAGCATCTCGGCGCACGATCTTGGTTCGGGACCCCACTTCTCCACATCTTTCCAGCGGATCTCTTGTGGTTGCGGAGGCCCAGCTATGATGGTTCATGGATTGAGAGGTCAATTCCGAGGCCCCCTGCTAGCGATGAAAGTGCAGGGATGCAAGGAGAATCGTAAAAAAGATGGTTGGAAGCACTCGAGTCCTTTGGTTCGTAGCTGTATGGAGCCCAGGTTGACCTCATCTTTCACTTCTCACTGTGCCGCTTGTTGCAGACGCCAAGGTAAAGCATCCATTTACGTCTACGAGGCGAGAGTATTGAGAATTTCGTGTCCAAAAACAGGGTGTGGGATGGGAAATGTCCACAACCCCAAGCGATCAGCTCATTTGTTCCTCAGAGAGCGTCTTCTGCCTCCCTCGGGCTCTTGGACTACCTTCGGTGCTGCGGCTTTTCTCCCTGCCTTTTTGCTTGGTGTCTTGTCTGCTGCCTTTTTGGATTTCTTAGGGGGGGGTTTGGTTTCTACTGTCTCCTCGTCTGCAGGCTCTTCCTTGGGTTCGGGTGTTTTTCGCTTCGTGTTCCTTTTGGTCGGTTTTGGAGCTTCGGTAGCTTCCTCGACGTGCTCCCCGTTCTCAACTTTGACTCCGTTCGTGTCCTCCTTCTTGACTCTCGAAGTACGTGAGCGCCTCTCGCTTTTGGTGCCGTTCACCTCCGGCACCTCGTCCGCTGTTTGTGCCTTGGTCTTCCTCGCGGCTCCGCGCCTTCCCTTTGCCGGCTTGGTGTCTTCCTCTTCAAGCGCGCCATCAGAAGTGCCGTCAGACTCTTCTTTTTCGTCAGGCGTAGCTAAGTCACCCGCAACTTTGCCCGTCTTCTTTTGGACACTTGGCACGACCGCACTCGTGCGGCCGCCAACCTTGAGAAATACAATCTTGTCGCCATTGGGCAACTTACTTCCATTCTTCTTCCCTTTGCCCCAGCGGTGTTTCATCAGGAAATTCTCTGGGAATTTGGACGAGTCGGCGAGGGTCGAACAGGCGATGCCACAGACGTGCATAAGCGCAGCATGCAAGTCGGCGACCTGGGAGTCGGAAAAGGTGTTGGAGTACTGCTCAGGGTGGAGACGGGCTTGATAGAGGACCTCGTCACTATTCAAAGATCAGTTATATGCCAGCAGACGAGGAGAAAGCCGACTCACGCGACCCAGTTTCCGACCCCAGAGAGGTTGGCTTGGTCGAGGAGCAACGCCTTGACCGGCACTCGCTTGCTTCTCAACTTCTGCCCCAGCCAATCCACCGTAACAATATCCTTGTCAATGACGGGATCCGGCCCGTTCTCCTTCAAGGGACTCATCTTTCTCAATTCTTCTCCGGGTCCATCGATCAGACGGATTCTGCCCAATCTCCTCGCATCTACGAATGCCGCCTTGCATTCCGAATCTCCGTCCATTTCAAGCACGAACTTCCAGAACCGTGGCGGCCAGTCCGGCTCTTCTTCTTTTGAGACTGGTTTGTAGTATGCAGTGTCGTCATTCGAGAACTTCATCCAACCGCTCATGCCGAAATGCATCAGCGGATGTGGCGGAGACGACAATACCAGCCAAAAGTATTTCCCTTGTTGGCGGGCATCGATGACCTTTTTCCCGGTCAAGGCGGCTTTGAAGGCGGAGGCACTAGTTCCAACTTTTCCATACACAATGTCGTCTTCCTGCGTGAGGACATTGCGAATACTGCGGCCGATCAGGTGCCGACGGAGGAAATGCACAATGCGGGCAACCTCGCCAATCTCGGGCATATTGTGGGATGTTGCGATTGTAGGATGGGAGTTCGGAGGAGAAGGGGAATCGAGGGGTTTGGAATTCGACCAAAGCTTGCTCGTCAGTCAAAACGGTGGAGCGCAGTGGATCGTAAGCGCGATCGGAGAATTGAAACGGAGCGATCGCTGGCTGACTTGCGACGAGAAGGTGGCGAGCAGGACGCAAAAAGACGACGCAATGTAGTCCAAGGACAGCTCTGAAAATTGAAAAGTCGAAAGGACAGTTGGAGAAGAACTGTTCGTTGGTCTGGTGTCGAGATGTGCGGAGTCGATGACGCGTTGGGGAAATCGCGACTCCACGGAGTCACGAGGCATGCACGGACCATCAATGACGGGTGGTATTTCATGGAGGGCTCCCTTTCTTTCGCGATTTCTTCGCGCCTTTCCCCGACATCCATCCTCAAGGCGGACATCTTCGCAGTACAAGCTCCCAGCAGCGCCTGTGAAAACGTCCAAGTTATGTTGCGTGCGGGCTTGCCAGAGACTACAAGCCTCCGACGTCACATTGCATTTGCTCACCGCACTCGACGCATTATCCAATTGAAGGCTGCTTATGTGTTCTTGAAAAGGAAATTGGTGGGAATACTCTCAGGTCATCACACAGTGAAAGTGTGTCTTTGGTTCGGAATGGCCGTTGAAGGGTTTGCCGCCACGTTCCACAAGCATGACCGGCCTTGATTCGTTGTCTGTTGGTCAGGGTGAACTGGACCCCACCTTCTGACCGTTCAGCTGCAGTTTATTTTTGAGCTTCCTGTGTAAGATTTCGAAACGGGCGCTGATATTTTCTCCTTCAACTCTACACATATTGATGATTGTATCGGCCAACGCTCTTTGGAGTTCCTGGATCTCTTCTCGTTTTTCCGAACCAGTTCATTCTTCATGGCCTAAATTGCTTGCATGTTCAAATACTCGTGCGGGCTGTCTGTTCAAGCTCATACATCGTTCCAAGGTATTTCTGCTCCCGATTGAGAGTTTCGAGGTCCACCTAGGGGGCTAAGTGCACGCAATCGATGGAAGGAGGGAAAGGGAAGTTCACAAACCTGAGATGAGACGGGCGGAAGACTTCGATTACCCAATGTGCCTCACGGGGAACGTTGTCTCAAATTTGGCTTCCGTTGTCCAATCGACGCGATTTTCAGGCTGAGAGCTGACTTCATGCTAGAAAGCCTCAAGACATGCGGCCAAATCAAGATATTTCTCGGGTCTCGACTGACCGTGAGCCCATACTCCAGTATGATCGCCAGCAAAGCAAGACTTCCAACGAAGTACTCCAAAGACCGAACCGACTGTGGCGGTTTATCGCACGCAATCCACAAGTTCCGGCCTCTTTTTGTGCGGGTTTGCTGTGTTGCCTTGGATCTTTCATCTTCACTTGGTGGCTCAGTGCACAAGACTTTCAATGTCCTGAATGGGCGCTGAAATGCGAGATTGGAGACAGTGTTGCCACTTTCTCGAAAAATCTTGGTCTCGTACAGGGTATTGTCACGACCATCTATGGACTTGGACTGGCCGGTTTAACATTTGCTGCCTACTCACTTTCCGAGGCAGCTGTATGGCCGCTCCTAAAACGACAGTCCTACAATAGGCTTGACCAGTTGGACTCGTATCTCTCTGCCAGCCGAGGATCACTTACATCGTTGCCGCTTACATACCCGGGAGTCAGAAACATCGCTACCTTCATACTGGTGGTTTGCCTCAGCATTACGTCAATCACACCATTGATCTCGTCTCCTGTGGTTGGATGGGTCTACAACAAGCAGAATGTGACCAGGGAATTCGAGTCGCAGTACAGAGCTGGGGGTGGTCTTGGTATCAAGTTCACACAGCACAACCCACAGCGCTTGCTTCCGATGCCGGCCGTGTATGCTTCTGAGCTTTACAACGCATGGAGCAGGGATATTGCAGAAGACCCCATGCCCGAAGCTCGAGATTTCATCCTGGACCGTCTCAAGCTAGCCAAGGTTGGAAATTTCTCTGTCCGGGCTGTAAGAGCACACAAAGAAATCAACTGCACAGGTCGGACAGTCGACATTTCAGATACGGACAGCGACACTGTCGTCCTCGTTCAAACAACCGGCAACATCTCCTCCAAAAACGTTGAGCTCAGGCTTCAGCCAAAGCTGACCTTGTGGGTCGACGACATACAATACAAGAGCGAATATCGAGCAGTGTCCACGCTTGTCTTTGCTATCTTCAACGCCACGATCTCAAACGGCAGTCACACCGACCCCACGGAGAGAATGGCTGCAAAGGGATTTAATGGGCTCTCCGCCGTCGCCTGTTCCGTTGATGTGACCCTTTCAAACAGTGTTTTCACTTTGGGAGAAGCAGATGAAAAACACGTTGGCCTAGCATCACTGCTCAAGGATCTCGAAGTACCCTCCAATTCCAGCAGGACCGAACTGGCAGTCTGGCTAGGGGTAGCGCCTGTGACATTTGGCGTCAGCGTAAACGGAACGCAACCGGCCTTTGAAATAGGGGACAGATGGCTCCGCACGTTCGCATGGTCGTCCTCCACGCTCTCGCCCGACACAACCTTCGACATCAATATTCTCAAGAGATTCATAAGAGACAGCTCTGGCGCCATGGCCCAAGGGATGTCGCAAAAGGTACACCGAATCGCGCAGAACCGCGTACAAACAACTAGAATCCACTCGAGGCTGGCCCTACCGCAGCTGGAAAACTCGAGGTCGTTCTACCTATTAATTCTTCCGCTAATCATGCTTGCCGTGGTCTTGGTTCTGGCTCTCTGGGATGAGTGGATGTACCGCAAGACTGAGCTGACAGTGATGCGGCTGGCGAATGTAGGAGAGCTGATCAGGAGCGCTCAGACGTCGGATATGCGTGCCATGACGGAGACGGGGGATGAGATGTCGAGTCTGAGCAAACAGAGGGTACGTTACGTTCAGCTGTCGGAATTGGGTGATCATGGCTTCACCAGCCAAACATCTATTGATTTTGAGAGGCCAGAGCGAAGACAGTAAAGGCGGTGGTGTGGTTCGGCAATAAGCCCAGTACGGCAATGGTGCTCGGACCAAGTTGTGCAAGCTAGTGATGCTTCATGAGGTAGGCGCGAACGTACACGCCTTCCTTGTAGGCGCACTCGGCAAGGAAAAAGACACAGATCCGGGTGGATTTGACAAAATGCATCATCCAACCCTCCCGCCGTTTGACTTTTCGTCCGCCGAGCTTTTCATCAACCCTTAACCTCAGGCCGCTACTATGGCCACAACTCACGACAACCAGGCCAATCTGGAGCGCAACGAGCTCTCCAACGCTTCCCCACCCCGACGAGCCCATGGCAGTCACTCAGTGTGCGCGGCCACCGACACTTCCTCACCTCCACCAGCTGAAAGCCCCATCTCACTCAACTTCGACGAATGTGCCTTCTTACTATGGGGAGAACGAGAGGTAGGTGACGCAATATACAATCAGATTGGAGATTTTCGGCTGAAGTTTTGCATAGATTGACCACGCAGTGGATGTTGGAGACCTAGATACCGCACGTAGTATGGCCGAAGAGGCAATGCTCTTTCCCCGGCTCAGCGTCTTTCTGAGGCTTAAATATCAGCTTCTTCTTTCCATAACAACTCTGGACTACACACGCCTTATTGAAATGTGGAAAAAGACTTTCAAGAGGAATGAGGACAATGTGGAACTCGTGAGTAGCGATTTGACCAGAGGGACCAAAGAGATCTAACACAAGCAACAGGATGTCGAACCAGAATTCACGGAGGAGATGACGGAGAAGATAGAAGCCCTCATTGAGGGTTACGAGATCGCGAATGCTGAGTGGCGCGCTGAAATAGAAGAGAAGATTCAGCAGGCCGAGTGGCGCGAACGCCTGGAGACTCCTGGTAAAGCGCATGGCGTTGAGGTCCTCGCCAACCCCAAGCCCAGGACCATGAAGAGCCGCCTCCGGTCCAGCATCACCAAATGGATGCGCCTCTTGCGCCTCTCAAGGAAGTAGAACCCGATAGGGCGGAGTCACTCGGAGAACACGGACAGTCTCAAGCGAAGACCACACCATGTCACATGGTCAGGGCTTTGAATGAGGTAGCAAAATGAACACAGGAGATCACAAAGATTGAAGCCAAAGAGCAGTGAGGATGTGTGTATGCAATGTCTTGAACAGAAGCAAATCTAGTACTACCCGAAATTTTCAAACAACAAGCGCCAAAACAAATCTATCCCAAAATTCAGTGCTTCAAACCCACAACGCCTCAAAATCAAGCTTTTCCCAAACCCCAATATCCAAACGAAACATCTACAACGTATCAAGCCTCAACCTCCTGAACAACCTGCGCAATCTGCTGCTCAAACACGGCCAAAATGGCCTTGACACCGTCCTCTCCCATCAACTTCGCATCAGCCCTGACACCAAACTTGACACCATTGGCGGCCCTGTCCGGCCCAACATCGACAAACAACTGATCCCTCTGGATCCAATCATAGCTCAAATCATCCACGCTCGTCTCTCCGGGAATGACCCTCTCGGACGAAAAGTCGGTCGGCACGCCGACGTTGTAGATGTCCACCATGCCCTCAGCGTACTCGCTCTTCATGACGTCGTCGTGCCACAGCAGGTTCAAGCTGGCGTTGAAGGGCATCTTGCCGTCGGGGCCGACCCAGCCGGCGACGTCGCGCAGCCGGCTGTGCTCGTAGGGGATGCGCGCGCCCAGCTTCTCCATCAGGTCCTGCGCCACGTCGTTGAGCGGGCGGCTGCGCACGTCGCGCAGGCCGAGCGGCAGCAGGTTGACGGTCGGGCCGCTGACGTTCTCCATGTCCTCGAACGACGCGCTGCGGCCGGTTTGGAAGAAGCCGAAGGTGGGCGAGTCCGTCGACGTGAGCTGCGCGAGGGTGCGTGCAAAGGCGAGGAGGACGAGCGTGTGCAATTGGCGGCCGTGTTCGCGGCACTTGGCTTCGGCAGCAGCGAGGTCGAAGTTGCTGCTGTTGCACATAACGAAGGTCTGCTTGCGCGACTTGGGATTGTCGAGCTCGGCGCTCTCGCTGACGGACGGAAGGATTGTCGGCGTGCAGGCGGTGAGGTGTTGCTCCCAGAAGGCGCGCTCGTCGACGGTCGACATGGCCTTGCGGTTGAAGTCGACAAAGGACGAGAACGAGGGGAGTGCCGGCAGCGGTCTCTTGGAGTACAGAGCAAGCAGGTCGGAGATGAGGCGAGACATAGTCCAAGCGTCGTACGTGGTGTGGTGCATGGTGATGAGGAGCGCGTCGTCTTCGGGGGCGCGGACAAGCTGCAGCCTGACGGGAGGTCTGTAGAGGTTGGAGGGAGCGTGGAAGGTCTTCCTCACGCACGTCTTGGCGACTTGGTCAAGCGGCTTGTTGGACCAGACGACGTTGAAAGTGGTGTCGTCAATCTCCTCAGGCTTCAACACCACCTGGACGCACTTGTCGGCTCCAACGGCGACGAAGGCAGTGCGCATAATCGAGTGCCTTTCTTGGAGCGCATTCCATGCCATACTGAGTCTGGCAATGTCGAGCGGTGCCCTGGCCTTGAAGGCCCAGGTCGGCTCGTAGAGGGTGCGGCCAGACTGGAGCCAGCTCGCCATGTGGTAGTCCTGACCGGCGAGAAGAGGGAGAATGGCTTCGACTTGCTCCTTGTCGACTCCGAGGTTGGCCAGAGCAGTGGCCTCCTCACTGGGGTTGAGGACTGGCGGCAACTCCTTCACCTGCACAGCAGGCTCCGAGTCTTGTTGGCTAAGGCTCCTGCAAATGCCACCGAGCGTGACACCCTGAATGATTGTCGCGACACCGACACGGACGCCTGCCTTTCGGCAAATGGACGCAACCTGGATGGCTGCAATTGAGTCCAAACCGATGGAGAAGATGTTGGTTGACGGTTCAATCTTCTCGACGGGAAGGTTCACAACGGTAGCCATTGCGCTGCGGATGGTCTCTCCGTAGCGCTGCACCGCCGGGTCGTCCCAGGTGATGACTTCGGCCTCCGCAGCCTCTGACTTGAGGGGAAGGCTGCGCAGCTCGGCGGGATGCGCCGTGACGTAGCGCTCGGGGTTCTCGATGATGTCTTGAACCGCTTCCTTGAAGCCAGTGAGGAAAACGTCGAGCCTCTCCTTTCCAAGCTTGGAGTACGCCCTCGCAATCAGCTCGTTGCTGTGCTGCTCCACCTCAAAGTTCATGTTGTACTCGGAGGTGATGAAGTCTTCCTCGGTCTCGTACGGCTTCCAGACGCTCTCCGAGCTCTCAAAGGCACCCGAATCGATCTTCTGGAAGACGAAAATGCTGTCAGTCAAGACCGCAGAGCCTGCGGCGGCGGCTTGTCCCTGACGCCAGCGGTTCTGCACGTCAGCAAAGGAAGCGTGCTGGAACTCGATGCCATCGACCATTTGCTGCTGGAGCTGCTGGATGACGGCCTGGTTGGAGGAAAGAGGGTTGGCGAGACGGACGCGGTACGGGACAGTGTTGAAAGTGGGACCGATGATGGTGTCTGGGTTGTCGAGCTGGAGGTTGCGGCCGGCGAGAACCATACCAAAGGCGACATCGCGGCGTTGGACGAGGCAGCTGAGGGATTTGGCGAAGGCGAGCATTGCCACTGTCTGAGGGCTGAATCCTCTCTCTTGCACGGCAGCCAAGTTGGAAATGGCCGTGATGCTGCCGATGCTCATTTGCGTCGAAGCGGCTTCCTCCTTGGTCAGAGGGACCTGAATGCTCTGGTAGCCCTCGAGACGCTTGCTCCAGAATTCAACAGCAGCCGCTTGGTTGCTCGTCATCATCTTTGCGGCCTTGTAGAATGGCGTGGCATCGGGCACGGGGCGGCCAAGGTAGTTGTCGGTGACCTGCTGGAAGAGGATGGGAATCGAAAGACCGTCGTAAAGGGCGTGGTGCATCGAAATCGAAAAGACCTTTTCAGATCCCGCGGTGATCATGGTTGCCTTGACAGGAGGCGTGTTGAAGTGGCTAGCGTTGGTGAACTTCATGACCTCGCGGAGCTTCTGAAGAGCCGCTTCCACAGTAGAAGACTCGACGTCGCTCCAGATGGGCAGGCGGTCCTCATGAACAACAGCGACCCATTCAGAGCCGTTGCGGTGGAATGAGGTCCTCAAAACGTCAAGCTGGCGCACCGTCTTGTTCCATGCCTCTTGGAACTTGGTCAAGTCCACATCTGCGGAGAGGCGGAGCAAGTGGTGGTGGACGTAGAGGCGCGGGTCGAGGCCGAGGGTTTGCGTGATCATACCGACCTGGAGAGGCGTGCAGTTGTAGACGGCCTCGACCTTCTCACCAGGGGCCACCGAAGCAGGCACCTGGAGCTCCGGCTCGGCGAATGCAATGGCAGAGTCCACCATAGTCTTCTCGACCGGCTCGTCCTTGGTCTTGGAAGAGGTGAAATTGTGAGCAAGAGCGCCGACGCAGCTGTTGCGCATGACATCAGCCGAAGAAACATTGTAGCCGTACTCGCGGAGCGTCCTGGCAAAGCGAATGGCGGTGATGGAGTCGATGCCAATGTGGAGGAAAGAGGTGTTCTTGCCCACTTGCTCGGTTGGTACCTGTGCAAAGTCGGACACGAGCGCCCTCAACTCTTGCTCTTCCGCGGACCAGTTGCTCTCATCCCAGGCAGGGGCCTTGGCGATGACCGCAACATCAGACTCCTCGACAGAAATTCCAAGCTCTTCAAGAGCAAGGGGCTCTCCGTTCAACACAACGTCAACCAACATCTCGACTCTCTCCAAAAGCTCTCCGGCACGAGCAGCGTCTCCGAATGCCGCAGTGCAGTTGGCAGTCAACTTGAGCTGATCAGCCTTGTCAAAGCTTTCGACTTCCAGAGCCAGAGTCCAGTCCGTTGGCATCTCGCTCTCCACTTCCTTCCAAAGTTGAGAGTCCTCTGTCTCCTCGGGAACCTTGGTGAAGGAGAAGAGCGAGTCGTAGAGCGGACGGTCAGCGCCAGTCCACATCTGGATGTCTCTGGCGGAAGTGTGCTGGTAGTCGAGCGATTCGTAGCTCAGCTTTTGGAAGGTAGCAAAAACGTCTTGCAGAGTGTTGCCGAACTTGGTCAGGTTGACGCGCTGGGGGATCGTGGTGATGCAGGGGGCCAAGATGCGAGAGACGTCCTGGACGGGAACTGAGCGACCAGAAAGGACGGCACCGAAGATGATGTCGTTGTAACCAAGCATCTGCGCGAGGGCGATTCCGAAAGCGGCCTCCATGACGGCGGCGACGGTCAGCTTTTGACGAGAGGCGGCGGCCTCAATGGCAGACAGGCTGGCGTTCAGAGTCCTGTCCTTGACAGCGACCTCGGATTGGTCGACTTCTTCAGCGGCGACAAGGCGAGTCCTCTCCCAGCCGTTGAGCAGATTGGTCCAGTACTTCTTGGCTGCCTCCTTGTCGACTGAGAGGATGTGCTCGACAAGCGCGTTGGGACTGGGACGAGGCTCAGGAGCTTCGCCGTGGTACCGCTGGTGAACCTCCTCGAACAAGAGACCAAGCGACTCTCCATCGTAGAGGGAGTGGTGAATCGACAGGAGCAAGGCGGTGCGCTGGCCACCTTCAGAGACAGCAAAGGTGAACCTCACAGGGGGCTTTGTCGCGATGTTCTGGGCAATGTCTCTGGCGATGGGCGAGTATTTTTGCTTGATCGAGTCGGCCTTGACAGAAGTCCATTGGATTTGGGCCGCCTCGGGACGCAGGACGACTTGCTTGAAGTTGTCGCCAGCAAACCAGAAAGTGGTACGGAGGATCTCGTTCTCGGCGACAGTGGCCTCCCAAGCTTGGCAGAACCTACTCATGTCGACGCCAGCAGCAGTCTTGAGGAGGACATGGTTGACGTAGAAGGACTTCTCGTCATCTCCGGTGTCAACGGATCTGGCGACCATGATCTCCTGCAGAGGCAGGCAAGGCCTGATGGCAGCGACTTGCTCTGAGGGGACTGGCAAGTCGGCCGAGGAGCGCAGGTCCGCATCGATCTGAGCCAGATCCTTCTTGATTTGCTCGGCCGCAGAGACTCCACCGGCAGCCTTGTCGTTGCGCGGCAATTGTGCCAGCTGCTCAATCAGGGGGTGGGTCAGAACATTGGCGACGCTGCAAGTGTAGCCGGCGTCCCTAAGCTTCATGAAGAGACCAATGGCGCTCAGACTGTCGATGCCGAGTTCGAAAATGCTGGTGTCGGGGCGGATGTCCTTGCTCTCGTCTTGAATGACATCCTTGACGATAGCAGCAATGACCTGCTCCTCTTCGTTCAGGGGCCTGTTGCTTGAAGCCGAAGCACCCGTGTTGGAGTTGGCGCCAGACATCAATCTGGAGATGGGGATCGAAGAGAAGAGGGCACTGAGAAGCTTGACGTCGGCCTTGGCGCTGGTGGCAGTGAGAGGAATTGTCGAGACGGGGACGATGATGTCGGGAACCATGAAGACGGGGAGGATTTTCTGGCACTGGGGCCTCAGCGTGGCATTGATTTCGTCGTATTTGTCCTCGACGAAGAAGCATTCCGTCTTCTTCTCCTTCTTGTCGTTCTTGTAGGCCACGAATGCGACAAGTTGCTGCCTGTTCAAGTCCTTGTGCTTAAGGACCAAAGCAGCGGCGTTGATGGGTTCGGAGGACGAGACGCGGACACCCTCGGCAATCTCACCGAGTTCGACACGCTGTCCTCGAATCTTGACTTGGTCATCTTTGCGGCCGAGGAACTCGATGCTGTTGTCGGGCAGAATGCGAACGATGTCACCAGTGCGGTACATCCTCTCGCCATGGAAGTCGTCGACAAAGCCCTTTGCGTCAGGGCGGTTGAGGTAGCCGTTGGCGACGAAAGATCCAGTGAAACACAATTCACCTCCCATGGCCTTCTTGACGTAGCTGTCGCTGCCAACGCGCAAGACGTGGCCGACACAGTCTCCGATGGGGAATCCAATGTTTCTCGAGTCGGATTGAGGAGTGACTCGGGCCATGGTGCAACCGATGGTGACCTCAGTGGGACCATAGGCGTTGACCTGACAATGTTAAATACCAGCAAAAATGGGGGATGAGTGACTTACGAGCTTGACACGGTCGTGACCACCCCAGAGCTTGCGGCTCTTCTCCGTCATCTTCTCACCACCAACGGTCAAGAAGACGAGATCAGGCACGTCCTCGGGTGTGATTCCGGTTTGATCGAGCAGACTGGGGACGAAGCTGGCGTGGCTGACGCTCATGTTCTTGAGAGCAGCGTGGAGGTCATCGAGCAACATGGTTCTCTTGGCCGTAGCGATGGACATACCGTGACGCCAGGGCATGAACATTTCCAAGACGTGGACATCAAAGGCGCGACTGGCAAGATTGAGGTATTTACCCTTGCCTCCCAGCTTTGGCGTAATGGGCTGGGCGTCGCAAATGAGCTCGGACATGCCCTCGAGGAAAGATGCAAGGTTCTGGCGGCTGACAAGAACACCCTTGGGCTTTCCGGTACTGCCAGAAGTGTAGAGAATGTAACCGTTGGCGTGAGGGTCGTAGGTGACGGTCGGGAACTCGTTGATGCTCTGAAGCTCGTTCTTGTAAACCGGGTCGTTGATGTTGACAACCTTGCAAGCGTCAAACTCGGGCGCGGGCTCAATCAAGTCCTCCGTGGTGAACAGGATGCTCGCGTTGCTGTCCTGGACCAAGAAAGCCTTGCGCTCGTTGGGGAGGGCCTCCTCGATGGGCAAGTAAGTCTTGCCGCTCTTGAACACTCCGAGAATGGTACCATAGGCCTCCAGGGTCCGGGGAAGGCAAATGGCAACCGAGCCATCGGTAGTGGCGTACTTGGCGATGAAGGCGGCGACGCGGTTGGCGTAATCGTTCAAGGTCTTATAGTCCCAGGAGCTGGTAATTGCCTCGGGCCAAGTCTGAGTCGCAATCTCCACGGCTCTCCAGTCAGGGTGTGTCTGGGCCCAATGGTCGACCCAGAAAGTCGGGTCGTAGTCGGCAGGGCACTTCGTGTCGGCACGGGCAGGAGAGATAGACTTGAGCTCGGTGGGGAAGAAGTTGGTCAAATCGGCCACAGGCTCGTCAGGATGCTCGGCCATGGCAAGGAGGAGCGCGTCAATCTGTCTGGCAAAGAGAGCCTGGTGCTCCGGTCCCATGACGTAGTCAGCAACAGCAAACTCAAGCTTCAATACTTCGCCTTCCTCCCAAATGTTGAACGCCATCGCGTGCTCAACCTGGAGGACGGCGTCCTCTGCCTTGGTCCAGGGAAGAGCCTCTGAACCAGCAGATGCCTCGCCCTCCGGATGGAAGACAAACATCGCCGGGTATAGCGACTGGTCCATGGGGCGGCTGAGGACCCTTCTGACAGTGCCGGGCCTGACGTGCCTGTGCTCCCAGGTGCCCTGGGATACCCGGGTCTGGTCAGCGACGAGCTCTCTGCTGGTGTTCTTGACGCGGAAAGGAACGGGGACGACGGAAATGAGCGGAGCAATGGCGTTCTCGAGTCTGGGGTCCACGATTCTGTCGGAGAGTACTTCGCCGAAGACAATGTCTTGGGCTTCGGCGAACTCGGCCAGGTTGGAACCAAACGCGGCGCGGAGCACAGCGGCAATGGAGGTAGCTCCAAGCTTGCGGGTCGCCTCCTGGAGCTGGGTCTTCGACATGGAAAGATGAGTCTCTTGGGTGCGCATGGTCGAGTTGGCAGCATCGCTCGGAGACTTGGGTAAGAGGTTCTCGTGAATTTCGCCGGTGAGACCCTCGAGCTCCTTCTCCCAGTAAACCTCGTTGTCGCGGGAATTGGTGTCTGCCCTCGAGATGAGCAGAGCCTCCAGAAGCTGGCATCTGGGCTTGCTGGCTGCGCCGTGGTACTTGGTCGCCAGTTCGGAGAAGATTGCGTCAAGAGAAGGACCGTCGTGGAGCGAGTGATGGATGGTCAAAATCATGGTCTTGTCGACGCCGTGGTCCAGGACGGTCACGGCCCACGGAGGGTTCTGGAAGAGAGTGGCCTGGTGCTGGTGAGCAATTTCGAGCGAAATTTCCCTGGAAACTTGCGTAACGTCGCTCTGCGAAGCTGCCCGCACGTTCCACTTGACCTTCTCCTGTTGGTAGACAATCTGCAAGAAGATCGAGTCAACGTCCGCATTCTCTGGTTTGCGAACAGCCGCGACAGGCACAAATCCAGCACGGAGAGCCTCGGTCTCCTGGGCCAGGCTCAACCACGCGTCATACAAGTCGTCTAAGTCGACGTTGGAGTCCAACTTGAAGATATGGTTGCTCCAGTAGGACTCTGGGTTCTGCATGCTCTCGCCCAAGAGAGACTCTTGCAGAATGCTTGCAGGGACGACTTGGAAGCGATCATGGCCAATCCTTTCCTTGACAGCGTCGAACCAAAGCTCATGGCAAGTGCTCATCTCCTGCTGCAAAACGACCTTCTTTTGCTTGGATCCCGCAAATTTGGTGATGTCGGAGACAGTGCGGCACCTGAGGACGTCGAGAACGGAAAGGGCGAAAAGACCGGAGTTCAGCTTCGCAGCCAGCCTGATCGCACCAATAGAGTCGATTCCGAGTTGAGAAAGAGTGCTGTTGGCCCGAATGGCGTTGATCTTGGCACCAGTGGCCGATGCAATAATGTCGACCAAGGCAGAGTTGGCTTGGCGCCACTCATTGTCCGACTCATCGTTT
The DNA here is from genome assembly GCF_038381095.1 of Phyllosticta capitalensis. Taxonomy (NCBI): domain Eukaryota; kingdom Fungi; phylum Ascomycota; class Dothideomycetes; order Botryosphaeriales; family Phyllostictaceae; genus Phyllosticta; species Phyllosticta capitalensis. The sequence goes on along the minus strand of NW_027117442.1, from coordinate 2,598,763 downwards.
TCAACGATTTCCTCGACGTGCTTCTCCTCGTGCGAAAGGAAAATCGCCTTCAAAGCGTGGCGGTCCACCTTGGCAGATGGAGTTCTCGGGATGCGCGGCAAAACGACGAACAGCTCGGGAATCATGTGCGGAGGAAGCACCCGCTGGCCGCCCTGCAGCACAGCGTCGATGAGTTGAGTTGCCTCAGGGGAAGTGACGGGCTCTGTGGCGGTCTCGGCGGCGTCTTCGAAGGCTGGGACGGCGAGGAAAGCAACAACCATCTTTCCAGAGCGCTTCTTGGACTCGAGATACAGGACTTCGACTTGCTGGACTCCAGCATGGGTGCCGCGAAGCCAGTACGCGATCTCACTGAGCTCCACACGCTGTCCTGCAATCTTGACAAGGTCGTCGTCTCTGCCGACGAACTCGATACTGCCGTCACCCAGTTGCCTGACAAGATCACCGGTAAGATAGACCTTGCGGTTGAGAGCTTCGCAGAAGATGAATCTCTCCCGGCTCTTTTCAGCGTCCTTCCAGTAACCTTGAGACAGCTGGATACCCGACAGGGCAAGCTCGCCGATTCCGTTACGCATGATGGGGCGACCGTTCTGAAGAACATAGGCACCAAGAGTCTCCAGAGGAACACCAACGTTGCCGCTCTTGACCATCTTGTAGTCGCCAGGACCGAATTGCTCGACCGTGGAGACGACGGCGGCCTCGGCTGGTCCGTACGTGTTGTAGGCTCTCATGTCGGTGCCCCAGTCGTCCGCCACTGGCTGGTTCAGCTTTTCTCCAATCATGGTGACAACCTCCATAGTCTTCAAGTCCTTGCGGCTGATGGCACTGGCGAAAGCGGGGGTCAAGTGCGAGTGAGTGGCTTCACTCAGATTCGCCAGCTGGACAAAAGATCCCAGGAGAAGCTGCTTGGGAGCTGAGACGATTGCACCACCCATGCCCCAGATCTCGAACAAGTCCTCGACAAAGACATCGAACGTGTACTGGGAGAATTGAAGACCACGCACAGCACCCGACCTGGTGCTGGAGGGGATGACCTTGCAAAGAGAACGCATTGCTGATGCCGCGGCAGCATGACTGATGGGAACACCCTTAGGTGCACCAGTCGTTCCACTCGTGAAGATGAGGTAGGCGAGGTTGGAAGGCTGAGGGGTCGGCAGGCTGACTTCGGGATGCGCGTCAAGAGGAGCGGAGACGTCCAAGGTCGAGACGCCCTCCGGAATGGCGGCAGAGTCAATGTCCTTGGTAGCATGAGCCACAATCAAAAGGCTTGCATCCGTTCTGGCAATCAGGTCATGCTGTCTGCGCGGAGGGAATTCGGGGTGGATCGGACACCACGCGCCACCGGCCTTGAGAATTCCGAGAAGAGCAATGTATAGCTCAGTGCACTTCTCCATGCAAATAGGCACAACGCGATCGGTGAGAGGACCGAGGCGACCAACGAGATACTTGGCAAGAGCATCAGCTCTGGCGTTAAGCTCGCTGAAACTAAGTTGCGTCTTCGATCCCTCCAAGTTGTGGTAGAACTCGAGAGCCGAATCGTCGGGCTTGCTCACAGCCAGGTTCTCAAATGGAGCATGGAGCAGCAGCGACGGCTCCGCTTCCGCAGAGACCTCTTCGGGGAAAGACGAGAGCAGCTCAGGCTTGGGAGCGAATCGAGCATCCAGAAAAGGCCTGTCCTGGTTTGCCATGACATATTGAATCGCGTCGTCCAGCTGCTTGAGCATCGTGTTTGCTGCCAAGTCATCCAAGTGCTTGTTCTCGTAGGTCGCCTTCAACAGCAAGCGGCCCGTCTCGGTGGGCCAAATCTCCAACATGACCGCAAAGTCGTTGCCCATGGGCGGGTACTCGATCGAGCTCCAGAGGCTGGAGCCTTGCTGTCCACCAGCGAAGCTCTGGAACGCAATCAAAGTGTCGTAGTGCAGACGACCCTCGGAGGTGACGATGGAACTCAGAGGAGTGTGCAAATGCTGGAGTGCTTGCGTGTTTTGCGCAGTCAGGCGTTGGGCAACGTCCTTCGTCAGCACGGAGAGAGGATCCTCGGTGTTGGCAGAAACTCGAATCGGAACTGTGACGAACGTGGGGCCCATGCAGTCTGCAGTGTCCTGGCCGTAGCGGTCGGAGATGACACTGCCAAAGACTACATCCGCCTTGGATCCCGTGTAGGCAAACAGGACCACGGACCACGCAGCCTGCAGAATGGCGAGGGAGGAGACATGCGCGGCCTTGGAGGCGGAGAGAAGGTCTTCCATGGACGTTTGACCAAGAACAGTGGCCACCTGCGGTCCCTTTGGCAAGAAGATTGGCTGACGGCGGGAAAGCTGAGGGAACGTCGTTGGAGCGCAGTCCTCAAGCTGGTTGAGCCAGAACTCCTTGGCCTTCTCTCTGTCTGCCCGGAAGTGCGTCTCGACAGCCGAATCGATCTGAGTCCGACGTGCCGGTTCCTTGCCATGGTACTGGTCCTCGACATCCTGGACAAGCAGCTGCAATGATCCACCGTCGAAAATGGCGTGGAACAGACTGAGCACAACGGCCGCACGACCGTTGGATTGCACAAGGGCGAGATTGAGCGGTGGGCTTTCGAGTTCAATCGAGCCTTCTGCGTCCTCGAGGGCCTTGTTGACGAGACTGGCGAACTCCTCGTCCGGCGTTTGGGTGGAGCCGTACTTGTGAAGCGGGAGCTGACCCTTGGGGCAGGTGTCCTTGAGGATCAACTGAGCAAAAGGAGCCAAGTCGTCGTCCACAGATGCAAAGACAGTCCTGAAAGCTTGGCCGGCGTGCAGAGCTCTCAGCCAGGCCTCAGTGACTGCGTTGATATCGACACCAGGAGCCACCTCGTACACAGAGTGGTTGATGTAGTGGCGGCGCGCCTCTTTGGACGGATCAGAAAGACTGCGCAGGAAGCTGGCAATCATACCAGACTGCGTGGAAGTAGTTGGTAGGATCTTTTCGATGGCATCGACAGAGACTCCCACAGCGTCGGCAGCTTCGCTCGCGTGCTTGCGACGGAACTCCTCGATCGTAGAGTTCCAGGACTCCGCAGCCGACTGTTCCGAAGCATCTGAAGGCTTTGCGGAAGCCATGTACTTGACGATCAGGTCGCGGAAAGTGCGGCACGTCACAACATCTGAGACCGTGAGACCAGTGAGATTGGCCTCTCTTGCCTGCTGGAGGAAGCGCATGGACCGCAGGCTGTCGAAACCGAAAGAAAGCAACTCAGAGTTGAGAGGAATCGAAGAAGCTGGCACATCGGCGACGGATGACGCAGCCTCGAGCACCGCGGCTTGCACTTCTTGGTCAACTTCAACACCGCTGTCGTCGCTCTCGGCAGTCGGGGCGGCGGTTTCTGTCCACAGCTCCTGAACAAGCTTTCCAACAATCTTGCGGTCGATTTTTCCGGATCTGCTCCTGGGCATGTGGTCGAGGAAGAAGTATTTGCGAGGGCGCATGTGCGGCTGCAGCCACTTGTCCGCAGCAGCTTGGGCCTCCTTGATTAAAGCCTGCTGATCGACACCTTCGAAGGGCAGAATGCAGGCAACAACCTGCTCGCTACCGTGACCACCACCAACTGGCTTGTGAGCAACGACCACGGCCTCCTTCACACCCTGGACCTTTTCGACAACGGCTTCAATGTCTCCAAGTTCGACACGCCTTCCGCTAAGCTTGACCTGATCAGTCGTCAGACGGCCGAGGTACTCAATAGTGAAGCAGCCGCTTTGGTCCTGAACGATGCGTGCGCGATCTCCGGTCCGGTAGAGTCTTCCGTATGCGCTTTCTTCAACAAAAGCCTTTGCTGTCTCTTCGGGTCTGTTGAGATAGCCGCGGCTGACTTGCGGTCCACCAATGACGAGCTCACCGGGGAAACCAATGGGGACCAAGACCGGCTCGGACTTTGAGGGCTCGATGATCAACATCGAACAGGTCGGCAGGGGCTTGCCAATGATTGACCCACGGTCATTGACGGAAAAGTCAGACACCACTGTGCAGTTGATGGCACCCTCGGTAGGGCCGTAGTAGTTGGAAAGTCCTTCTTTCTCAGGCCGAGTGTTCGTTCCGTGGCGTTCAATGTAGGGAGCAGAGTCCGAGGAAAAGTTTTCAATGACACGACGGTTGACCGCTTCTCCCATGACCCAGAGATCCTTGAGAGAAGGAATCTTTGACGGGTTCAAGATTGCAGCCATACTGGGAGTGGCCATCATGATGGTGGCGCCAAGCTCAGTAATGGTCGAGTCGGGGTCCGACAAACTGATCTGTCTCTCGGCTGAGCACAGCGTGGTTCCGGTGGAGAAGGTAACGAAGATTTCCATAACGGAAGGATCAAAAGTGGGCGCGGCAAATTGGAACCAGCGGGAAGGGTTTGAAGTCGCACGCCATGAGAAGTAAAGAGAGTGGGACGCAATCGAGCACGCCGCTGCAATGTGAGGTACCTGGACACCCTTTGGCCGGCCGGTCGAGCCACTGGTGTACATGACATAGGCAAGGTCGTTCTCGTCGATCGAGGGCAGCAGTTCGGACGCAACGGCAGGTTTTCCAACAGCGTGCCAGTCTGCGATGAGCGCGGTGACGTCGATCCAAGTGTACTGTCCGCGCAACTCTCCCTGGAACGTTGTCTCGCGATCTCCACGGCCAAGGAGCGCAGAGGCTTGGACGTCTTGAAATACGTACTCCATCTGGTCGATTGGGGCTTCGGGGGAGACGGGACAGAATGCAAAGCCAGCCTTTATTGTTCCCAACCAAGAAACGTAAAGCTCAACAGACGAGGAAATAATGGCAGGAATGACCGGCTGCCTGTTGTCGCGAGGCGAAACAACATCTCTCAAGTGCAAAGCCAGTACATTCGTGAGATTGTCGAGTTCTTCGTACGTGTAAACCTCGTGAACACCCGGAGCTGATGCTGTCGGCAAAGCCTTGAGGAAATCGAGGGCGGGTCTGTTGGGAAAGTCTTTTGCTCTCCTGGTAAACGGCTTGTGAAGTAGAGATGCGCCGTTTGCGTAGTGATTAAAGGTCAGATCCTCTCGAATGTGAGGAGGCCGGCTCAAAGAAGGGTAGTTGAGTCTTGAAGGGGCGGGCGCAAAGCCTGATGGTGTCTGCACAAAAGACTTGGATCCGAGAAGCTCCGCAAATGTCGTCAATACCGACTGGCCGATTGCGCTGCACATGAGCTTCTGGGGATAATGAATCGAGATGGTTATCTCAGAACCAAACTCCAAACGAAGGGAAAGGGGCTATTCGAGAGTCAACTTTGATCATATGACAGGGCTTGTAGAACATACAGTCGCAGAAATCTGTGATGTCGCTCCATTTTCAAAAATTTCGACTGAGAAATCAGTCTGCGCACCGGGATGCGAATACTGCTCTCCGGGGTGGCGTTGGACTGTGGCATCGCCGGAAAGCTCCAATACAGCTGTTGCGAGGCCATGACGTGTCTCTTCTGTGTGACCGTCGACTGGCGGAAGCGAATAGCGGAAGAGAATCTCCTCTTCTCCAGTAAAGTAGGCTACGAGACGCGCAAAAGTCTCGAGCACGGCTTCCGAGGTCAAAGGGTTGGATCCGTGGGCGAGGACAACCGTGTTGAATTCATAGTCGACAGGAGACGCGTCTTGCCTTGAAGCCTCCACATCTTGGGCCAGAGACGCCTGGTTCTGGCGATACCGGGTATCAAGAGAAGGGAAAGTTGTAGAGAGCGACATGGTCAAGACGAGTAAGCGTGATGACGCTGATGGCTGAGAGGTTGGAGATAGATAGAAATCTGATAAGATGGGGCTATTTCTATGTTAAAAGATAAGAAGAATATCGATAAGAGAAAAAAAATCTGCTAAGGCTCATCTCCGCGTTAACAAGTCCGCCACAGCGCGCAGTGACGTTGCCGATGTCGCGCTTCAGGAATCGCTCGTGCGAGATCGCTCGCCTTTGCAACCTATTCCTGAGCACATGCCTTATGGAATCGGCGAGTCACCCATTGGAAGAAGGAGAAAATGGCCGGCGACAGGGCTCGTGGTCTTGATGGTTGTCCACAAGCGCGTGGGAGTGGCCTGAGTTGGGGATGTGGAAGCGGGAGTAGGTGGAGTCGGGCATCGGGGCAACAAGCGGGCGCCGGAGCCACCTACGTACAAGGGGCAGCCAAGACCCCCAGCAGCGGATCAGATACCGGACCTTATTTGGAGCAAGCCCGCTTTCGAGGCGGACGTGCTACCACAAAACTGCATCCCACATGCCTTTTTGGGCCATATCCGCTCGTGTTCTGGCCATGGACGCCCGCCAAGTGATTTTATCTGATGAAACATTTCGGTAGATGACACAGATCGGCGCCGATGTTGATACTTCAAGGTGGTCGAATGTTCGATGGATTGCTTAGACTGGACTCGCTCCGATGGCGGCCATGAGCCCTTTCCGTAGTGGCTGGCGTGATTGTGCACCAAGGAGCTGCTGTTCGGATTCTCGCGACCATATCCGAGCCGGTCAGGAATGTGCAGGCGCAAAAAACTGGTGCTGCAGACCGGACGGAGGCTCCTTATGTATGCTCCGCCGTTTTGAACATGGCTCTTTTAATCTTATCTCTTTGATCGTTTCTCCAGAAAGTTTGTTGCGAGCATCCCCTTACCTCTTTTTCTCGGGCGCATATCTGATCCTTTAGTGGAGCCGTCGCCAGTCCCGCTGCTCACCAATCACCTTGTCATCCAGAAGCCCACTGCTCGCTCCCGGGGATTGCAGCAAATCTTTGATCCTCCTCTTTCCGTTTGTGCCTGATGAGCCTTTTGGCTTTCAATTCCAAAATTGACGATTGGCAGGAGAAATGTGTGATCGTCCCGTGGACTGGAGAGCGATGTTCAGTACCTACCGGGGTTTGAGAGAGCAAAACGTCGTGCTCGCTGAGAGTCAGGCCAGGTGACGGCGTCTGGCGTCAACTGGCTGCTGAGAGGCATGTGTCGCCAGATCCATCATCGGTTGCAGTTTGCTGAGCATTTGGGCAAGTAATTTGGTGCCCGTGGTGAGAGACACGGTCGGTTGCTGTGGCGCTAAATTCAGCAAACGCTAGCGGGAGCGGTCAAGTTTTCTGCCAGGCTGATCCCAGCGGGCTTGGCTCGGCTGCCTGTCCGGCCGACTCCACTGTTTTTTCGTTTTTCTCTTGTAATGCTCGATGCTGTCGCAGAGTGGTCTCACAAGTCACAGCCTCGCGCGTCTTTTCCGCATCAGACTCCTGCTTACCGAGCGATCAACGAAGCGTTCCGCGAACGAACAATTCTTCTCCTGTCATGAGCACTACACCCGCCGGCTGGTTGGTACACCAGGACCGCTTCAATCAGCCGGGCCAGTTCCAGACAAAGGCCACCGGAGGAGCCAGACACGGCGCCGTGGAAGCCATGGAATATGCCCCACCATCAAGAGACGTGGATGACAGGCAACAGAACAATCCATACGGCTGGTCCAGCGTCTTCAAGGCTCTCTGCGGTTGTGGTGGCCGTGCTTGACCTGTGGTTGGTACGGCATGCGCCGTCTACATCAGACAACTCCGGACCCCGCTCGGCCTGGCTCGAGTGTTGCCCCTTCCTTCCTCATGACGAGCTGCGGCGGCGTCATGTCGGTGCCCTGCCCCTTTCCAAATCCCACAGCATCAATTCCAATTCGCAAGAGGGCATCGGAGTTGTGTGGTTAAAACCGAGCTTCGAGCCTTCTCCAGCATGCGACGTGTTGCAAACACCCATAATTAGGTCCATGACATCCATCGCCAGGGGTAGCCAAAATCGAAGCGAGTGATGCTCACTCCCTATCCAGGAAAACAGAGAAGATCGAAAAGTAATGGGATAGGGAGTTCTCTGCCTCGTCAAGAAGTTCAACCGAGTAGCCACACGGTTGTAAGTTGGGCGTGCTATTTTCTAATCATGAAGATCTGTCTAATGATCTTTGCAACTAGACGCTGAGACACCGAGATGGCCAAAAAAGTCCGCGTTCTCCGATTACCACTCGTGCTTCCAACACTGTTCGAAATGTCAACCGAGACCCTGTCTATCCGTACTCTCACGTCCTTGCTTCCAAGAGTCCCAAGTACCTGAGAGAATCTGTCGCAAAAGTCAGCCTGACATATACTGCAAGAATTCAGAGGCAACACCCACTTGTCCATCCCAAGTCTGTACCAAATATCTCAGCGCATTGTTCCTCGCCCCAGTTCACGCCAGCATGAGGCTGATAAATTATTGCCTGTTTACCCACCGCCAGCGCCATTGTGGGAGGGACTTCAGGATATACGGCAGGGGAATATGGCAGCTTTTGCGATCCCGCGTCGAAGTGGTCGGGGGACTCGGGGTCGGCGACGACTTCAAATGGCTCATTGTGCTCGAGGTGCTCTGAATGCACGAGTTGGTGGAATATGTTGGTTGCAGCAACACGACCCATCACCATGGCAGGACCAGCACGCTTGATGCCTGACCAGCGACAAATGTCGCCACAGGCGTAGTGCCTATGCGCATTATCGATGGAGGAGGCAAAGTTCATGCTGCAGGTTGTTCCGTGAGTGGCGCTTCAAGGCTTCGCAGGAAGGGTCACTTACTGCTGATCCACCACAACATAGCCGTCTTCATCGACAGCTTCGCGCGGCAGCATCTGAGTATTCGCCTCATATCCGCTCGTCGCGTAGAAGACATATCCGGCTTCAATTCTCCCTCCGTCTGTCAGCGTAATGTTGGACACGCCATCAGCTTCGACGACGCTCGCTCTTTGGTTGAGAATAACGTCAACTCCTTCACCAACCAGCAAACTTTGGGCCTGCGTCTTGAATGTCTCTGGAAGCGGCTCATTTGACAGGAGTTTATCTCGCGAGTGGATCAGGACGACGCGATTGTGTGGGTGGAAGCTTTTGATTTCCGAGGCGAACTCGATTCCGACCGCGCCTTGCAGTGACTGATTAGTTGCGTCAAGGCAGCAAAGCGCAAGGGACCACTCACCGCCGCCGATGACAGCCACGGTCCCGCATTTGGCGTGACGAATACGCGAAATGTGTTTCGAAGCATCCTTGACGTAGTCGTCGAATGACTGGGCTTTGGGGATCGTAGGCCACTGCCTCGTCAACCCAGAGGCGAGAATGAGAAAATCATACTCGAGTGTAACATCTTTGCCGTCACTCTCGATGTCTGAAAACGTCACACGGAGACTCCCTGGATGCACGGACGACACTCTGCCATGACGGATCTTCACATCATCCCGCTGAAGACGCGATATGCTTTGATAGCGCAGCCACAAGGGGACGACCGATCCTTTGGCAACGTGCGCCAGGGGCGTGCCGACGGCGTGGACTAGGAACGACTCAATCAATGTCTACACGTGCCATAGCAGTCCTCTTTTGGATCATGGTAAGCACAAAAGAGATGGCAGGGACATTTGCGAAAAGACAACGTACAGAAGCCGTCTCGCTCATCAATCAACGTGACTTCAATCCTCCTTCTCAGCCTCGGCAGCGGCGGCTCGCCAGTCGCGAGTTTTCCATCAGCGCCGTCAAGAAGGGTAAGCACGGCTGCTACACCGGCGTATGCTCCACCAACAACAAGGACTCTGTGCGGCCTTTGGCTTGCGGTGGCATCAGGTTCGCACGCCTCGGCAGCCCGAGGACCAGCGCGATGGACCCTGGCGTGGCCGTTGGCCTTGTTACCGTTGGCCGTAGCGCCCTTGGCTGGAATGCTCCGCGTAGAGTCGCCCAGATCTGAAGAAATGGCAGTCATGATGAAAGATCAGATAAGATGTGAAGATGGTGTACTTCACTAGACGAGGCTGGCGTGCCGCGTGAGCAGTACTAGTTTCTTCAGGTCACGTCGCGGGACCAACAGCGATGTAGCACACGTGCGACGTCCTCCATACCGCCTTCTATTTTGACGCTGACCTCCGAAAACGGCCGTATGATAGGGAGGGCGGGTATTTGCCCAGGTTGAGGTGCAATCATGAATGGTGAATGACGGGATGGTCGGAGTCACGCCGTTCTCGCGGCGCCAGCACTCAACAAGGCAAAGCAATTATCTGATCCGCCCCCGCGCGCTGGATCCTGGTCCATGCATCTGTCTGCATGACCATGCAAACGAGGCTGAATGCCGCCAGGTCGTAGTCGCTTTAAATTGCTCTCGCGCGTATGTACTCCGTAGCCTACCTACAGACTTTGCCCTTGCTTCGCTTGCTCACAGCACTTTTCTAGGGCGACTCGGCCGTCGCCACTTGACTCGGCCCAGATCTTCCCGCAGCTTTGCTCCGAAACACGAGGCGCTCCGCGCCGACTTATCTGATTTTGCTTTCCCTGTCTTTGCTCGTCCCGCTACGACCCAAACTTTGTTCGCATCTAATCTGATAATGTTGCGCCGCCAGCCTTCGACAGAAGCTCTCCTTTCCGCCGAAAGCGGATCGGCCCAGCCCGCGTCGTATGGCTCAGCCTCGGCTAACTACACGGACCAAGAACGCTGGAAGGACACTGAGTCAACACCAAGCTCAGCCGGCGATGGTGTCCGCGACGTCGAGGCCATCGTCTCGGTATGGAGCAAGTGGCTCCTCATCTTCGCCTACGCCTCCGTCTACCTCGTCTCCTTTGGAAACTCCCTCGAGCAGGCTGCCACGAGCAACTTGACCAGTTATGTGACGTCAGACTTTTCAAGGCACCCTCTGGTGTCGACAGTATCCATCATGAGCACCATCATCGGCGGTGTTGCGAGGGTCCCCATCGCAAGGTTGATTGATATCTGGGGAAGAGGGGAAGGCTTCGTTGCCATGGTTTCCTTTACCACATTGGGTGCGTGGGTTTTGAAACTTGAAATCTGGAATTCGACTGACCAGATATAGGGCTGATTTTGATGGCCGCTTGCTCCAACGTCTCCACCTATGCCGCGGCTCAAGTAAGCACAGTCCACGTCAGGGTCTCTTCACGTTGCTCATCTGTTGCAGGTGTTTTACTGGCTTGGCTATGAAGGCATACTATACGTTGTGCAAGTCTTCCTTGCCGACACGTCGACGTTGAAGAACCGCGCCATCGTCTTTGCCTTTTCATCGACCCCCTACATCTTCACCACCTTTGCTGGACCGGCCGCCGCCCAGTTCTTCCAAACCCACCTGTCGTGGAGATGGGCCTTTGGCACCTTTGCCATCATTACCCCGATCATGTCTCTTCCCGTCATGTTTCTCCTATTCCACACAAAAAGGAAGGCAATCCGCCTTGGCTTGATCAAAAGAAGGGAACGCCAGCAGCAAAAGCCATGGTTGAAGACCATCAGCAAATTTCTCATGGATCTTGATGGTATGATATTCCATCTCTGGATGAAACGCCTCTGACATGTCCCAGCTATTGGCGCCGCACTCTTCATCGCGGGCTACGCTCTCATTTTCCTCCCTCTAAGTACCCTCTCCTCCAAAGATGTGGGGTGGCATTCTACCGGTCTCATTTCCCGGATCGTTGCCGGATGCGCCTGTTTCTCCATGTTTGTGGTCTGGGAGTGGCGATATGCCCCTTCCAGATTGATTCCCTACAGGGTGATCATGGATCGGACCATTCTCGCCAGCTGTCTGCTCTGCGCATGCGTATTCTGGTGCTACAGCGTCTACCACACGTACATGTCGTCATTTCTCCAAGTCGTGCACAATCTCAGCATTCGCGACGCCGGCTACATCTCCAACATTTTCAGCATTACTTCCTGCATCTTTGGCCTTTTCGTGGCATGGGCCATTAGCGCGACTGGACGTTACAAGTGGCTTGGCTTCGTTGGCCTGCCCCTCCTTCTCCTGGGCACAACGCTGATGGTCTCAGCGAGTCAGCCAGGTCAGAAGCTGGCGTTCCTCGTCACATGCCAGGTGCTCAACGCCCTCGCTGGTTCCACCTTCAACATCACCAACCAAATGGCCGTCATGGCGGCGAGTTCGCACAGCCACTTGGCTGTGGTACTGGCCTTGATTCTCCTTTTCGCCTCCATCGGCGACTCGATCGGAACAGCGACTGCTGGCGCTGTTTGGAACTCTTCGATGCCCGATTTGCTGGAGCGCTTCCTGCCGGACGGCTCCAAGAAGGACGCTAGCGCCATTTTCGGAAGCTTGAAAAAGCAATTATCATATGCGTGGGGCAGCCCTGAACGGACCGCCATCATCAGGGCGTACTGCACGACGCAGTCCCGACTCTGCTTCATTTCTGCATGCATTTTGCCCTTTATGATTGTTCTTGTGTGCCTGTGGAGGAATCTGCCTCTGAAAGAAGAAGAGGAGATTGATGACCGGAGCTCCAAGGCGGATTCTCAAGAGTAGCGATTAGACTTCTGTGGACGGCTCTTTGTGGCCATTTTGGTGTTGGATTTCTTCCTTCTCAGCGGTGGACCTTTTCGTTTTATACCCTTATTTTTTTACGGCATTTACGGCATCTGCGTGGCACAGCATTTTAGATTTGGTTAGACGGATTCTTGCTCGATTTGGTTCGCAGTACATAGTTTTGGACATGTGGACGATTGAACGAGATTCATGAGACAGTTTTACCGGGATCGTTTGGGAGTTCTAGCGATAGAAAGGCAGAGCTTCATCAGCTGGGCGCATGCAGGCGCCCAATCGGGTTAGCGCATTTCGCGTTGGGAAGCAGCCCCCACTGCTGCTGCCGACGCGACAAACACGTCTTCTGATCTTCCATTTCATCACCTATTCTCAACGTTCCACTCGCTCTCTATCTACGACGATGCATTCGTTCGCGCGCCTCGTCTGATTCGTCAATCGACTTTCCCTACTGTCCGCTTGTTGGGCCGAAAATGTTTGCCCGCTCGAGGACGCAGGATTTGCAGCAATTTGTACAATATGTCCCTGTGTTTTCATTGCCGCAGCGCTTGCTCATACGACGCCCCTGATGGCAGTCCCACGAGGAAAGAGGTTGTTGAGCATCATGCCGATTGGGTTGCCCTTCAAATTTCCTCTGCGTCTTGCGACCTTTGTCGCATGATCGAGTCACAAATCAACCTGGCTGAGTTTTGGGAGGAGTGCGCCGGGGACGATGAAGCCTCATTGTCTCTCCAATTGGAAAGAGAGGCGACGTCCCAGGGCTATTCTCTGTTGAGACCATTGATATGGTGCAAGAAACGTAGCTGTTTTGTGGCTGCTCCTTCCCTTGTCGTCACTCAAGGTGATTTCGAGCAAGCGCCATTTTTAAAAAGAGCCATCTGGAACAACAGAAGCCTTGAAGATCGCCTCTCTACCGTCAAAGACTGGCTTCATACATGCATTACAGAGCATGGAAATGGCTCGTGCCGCGTGTCTCTTTCAGGGGCACGTTCAGTTCTTCCAGCTCGCGTCCTGGATCTCGGTCCGCCAGGTCATGAAAAGTGGCCCAAAGTTGTCGAATCTTTCGGCATCACAGCTCCATATGTCACCTTGAGCTATTGCTGGGGCCGAGCGTCAAAATTCGTCGCGTCTCGATCAAACATCTCGTGTCTTCGCCAGGGAGTCGATCCATCGCTTCTCTCGAGAACTTTCCGAGACGCAATTTTGGTCGCAAAAGCCCTTGGTTTGCGATATCTTTGGATCGATGCACTGTGCATTCTCCAAGATGATCCCACAGAAGTTCAGAGAGAAGTTGCGAACATGGCATCGATTTACCGAAAGGCATTGATGACCATTGTCGTCGACGCTGCCAGTGGGGCAGACGAGGGTTGCTTTCCAACGATACCTCAGACCCTTTTCGTGGCCCCTGACACAGACTTGACATCCGCGACCCATCAAAATGGATTGATAAAAGTTCGACCTAGACCGGAATATCAGAAGACAGTACTCGAATCTCCACTCAGGACAAGAGGCTGGACGCTGCAAGAAGACCTTCTATCCATGCGCACGCTGCACTGCGCAGCAGATCAGATGTACTGGCAATGCGGAAAACATGTTTGTTCTGAAGACGGAATAATTGACCTCAGCCCCTTCGACTCTTGGAAGCTGCCCGCCAATGTGCCATCAGAGCTCGCACTCGGAGACTACTATGGCAACAGTATGCGAGTGACGACCAAGAATCCCAAAGTCTACCAGCGCCTTTGGAACCTCGCGACATGGTACCTGATGGTCGGCGACTATACCGCCCGCAGCTTAAGCTATCCCGCTGATAAGTTGGCCGCTATTGCTGGCCTCACCAAGGTGTTTGAGCTATGGAACGGCACAGCATCCATTGCAGGCCTTTGGCTCACAGACTTGCATTTTGGTCTCACCTGGAGCGCTGCGGTATCAAAGTCAGCGTGCGGTCGCCGGACTGCTCCCGGTATTCCTTCGTGGTCTTGGGTGTCGTTTGATGGACCTGTGCGATATGAGGACACGCGTGTCTTTCAGGAGAGCAGAGCGCAGAAGAACAGAGAGTTTCAGATACTGGACTCACACATCGAGTGGTCGGGGCAGCCGCTCAGCTCCACAATCACACGCGCGGCCCTCAGCTTGGGGGCGAAGATGCGACGGTTCGTCGTTCAAATTGACGATGTTGGAGACTCCACGATCGTCATCACTCGATGCAAACCACAACTGCCCTTCAGCAATACCACCAACACCAGCACTGCCAGAGGATCTTTCCAAGCAACAGCCACATCCGAAGCCCCATCTAATCCCAGTATCGGCAACGCAAACACCCGCTTCAAGCCACATGCAGTCGCTGAGCTTGACCGTCCGGTCCCCGAAGGCTCACACACCTTCTTCGCCCTGCTGCTCCATTCACCCGTGTCGTGGAAGCGCAACGATATGCCTGCGACATGCGCGTTTCTCCTCGTCGAATCGACAGGCACAAAGCGCGAGTATCGCCGTGTCGGTGTCGGACAGGCAGCGGTTGAGCTGTTCTTGTTCGAAGACGTTGGCTGGGAGAATGTTGTCTTGGTCTGAAAGTGGAAGAAGATTCTGATTTATCAAAGGGTTCCTCGGAGGTCAGGCTGAGCCACTCGCAGCTGTCTGCTTGTGAGTTGAGAAACTCAGGCAACATTTCTCACGGCTTATTCCCTCCAGGATTTGTAAGAACTACCAATGTGGAAGTCATCCACTTTCTCGTGTCGAGTGAGGCGGTGATCCCTTGTCGCTCTTGCTCTACATCGTGCAGTGTGGCTCAGCATACTGCTCGGCGAACAACTGGAAAGTTGGAGCAAGGCGCAGGCATCGACCTGCACCACGTGTCTGCGGATAAACAAGGGGGTCGATAATCCAGCGCTTACTATTATTCATTTGGCGCCTGATTGGCGAACCTCAAACTGGCTGTGCCGGCGATCAACGTTTACCGGCTTTCTGGTGCCTATGATAGGCTCAGGACTGCCGCTTCTGTTTCGACCCCACCGTGTCTCTGAACTCAACTTCTCCCCTTGTCCAGCCTTCTCGGGAGTCCAAGAACTCTCTGCGTTCACAGTCGTCAAGATTTCGACTTCCATCCGTCCATGCTCTTCCCCGTCCGAAGTTGCTTTGTCCTCCAGTCTGACCCTTTCTCTCACCGCGCTCATAACCTTTGACGGGTGAACTCACTCAACCGACAGTCCGAATCTAATTCGGAGACGCACCAACAGTGAGACATGGCGGATGCCATTGGCATCGCCGCGGGCATCATCGAATTCATCAAAATCGGGAAAAAAGTCGTCGACCTTTGCAGAGAAATCAAACATGCCCCACAAAAAATCATCGAACGACAACAACAGCTCGACAACAATCTACGACTTTTCAGGACACACGCTGATAGGTCTATCCTCCTCAGTGACCAAGAATTTGCGACGCGGATCATCAAGCAATGTATCAATCGACTTCAAGAGATCGAGCGCCTGCTCAACGACTTGGCAAGTCAGCTCAAGGGTGGACCCACACGCCGAGCGTTGGCATCAGTGTCGACAGTCAGGAAAGACTCCGAATTGCAAAGCTCCTTCGATGACTTGCAACGGGATATGGAAATTCTCACGTCAATTTTCACCGGACAGACTCTTGCGATGCTGTCGTCGATTGAGGCTGGACAGGTTGAGCTTCGCAAAGAGCTCGCATTGCAAGGATTTGGACAGTCGGAGTTTCGTAAGGAGGTCATATCCATGATTGCACGGCTGGCGCCTTTACAAGTCCCGACTATGACGATCGGCAATACGATCGAGCCAAACACGGGAAATCTGGATAGGAAGGACGTTTGTGACGTGAGGGTGAGAAAATTCATCTAGATGGCGTTGGTGAACTGATCACGGCTAAAAAACACGCCAGGCCCAAAATGCTGTATTTGCGTATGCAAAGAGCGTCAATTCTGCGGACGAGCTCTCTGGAATTCCTGCGCCATACTTCCAAGGCTATCATCCAACATCGAATATCGAATGTGATTGCAAATCTCGACCAAAGTTATTCTTGTGGTCCATTGGAGCGCTCAGCTTCAGAGACAAAAGAGGCCATAATTCGGACTGTCCCCTCTTTGGCGGTAATGACCGAGAAGTCAGCGTTGCTCTGCGACTGGCTGTACCATTTGCTTCTGGAAAATACTTCCAACTTGACTGCAGCACTAGCTGGGGAACTTTTGGAGTATCATTGAGTCCAGGGATAAAGCTCAGAGCCTTGGTAGTCGACCGAAACCAGTCCCCCGCTTTTGCATGCATAAGAAGACTAGGATGGCAGCTCAAAGACTCAGGGTTTTTCCGTTCCGCAATTTCCGAGTCCGCAGCCCTCGCAATTTTCCAGTCTGTAATTTTTGAGCTGCGCACATTGCTGCAGAGGAAACCTTACCTTGTCCACGAACAGGACACGGACGGCAAAACAGTGCTTTGGGTGAGAGCAGGCCCAATACAATGTCTGGACGAGAGCAGCTGACAATCAAAAAGGATTTCATCGAAGTCATCCTTGACATATACGAAGAGAATGGTCACTGGCATCCAGATCTTTCTCCAGCAATCAAAGAATGCGTGACCCAGGCGATCAAGATGATGGTCTTGGATCATGGAGCTGATCCCAACACCGTCATTCAGTAGGTCAAGCTCCTCAAAATCGCAAGGAAAACTTCTCATCCATCACAGCTTTTCGTCAAAGAACCAACGCATAATTTGCTATGATGGCCAAACTATTATGGACACTGTCTTGACACGCAACAGAATGTATCAACCACTGGAGAAGAGTGTCGGTGTCGATGTCATCGAAGATGTCTCAGTGGATCAGATTTTGAATGATTGTGGTTTCTTGCCTCTGAAGGTTTCACTCAGTGTCGACAAAGATGCTGTATCCAAGTCTCCTGGCAGACTCTCGTACAAGTTTGTCACGCGTCTGTCTAACTGTCCGGATGTGGCAGAAGGTACTACGATTCTCACTCCCCATGTCCCATTATGCTGATGTTTCAGAATAGAAATGGGATGCCCCGACCATTATTTGGCTATTTTTCGAAAATCACTGGACAGGCTTCATACTTGCACCCAAAAAGGCGTCGATTGGACCAGAAGACACGAAGGTCTTCCGGAACCGATAGCTTGCGCTCTTGGTTGGCCTGAAGGATTGAGCTTCCTGCTTAATCTTGATCTTGATGCAAAAAGCGCCGTTGCAACTGCCCGAATACAAGGGATAACCGAAGCCATCAGGATCCTGATCTCGCATCAAGTCCCACCATTTTACCAGAGCACTCCAGGATTCCCAGGTGTATCGATCCTTGCTCCTTACGAGGATGAGGAAACGAGAAACCTGGTTTTCCAGTACGTTGCCGACGCTCGAAAAGAACTTGCTCAGCTTGGGCTGCAGAATCTTGAACGAGGAACACCGGAGTGGGAGCATCTTCAGCATCTTTCACGAACAGGGACTCTAGTGGACGAACGCGCTCTTGAGATCTGGAAAGCATTAGAAGCATCTCAAAAAGTGCCTGCTCCTAAGCTTAGGCATCTCTGGCCTGGCGAAAGCAAGTCAGTGTACTTCGACAGCTGTATTATCCCACATGAATTCTACAGTGCGGACAGTGGCGAGCATGATTTTTACTTTGAGAAAAATCAAAACATCGTCCAGTCCCTCCTCAGTCTCGGATTTCACAACATTGACGTCGCAGAGGAGGATGGCACGACTCTATTTCTGAAGGCTTGTTCACAGTCTCAAATTGACTGGGCTTCATACTTTCTTTCCAACGGCGCTCAACCAGATCCCAAAGGGCTCTGGCTCGCCGTTAGAGCCTTCTGGGGTTGGAACCACCGGTTGCCCCATCCCAACTGGCTGATGAGACTCGCATCAAAAGCCAGCTGTGACTCCTGCCGTTGCCACTGCTCGACATCTGGGTGCACACCAGCTGCTGTTCTGGCGCGCAGATGCCTTCTTGGGCGCTCGCAGCGCCGGCACGAGCTGATTTCATTCACTGAGAGAATGTCCCTACGCTCCCGTCGGGTGGCTATGAGAGAATTATGTCGTCTTGAGGTTTTCGAGAAGCTGGGCATGACGCACACGTGCTGCAGTCGGGCCACCGGCTGGGCGCCGCTCAAGGACGACGACGCGGCCGCCATCCACGATGAGGAGGAGAATCTGAAGGACACTCTCGAGGTCTTCATGTCACTCTTCGACCACCTTTTCTCGCAATTTGATGGCCGTTTCAATGTCTTCCTTCGCGCCTGGTGGGCTGCACTTGAATTGTATCTCCCCGAGGAAGATCTGGACACCTCCACCGTCGGTTACAGGGGCAACAAAAGTCACTGGCTTAAACTCTTTGCAGACTTGCACGTCGAGGGACCTGAACAAAGCAAGATTATTGACGACAGCGGAATTTTCAACGTAGTGTGCCACTTTCATGTCGTGGTCGATCCGTTGGCCCGGCGTTTCGACGCAGAGGATCCCAACTTTTTTGTTGCTGACGAAAGGCTGTGTCGGTATTTGGAGACCCTCGGTGTTCCAGATTACACCTTCCAGTGGATGAAGATGGCTAGGGATCACACAGGCTGGCCTGACCAAGAAGTACACAGACCAGTCAAGTGGCGTTACACGGAACAAGATGATATCAAGGATGGGTTCCCCTTTACGAGAGACTACATCGTGCCTCTCATCGCTGCGGGCATCATAAGAGATATCGAGAGGGACGCATGGTTCCCAGAGGAACTGAGAGAACTTCTCGAGAACGAGGGCGTCATTGTATCAGGGAAATTGCGGCCGGCGCACTGGAAAGAGGGCGCGGAGGACGTTTTTGAGCGGCATCGGGACATGTTCGAAGAGCAGGGGTCTTCATCGAGCATTTGAGCACTTTGGCGGGAGGCACATCAAGAGCATTTAGATTTTTGTCTGGCACATTTCCGTCTGTTCCATATCTTGTGGTTCTCGTAAACCGCACTATCTGCGTCCAGCTCCATGCCTCAGCCGTCTATCCTGTTGATTGCCGCCTTGGTCTCTCTCTACTCTCGTACTCGTCTCTGAATCGAAAAGGCACAGCCAGTCATTGCCTAATCCTGTCACTCGCTCACTCAACATACATCAGCTTCTCGAATCCAAAGGATCGTCGTCCATTGTGCGGTCTGCCAAATGCATCCGTGTCAGCCTTGTTTGACTGGATTCCTTTTTGCGTCTCTCGTTGCTCGTCTTCTAATGTATCCCGAGATACCCTGGAGACTTCCTAATACGATTGCGGAAACTTCATGGTCAAGGTGATGGATAAACTCATGTTTAGATGGTTTGGCGATAAGCATTGCCTCTGGTTAATACACAAGGAGCCTCAAAACGGTCTGGTCAACAATCGTCATCGGTTGATGCATACAAACCCTTTGAGAACATGTACCTCTTCCCTCTTCACGCGTACGATTGCAAAAAGAAAGCCCTCATCTCTCTTCCCTTGCCTCGTCTTCATCCACACCAACCCTCCCGCCCATCGCTTCCCCTGCCGTCCCAGCCCACCCCATCACCTAACCCTCCTCCCAGCAAAAAGATCACCAAAAAATCAAAACGTACAACAGCCGGGATTCGCTGCTGGTCACCCACGCAACTACTAATCGGCCGCAAGGTAGCTTATCTATGGAAGAGCGGACGGGGTTCCGAGTTTTCTACCTGCTATGGTCGTACGTTAGAGCACATGTCACAAATCAAAATATATTCTCAAAAGAAAGCTGGGTAGATTGAGGAAGCTTGAGAGGGAGATCTGGGGGTCTCGTTTTTGAGGCAGAGGATTGGTACCGGGGAAGGGCCGGCAGGCGAGGGTTGGGGCTGAGGGTTGATCAATGGGTGGGTTGTGTGTTGTGGTGGTTGGGGAGATTGAGGACGAAGAGGTCGTTCCTATCGCGCAAACGAGCGGATTGACTGGGCACATCACATCGCATCCCTTCCAGCTTTCTCAAGAAACTCCATTCAGTCAAGTCCATTCCGTGGCATGACATCGCCGGTCAGAAGGCCTTTTCCGCGCAGTGAAGTCGAGATGGCTTAGTGATGTTGCTTCAAATTCTGCCCCCGAGGCTAGCTAGCTGTTTGTGGTCTGCCATGTTGCAAGGCCGGGGTTGGAATCATGGCGGTAAGAGAGGACCACTTCATTTGGAGGGAGATTGTGAATCCAGCAGCAGCAAAAAGGTTGATGAGAGAGAGTCGCGACTCCAGGTCAACACAGCAGACTAATTCCAATCGTCCAATTGCGCTGCTACTCGCGTCAACTTTGACAGCTACGTTGAACTTCAGCAGACACAGACCTTCCGAACACGAAACAAGAAGAATCACAACTTCTTCACCCCACAGCAAGAGAAGCACAAGCAGCAATGACGAACCGACCTCGCAGAACATACCCGAAAGGGCAATGGACGGAGCGGCCGCAGCCGTCGGGGCTAACCAACCTGAGGGGCTCACCGGACGGCAGATTTGCGCCGAGGACCCGGGGGAACGCCGGGGACGGGGACCTTCGGGCGGTGCAATTCGGATGGTTTGGTCCTGAAGCCGAGTGCGCGACATTTTTTTTGCACAATTCACGAGGCGTGTGATGGGGTGACCTATGAAGGGATGGACGGGGAGACGGCGACGTGACCAGGACCACGCAGGGGGGAGAAGGGGAACAAGAAGACGGAGAGGAAGGGGAAAGCGCTATTGGCGCCTTGTTTCGATAGTGAGCGATTGTTTTGCCCTGCTTTGTTTGAGGAGCGAGCGCAATTATCGATCGTCGTGTCCGGGTAGCTGGGTGGGAAAAAAGGGCGGACGAAGCAAAACAATGGACGAGAGCCCGAGTGGTTGCGGCGGGCCCGTCTGCTCCCGCCGCAGCTCGACGGAACCGGGCACAACTGGCAATAGTCGCGCGCGATGCTTCCGTACGACAAATGTAAAAAATCAGACAGTGTTTGGAGACGACTTTGCGGCCGTCGGTTTAGAGAGTTCCGACTCCTTTGTCTGTGCGATGCTGCGAGATGGCGGAGGAGGTGTTTTTTGGCTGGCGTCGTTCCGGTTGGCTGGATGGGCTACATGGCCGGTATGGCTAGCTTACCAGCCCATGATTATGCGACGGCCGAGGAAGCGTGACGATGACACTGACAGGCCGCTTACGTACCTGTCTTCCAAAGTTTTCCGGCGTCGTCAGTCGTCGAGAACGCCGTTACGGATTGCGCGGCGAAGGGGAGAGAACCAGAAATCCCTCGCCCGCTATCCGTTGTTTCCACCCACGGATGAGACGGCCAGCGTTCGGTTGAGTCGGGAGGGCAGCGCGTGTTTTGGTGGTTTCGAGTTTTTGTTCACGTTCGCGTTCCATGCGACTCGGCGAAGGTTGGTTTGGCATGCATGACCCCAGATTGATTGACAATCGGCACCGGTACCGGCATCCGTCCTTCGTCGGGTATGTCTCGGGCTGCGTCTGGCATCAGCCCTGTCGCCATGATGCAGAGCAGAAAAAAATTCGATGGAACAGACGGGAGGTAATCTCGACTGTCATGCGACTGATTGGAGGAGAGGGTTGCGATTTTTTCGCGTCTGCGCCGCCACGATGCGACATTTGGTTGGTTAGATCAATTGTATACGATGCGTCAGAGTGTGCAACTATTGCTTGAGGGCCATGTGGAGGTTGGGATCGCTGCTCCGGCGCCTCGCGCCTCACGCCCTGCGCCTGGTGACTGTGGTGGCTGTCAGGCGAGGACGTTTAAAAATGAGGATAGGAGAGGTATGCATGTCGTCGGTGGAGGCCGGTCAAGGGCGACTTGAGCATTTTGAAGAAATTGGCTAGACCGGTGTCAACAGCATTGCAAACTCGAACATTATGCAGCAGCCCCAGCCCGGCCACAGGAAATAAACGCCGTAAATACGGTTCTGGCGGTGTTGTAGCCCTCGAGCCCTGGTGCGTGCCCTGCATACCGCCAGCCAACGGTGGGTGCTGCGCCCTGAACAGCCTGACAGTCTGGAGCCTTGGAGTCACAGATGCATATTGTTGCATATGGCCCGGGGTCGAAATAACGATGACTGCCGGGACTCACAGCCATGCCGACGAAGCCGCTGAGGGCGCAGGGGATGGACCAACGGTCCGTTGTTTGTTGCGTTGACACGCCTCCAACTGAGGTCAGCGCTTGCTTACCTGATGACTGAGGTTTGCGCGCGCGCTTTTGACCGTTCGCGGCAGCGCCAGCCCCTCCAACAGACATGGTCCTCCCCAACTGCAGCTCCCACGCCTTGGCCTTGCGCAAACGGTTTTCTCTCCATGGTGGAGAGCAGAGTGTGTGAACAAAAAAACCACAGTCGTCATGATTCGGGCCGGGTGGATGATTCATGGGCGACTGGCACGGCCACATAGTCAAGCCTCTTGGAAAAATGGCAATGGTGCAGTCGCTGACGTGTGTGCGCGTCGAGCCCATCGCTTGGGCCCGGAAACCTGGCGGCGCCGCCCCAGTCTTGGTTGCGAGGAGCAGGGTACCAAGTTTCGTACGGCACCAGCAAACACTTTTTTCTAGAGAGAGAGAAAAAAAGAGAACCAGGGCAGCGTACCCCTGCCGCCCGGCTGACTCCATCGCTCCTGCCTGACCATATGCATCCATAATACATAAACCCACGCCCACCTACCTCACCACCACACTACCACGCACGCTTTCCGAAACCAGCCTCTCTCCCATTCCCGGCAATCATTCAAAATCCCAGGCGGCCCTCCTGCCTCTCTCCCTTCACTCATCCTTCATCCTCACCACCAACTGCCAAAATGGGTAACCCATCAGACGTTACTCTTCGCTTACCTCCCCACATTCAAAAGCAGCTCGCCAACATGGCTTGCTCTCCACCACCGCGGACGCCCTCAGGAGCACCTCCAAGTTCGCAGTACCATGCCGCTTTGGCCAGTCAATATCGGCAGCGCATCCAGGGCATCATGAAGGCAGACCTTTCGGCCTTCATCACGGCCGACGACGTCACCGACGCAGAATCAACAGGACCCCTGCCAAGCAAACGTCACGACACCCCCTCAGCAGAAGTTGAAGACCAATTGCCCCCTTACTCGGAAGAGGATCCTGATGTCAACACTGCCGCCTGCACCATTACCGTCAAGGAGCTCTCATCAATGGACACGCCGACTCCCACATCCGACAACAGCGACAACACCTTTTTCGCCTTGGTCACAACCACGACTCACGAGAGCACCCACAGCCGTCCCCACACGGACATGATCACCCGCATCACCTCGCATTTTTCAACCTGCTCCTCGGAGAATGAAGAGGCCGACGCGATCCAGCCCGCAGTCGCGTCCCCCGCCGAGAGCGACGAGCTGTATGACGGTCCGCCGGCTTCGCTGCACTTTGCGCCGCCAAAATTGATGCGCGCGCCCGCTTTGCAAGCCAAGCCGCGCTCCTGCAAGACGAAGCACTCGCATTCTGCGCCGCCGTGCCCGCGCAGCCCGAGCAAGGTGCGCCGCATCGTCGAGCGCTTCACGTCGAAAAAAGAGGATACGGCGGCCAAGGACAAGCGCCGCCGCGCGCGCCAGGCCGTGGTGTGAAGGCCGCCCCGAAACCAAAAACAAGCCAGCATGCTTGCCTCACTCTCCGCTTTGGCCGCAGAAATTTGTTTCGCACCAAACAGCCCCGCCGGGCGTCTGGGGGAATGATTCCAGACTCCAGAACGCCCCCGCCCCGTCGATATCCGCATTTACCCCGGTTTGTGGTGTTGAGCGAGTTGCGAGAGGAGGCAGTGCATTCCGTGTTCCTTCTCTGGCTTCTCCGCGCTGCGCCCGCGCCCGCAGTTTGACAGCTGCAGCCTAGGCTTGACGGATACTCGGCGCATTCGCAAGCCGCGGATGCGGACGGGCGGGAGGGACCATCATGTGCATGCACAACCAACGTGATCGCACACTGGACCGAACGAAAAACATTCGACACACCGGCCTCGCCGACCACCGCAGCGCCCGCCGGCGTTCCCACTCGCCGACTTGCGTGGACGGAACTCGAAGCTTCAGACACCCGACTGGTGGACATGCCGTCATCGCATCGACCGTTGGTTGGAGTGTTTTTTCTCCACACACGACTCGCAAGAGGATTTCCATGGCGTTCCTGGGCGCAGCACCCAGAGTGGCTGATGACGGGGGCGGAAAGAGCGGGAATGCCGCAACCCCCAACCCTCCCACCAGCGCCCAGCCGTGGCGCCGTGGCTGGAGTCGTCACTGACCTGGGGCTTAGCTCTTGGGCTTCTGTTCTCGCCCCCCTTCTTCCCCTTTAAACCTTGAGTGTTTGAGAGAAGAGGTACGCGATTTGCCTGCCTCATTGGGGCAGGTTGAAGTCAAAAAGTAAATGTTTGGATGAAGAGGTAGTTGGTCGCGATCGATCCGATCGCTCGCTACCGGTCTCTTGCTGCCGATGCGACAGTCGGCGACGTACGAATTTTTACGATGATTACGAAAACGGCGACGATGGACTGGGATGGTAGATGGTTGGATGGATACACGCATGGGCATGGCAAGAGGGCTTGGTACTTGATTTCTGCCATCTTTTGCTCTTTCCTTTGTCGATCGACTCGAGATACCCAAGACTTACCTCCTACACGGATGGAATCATACGTAGCTACATACCTATCCGAAAGCCAAAAATATCTTCAAACCCAACAGTACTTGCTTGCTCTCTTCCTCCTGCGCGCCTCTCCTGCTCGTCCAATCGCAACATGCAACCGCACACGCTCACCGACATGCCCGACAACCAACACCACTCCTTCCAACAGCCAACATCAAGGGGCCAAACAACAACAACCAGTGAAAAATCCCTGCCCCTCACCCCAGCCGTTTTTCCCTTTCCCGGCGCCCGCGCACATCATCCGTCCAGCCAGCGGGAGCGTTCCGCGTTCCGCGGCCTCTATCCATGCAGCCGGCCCAAAGGGGAAATGTCGGCTAATTCCGCACAACTTCAAACGTCGCAGCGGCCTAGAGTTGGGGATTAGGTTGCCGTGCGTGGTGGCAGATGGCGGATGATGAGGCAGGTCGATTTTTTTTTCTTTCTTTCTTCGCGCTGCGATTTTTGCCATTCTTTCTTCAACTTTTCTTGTCCCCCCTCCCCTTTGCTTTCAGCAGACTTGTGCTGAAGAGAGGATTTGGAAAAAAAGGAGGAGGGGCTTTGGAGAGGTTGCGGGCTTGCTTGCTTGCTTGGCCGATGGATGGACGTCGCGTTGGATCAGAGACGCACGCACGCACGCGACTACTGCTGCGAGTGCATCATCGCTCGCCAAGGCAGGATATCTTGATGCGTCTTTTTGACTGATGCAGCAGACTGGTCGGCCCATGCAGGCATTGACATTGACTGCTGCCATCCCCAATGTGGCAGGACTGACAGGCAGCCAGACGGGAAGCGAACTACTAGCACTAGATGACGGGGGCACATCCCTTGCGATTTGCATCGACACGAGGCACTCGTGGAGTCTTCTCGACGCTGCAAGTGTAGTCGTCATTCCCATCTTCTGGAGATGTAAATGCACATTGCAAATTTCCTACATACACCCACACTCGCCATGTGGTTCCACATCACACCACACGCCGTGCGGCATCTGCTAATGCGGCATCGCACTTCCTTCCGCTCCTTTCTCCTGCACTCCCCGGATCCACCGTATGCCACTTGATTCCTTGTCAATCTCTCCTCGCCAATCGTATGTCCAGCCGTTAATCGTATCTCGTTGGAAGAAGTCATCAAACATCAAACATCGAACAAGAGATTGAGAAGATGGGGGGAGAAGAAGTAGATGAAAATTGAGAGAGCAAATTTTTTTTTGGACACCATTCCAGGTCGTTCCGTTCCAGACCACGCTATGCAAGAGCAAAAGAAGGAGCAAACTAGTGCCGCAAAGAAAGGTGGCAGGCAGGGAAGTAGAGGTGTGAGAAAGCGGTAGAAAGCAGACTAGGGGATGATGGATGCTGCTGGATAATGTTGAAAGAACAAGGAAACCAGATCGGCCAGCCATCGGAAGAAGAAAACTACCTAATCGCTGGTGGATGGGCAGGTGATGGATGATGGATATGTAGCCCGCCTCGAAATGTCTCTCTTGAAGGAGCACGGGGGCAGCTAAGTTGTAAGATGCAAGCGCAAGAGGAGGCAAAGGAAGGGGCGACTAGGCCAATGAAGCGCAAAAGGGGAAGCAGCAGGAGTCGCCGACATCCTGCGCACCGCACTGCGACAAGCCGGCAAAATGCCAATATGCCAATCGACTCAAGGGAAGAATGAGAGAAAGGATAAAGGCATCGCATGGTATCCAGGTCGCATCATCCAAAAAGCTCGCCCTCATCCAATCGAACCAAGCACCTCACAAGAAATGCTCGTCCGTCACATCCTCCACGCTCGCGCTGTGGCTCCTTCCCTTCTCCCGCCTCGCCTTCTTAACGCCGGAATCGCCCCTGCTGTGGCCACCGTACGTGCGCCCGTGGTACTTTCTACGAAACAGCTCGCTGCCGCCGAGACCACCAGCTGCAGCGCCCAACACCGTGCCCACGTTTGTGCCTGGGGCAATGGCTTCGCCAAGCAATCCACCTGCAATTGCGCCAACTGTTCCCGCTGCTGCAGTGCGGTGGTGGGCGTCAAAGTCGCGCGCGCCGTCGAAGCCTGTGACTTCGTGGATGCGCTCGCTGATGCTGTTGCGGTGCGAGCCGTTGATAGACCCGGTACGCGATCCCGTGCGCGACCCCTGACGCGAGCAGGCGGCGGACGTGGCAGCAGTGCGCGAATTGGCTGGGTGATATGGTGACCGGAAGCGCGGGTCCGTGTTGACGGCGATCGAGTGTCGGCGGCGACCCTCATTTTTAGTGCGCGAGTGGCTACCGTGGCCGCCGTGTGCGCTGCCATGGTAGTCTGGAGCGTTGTTGGACCCGCTGTGAATGGAGTCGTGGCGCGAGACGGGTTGGGACGGTGGTTGATATGGATTGTAATTTGGAAGATAGGGGGAGCTACTTTGAGGCGGGTATGCGGGATTGTGCTGATAGAATTGAGGAGTGCTGCCTGGTGGATGGTTGGACTTGTACGGAGAGCCCGGAACACCTGCCGTTGCTGTTCCCGCTGGAATAGTATGAAGATTGCTGTGAGGTATGTAGGGTTGATGCATGCCGCGAGAGTCGACAGAAGATGCACGAGAGGAACGCGAGCCTGGTGGTGGAGGAGGAAAGCTTGTACCATAGTAGCCGCCAGCGTTCTGATCCCCGTTAGCGACACTGTTGCGTGTGGCGGGAGAGCTTCTTCTGACCTGCTGCATCGAAGTGGGAGTGCCTTGCATCTGGTTCTGCGGCGTCGCATTTGGCGGTGTCACCGTCTTGCCTGGCAGTGTCTGTCCCTGAGCACTGATTGAATGGCCACTGGGGTTCGCACTGTGAGTCATGGGACTCGTTGACTGGCTTCCGTTGGGCGTCGCATGCATGGGAGGTAGGTTCAGTTGGCCGTGTCCATATTCTGCCGGATTGTAGGGCTTTGCCTGGGTGTACGGAGCCGGATTGTGAGGCTGGGGCTGCGCGTAGACTCCGTCGGCAGCAGAAAAGGGCGGCTGTGGATGTCCATAAGGCGGAAGAGGAGGCGGCATGAAGTGAGCCCGGTATGGCTCCGCACCTTCAGAATGCGACCTAGGATCGAAGTCGGGCGGAACATCCTCGTCGGCGTACCTCTCGTAGGACCTCATGCGTTCATGGTGGCTGCGTCTCCTTTCGCGCTCCCTGCCGCGGTGAGCTCTTTCATCGCTTTCTTCACTGTTTCTTTCCTTGCGGCGGCGACGGTGCTCGCGCTCAAATTCATCGCCAGAGGTGTAGTAGTCGGAAGAATAGTAGTCGTCATCTTCGTCCGAGTATGAGGGCGAGCGACGCCTGCGACCACGACCCTCGCTCTGGCTGCGAATCTTCTTTTCTCTCTTCCTGCGCTTCAGCTCCTTCTCTTCTTTGCGTTTGAAGTATCCGCCGGGGATTGCCTCGAAGAGCTTGTCGGGAATTCTGTCAGCGCCATAGGAGAGCGCTTTGAAGGCCAGGGTGGCCATTTTTCCGTCGATGAAAGACACTTTGGCGGCGGATTTGGGGGCGGAGGGACCCCCAGCTTTATACGATGATGTAAGAGAATGGTGGCTAGATTGAGGCGCTGGTGGCAGGGATGCAGGATTCCGAGTGGTAGCGATGTGAGGGTAAGGATTGATGGAGGTGAGAAGAAGGGTGGGTCCTTGCAGGCAGTCGACCAGTCAGCAGCAAAAGAGATGTGAAGTCAAGAGGTGTAGATGCAGATTGGGGGGCCTGTCAAGCACGAGGATAGGTTGGCAAAAAGTATCGACGGCGCAGAGGGTCTCCCCGGCTGGCGAATCCCACTTTGGCAGGTAGATAAGCGGACCACTGGCCAACTCAAGGTGCAGCAAACAACCCGTTAGCCTGGAAACCGGCCACCGTCAGGCGCCGCTTTGACGTCATGCCGCACCTTCTTCCAACCTCACCTCGTCTCCCAAAGCATTTCTTCATCCCCAAGACCCCTTCGGCCGCCCCTCGCTGACCGACCTCTCAGCCATCCTCGCCGTCGCACAGAAGCCTCAGAACCAGCCAGTTTTCCACGTTCGACTCCTCAGCTCGTCCACCACGACAATCACCACGGCCGAAGGCGCCTTATGCCGCACCAACGCCCGCAGTGCCACCCGACAATGGTCGCGTGCTAGCCCGCCCGGCCGCCGTTGGTCTAACCGTCTGCGCCGCATTCTCGGAGAGCCTTGCCTCGTCCAAGGACTCCAATCCATACCAACAACCCCCAAAATCCCACGTCTCCACAAATCCGGTTTCTGTTTTGCTCGGTCAACTCTCCCTATACCTGGTCCAATCCCGGGGGGACGCGTACCTACCTTGTCATCCCACTAGTCTGATTCGACCGTCTCCCCTTAATGTTACCTATTATGTTGCTCAAGCCATTCCAGCGATTCAGACTGCTACCGTGTTAGATTGCCAAATCGAAAGCAATGTTGTGGGCACGTAGGATCCACGTCAACGTGGCGTGGAGCGGGTGCGCCCGGCATGCTGGCACGTTGGATCCCTCAAAAGCTTCCTCGGCATGATGGATGTAGTACAGGAGGACGTGTCACTTTGCTGCGCGCAGCAGCTCGAGCTGAATCCTGCCGTAGCATACGACGTTTGAAGGTAATTGTAGTCCATGATCTCATTGTTATGGGCTCCTATTCTAAGAGTACCCATGGACACGATTCCATCACCCGCATTCCAGTCCCGTCTGCTTGTTTGGTTTCCGAGGCTGCGTGCCCGTGTCGCCTCCATGCTTGGTGACGAAACCACTGCGAGCGAGTAAACAGGAGACAGATTACAGTGTGGCCTCTCAGAATTCTTGCTTTGTGATGCGACGCCCGTGCCATCGTGGTGGAAATGTGTCATTGTGGCCGTCGGAATGGCTCGCATCGTTCATGTTCCACAGAAACGTGCCTTGAAACTGCCATGCCGAAAGGAAAAAGGGAAAGCAAATACCGTAATGAAAATCCGACGTCAATCCATTCCTTGCGTCGCTCAATCGTCATCAATGACGATGACGACAGCTCCACTGCCCTGCACCTCGCCTCCGACCTCGTCCCCAGCCTCAGTCTCATCTGGATTGAGACTCAGGGTGCGCATCATGCCACGCGCACGAATCGAGGGGTCTGGAGCTGGGGAAGTCGAGACTGCGTGAAAGTCGCTTCCAGTCTGCAACGTGGAACTGCCCACGGTGCCACCGTTGACTTCATCGTCATTGTAAACGGTGACGTATTGAATTTCCGAATTGACGTCTTCCGTCGACGTCAAAGGCAGGCCCTCGTTGGGCGTGACATAGCGAGACTCTTCCCTAGACACCGTTCCGCTCCTCTGATCGAAGACACGCCTCGCGACTGCTCCACTGAAGCGACGTTCACCTCCTTCCTCAGAAGTGACGTCTTCTGAGCCGGCACCACTGCCCTCGCATGGTGCGCTCAGGGCCCTTCTGTACCTCATGCTGATGCTGGAGCGGGACGGGGTGTCTAACGGGGAAGTGAAGTTCCCATTGTCTGTCGCGGCAAATTTGTGGCCGTATTTCTCATCCGTCGAGGTGATGTAGAAAATTTCAGGCATTGGTGCCTCGTCATCTTCGTCATAGGCGCCGTCTGCCAGGACTAGATCTCGCTCGGGCTCGTCGTCGATGACAATCACTTGTCCGACGTCGCCGGGAGGAAGGTTGTCGCCGGGGCCAACGGTGATCGACGTGTCTCTTTGCCGCATGTCATGGGAGGCGGGCGTCATCGCAACAATCGGAGGAAAAATTGGGTTGTTCATTGCGTCCTCGACAGATTGTATCACTGTTATGTCGGCAGCCTCTGGCAATCGCTCAACTTCGATGGGAATAATGTCGGGACTATCAAGCCGACGTCGAGTCGCCCTGTCTTGGTCCACGCGCTTGAGAACCTCACGACATTCTCTGATAATCTTCTGATAGACCATGGGTGGCACAGCGTTGCCTATCTGACGTCTCATGTCGGCGCGATTGCCCGTGAACTCGTGGTTCAACGGAAAGCCCTGTAGACAAGCCAATTCTCTGATAGTGTATTTGCGTTTTCCGTCCCAATGATACACATCAGATTCATTGTTCGTTAGCAGCGTGCGCTTGCTATGCAGATCGGGATCTCGTGGCGGCTCTTCATGCAGGAGCTTAAGATCTGGGTCTTCCGGATTGTGTTGAGTCGTCCCTTGAGGGATGTTGTCTGCCGCCGCTCGCAGGCTTGTAAATTGCTGAAGACCTTTTTCATACGTTTCCCTCTCCGGTGGTCCGTGAGTAAACCGAGGGAATGGCGGGAGAGGCACACCGGGGGCCGATGCAATCATGAAGAGACGTGGACGCGGCTGCGTACAGCCATATGCCAGGCAACGAATCACAGCCCAGCGGACAGAATAGCCTTGCTTGTGAACACCACTGAGCATAGAATAGAACCATCCAATGTGCTTGTTGTGGGTCAGGCCGTTCGTCTCTTCCATTGTGGCAATTCGAGGCCGAACCTGCTGCACGAGTGGTCCGACAGAGAAGATCGCCGCCGAGTTCTTTTCGTCATTTTTCCCGGCCGTAGTGTGCGCTGGAGAGAAGAACTGACAGGGTGGCGACAAGTGAAGAATATCGACGTGGGGTAGTACTTCGATCTCGTTCTCCGGTTTTCCCTCAGCGACGTAGTCCTGGGCGTTCTTCTCACAGACTTCCGCGTTGACAAAGTTCTTTCGAAAAGCTTCACAAGCCAATTTGTCGTTATCAACGCCAAATATGACCTTCAGGCCAGCCATCTTTGCTCCACAGCTTGCGCCGCCGGCTCCGCAAAATACGTCGCCAAATGTGTGCCTTCTCATGTCTTCATCATATGCCAGCTCAATCTCGCCTTTGCGCTCGACATCGCGCTTTCGCTTCAACGGCGAGGTCGGTCCAATTGGAGAAGATGGCATTTGCTGAGCATCAACGGACGGGGCTGAAGGTCCTTTGAGAAGTCCATTGCCGTCGTCGGCTTCGTAAAGTGTAAGACGGCGCAGCTCATTTTGGCATTGTCTTTGTGAGCCCTTCAGGTCCATTCCCTGTTCGTATGTTTGAATAAAAATGGTTCGGCAAACCAAGACCTCTCCGTCGAAAATCTGCTGCTTGCACTTGTAGTACTTCTCGATGTCTGGGGTTTCCCTGTTGATGGAAATGCTTTCTCGCCAGCTCAGTTCCGGAAATGGTCTGTCTGTGACGATGAGGCGGCGCTTCTTGACGAACAGATTGACCGGAATCTCGTGGAGACCTTGCTCCACGTACGGTCGCTCGTCGATTTGACCAGAGTAAATCCGAGCGTGGAGGCAGACTTCGTTGAGCGTAAGAGTCAGTAGAGGGGCGATAAATTGGTGCCTTCTGAAGCGAAGACCGCGCAGCCTAATCTCGCCCGTTTTGGCATTCCTCAATATGTGGAACACTCTGAGGAAGTCATTACGGCTACTGTCAGCTGACACAAACTCGATGGTGTCTCCAATGGTGATGCGCGAGCCCCTCGGACCAAGCTCTTGCTTCTTCTCCTCGACAGTCGTACTATCGATGTACTGCCACGGATGTTGTGGCGGTTGGTTCCGTAGTTTGATCGGCCGCTTCTTTGAAACGATTGGCTCTATGATCTCGACCTCGTGGTCTGAATCGTCGGAGTCGTCAATGATGAGGACTTCCCCAAAGTTGTTTGCTTCCTCAAAGTGTTCGAGGTCAATGATGTCGGCGATCTGATATTCATCGTCCATCAAGGTGATGGGATCGTCGACTGAAAGGCCTCGCTGAGAGGGCATGGTGTCCTCGGGGGTATCACAGTCTTGCTGAGATTGAAGTTCAGTCAGCTTTGGTGTAGCATAGAGGTTGAAGGTGAAGTGTTACTTACAAGACACGATGCAGACTGAAGGCAGAATGTATGTGGCCGGCTTGCCAGCCAAGTGGGTTGCACGTAGAAGTGAAGCTTTACCAGATGTCAGCCCCAGTGAATCATGAGTGGAGAGAAAGACGGTTCAGCTTACCAAACTGAGCGACGACCAGACTTCAAACAGATAGCTTTGCCTTTCAGGTGGGTCTGACAGCAGAGCCTGGAGAAAAGAGGTTCGTCAGCTCAAGTTCTTTCAGAGGCTTCAAGATAAGTGCCAACTTACAGAGCGGAGAGCCTGAAGTCAGGCAGAGGCGCGAGTGCAGAGCTCCGTGATGTGCGTAACACTTTGACGGGGGAGTAGCTGGAGAAAAGAGAGAAACAGTGGAAGAGAGCACGGTAGAGCTCGAAGTGGGTGGAGAGGTGTGGGAGGTGATGGTCTGGGAGAGGTGATGGAGAGTTTTGTTGATGTCCCGCGCGGGTCCAGGCAACGGTTCGCGCAAGCCCGGGCAGGTCCTGTCGGAAAGAGTACTATGGAGCCGTAACGAGTGAGAATGAATGATCGGAAGGTTCTTCGAAAAGTAGAGGTCTTTGTTTGCCCAAACAGCTGCTTTGAAGACAGTGCCTCATGGATGCACGGAAAGGAGGTACAAACGCGGGTTCCTGCAGCAAACACTGCAGCCAGATGCCCCAAACCTATTGGAAAGCACACGAGCTTTCCATGAGGGTGGGGTTGTGTCAGGAAACAATGTCCGATGTTCCATTTTGAGGTGTGCGTATCTAGCCGGGGAGGTTCTCGAATTAAGCTTTCGAAGACCACGAGTCGCCCGTGACCATTGTGAGCAACCAGAAGACTCCTACTGATTGTGACGGAGTATTATCAGTGCCTGAGACTTATGAGACTACGGATTAACGGCCTGGAATAGTCAAAATGGCATTTCTGCTAGACTGTGCGAAGAGGTTGATCCAAAAGGCAAATTTGAATAGGTTGCCATCCGGCTACCACGGCACAGTTTCAAGCTTATTTTGATGTGAGAAGCTCACCAGGAAACTATTCGGCACCTATAAGAAAATATTTCATCGGTCACTACTTTCATTTAAAGACTTGAACTACACAACTCTTACAGTGCACATATGGTATGTAGAGCTTCTCAAGGCGGACGCGCAGGGGCAAAGTTCGGGTCAGACTGAAGCTGAGAAAAAGGTCATTGTGATCAGATCATCATGGATGGATTTTGCAGTTGGTGATGGAGCACTTTTGGAGGTTCTTTACGACGAGCCCCGCCAAGGCCAGCATCCTAGGGAGCGGTCGTCCCAGGTTACGAGCTGCGACTTGCCCAGGGCGCCTAGCTCCAGTCTCCCATCCACTTCGAGCTCTCAGGAGTGTGTCGGCGCGTTGCATCCAAGAGTGGAGGTTACGGTAACCGGACGTGGGCAGGACGGTGTCAGCATCGTGTGCCTTGGTCGAAGCAGAGACGCGCCGCGTGACGCGCGGGATCGCGTGGAAGGCAGAGCAGCGAATGACGAGAGCGGTTGAGACTGGGGATGGAGTCGAGGGGGCCCGTCGGCGGTTCTTGAGCGAATGACGGGGACGATGATGTGGGTGTGTGGGTTGGAGAGCGGCGCAACGGCGGGGAGCACGCGACGTTGAGGTACCGGCACCGGCGCCCGAGATTTCACTTTGAGCCGGACTTGGACCGACACGTCTTAAACTTTTTTCTCACTTGCTGGGAGCTCCTCCGCTTCCAAAGTTTCAAAATGCCATCGTACAGCTCCATCGTTTCTTGGCCCCAGTCGCCCGTACCATTTTGGTCTCCGTCGCGACCACGACTCTGGTCCTCAGACATCGTCACCTCTTCGCCTGGTTGATTCCAAGTGTGCCGCCGTCCTTTGCCAACCCTCAACCTGCATTAGACGACCTTCAAAGAACCCGCCGTAAGCGCGCCCGCAAACTGTCCCTCCCAATCATCACTCCAGTCACCAGGATGAGCTAGTGTTTTTTTCATAGATGTTAGACTTCCGAGCTCCAAGCTGCGGAGAAACCACTTTCTGACCTCATTGCATTATCAAATCTGCTTGGCCGCCTATCTACAAGAACTCTGCTGATAGCCGCTTCTCTCAGACATCAACAACCATGTGTGGCATCATCGCCGTTATCCACGCGGATCCTGCGTCCACCTCCGCCGCCGTTGAGATTCACGACGCCCTGTATCTGCTCCAGCACAGAGGCCAGGATGCTTGCGGAATAGCCACCTGCGCCTCTGGTGGCCGCTTCTACCAGTGCAAGGGCAATGGCATGGCCTCCAAGGTCTTCCACGACGGCTCCAGAGTCGCAGATCTCCCCGGTTTCATGGGTCTCGGTCACCTCAGATACCCCACGGCCGGCAGCAGCGCCAACTCGGAAGCCCAGCCCTTCTACGTAAACAGCCCATATGGAATCAGCTTGACCCACAATGGCAACCTCATCAACGCTCCCGAGCTCAAGCGCATCCTCGACCAGGAGGCTCACCGTCACATCAACACGGAGAGTGACAGCGAGCTGATGCTGAACATTTTTGCCAACGAGCTCAACGAGACCGGCAAGGCCCGTATCAACGCCGAGGACTGCTTCAATGCTTTGGGCAGGATGTACAAGAAGTGCGTTGGCGGCTGGGCATGTACCGCCATGCTTGCTGGCTTTGGCCTTATTGGTTTCCGTGACCCCCATGGCATCCGCCCAATGGTCATTGGCGAGAAGCCCTCTGATACCGGCCACGGCACTGACTACATGATGGCTTCCGAGTCCGTCGCCCTCACTCAGTGCGGCTACAAGACCTTCAGAGACATCTTGCCCGGTGAGGCGGTCATCATCGAAAAGGGCAAGGGCCCCGTTTTCCGCCAGGTCCACCCTCAACTCGGCTACACCCCTGACATTTTCGAGTATGTCTACTTTGCTCGTCCCGATACCATCATGGACGGCATCGACGTGGACGAGAGCCGTCGCAACATGGGATACAAGCTTGCCGAGACGATCCGCAAGGAGCTGGGCCCCGAAGGCCTTGCTGATGTTGACTGCGTCATGCCCATCCCGGAGACTGCCGTGACAGCTGCCCTCTGCGTTGCCGAGGCCCTTGGAAAGCCCTACAAGCAAGGCTTTGTTAAGAACCGCTACATCTTCCGCACGTTCATCATGCCCACCCAGAAGCTCCGTCAAAAGGGTGTCCGGGCGAAGTTGAACGCGAAGCCTGCAGACTTCAAGGGCAAGAATGTTTTGCTCGTCGATGACAGCATCGTCAGAGGAACGACGAGTCGCGAGATTGTTCTCATGGCCAGAGAAGCTGGTGCTAAGAAGGTTCTCTTCACGAGCTGCGCGCCCCCTATCACGTATGTACCCCAACCACGTGACAAAAACTTTGCTAACTTTGTGATAGCAACGCCCACATTTACGGTATTGATCTTGCATCATCATCAGAGCTCATTGCTCACGACCGCACCACTGAAGAAATCTCGCAAAAGATTGGCGCAGACGCTGTCATCTACCAGAGCCTCGCCGACTTGGAGGCCGCTTGCGCTGCGCTCTCTCCGCGCGACCAGGCGAAGCAAAAGTTTGAGGTCGGTGTCTTCTGCGGCAAGTACGTCACTCCTGTCGACAAGGAGTACTTTGAGCACCTCGAGCGGGTCCGTGGTGAGAGCAAGAAGCTCAAGCTCATGGAGAGCGCCCGGCAAGCCATCCTCCAAGGCGAGGCCACCGAGAGCCAATTCCGCTTGGCTGCCAAGGGCGCCCAAGTCGACAAGCACGGCAATGTCATTCCCCTTGATGGTGAAGTCAGCAATGGCACCAACGGCGTCGCTGGAACCAATGGCAACGCGGTTGAGCGTCCAGAGACTTTTGAGAGAAAGGGTACGGACGACTCGCAAGTGCGGGTCAAGGAGACTCAGGACATGAGTCTGCACAACATCAATGACCATGCTTGAAAGACTGTTGAGCGCAGATGATTTTATGGGTGGATAACGTGGATTTCACGGGCGCAAAGGGTTATGGGTTGGGACATTTGCATGACATTTCGGGCTCGCAATATCCAAATGGCATTCGTGGACTGGTGCTGTGGGTTGCAAGCTCATTCATTCATACTAGCTAGCATCAACGAGAGCAGACGCTCGGAGAAATGAAAAGTTGTCAAAGAGTCAGCCATCGCAGTCTACCAACTGCTCTTCTAAGACGGTGTTGCCTTGTAAATTGCTCCGACTAGATAGACGCCCCTAGAAAAGCCAAGGCCAAAACAGGCCACACGCCAGTCGAGTGAAGCAAGAAAGCACTACGGTCCTAAATCCGTCCAGAATATTCCATCGACTTGAAGTGGAAGGCCCCACGCTTTCTCCAGACTGAACGCGACCCAGACGCGTATCCCTAAACCACGTTCAAGTCTTCGATGATCCATGGACAACCGCGCCCATCTTGAAACAACAGAGACCTCAATCGACCTGTGAAAAAGACATCCACTTTCGCCGACCTCAAATTCAGCATCTGTGAAACGAAAACCCAGGCTTCGTCCAAAACTACCCCGCCATCACAACCCCGCGCTCGCATCACCAACGCGAAACACAAGCCTCTACAATGACGACACCCTCCGAACCCACAACCACCTTCTCAGTCGACGACGCCAGCGCTGACGCCTCAACCCTCCCGACAACCCCCATCCCCTTCAACTTCATCCTCCCCGTCCCGGCGTCCGCTCCCGCACGCGTTCTTACGCACACGCATCCCGTGCCGACGGTCCTCCTCGTCGCGTCGCCGCCGCCCGAGCTCACCGACCTCTTCGTCGGCACAATCAGCTCCGCGCTCGAAGAATGGCACAATGAGGCGCTCAGGGAGGCACCGGGCGAGTGCGAGGTGTGTGGCAAGGCGAAGGAGGACGTGCTCATGACGCCGGTTAGCTTTCTGGGCGAGGGCGACGACATCAAAGCTACTGCGCCTGGGACAGAGAAGGAGGACGAGGACGAGCACATTGACGGCGTTGTGGGCGTGCCAGAAGCAGACGACACCACCACGTCCACGTCGCATCAACCACCGCCGCAGAAGCGCATCGACGTCCTCATCACGCCCATCTGCAGCCGCTCCTCCTGCGCCGCCCTCGCACGCGCAAAACTCCGCCGCGTCGTCGAAGGCCAAACACAACCCTCCGCCCCCACGTCCTCTACCTCCCCCTCCGACCCCTCGCAGCAGCCGCTCGAGAGCCTCTTCACGCCACAAGATGCCCAAGCCATCGACAACCTGGCAGAGGCAGCGCAGAGCTTCCGCCGCCTGCCAGGCCCTGAGGATGTGAGGTGTGCGGTTTGCGGCAAGACCAAGGACACGAAGAAGTGTGCGGCTTGTGGAAGGGTGCGCTATTGTGGGAGGGAGTGTCAGAGGTTGGATTGGAGGGCTGGGCATAAGAGGGTCTGTGGGGTTGGCATCGTTTCTGCGCGTGGTGGGGAGGAGTAGAGAAAGGAGTTACGAGGCGTTGAGGAGCATTGGCTATTCGCATTGGGACGACAAGATGAGCGAGAGGAGTAAGGCGTCAGACTGGTCGTTTCTACCAAAAGCCTTCACGGGCCTCAAGTTGCAGCAGCGTTGCGCTGGAATGTGGGATTCCACAAACGTCCCGTCATGAGCACCAACCAACCAACCCATCACGGCATTACGACCTACCGCCCCGGGAAGCTGGTATAGATAGCGACTCGCACCCTTTTAAACTCGCACTCAAAATCCGAGTGATCTACCGTACCTGCAGAGCAGCCACTATATTGGAAAAGTGGACCAGGCAACTCCTGCCGTCCAGCGCGGCTAAGAGTCGTACTTGCTGCATGTCGGTCTTTGTAGGCTGCGTGTTGCAACGAATTGATGAGACTGGGACAGGGCAGGGCAGGGGGCTTGTGATGACCAACGAGACTACGCGAGGACGAATACCGTATGTAGGCATAGTCAAAAGAATCAACGAATGAAATACCCAAATCCACGCCCGCACCACCGTGCTCTGCAGAAGCAGATGCTCTATCGAAAAGAAGATATATCGAATGCCGCGCGTCTCCCAAAGCGCCTAAATCATCTGACCCCCATCTGTGCAAACCACGCGGTCATCACGACAAGACGACGCAAGCAAGCTTGTGACGGCTCAAGAGGCCGGCTTGGAGCGAAATACGGGGTCTTCGCTACGGCAGACGTGCAGATACGGACACAGCGATGTCTTGGGGGTGGGAAGTACGGGGACGCCTTGAAGTGGAAGTTTTCTGGAAGACTGCTCGACCGATTGCTGATGCTCGTAGGGAGAGACATGGCCAACCGTTTGCCTGGCTTGCTTGTTCGCGAGTGACGAGTGACGAGTGACGCCTGTTGTAGAGAACGCGGTGGAAGAAGTTTCCGGTGGATGGGTAGAATTATTGAATGCTTCCTCTCGTGGGGCTAGCCTTGCACGGACACTGAAAGAGCTCCTTTTTTCTTGTTTCTTGCTTCTCTAAACTGTGCGTTGACCAATTCCAACGATCAAGTACAGACCATGAGCAGATTTCTGTATCTGATCACATCTCGTTGCAGTTGCTATTTGCTTCTCCAACCCCGGTCGGAGTGACAACAGCAGTGAACACTGTCAGCGTAAGACCATAGCCAGTTGGATCATCATTACAGCGACTCGGAGCATCGGTACCGCGAAACCCCCTATCCGTATCTCGCTCTCTACAGATGTACTTCCCTGCCTTGTCTCTCCCTGCCCTGCCCTACCCGAGCGCTAGCAAGCAGACACGAGCCAACGCAGCACAGAGACGAGCCAACGCAGCACAGAGACGCCGCCAAAAGTAAAGGAAATGAGACATTCGATACTCGACTCGTTTGCTCAGTGGGGTAA
This sequence comes from Phyllosticta capitalensis, assembly GCF_038381095.1. Taxonomy (NCBI): domain Eukaryota; kingdom Fungi; phylum Ascomycota; class Dothideomycetes; order Botryosphaeriales; family Phyllostictaceae; genus Phyllosticta; species Phyllosticta capitalensis. Next base: position 2,559,254 of record NW_027117442.1, on the reverse strand, counting down.
TGCTCTAACCGCGTAAGGGCATTTGTAGCTTTAGACGTCTCGCAAAGAAGTTTACTGAGCGAGTCTAAGCGCGTTGGCGCTTCTGGACCGTATGGTCAAGCCGAATGGGGTTTGGGCACGATAGGGGGAAAAGGGAGAAGAAGCTTTGGGCAACACGAGCAGGTGCGCGTGTCACGAGTGGCAGGAGGGGAATTGGGACACGGAGAGATGGAAATCTTCCTGCTTGCATGCGTGAACAAGGCGTGGCAGATCTGCATGCAACATGAGCAGACCTGGAGAAAGAGAAGGAGGGGACTCCGGCAGCTTGCGTGATTGGTCCGGCTGATGACAGTGGGAGGGCCCGAGATGCGAGCGGCTTTCTCCTGCTGGCGGGATGCGGGATGATGCGAGAAGACGTGTTTTTGAGGCGGCATTTCGGGCAGTTGCTTTGTTCTCAGGGTCGCTTTCGTGGATAAGCATAAGATCTGGGGCTATTTTGAGAACGGCTCTTTTGGTGGGTCGTGTTCTCTGTGACGTTGGAAAGGACATCGTGACATTGGAAGCTTTCTAGAAGGTCGTTAATCGCGATGGATCTCATCGACGAGCTGAGAGATACGGGTGCGATGGTCTTCGAGATGCTTGGCAACGCAGACCGGAACAAGCCATGCAAGCGCAGCGTGGTCTAGAGGAAGGTGTCTAGGCAATCTATCGAAGCCAGCGTAGAATCATGGAAGGTTTCTCGAGTCAATCCTCCCAGCAAAGTGATTGGTCGAAAGAGGCGACTTCAACGCGTGGGAATGCTAGGGTTTAGGCTATACTTAGGTGGGCGTGACATCTGTCTCGAGCTTCACTGACAGGCGAGCCCCAGAACAACCTTCTTGTCCCCATGAAAAGGGGTGCTCCAAACGTTTGCGGGGGGCAATCAGCGTTTGAGGGCAAACTTCCGCTGGCCATGGTAAGCTCATGGAAAATGCCTAACTCCAGACGCCTTTTCCTGATCCGTCCAGTCCTCTGGTGAGGACATCGGCATCTGCGGAAAGCCAAGTCCCTGGCGGACACGACGGCCAAGCTGTCAACGCTTCCGCCCGAGCCGGATGGTGTTTGGCAAGGAAAGAGAGTCCGGACGGGCGCTGTCAACGGCAGAACGGCGTGGGTCGTGGGTGGCGCGGAGTGGCGCTTCCCGGCAAATCTGGGGTCATGCTCGTCCGACTGCTTTCTCATGGTTTGTTTTGCTCGCACGGCGACAAACGAGCTCCGGCCACGAGAGAATATTGGAATTGCTTGTGCGGATGCTTGCCGACCACAGCGGTGCAGCCATAATGTTGGCTGACATTGCTGTTGTGCAACACGCCGCGCGGCGGCCATGAGTCCAGTTGGGGTTGACCTCGGCCGCAGTAAAAATGCCGTTCAAGTACCTGCCGAAAAGGCTCCAAGGAGCCGGACAGGGTAAATGGGCTCTGGGTTTGCTCCTTGCTCCGCCTTGGTGGCCTGCTTGACACCAAGTCTATTTGGAAGTCAGATAAAGCTATTGCAGGCACCTACCCTGAAGTTGATCCGCGAAGGGCGAAGCAAGAGCAACGGTGGCCATTGTTGCCCTTATCCAGCCTCGCTGCTTGCGGACTTCGATGATGCTGCGGCGGACGAGCGCTCTGAAAGCTGACAACTGCATGTTGCACATGCCACCGAAGGCTGTGGGAAGGATTGGGCCACGTCGGTGGCCGAAAGATGATGAATGGACGGACTCTTTTGTGTCTTACCGGAGCAAATGGGCTGTATTTTTTAACGTGCATGCATTCTGCATTGTGCTCTTTTACACTCGGAGGGATGCCTGCAAGAACGAGGGTGGTGAGTCGGGGCCAGGACTGTTCCTCTCAACATGACTGGCAGGGCTGAGGTTCCCCCGGGATGGCCGGTTCGCACGAAGCAGATCAGAGTGCTCGGGGAGCCAGATCTCCAGCAGCAGAAGCAGGCGTGTCGATCGAGCCACGGTGACGGACGAGCCAGAGTAGAGTTTGGTGAGCAGTAAGCCGGCGTCTTTGTGGCCGGTTGGGACAGGCGGCGGCGCAGTGGTTTGTGTGACGTTGTCAAAGACGTCCTTCAGAAACTGGCACTCAGTTGATGAAGCTTGCTGGGACGAGGCAGTGAGGATAATATGGGACGCAGCATTGCGGCGAGAATGGGACGAGAATAAGTCGTGGTGTTGTGGGTCAGCATGGGCTATTTTTGACGACGCGGGGAACATGCTGCTGCTGTTCGGTCGAGGCCACCGAGCGCTTGTCGGCTCAACCTGACCTGAACACCACCACACCTCACTCTGGCTCTCCGTCAGCACGCACCCATCCTGGCCTCCACCATGGCAGATGGACGCCAGACGCCTGGTTCCCGTCCGCCCCGGGGGTGTCCTTGATGACCTTGGCTCCCGCCGCCAACGCCACTCCCCGGCCCTATGCTCATGGCGACTACGAAAACGTCCCTCTCTCTGTATGTGCGACGTCGCTCCCGTCACGTCTGACTGGGGCCAAAGCCCAAGGGCTCTGCAGTAACCCCATCTGTAAACCTAGATTTTCCGCTGCTTTCCTTCTCGTTTGACTCCATAAGTGCCGACTGTCTCCCTCTTGCATCTCATCCTTTCCGCACATCAACCTCGCTTCTGGTATGATTTGCATGGCCCGCTGCGTCACTGGACTGTCAGCATTCACATCCTACACCGGACCCTGGGTTAGCGACTCTGAATAGAAACTGCCGCTTACTTGGCCTTGTTGGCAAAAATGTATCCCGTCACCGAGCAAACCGTAGCTGAAATAGCTCCCTGGCCCGAACCGCCGCCATGCTTTCACGATTCACCCAGTCGAGCTCAATCAGTCACCAAACCGCCTCCGCCTACCTCCACGTCCAGCTGGATTCTTGGCACCGGAATGCGTCGACGCCCCGAATCAGTCTTCAGCCGTCGAGGGACATCGACGCCGGTCGAGGAGGTCGCTCCGGTCAGCGCGCGCTTCATTGCGCCGGAAGCGCCTCGGAAGTCGTCGAAGAGGAAACCCGGCCGTCGTCGTTTTTCAATGGAAGACAAAGCAGGAACCATTCTCCATGCCGTTCCCAAAGCAATTGCGGAAGATCTTTCTCCACGAGCCATGACGGCTGCCTTCATCAATCGGTGTATCGCTTCTCCGTCGATCAACCATTCCCGTTCGACATCTGAGGGGTCGAGTCTTGATTTGCCAGAATTGAGATCGGAAATTTATTCCATCAGCGAGGAAGCAAACGCACCTAGCGTCAATGAGAAGAAAGTACGACATTCCAATTCTCTCCCCATCGCGCCGTGTTTTCCAATTTCGCCGTTTTCCCCTCCCGACGCTCCAAAGCATCCCTTTTTGGTGAAGAAGAAAAAGAAGGCTTTCAAGAACGGTGACGACACGGAAGTTGGGGTATGGCGAGATGGCAAGGCTTACTGGATGTCCTCCCAGACCTCAATCCCCATTGTTCACCGACCCGAAGATGCGTTCATTGCCGAGTTGGACTCGAGGCCTCTGTCCGCTCACGACTCTCGGATGGAGGACAACGAATCCGGCAATCGAAGCAAACGCCCCAGCATTCAAGTCGTAATTCCTGAACAGCAACGCTTCCCGCACTTTCATTTACCAAATCCCTCCATGTCGTTGGCACCCGCCGCATCCCAAGGTCCTACGTCAGCACCACGTCCTTCGGTCGCAGGGGACTTGATTTCATCCAGGCCTGTTTCCCCTCAAGTGGCTGCCAGGCATCCGCAGGTACACAACTCCATGGTCTCGTCACTCTCATCCCAATCTCTTTTGATGAAGGCCACCACCGAAGCGCACCCAGGTCAACTGTGGGACCCAGTTGGGTACACATCATTGCGTCAGATGAGCTCGTCTACCTCCACTGCGTCGAATGGTTCTGCTCGGGACAAAGATGAGCTCTCCTCGAACTACAGCAACAGCAACCGCACTTCTGTCACCAGTGTTGACGACAACGGCGAGCCTGCCCTTCGACCAAAATCACAGGTTTATGCTGATGGTCGCACCGCAAGTCAGGCTTTCTCTGTTGGATCGCCAATCGCCGCAGGTGTCTTTGACGAATCGACACCCGCCGTAGCTGAGGTGGAAGGTTCACCAGCTCGCCGTCTCGCAAATGGCCGGTCCTCTGCTCGACAGGACCACGTCCAGTTCCCAATGGCTCATCCCGGACAGCCGTACATTCCACCAACCAAGAAACCGCACGAGGGCGCGGCACGGCGATTGATGCGGAGAGCCTCTGCCCGTCAGAAATGTTCAGTGCCGCTGACGCGACAAAACTTGGGAGCTGAAGCTGGCCCATCACGCATGGGTCCCCGCACCAAGCCGACGTCAAGCCCTACTCTCAGCGAGGCTGAGACGGCATTGGAGGAGCATCTCTGTTGCCTCAGTCCAACATCTGGCGATGGTGGTGATTGGGAGAAACCGCCGTTCCGCGAGTCTTTGCCTCCCCCGCCTCGGAAATCCTCCAAGCGAAAGTTTGTTCCCATGCCAGGATCAGTTCGTACAGGCCACCAGCCTGCACCTCAAGTAAGCGATCACGCTTTTCATGGAGTCAATCGTGTTCCGTCCTTCCGCGTTTCTCCCCTTGTGATTGGCAAAAATCGACATGCTTCTCGACGCATTCCTGTCGTTTCACAAACTGACCAAAGAAAGCAGCAGAATCGTCCGGTACCAAACGCTCGTCGGTCTGTGGAACCTCGTGACATTCGACCCGATGCTGCCGAGTCTGTACTCTGCGGCATCTTGCGCAATTGTCAGTCTCTTGATGATCTCTTCTCGCTCGCTTCCGTCAATCGTGGTTTCCACTATGTTTTCAAGAGGCACGAGTTGGAAATGATGCAGACGGTTCTCAGGAACGAGTCGCCTCCTGCGTGGGAGTTCCGCAAGGTTTCCCCTCCGTACCCAGTAGAGTTGGGTACCCCGGACAGCTCTTTTCCAGAGCCTGAGTACACCCCCACGTCTTTCTACCGCTTGCAAAAACACGACAAAATCGTGATCTCGGCCCTGAAATCGCTCGTCTTGACTCGATGCCAGTCTTTCCTTCGCCCAGAGACCGTCATGGCTCTGGCGATCGACGGGAATGAGCGAGCTCAACGCATGGACGATGCTTTCTGGCGCATTTGGACGTTCTGCAAGCTCTTCGGATGTGGGAAGAATCGCGAAGACGACGTCATTGGCCAAATTGACTGGCTTCGCGGAGGTCCTGCTGTCCACCAATCTGGCACTCGAGCAACGTTCCTGAGCGGTAACTCGATCGACCTCAGCAGCGTTCTGACCAATGCGTCTGAGCACTTTGCCAAAGGCAACCCTGGCGGTCTGTCCGCCGAGGAGCTGTATGACATGACAGAGATTTGGACTTGTCTAGGGGTGCTGCTCTCAGGCTTGGAGGGTCGGACTGCCCAAGCTCGAGAGTTTGGAGTGTTTGAGCCGACAGACATCAGGGGAGGCGACATTGACGGCGAGGAGAGAATGCTTGGTGAGTACATGCAAGGCTTTGTCTAGAGCCACGACTAACAGGTCGTAGATGAGTGGATCTACTACCTCCTCACTCTTGGCCCTGATGTGGTTTTGTACTTGGCCTCGCCATCGAACAACCCAGAGCCCGACGCTTTCCAGATTGCACAAGAGAAGGGCTGGATCAAATGGACGCCTCCCTCATTCGAGTCCAGTCGGTGCACATTCTTGAAGGAAGCCGTCTCGCGAGTTTACGAGGAGAAGATTGCTGCCATGGCAGCTATCCACCCGCGCCAGAATGTTGAAGGCAGACGTAACATGCGCGAACGCATTGCGGCACACAAAGCAGAAATCCACATGCGCAAGCGGAGTGGCCACTGCCCTCTTGTACGCATGAGCATGGAGAGACCCATCAGCGACTGGGAAGGTGTATTCCGCAGTCTTGGTGAGCCTCAGCGAACAGCGTCTTTGTGTAGCGGCAGGAGCGCAGCCCGCTACGCTCCTCTGCCACCAATGCCTGAGCTTCCGGCCATGGAAGAGAACGAGATTCGGGCAACTCTACATACCCGAAGCATCAGCGCACCTCAGCCACAGAGCCAGTTCACGAGCAACATTGGTCCGGACGTGGTTTCTCCGGTGGCTCGTCATGTCGCTCGTAGCAGCGTCGGAGGTCCCATCTCGCCTCCGAGGTCGATGTTCCCCATCTATGATGCGCATTCGTCGTTCAACACTTCTCACCCAACGGCCAACCAATCTGCAACCAGTATTGCTACGGTGTCCTCTGTTTCGACACCCGGCTCTTTCAAGTCGGCACCCACGCTCTTTCCCGAGCCGCCATCAGGAGTGTCGACTCTAGCAGACCACCATCAAAGCGCTGTTTTCCAACACCCAAAGCAATTTGAGCTTACCTCGCTGGGTGGTCTGAACAAAGCTGCGACGGACCCTGCACAGAATTCGAGTGAGAAGGCGATCTTTCGGATTGTCGAGATGGGCTTCACGGCTGAGCAAGCCAAGTACGCGTTGATGAAGACTGATCTCGGAGATGGGCTTCGGTTGGACCGGGCGGTGGAGTTGTTGCTGCGTGGTTCTTGAATGGGTTGGCAAAGGTTCGGAGGCTTGGTTTGTGTTCAGAATGGTTGATACCCACATTGAGATTGTCTCGATCTCCCTGAAATGAGTGGTTGCTGGCGCGAGGCTGATGGTTGTTTTCGATTCCGCTGCTAGTTGAGCTGGTCTTGAATTATTTGACGCTTTTTGGAGCTTGAGATACCCGACCCTCCTTTGGCAACTATTTCCTTGTTGTATTCAAAGTATTCAGGTCATCTGTTAATTCGCCCTATTGACAATTCACTCTCATAATTGGATGTATAGTTATCCACAAAGGAAAACGCATGCAAATAAAATTGTTTGTGTACTTCCATCCAAAGATGGCATCCATCACGTGCTAAAACGCACGGACGGCCAGATGACGTTCTGGAAGTTTAGGGCTGCAGTTCAACCCGCGTCGCGATTTTTGCCTACGCCCGTCACCAATTCGCGCCTCAATTGACAGCGCGCCCACGACATTCGAGTGCGTGGCCGATGGACGTCGGAAAATGCATCCATCATCTTTCCGCCATGCAGCTCCTTCGCCGGCACTTCTCAAGTTCCTGAGGGCACAAACCGCGCCGCCTTCAGCTCTTCTCTCGCCTCGCTGCGCCAAACTTTCTTCCCGAAGCAATGCGTGCTCCTTTACTGCGACTCGCCCTTCTTCGACCCTGAGCACAACGCGTGTGCTGCGAATATCGATATCCAGCTGCTCTGTCGCTCTTTCTAGCCCGTTGGTCGCTCTGCACGAAGGCGGATGCCCACCACACGCCCGTCTCTTGCCCGACCGGATTTCGCACCGCACGTTCAGCACTACAACGCCGGCTCGATCATGGATGGATTTTGCGTGGGCTAAGAAGCGCAAAGCAGCTGTTGGTCGCTTGCAGCCGGACGATTTGCCGCAACGTAAGGATGGCTTCGCTCCAGATGAAACTGGCAACATGGCGCGCGTTTTGCGGCCGATCAACGAACCTAGACTGCGATGCACGGAATTCGATGAGAATGGAAACGTTACTTTGGTAAACGGCGAGTTCAGGAAAAGCGAACTTATCGCAAAGGTACCGCCAAAGCCTGTATGAGAGCTCGAGTGCAATTGCTGATTTTACCACGATAGTATGGACTTCTTCCCCGAGATCTCCGCAAAATCGACTCCGCAATGCTGCCACACATCCTCGTCCGACCTTCTGCCATTCTGCTGAATCTACTCCATCTCCGCGTTCTGATCAAGCACAACCGAGTTCTCGTGTTTGATGCCTACGGCACGACCAACTCATACGCTCAGTCCATTTTCATGTACGACTTGGAGGGCAGACTCAGACAAAAGGATCTGCGGCAGAATGGCCATCTCCCCTACGAATTCCGTGCCCTCGAAGCTGTCCTTCTCAGCGTGACGTCCGGTCTAGAAAGCGAGTTTGAAGGTGTTCGAGAGCCTGTTGTGCGCGTGCTTCGAGAACTCGAAGAAGACATTGATCGGGACAAGCTTCGGTATCTCTTGATCTACTCCAAGAAGCTGGGCTCGTTCGAGCAACAGGCTCGCCTCGTAAGGGATGCTTTGGAGGAATTGCTCGAGGCAGACGACGACCTCTCGGCAATGTATCTGTCGGAAAAGCAAAAGGGCGCCCTTAGGCATGAGCACGAGCACACCGAAGTCGAAATGCTGCTGGAATCGTACCACAAGGTCTCAGACGAAATTGTCCAGGCTTCCGAGAACTTGGTCTCGAACATCCGCAACACCGAAGAAATGTGAGTTCTCTTGGTCGTGACTACCACAGCACTCGCCTGACATGATCTAGTGTCAAAGCAATTCTCGACGCAAACCGCAACTCGCTCATGCTTCTCGACTTAAAGTTTGCCGTATGGACGCTTGGTCTCGCGGCGGGCACTTTTATTGCGGCACTTTACGGCATGAACTTGAAGAACTTTATCGAAGAGTCCGACGCGGGCTTCTGGGGCGTCAGCATCGCATGCGCTGTCTTCACCATCATCACCACGACCTTTGGTCTCGGCAAGCTGCGCCGTGTCCAGCGCGTCTCCATGTGGGGCGAACACGGCATGCGCAATTCGGCCAAGGGCTCCTGGCGCGATCTGGGCGAGGTCGGTCCTGCTCTCATTTCTCCCAAGAACCCACGCATTCCGCCTGTTGGCGTTGGTGCAGCAGTGCCGCCATCACCAACTTTGAACAACCCTGCGGTCGATCAGCGGAGGGAGAAGTTGAGGCGCATCAGGGATGCTCATGCCGCACAGGCACATGGTGTATACGCAGAGGTGCAGGCGGCAAGGAAGGCGGGCTTGCTCAAAACCAAGGCACAATCGTTTTCAGAAGACGAGTTGCTGAAGCAGTCCGAAACCGCTGAAACGCAGCAATCTGATGATGCTTCGCAAGAGTCGTCGACGACAACACGGCCAGACGGGAAGAGTCCCGCATAGAACCCTCCAAAATCAAAAAAGGACGAAGCATTTGTCTGGAGTAGGTATAACTCTCAGCTCGACCACAGGTACAGGGAAAATCTTTGTGTTTCGCACGAGCTCGCCCCTCTACTATTACGAAAGAAGATGGATTGTTTGATACGCATGTAGAGTAGGCTGGTTGGCTGGGATTTGCATAGCGTTGGCGTTTACGGATAGTTGACTGGTAGACGGACTGGTGGAGATTCTGGTCCCTCTTGTAAATATACCAATTTCAGTGCATGTGGATATCAAAAAATAGTGACCAGATTTACATACCGTCGCCTGCAATTAACCTGTTCGGGCAGTTGTTGCTGAGTAAGCTTCGCTTAAAGATGCCTTTGTTCGAGCATCTGTCTTGCCGGCTTGTCTTCTCGGCTACGCATTCCACTCTTCCTCATCCCTAACACGCGCCATCCAAACAGACTTCGCGTCGCACTACGCATACGACACTTGATCTTCCGACTCCTTCTGCTAGCTGGTCCTCTCCTTCATTCGTTCTGTTTGCGCGTTCTCGCAACGTGACAAAGCCACGCGACCAGGCAAAATGCCGCTCACACCCATCAAAGTAAGAGGCAGAAAGCACCCGTCGACTGCCAACGGCTTGAGCAAACTGCGCGGACGCGGCCGACCGCTCAAGCGCCAAACCATCTCATCGGCATCCACCACGGACGCCGAAGCCGAGTCGCGGAATGGAGGCGACGGCAATCCCAAGAAACGCAGAAAAACCCGGCACGTGCGGACGCTGGCGCCGCTGGAGAACCTGCCCACGGAAATCCTGCAAGACATCTTTTTCCGCAGCCGCAACGCGGATCTCATGTTTGCAAGCAAGGCCGTCATGCAGAAGCTGGAGAATAGTGAACACGTTAAGATCGAGTTCTGCTTCAGCACGCTGTTCTGGCCTATCATCAATGGCGAGGTCGATCCGGATCTCAACAATCGACCTGACCCGGATGACGATGATGTCGAGGAAAGCCTGTTGGCTGATGCTCAATCGCGTCTCCTCTCTTGCCGCTTCTTCACCGTAGATTTCTTTTACGATTACCAGCTGAAGGCTTACGAGAAGTGGAACACTTTGCACGCCACCTCGCGCCCGGGTCGAGTTGTGTCGAAACCCGTCCTCTACTGCGCCGAGAAAGACAACCAGAACTTCGACTCTGCAATCCAGGATTATGATTACATACTGACCTGCGGACTATGTCATCTAACCACGGGGAGACTCACATCGGAACCCACAGGTCAAGCAATACTACGTGATGGCACCAGAGCCTTCCGCTGGCGCCTGGAACCCATCGCTTTTCACCCCTCCGCTCAAATCCCGGTCAAATTCTTCCGCCAGTGTGCCGACTTAGAGCCTGAAGACGGGATGGATCCTACTGACAGTCCACTCGAGATCTTGGGACTCATTCGACGAGGACCATACGAGATCTTGGGACTCCTTCGACGAGGGCTGCGCCTGAGAATGCCAGTGACGGGAGATGGCTTCGACGACTTGATGCGCGACATGGTACGCACCGGTAACATCCACATCATATCATTAATGATTTGGTTCCGGATCTTTGAGCCAACCGTGGACACGTCTCTTCCGTCGGACATGCTACGCATTCTCGTCACCGAGGGAAACTGCCCCAGGCCTATAATTCAAGATATTCTGGCTAGCGGGGCCCATGAAAAGATTCGACCGTCACAAGACGACCTGCTGGACCCAGCGATATGGGCTTGGGCCGACAGGAACGGTGACACTGGCCAGTGGCTGAAGCAAAAGTTGAAGGAAAGCCTCGATGCTCCTTGAAGGGGGTTTCTCAACTCTAGGGATGAGGATCAGCTTTTGATTCCATCGCGGCACACGAATAAATGCTCAACCCAACAAACTCTTACCATGGGGCGCATCAATTCAGTGGTTCTGACAACGGATGAGCGATTCTTGCTTCGACTCTCACGCCATTACAAATCCCGAACTTGGCTCCGAGAATCAGCAAAAGTCATTCGCAGCCATTCAAGAGCTCAATGAAAGAGGCGGGCTCCTGTTGTTCACTCATCGAATTCTCAACTTCACCGCAAATCTATCCAGAGGGAGTCAGGTGGCAGGTTTCCAGGCCTTCGAATCGAGGTCACGCACAGGGTGCATGGAATAATGGTGGAGTTTGGAGATTGTATGAAGGCAGACAGTCAGGAGAGAGTATGATACCCATTTAGATGCAGACAGACGACCAAACTGGTCTTCGGACCCTCTTTGTCCCTCGCATCCATGCATGACAAACGGGCGGTAGGATAAAGAGGCAAGGAGCACTCAACATCCTTCAAGAGATGGATGGAGATTGAAACAAGCGTTCAGCCCTTGTATCTAGACAAGGAGTATTCAATATCTTCAGGTGGAGGCAGGTATAGAGCCATCGGCTTTGACGACCATCAATCAGTGTTCCCCACCCGCCCCCTTCATCAGCTTCTCAGCCCTCTCCACCCACTCCTTCGCCACACCCTGGAGTCCACTGCCATCCGTCCCCTCGCCAAACATCTCCCGCGTCACCAGGTCTCTTACGACGCCTAGGCGCTCCTCCAGAGTCTTTTCATCTTTCTCCCCCTCTTTCCGCCGGCCCAACACACCCGCATTCCTCGTCGACGGTATCCGCATCATCTCCGTCTCAACCTCATACTCCACAGCCGCCGCCAAGCGCGCAACCCACGCCGTCAACGAGGCATAAGCGGAAGGCTGCTTGCCATCCTTGCGAGGAACGATCGTGCCTGTCTTCCCGTCTGCGTTTTCGCCATGCGGGGGATTCACGGCGACCTTCCCAGATGCCGGCGCGCGGAACTTGGCGCCGTTGAAATTGTGGCTACAGCAGGGGATGGCGAGGAAAGGCGACGCGGACAGCGATGCGAGCAGCGGCGTCCACGGCGTCAGCTCGTCGGCGTGGTTGCTGATGATGAAGGTGCCGGGCGGGAAGATGCCGTTGTGGAAGTGGTGGTCTTTTCCGTCTTGTCTTTCCAATGATGCGGCCGACTCTGGATCGCCAGCGGGGTCTTGAGCCGAGTGCGAAGGCAGCATGCGCGTGAAAACCTCAGGAACAAGCACCATCTCTTTGAGATGCGCCTGTACGGATTCTGGGAACGTATCCCACGTCTTCCTCCGCCGCGCATCGAAGCCCCACCCGCGGTACCCCTCGCTCAGGAGAATGTAGACCAGCAGCCCGTTGCCACAGCCAATATCCACAAACCCAGGAAAGGGGGGCTTCTTCTTCTCCTCTCCCTCCCCACCAAAATCATACACGGCCTTCCACACCTCAATCAAAAAGCTCGCAATGCCCAAATCCTCAAACACGTGCTTGCCCGCCGGCGTCTGCTCGACCCACCCCTCGATCAGGCGCTTCGCGTACCGCGCCTTGAGGTCCGTGTACGTGTCCTGGAAGGCGGCCTGCGGCACGACGACGTCGTGGTGCACGCGCTTCTTGTAGCCCGCCTTCTGCCCGAGGCTGTGCTTGTTGATGAGAGTGAGGAGTGCCAGCGCCGTGCGCCGCAGCCGCGTGGTCAGTTCGGTTGAGGGGAAGAGCCGGTAGTGCAGCGAGAAGGTGCCGGTTGCCGTTGCTGCTGAGGGGTTGGATGGGTCTGAGGGGAAGCTGTGCAGGAAAGCTAGTGCTTGCACAGTGGGGTGGTAGAAGGGTACGTCCTCCGGCCTTTCGGCGTGCGGAAGGTAAATGACGAGATTCTCCTCCGTCCCCGTCGCTTCGTCGCGCCGCCGAAAAATGTGGCATGTCTGCACGAGAGGGTCGTCGCGCTGAGGGTTGCGCGGGATCATGCGCCTCACAATCGTCTGCTCAAGTCCAAATCCAGGGACCTCGCACGGCAGCGGACGGTACTCTGCCTTGATGTGCTGGACGAACTTGCCTTCGGGGTCGTTGAAGCTGTCGTAGAAGATTTCGGCCCGGAAGAGATACGTCGATGCTATGTCGGGATGTTTGATGAGGTTGAGCATTACGGTCTGGAAGTATGAGGGCTCGAAGGAGACGGGTATTGAGAGCATCGATGTCCATGTTTCGCCTGGGAGAGAGAATGTTGGCGCATCGTTGGAGAGGTCGCGCGGGTCGAAGAGTTTGCTGCTTTTCCCTTGTTCTTCATTGACGTTTCCTTGCTCTTTTGTTCCACTCATACTTTGGTTCTTTTAGGACAGCCGGGAACTTGACTCGATGCGTTATAGGTGGTGGGCCTCTGAAATTCTTGACTGCTTATTGAGTGGTTGGTTGTAGATGGTCGAGTCGAGGTTTGAGGTTGTGGACCAAATTTAGTCGTGGCCGCTTCATCCCAAGCTCTCCTAGGTTCAATATCACTACATATGGGCTTCAGCGGAGTGACACGACTTCTTAGGAGTCCGAATACATCACATGCCCTACAACACATAATATGGGATATTTGGTGATTTCGAAACGTATGGATTTTCTTCTATGAGCAAATCTACTTGATTGGAGGATCCAAGCTTGTTTGCAAAGACCGCTCAAGCATCAAGCTCGAGACTCTCCAAGAGCTTGTCAATCTTTCCAAGCAAGATTTGGTAATTTATTGCATCCTGGGCGAACTCATCGCCCGCAACTTCACCATCCAAGGTGCGGATATTCCCATCGCCCAACTGCAGCTTTTCCAGAGCGTCCACTGGAGTTTGACCATTGGCATCGGCATTATCGCCTTCTTCCAGTTTGCCGTCTGCAGCAGCAATGGCGGCAGCCGCAGTGGACGAGATCTCGTTCTCCTCGTCCATCATTTCGTCGAGACCAGCTTCTTCGAAACGCAGCCTGAAGCGCTCGGAAAGATAGTAACGGATATCATCAATTAGTTCGACGGTATCCGTCTCTTGACGCGCCTTGACTCTTGCCGCAGACTCTTTGACCAATTCTGCGAATTCCTCCTGATCAATGAAGCGTTCGAGACGGTAGGCAATATAGCGCGCGCCGAATTCTTCCAGTCGCTGCACGCGTGTATCCCAGCCCGCTCTAACAACATCGTAGACGTCGATCGCCTCGTCTTGCGTCAACTCGCCGCGAGGGTTCTCGGACTCGACCACTGACATGGCACCATTTCCAAGCGTGCTGATGATTTGAGCAGCTCGTACTTTGAGCTTGTCGAGCCAGAGAAGATCCGCGGCGAAGAGGACATCAATTGCTACATCGAGAGGGAAGTCTGCTCGTTCAGTATACATGAACGTGAGGACAATCTCAAGAACTTGTGGCGAGCAGTCGATCGGAATGATTTGTAAATGCGGGGTCTCCTGAGCCTCGCGGAAAGAAGAAGAGAACATTGTTTGGAAGAATTCCGAGCGGATAAGCATGGCACGATGCGCCGGGAACAGTACGGATTTGCGTGTCTGGCGGGGTCCAACTGGTGAGTGCGCTATCCGGGTACTTGGGCCAATGGGAATTCCGTTGAGCGGTCCCTCGGTGTTCCGTACCGGTGCAGCGTCCGAGTCAGGCGTGGATGGTGCAGGTGTGTTGTCATCATCGTCGAAATCGTCTTCGTCGGCGCGGAGGAGGACGTCGGCAAAAATGCCATTGTCCCGATCCCATTTTACGGTGTCCGCTTTGTCTGTATCCACGGTAATCTTGTGCTTGAGCAAGTTTTCTCTGAACCACCTTTCCAACTGATTTCGCCCTTTGTTTAGCTCATCGGTGCGTCTCTGACGTGCCAGCCGCCTGTCGCCGCTCTCCAGAATGTGATCGAAAAGATAGTCCATTTCCAGGATTTTTCCAAGTCGATCCACTCCTGCCAGGATGAGTTTCTCCTCTTCACCGCCCCCGAGCTTCGTGTTGTAATCGGCAAAGTACAAGTGCCGAATCACGATTTCCAGCGATTCGGCGGGCACCTTGTCCGATTCAAACTTGACCGTCTTCATTTCTGGTTTGTCTGCAAACTTGCCGGCGAAGTGGAGTGATCGAGCTGACAAGATAAACTTGTGGAGATCCAGGGCGCTGTCCCTCGTGATGACGGTAATATCGGTCGTTTTGGGAGTGTCCTTGGTCAAGAGGGATGCAATGTGGGCCGCGAGCGGTTGCAGAGGATCGGTCGATTTCGAGTAATCGTAGGACAATAGCAGGTTGCGGATGCGGTCATTGAGGGCGTTGTAGAGGCAACGCTCGCCTTGAAAAGTGTCGCGCTCGCAAAGCGCTCCAGATTCAAGGAGATGCTGAACGACTTCATAGTGTCCGCAAAGACTGGCCTTGCAAAGCAGCTGTTAGCCAGCTAAGCAACAGACATCGAGCACAGCTGCTCACCAGAATCAGAGGAGTGTAGTCGTATTGATCCCGAGCATTGAGATTCACCCCCTTCGAAATCTGCTCCTGGCATATCTTGAGGTCGCCCCTTCGACAAGCTTCACATAGGATGCGAAAGTCATCGCTCATGTCAAGCGGATTGTCCTCTTTGAGCTTGCCAGCCCGAATGGCCTGGTTCTCCTCGTAAAGGGAAGCTTCGAGCTCGTACTTGGCGACGACCATCTTGGCTACGGCTCAGAAATGGCATGGAGGAAATGCGAAAGATGGACGAAGTGGCGTATCGGTGATGCGGGAGTTAGGGCCGATGACATAATCCGGGTCGCAGCAAAAGAGGCCACTGGCAGCGACGCGGGGCAGGGTCAAGGGTGCCGGTCATGTCGAGGCCGGATGGATGAGACGATGCATCTCTCGAGAGGTCGGAAAAACAGTCATGAATGTAGGAGCGCGAGAGTTGTTGAAATTCACGTCGACGACTCAGCGAGCGGCGCAGGTCGATGGGGTGCAATGGTTCGGTCTTGTTTCTTCAACCCCGCGGACCCCGACATCCCGACGTCCGACCCTGGCACGCGCCAGACACTTGGCAGCGGCACGTGCCGGTGGAGCCATGACGCTTTCGGCCTCCCGTCACTCACGTGACTATTCATTTCCCCGGTGACGGGTGTAAACATCAACAGCTGGCAGCCAACAACCACTTTTTCGGTCTCCATCACCGCACACCTCTACTAACCAAGCAGCATGTTTTGAACCCCCACCACATCCCTCCTCCGCCGACTCTTACAGACAAGCATCTATCAACATGACTGACGACGAAAAGTACGATGTTCTTGAAAAAATTGGTGCGCTGCCTTTTCAATCTTGGGGCGCATCGCAGGCTAATCACCGCGCTATAGGTCAAGGCTCCTTTGGCATCATCCGAAAGGTGCGCCGAAAGTCGGACGGCTATGTCAGTACCCCAACATCAATCCCCTCCGCAGTCACCTCCAGCATGTTGCTCATTCATCCGAACAGGTCCTCTGCCGCAAAGAGATTAGCTACTCGAAAATGTCGGCCAAGGAAAAGGAACAGCTGCAGGCCGAGCTGTCAATCCTGAAAGAACTCCGTCACCCCAACATCGTCGCCTATATCGACAGGGTCCATCTCAAATCCTCGCACGACCTACACGTCTACATGGAATATTGCGGCAATGGCGACCTGGGGCAGGTCATCAAGAAGCTCAAGTCGAAGCGCCAGTACGCCGACGAAGAATTTGTGTGGAGCATCTTCTCGCAAATAGTGTGCGCCCTTTACAGGTGCCACTACGGCGACGATCCGCCAGAGGCTGGAAAGAACGTCATGGGTCTGGGCAACGACGCCATCCCCAACAGGGACAAGCAAAAGAATCTCATGATTCTGCACAGAGATCTCAAGCCGGAGAATGGTAAAGTTGCCAAATTCGGACGACAAGCTGTGGCTAATCCAGAGCAGTGTTTCTCGGCGCGGACAACTCGGTCAAGCTCGGCGACTTTGGACTTTCCAAGATCATGCAGTCGCATGACTTTGCCTCGACCTACGTCGGTACGCCGTACTATATGTCTCCAGAGATTTGCATGTCAGAAAAGTATACTTTGTATTCGGACATCTGGGCATTAGGATGCATCATCTACGAACTATGCGCTCAGAGGCCCCCTTTCGATGCCAAGACTCACTTTGAGCTCATTCAAAAAATCCGTCGCGGCCACTTCGACCCCTTGCCGGACATTTACTCTCCTGACCTTAAAAAGGTCGTCGCCAGCTGTCTCAATGTAAACTCGGGCAAGAGACCAGAGACTGCGCAGTTGCTCAACTTGCCAATCGTCAAATTGATGCGCAAGGAGCAAGAGGTCGTCCAGTTGGGTCAGCTGTTGAAGAGGGAAAGAGATTTGGTCAAGCAAAAGGAAGCAGAGTTCAACAAGAAGCTTGGGTCTTCAGAGCAAGAGAAGGAGGCGATGCGTTTCGACATTGAGGCTCAACTTCGCCGCGAGTGGGAAGTCAAGGCGCGCTTGGAGATCGACCAGCACGTCAGCAGAGAGTTTGAGAGGTTGCGCAAGTCGTTTGATGCTGAAGTTGAAAAGCAAGTGTCACAACAAGTAGACGCACGCATGCACGCATGGAAATTGCAGCAGAATAGCAGCGAAGCCGAACGATCTTCGACCCCAACTCTCGACGCTTCCGAGCCTCACAAGTCCTGCAGCACTTTGGGTGAGCAGTCCGACTTTCCATCACAGACCGACATCTCCTCCTACTCTCTGGAATCTCCTGGTCCTTCGAAACCCAAGGCAGAAACGCCCAACAAGCAGCGCCCTCCACGCCAGGCGTTTCAACGTGCTCACACCACGGCCTTCAACGAAGTGGCAGCATCGCCAATGGATATCCAAATGGCGGATCCATCTCCCATTTCCCTTGCTGGTCTCTCCCTGAGCCCGCGTCGCAATCAGCAAACGGCTGAGCCCAAAATTCGCCGCACCCTCTTCACCGCCGTCGGCGGCGCTGATCGATGGCAGCCAACAAACATGTCTGACCCGGCTTCTCCCTCGCAAATTCCCGACAGCCCAACCTCATCAGAAGATGAAATGGAGGATGATGGCATGCCCACACTCCCCTCACCCACACGCGTGCGCAGCGTAGCCAACTTGCGCAAACCAGACAATGACCCATTCAAGGTAATTGCCGCAGGAAACAATGCCGCACAAAACACGGCAACGCAGCTCATGCTCAACCGCCGCGCAAACTTCAAGTCTAACATCCTGCCCCAACGTAACCCAACCGCTCCCAACGCTGCCCTCGCGAATCTTCGTGCCGGTGGAGCAGGCAACGCTGGATCCACCCAACCGGCAGTGCGTCCGCGTCCTACAAGCACCGTTCCCATTGTTGCGACCTCGCCGCAGCGCAAGAAGACCACACCCCCGGCCACGGAGACTGCCGAGCCCGGCTTCCGCAGTAAGAAGGGTGCCATGTCGGGTCTGCGCAGAGATGTTCTCAACAATGCCGCCATGACTGGTCGCACGCTGGTCGAGCTGGCTAACAACAAGGTGAACAAGGCCAACAGTGACGGAGCTCGGAGATCAAGCAGCGACACCGGCAGCGAGAATGAAGGACCTGCTGGCCCCCCGGGCAGGAAGGGCAGTGAGGTCTACATCGAGAAGAAGAAGGGAGGTGTAGCCAACTGGAGCTGGAGTCTTGAGGATCCAGAAGAGTGCCCCAGTCCCTTTTTGAGGAAGGGCACTGGTGGTGTCAAGGGCTTGGCGGCAGGCATGAGATGAAGAGTTGGACCTCCAGCTGCGGTTGGGTAAGGGGATCGGAGACCAAAGCGGTCGAGTAGGGGTGGAGGTATCGGGACGGACATGCTGCACGGTTTCCCTTGTCTCCTTGTCACACTCACTCTGCCCGGCTACACCTTCGCTTATTCGCCTCTGGGTAAGAACTCCACGAGGCAATCATCCTCGCGCTCCTTCAACCCCATTCCCCTTTTCCTTTGTCCCAGACTTGCCCCGCACGCATCACATCATCAAAGCATGAACAAAAGTCATTCATCAGTAACGACACGACGGCGGTTGAGGAACCTACCCCTAATCCGCACCCCTCATCCAGCCACCATACACACAGCCATTCACCTTTTTCTTTCCCCTTGGTTTTCGCTGTCTCATACTGTTCTCTCTTACATACCACCACCGTGGGTCGCACACTGCGCTTTCCCCTGGCTTACTCTTACCAAAAAGATAAGAGCCGGGGTGGATGGCATCGGTGGCAGCAGTCCCACGCTGCATTGGCTTCGACTTTCATACGATTCGGCTTCATTCGGTTGCTTCTTCTTGTCCTTCACCCTCTCATTAGTAAGGCGTAATGGCGTTGTATTGGAGAGCGGACTCCCGGACTGGACTGGGTTGGATCGGGCTGGATTGGAAAGGGAGGGAAGGCAGTAGTGGATAGGATACCATTTTTGCCTTGGTTGCCTTGGCTTCTCATCAAATTTCTCATCCAAACTTGGTTCTGCTCTGTTGCTGATTTGTGTGTGCATTCAATTGCGCTAGAGATTCCACTGAGAGAACATTCATCGCGACTATATTACCCCATCTTTCCAGCACTGTAAGCGTACAAAATCGACTCATCCCCACCTCACTGGCGTGCTTGGGAGCACAAGGAGGCTCCGTGACTTTTTGCCCCTAAATACCCAACTGGGCATGAAGTCCAGTGGACCGGCGTTCGAATCGCTGTTGGCGCTGTTCTTTTGTTGCGTGAAGAGGGTCAGATATACCTTGTGTGAAGGGAGGAGGAGGAGGGGGAGGAGGCACCAGCAGGTGACAAAAGAATTCAACCTAGGCATGGTCCCAAGTCGTCACTCACTCAGACGCAGACGCTTGAATGCTCCTTGTAACCCTCTGCTAAGAGAGAGAATGCCCTCTATCTCCGAGGCATCAGGAGCTTGAGGACTCCCCGTATCCATGTATTCTTACTTGGCATTAGGAGATCTTAGGATTGACATCTGGATTAGGACTAGTCTCATGAAGGTATGGATTGGGGGAAGGAGATAGGGGAAGCACGAGGAGAGTTGTGGTGAAGAAGGTAATGGAATCTAAGAGAAAAGGCTGAGGTGGGATTGGGACGCATGAATGCTCCCTAGAAGTGCGCGAACGGACTTGGAATTTTAGCACGGATGGAGCAGGCGGTAGGCACGAATGCTCCCTGGGAGCGCGCATGAGGACTTTGAACCTTTCCGTGGATGGCAAATTGTGCTCATGATTGCTCCCTGGTAGCGTGCCAAAGGAGTTTGGATCTCTGTCAAAGATATGCAAACCGTAGATGGATAAGACCTTCTTGATGACCATTTGTCTATCTGCATTCTGCTTCTTCTCTGGCCGGGCTAGTATGAATATAAACCGCTTTCGTGTGATTAGCTGATCCAAGGAAGCAAAAATCGACATCCCTAACCAACCATGCTCGACCCATCCGAAATAGCCATCCGGTAACGCCGTCGCTTTTTATGCCTCCCATGCTTTCCGCATTAACAACCATGGCCTGTGCAATACCTCTATACGGAACAGCCTGAATTTCCCTTGCTTCTCGTCCGCTCAAACGCTCCACGACAATCTCTTGTAGCAACGAGACATCACTCCCCAAGACCGAGGAAATCAGTCCTCAAGATGTAGTCGACCCAGGCCCAAACTCGCCAGTACAAGCTAGCGTGCTCCCAATCAAAGTTTCCATCCTCTTTACGTGGTACTTCGCTTCCAATCACTTCGGTGCCGCCGCTCAGAAACATTCCGATGATGGGCCAGCTGCCAAAGGTCTGTTGCCACCAGTTGCCAACGGGAAGAAGCGCTTGTTCGGCAGGGAGAAGCACGGCGCGCTTAGCGCCGCGCACCTTCAGAGGCGGGGGCTCAAAGGCCATCGCAAGCTGAGGATACTCAACCTGGCCGTTTTGCTGGACGTTGGGTTGTGCTGGGGCAGGTGGGCCGGCGAGGGTCGTCGACGGCGGTGGCATGGGGTTCGTAGAGAATCTGTGTGGATTGCGGCGGCGCGCGGCGGGCCCGGCTGCCGTAGCAGTCGCCGAGGACGCGGTATCTGAGCTTGCTGTTGGCGACCCGCCTGACGGCCCGCGAACGGTTGTACTCGAGTGAGAAGGTGATGTGTTGACGCCGTTGAGAGTGAGACGCGACGCGGGTATCGCTTCATCGACTGCTGGACCTGTGCCACGGTAGAGCTCCGCGTAGACCGCGTGACCGTGGATAATGTGTGGAGAGTAATGGCATGCGCGATCAGCAGCTTCCGGAGAGTCAAAGGTAACTTTGATCCAGTGGTACCCGCCGCTGTATGCATTCTTCTTTTTGAGCGCTGCCGGCGAAAGCTTGCGCTGTCCGGCTGCTACACGGCTTGTGCTGAGAGAGAGGTTGTATTTGGAAGTTGGCGGATGACGGTCGTAGTCCTCGTACACGATGCCCTCAGAAATGCGCTCGTAGAATTCAATCGCTGCCCACTGCGTATCACCACCGAATCCATACAGTATGACTTCTGTTGGTTCCAGCGCCACAGTGGACTGGCTTGAGGGGAGAGCTGGAGCAGCGGCGGATTGCGTGGGGGGTTGCGAAGGCGCTGGTTGTTGCGCAGAGTCTTGAGCTTTTGCAGGAGGAGCTTTGAGATGGCCGAAGATCTCGTCGATTGCTTTGAAGTTGTCGACGCGCGCCTGATCTTCCTTGCGTGCTGGTGTGCCTGTGGTTTTGCTGCGCGAAAAGTTGCGACGCCGTGTTGATCGGCCAAACGGTCCTCTCTCCTCGACGTAACGGCGCGGGCCTGAAGGGTCGTTGCTACAAGAAGGTAAAATATTAGCGAAAGTTCTTCTTGAGAAGCTGCTTCGACTCTCGTCTGTTTCGGAGGTGAGCCAAAGCCCGTGGAAGTCGACGTACTCGGCGTATTCATAACCCCAGGGCAGCTGGCGGCCAGCAGCGTCGAAAGCGCGCTCTGCCTCTGGAACAGCATGCACTTGCATGCCACCTCGGAAGGAGTTCATCGTGTCCGAGTCTTCGTATTCGACAAACTGGTAGGGACGAGAATGAGCGGGAGTGCCCCGAGAAAGAAGTCTGCGGGTTGGATGAGCCGCGATGTTTACAGCGGCATTGGTCGGCCTGGCACCGCCACTGGATAAACTTAGGCCCGAGCCGAGGCTAGTGCCTAAGTGCTGAGACTCAAGATGAATGCGCGCCATGAAGTGCCAGGCTGTCTCTCGTATTGGTCAATGGTCGAATGTTTCTTTGGCAGTCTCTTGGGCAACTGGGAGCAGTCAGTGTTTTGGGATGTTGGTAGGCGGGTGTTTGCAGCTCGACGCGATCGTAGTACCCAGCTTTGGGCACCGGAAGGCTGCATTAAGTCGACAAAGGAACTGAGACCTGAAAAAACGAAAGAATCACCTTGTTGCGATTGAAATCATGGAAAATAGATCAAAGTGCAGCTGCTGAATGCATTGTATTCTAGCTATGTAAAGTGCCTCCTCTTACTCAACTCGTCTCTCAATTGAGCCAGTTGGCAAGAGCAACGTGACAGAACATTCCGTGACGGGCACTTGAATTGCACCGGAGTCTGGATCAGTCATTTTGTCCAGACCACCGTGTCTCATCCGCAGGTCTTGACTTGCTCCGCTGCTCAAACTGAAGACGAGCCCGTCCTTCAGCCCCCCGGCAACACTCGCTTTGAGAGCCGCCTATGAGCGAGCCGCAAGGACTGCCCAGCGTCGCGCACGCGGACTCCCAGGACCAGGCAGCGAGTCCAACTTCCAGACATGTGGTCCTGGAGAATCTCTCAGGATTGCCTACAAAACTTTTGAGAATGTCAGCGATAGCCCAACCACTGAACCAAAGTAAAGTTGCGATGTAATGAATGTCCTCAGTGATCTTGGTGTAAAAGAATCATACCCGAAGGTCAAATACTATCTAGGCGTGATAGGTTTTAATCATCGGACAGAGCGAAAAGCTTAAAGAAAGAAAATTTTCGCTTACCTTACCAAAGATACTGTTCGAAAGGTTTCCGCCAGCAAGCAGTATCAAGACCGCGTCGTTGCGGATGCAAGGCCAAGATACCCTACTACAGCTCAAGTCAGCGCGTGTTCAGAAGACTGTGAAAGTGCACTGCGAGCAGAGATGTGTGAGGGTTCAGAATATGTAAGAATTGAATATCATAGCTTCAACGCCGTTGAGAGGCGCCGGCGAGCGCCTCCGGTCGTTGAAGTCAATCGCAAATTATAACATCATGTTGAGGGGAGGCTGGAGAATGCGCAAAAGCTTACCCTCATGGCTGCTGGCGGGTGTGTGGTTGCGACAAACGATGTCGATGTTGGAGGTGTGGAAGAAGAAGTTCGGCGAGGTTGCGGGAAGGAAAAGTCGCGACGGAGTTGGGCCATGCCTATTCGGGACTAGCGCCCACAAAACAATCCGTAAGCGAAAGCGTACACTCAGTGCCGGACTGCAAGCTGCGACAAGACGACGACTTCGACCTCAACTAACGACCACAGAAACCCCGACCCCGTAGCACAGTACGTCCGCTCCGCCCACGACGCTGCTCTATCCAGCATTCACGCTGCCACTTTCAGAACCGCAAACTCACACCACCTCGTTAGGCACATCAATCGCAATGGGTGACGCAGAGGTCAAGGCATCGCAGTGGAGACTCGTCGAGGTCGGCCGTGTTGTGCTCTTCGCAGCCGGCCAGTACGAGGGCAAGCTTGCCGCGATCGTTGAGATCATCGACCACAAGCGCGTACGTTGAGAATCCCCATCCGCAACGGGGCGTTGGAACCCAACGCGGCAACACCAACAGAAGGAATCGCGGACTCACCATCAACAGGTCCTCGTCCACGGTCCCGCCTCCACCGAGGACAAGTCCGTCCCTCGCCACGCCGTCGCTCTTTCCTACCTGTCCCTCACCCCGATCGTCATCCCCAAGCTCCCCCGTGCTGCCGGCAACGGTATCGTCCGCAAGGCCTGGGAGGCCGCCGAGGTCGAGAAGAAGTTCTCCGAGAGCGCGTGGGCCAAGAACAAGGACAGGATCGCCAAGCGCCGGTCGCTCAACGACTTTGAGCGCTTCAAGGTCTTGAGGTTGAGGAAGCAGGTGGGTGACCCTTACGAATTGTTTTCGAGGACTTGTGAAAGACGAAAGAGAAGGAAGGCCTCTGTGCCGCTGGTTTTCTAAACATTGAAATTTCACGGGCTCGCTGTTGGAAAATGCTAATGCGCATCTTTACAGGCTCGCTACGAGGTCCAGAAGAACTTCGCCAAGGTTCGCGCTGCCGCCAAGGCTTAAAGAGGGTCATTCTGCTGTTGATGGGGTTTCTTACGGACGGGTCGTTACGGCATACCATGGAGAAGGTTTTGCTTTGAACATGGCCGGCATGACGGCATTTTCTCCACCAGAGAATCCTATGGGCACGATTCACAAATTCATGTATCCATGATTCTCAAAATCAATCCAATCAGGAAAAAGGGGCGTTTTTGAGGGATTGCAAAATGGTGCCATGAATGGAAGTGCGATTCGCGAGGTCATTGGTTTCCGAGCGAAACTGCAGAGATACTAGAGGCGCAACCTCGAGCGATCATAATTCACAGAACAGGGCCCGAAACATCAACCTACCGAGTCTCTGACATGATCACCGAAGCCCGACGCGCATCGACTACCCCAGATTCGACTCATTCGTTTCTCCACTCCCAAATTAGTCTGGAGATTCCGCTAAGCCCCGGCACCTACACCCTCCCACGTGTTCCGTCCTGCTCGACTTACGGCCTCTCGGTTGCCAACTAAGGTAGGAAGCAGCTTGAAGATTTCATCTGCGTCGGCAATAGTTACTCTACCCTAGTATCTCTCGCCATTCTCCGGCAGCTACCGTCTCCCATGTTCATACATCCCAACCATGGTTTTCTGTCTACTCTTGGCCAATCAAACACAGCTGATCCCAATTGAAGTCGGCCAGCGATGTGCACAAGCAAAGTCTTGGTCTTCTGGGTCTCTCAGTTCCTCGACATGTTATGCTACTTCCAATGACGTGCGTTGATTCGAACACTTCCTTCAGCCTCCAGGGGGAAAAGCAAGTCCAGTAAGAACATCCTGGCGATACGCAGACCAGAGGGCTAACACGCCGTGGCACAATCTATGGAAAGGCTTGAAGTCCACAGAATATGAAGGAATCAAGTAGTGTCGTTTCTTTCCAGACTGCAGGTAGGAGTAGCTTTCGAACGTGGTAATATTGGATTGAATTGCTACATGTGCTACCTTATTACTGAAGTGAAGAAGCAGCACCATGAAATCAAATGATCTGCTAGCAATATAGATTCATTCAAAGCTTCGATGATATGCTTTGCTTGTAAATGTTGCGTAGGCACATGTGCTTCTAATGAGGGGGGTCCTTGCTTTGGAGGTGTCATGTAATGGTGCGGGCAACGCAGTAAAACAATTCAAAGACACTCATGCAACTACTATTTTGATCGCTTGAGTCTACATGAATCAATTGTTGCATCGCTGTCAAAATGAGCAGCCAAAGCCATTTGCATGTGTTGTTTGATGGTTGAGGCTCCTCCCACCAACGCCCGGCTCGCTTGCGCAGGACCGCGCACAGATTTCGAAAACTGCCCGCAGCTGTCAACCTACGCTCTGGTGACGCCGACATCCACAGCTCCACCGTCCACACCACACACGCCAAAATGTCCAACCCCCGCGTCGAAGAGCTCCCCGACGAGCCCGAGAAGAAGACCAGCCCCGAGGTCGCCGACGATGACTCCAGCTCCGAGTCTGGCGATGAGGTTGCTGGTGACGCCAGCATCCCCGCGGGCGCCTCTGTCACCGTCCACTCGCGCAACGAGAAGAAGGCCCGCAAGGCCATCGCGAAGCTCGGCCTGAAGCACATTGAGGGCATCACCCGCGTTACCCTGAGGAGGCCCAAGAACGTGAGTCTGGAATAGCGGAGCAAGGAAGCTATGGGCGCAGACGGCATGCAGCCTGGGAGGGCGAGCCAGGATGAATTGGTTCACCTGCGAGCTAGCCCGGCCTTGCACTGCTTCCCATGGCTCTGCGCATCTGTGGTTCAGGATCTTGAGCAATTGCTGACCCAGTGCCGTAGATCCTCTTCGTCATCAACAACCCCGACGTCTACAAGTCCCCCAACAGCAACACCTGGATGTAAGCTTTGTCCTTTGCCCATACATTTCAACCAGTTACTAACATCGCTGCAGCATCTTCGGTGAGGCCAAGATTGAGGACCTCAACGCCGCTGCCCAGGCTTCCGCCGCTCAGCAGCTCGCTCAGGCCGAGGCCGCCGAGAGCCACGAGGGCCACGACCACGGCAAGGGCAAGGCCCCCGCCGTCGAGGACAAGAAGGAGGAGGAGGAGGATGACGGCGAGGAGGTCGACGAGACCGGCGTCGAGACCAAGGACATCGAGCTGGTCATGGCGCAGGCCAGCGTGTCGAGGAAGAAGGCCGTCAAGGCGCTCAAGGAGAACGACAACGACATTGTCAACTCCATCATGGCCCTCAGCATATAAGTGCAGCAGCACTCGACTTGAGGCCGTGAGCCGGTACCTCTCGTGCGTGGATTCGGACGGAGGACGGATCGGGATGCACCACTTGTTAAAAGATTCCTAGGAGGACATGAGGCAAGAGAATGGTACTAGGACCGTTGGTCTGGCGGCGCCATGACAGAATTCAAAAGAATCCTTCCCGTTTATCTGAAGCAGCACCTTGTGCCAGAATCCTTTCTGTGCACATGCAGCCAATGCCGTCGCTGGCTTTTAAGCGGTCTTTAATTTGATCAATTGAGGGAGATGGGCTAGTTCGCAAGTGATTAATGTAAAATACCCTGTCTACGAATCATGAACGCGTTCAACGCGTTTCCACTGAGAGCTTCCACCATGAACATGTGCGTCACGTGGTTGCCTCGGATCTTGGCCGGCGTTTTCGAGAGAGCTTCAACGCAGGGCCGACTTCATTCAGCAGTTTCCGCCCATCTCCACTCCATATACCGCCCCAACCATCACAATGTCCGTCGGAGTACGTCAAATCCCTTCTCGACATGTGTCCGATCCCATTCCGATAGTGGGAGGAGAGAGAATTTCCAAAACTGGCCCAAGCATTGGTTCACGAGCAGCGGCACCTGGCTGACCCTCCTCTCTCTCCAGCGCAGCGCTTCCCTCAAGATTGACTGGACCCGCCTGGGTGCCCAGCTCGGCCTGCGCGGCAACACGGCCAACTCGCTCGTCGCCTTCAAGAAGCGCAACGATGACGCCCGCCGCAAGCTGCAAGCTCTCAGCGAGCAGCCCCAAGAGGTCGACTTCGCCTACTACCGCTCCGTCCTGAAGAACACGGCCATCGTCGACCAGATTGAGAAGGACTTCAAGGCCTTCAAGCCCGCCACGTACGACGTCAACAGGCAGATCAAGGCCATTGACGCCTTCCAGGCGCAGGCCGTCAAGAGCGCAGAGGAGACCGCAGGCAAGGTCGAGGAAGAGCTCAAGGCCCTGCAGAAGACTCTGAAGAACATTGAGGAGGCCAGGCCTTTCGAGGACCTCACCGTCGTACGTACAGCCTGGGGGTTTGGGGGCATTGGAACGGCGGGGTTGTTTTGGGATATCATGGCTAACGAGGTTCTGCTCTCTAGGACGAGGTTGCTGCTGCCCGCCCCGACGTCGACAAGCGCACCGAGCAGCTCGTTGGCAAGGGCAAGTGGGACGTTCCCGGCTACAAGGTCTGGCTTCTTACTCTATCCGTGCTTTTGGCGATTGCTAACCCCCTCGTAGGAGAAGTTCGGCGACCTCTCCATGCTCTAAATGCTTTCATCACACTCTTCGAGCATTTTTGGCCTGGCGGAATAATACCATTGTTTATAGGCCTTTCGGTTGCCCAAGCGTCAAAATAGATAGCAAATCTAGATATTTTGACAACTTCAGCGAGTTCCTGGCGCTCATGGACTCCCAGCAGTCTCGTTTCAGTTTCCCCGCAACAGCTCGGTAAACAGGACACATCAGGCAATGCGTCATTAAATACGTGCGGCAGAAATCCTCCAACTGTCGTCTGAGCTCAAAATATTTAGGTATGTGAGAATTGGCATTGCAAGATGCGCTACGACTGGTATTCACAGGGTAGCAAAAGCTTCGATTTCGAAGTCTTCACCTTCGCCGATATCGCAGCACCAAGCAGCCATCGCAACAATATGATCACAAGACAGCAACATCGTCGTTAATCCAATTTTTCCAACATGCGGCGCTGGTATCAAGTTATCTCAAATCGCGGGCCGTCGTCCGAATCCGACCCACTGCTTCCGGTCTCCGCGCTGTCATTCCTCCGCCTGCCTCGTTTCCGACTCGGCTCGCCCGCAGGTCCATCTTTCCTGGAATCCAATTCCCTCGCTCCACTCTCTCTTTCGTCTCTGATCAACTCTTGCTCCTCGTCCTCTCGCCAATGACCCAATTCGTTGTACTCTGCATCCATGCGATGCATGAGCTCCTCCCCTGGCAGCAGAATACTCCGATCAATCGCCAATGGCAAACCTCGGTGCCGCCCGCGCAACATGACGGCCATGATGACCAACTTACTGCCAGTCTGAAAAGCGCCGCTGAGACTATAATCGTCATAGGGGACGCCAGTGCTTAAGCCTACGGTGCCATAGGCACTCGTGACCTCGAACAGCACCGCAAACTGATTAAAGCCCGGTTGGGCGCTCATGAGCTTGGACCTCTCGATGATGCTGATCAGGAACCAAGCAGCTATCTGGAACCAAATGTCGTACGCAAGCTGACGGCGCAGATGGCGAGCGAGCCCTCCACGTCCAGATGTTTCCCGCTTGTCGATCCCCAAGCTGCGTTCTTCGTACGTGTTTGTCTGCCGCAGCGCCATGACGATGGGAAAGTTGGCGACGTACATGGCGATGAGGTATGCAATCAGCAGCGCAGGAGCAAGCGACGACATGAGGATGATGTATGACCCGGACGTTCGCAGACCAAGTGCCTGGAACAGACCGCAGATGGTGCGCGTGCCTGCGGGGATCGAGTCGACGGCGGGGATGCCCAAGTTGAGCAGCTCGAAAAGGATCCACATTGTAATGTCGATGATGAATTGGATTGCAAAGAGATACCACGTCTCGCGCCCGGGAAAGAGGTAGATGAAGCAGCGGCGCGGGTGGTGGAGAAGGAAGAGAAACGTCTGTCTGAGCCGCGAGTCCTGGGGCACCACTTTGGACAACAGCCAGATGGAGAAGCGCAGAAAGATGGGGAAGTGCGTGTTGCCAGCGACGGTAATGGCGCCCGTCACGATGAGGACGAAGTAGTAGCTCTGGAAGGGAACGAAGTTCGCATTGAGCACGTTGACGCCACCGTTGGCAAAGCTCGTCACCACCGCGAAGAAGCCCCACCACCCCGGATCGAGGTTGCCTGGTTGCGAGGTGTGGAGAATCTCCTGGACGGAGCGCCGATACGCATACGGGACGAGGAAGAGGATTCCAAGAGCGTACCAGATGATTTGGTAGATGGCCAGGAGCCACAGAAGCGCAACCAGCGCTCGGTACTCGACGCCTCCTAGCTCCTCTCTCTCGTGCTCCTTGAGGTTTCTGAAGCGGCCCCGCTCATCCACATCGGGGTCGAATGAGATGTACGAGCGGTCTTGCGTGTTCCATTCGCGCCTGAGTTTCCGAAATGGATAGTGGAAAAGCCGCTGCACGACCTGGGTCTCCCACGGCCACGGGAAAGCTCCCCAGCCTGCCGAATGGTGGAAATGGCGCTGGTCCTGCTTTGAAGTTTGCGGGGGTTTCTGGCGGTCTTGGATTCGAACAGAGTTTTTGTTGTTTTGGGCTCGTCTCTTTCTGACTCCCTGTCCTCTGGCATCTCGACTTCTGGATTCTTCTTGCTCCAGATCCTCGACCACTCTCCGGCACGATTTCGAGTTTTGCACAATGTCTGCAAGCTTTCGGCAGAAATAGTGCCGGCGTATCACAACCACGAAGAGCGATACGAAGGGGATGTTGCCGATGATCAGCAGGATGCAGAGCACGGCTTGCTGGAACCCCGTGAGCGATCCCAGGTTGACCGTGTTGAGGCCTGTCGAAAACGTCAACTGCAGGGCCCTTGGTGTTATTGGTTCAAAGACGTACCGGTCGTCGTCATGGCACTGAAGCACATGAAAAGAGCGTCGATGTAGCTCAATTTCGACCCATTGATCTGATGCGAGTCGTTCGCCAGTCCCTCGCCGTACAGAATGAGGGAACTGACAAAACTAACCACGACGAAATAGGACATGTGAAGGCGGTAGAAATTGACGTGGAATATTTCGTCTTTGACATAGTGCCAAAAATGCTGCTTCTGCTTGGAATCATGTTCATAGCGGCCCTCGCTGTTTGCTGGCGGTGGTGGTTCCGGCATCCTGTCATACGTGCGGGTCGAATGCATCTCGTTCAAGGAAGCTGCGGACAAGACTACAGCAACGCGTAGCCCAAGCTGCGGGTCGCAAACATCATGAGAGTTTCTTGGGCAAGACTTTTGGCCTTGCAAACGCGGACGGATCAGGTCTACGATGAGGGTGAGGACATGACAATCTCACGCCGAAGGTTGGTGAATCCCCGGTGGGAGCCCGAGTGGTGACCGGGAAGGGCAGGCCGCGTACTGAGTGTGACATCACCCAACGGCCTTTCCCAAAATAGTAAAGCGCACATTCCCTGTCGCCCATCAATCCGGTTTGGAACCAATTACCAACCTTCTTTCACCATCACTGAGACCTCTGATTAGAGAACGACGGGGCGAGACACATCTTCAAGCAGGGACGCTGACTTGCCGGATACCCGTGGGACGAATCGCCTTGGCAGGGACGGGCCCCACAACCAACCATTTGAGAGATCTCGCGAGACCCTGGTGGTGTGACGTGTTGGCTATGTTGATAAGGCTTACTTCAGATCTCCTATCATTGAAAGCAATTAAATTCTCATGCTGACAGCTTTGAGATTGGTGCGTCATGATAGGTTGCAAAAGAAAACTGGTCACCAGTTGACTCAAACAGGATTAGAAGGTCAGACATCATACATCACTGAGGAGAGGCAAGGCGCATCGCATATTGCACATGAATGGAAAGCAAATGGGCACAAGTAAGTGAGTTTTATGAAATCAAATGGTCTATACTCAAAATCAAAAAAAAAAAAAAAAGCAATAAGCAAAAAAACAAGACTAACCAATCAGTCAGAGTTGGGGATGAAAAAACTACCGGAATGTATGATTCGGAAGAAAACCCGCAGACTCTTTTCTCTAGCTTGTGTTAGTGGATAGTGGATGCTGAGAAACTGATGGTAAGAAAAAGGGATGAAAAACTTCGGAGTCGTATGTGGAAAATGCGTTAGTGAACGACCCGAATGAAAAACCCTTGATCTCTTTCTTCCAAAATTGGTATGAAGAGACTTATGAAATGGTGAAAACGTCGGAATCGTATATGAGGCTGTTGATGGACGATCCGATACCAACCCCCCGGTCTCGTTCTTCCATGCTGTGGTATGAAGAGACTCATGACGATGCGACGTTGTTAGTCCTACTGGCCGGAAGACCTACCTCGTGCCCGTTTAAAGGCAGCACCAGAACTTGCCCAACTCCTTGAGGTAACCCCAAAAAGTGGGCTCCTTCTTGCGGCGGATGGTACGCGTCTCGGCGTCATAGTAGCGAGGCTGCGTAGTGTTGTTGCGGGTAGGCTTCTTCTTGACGCCTTCGTAGAACTCCTTGTACGGGAGGCGAACTCCGCTGGTGTCCAACCAGCCTTGCGAGTCTTCGCGCTCCTCGGGCTCCTGGGCCGCCGTCTCACGAGCAGCGCCCATGGCCGAACTCTCCGCAATCGTGCTGGCCGTGCTAGAGTTGTTTTCGGTTGTCGAGTCATCGTGGTCCTGGCGGTAATCGTACTCCTCGAGGTCGCCGCGCTCCCACGTGGCCTCCCACGACCAGCGGCCGGCCTTGTAGGTTCTCTTGTAACGGTGAAAGCTTTGGTGACGGCGAATGGCTCCAACGCCATCGACGGGATCTGGGAAGGGCGCAAAGCTGACCGTACTGGCCACGCTTGCAGCACTGGCGGCGTCAGAGCGCACACCAGCCTCGTTGTCAGAAGTGCCCTCGGCAAAAGCGACGGTGGCAGACTTGCTACTCTCCCGCGCACTCTTGCGCTTCTCAGATCTTGCGAGTGCCTTCTCGCGCTCGAGGACAGCGGTCCTGACCTTCTTTCTCATTTTGCGAGAGCTGTCAGTGCCCGTCTTGAACTCCTTGCCTACCACCGTGACCGCTTTGTAGCAGTCCAGCGCTTTTCCAACTGCGCTGCATCTATCACAGACGATGGTGATGGGGTTTGAAGTGTAATAGCCCTCGAGATTGTAGATAGTGTTCATGTCTGTGGCTTCCTCAGCGGTGCTGTTGATGTTGCACGGGAGGCGCCTGGTAAGGACCTTGGAAACAGGGCGGTTGCAGCAGGTGCAACGCCTAGTCTTGTCTTTGTTGTTCTCGTTGACGGGGACGACTGCATTCTTCTTGCCCGAATCCCTTTTGAGGATCGAGTGGAGTTCCGAGGCAGGCTTCTTGCCCTTGTTAATCCTGATAGGGACAGGGACAATCGCCTCACCTTCGTCCGACGATTCGTCAGAGCTGTTGGTAGAGTCAGAACTAGTCTCAGATCCAGAAGTTCCAGACGACTCACCTTGGCGGGATGATGCTTCAGAAGTGTCCTCAGGGTTGGTGGAGCTCTCGGTGGCCTCGCTACTGTTCGACGAAACGTCAGACTCGGTATCGTTGTCATGGCCTCCTGAGTCCTCGGACTCTTGGTCCGAGTCCTCAAACTCCTCCCTAAACTTGCTCACAACTGAAGAAGTGGTAACACTCACCTCGCTGGTAGTGCCGGAGTCGCTTCCCTGCTCAAGCTCCTGAAGCTCGATTTGTTCTTGAGGGTCCGACATTGTGTTGGTCTTGCTTACCGGTTTTTGGCTGAGATGAAGTGGATGGTTTACGAGAACTTACTGTGCGAAGCGCGAGACTGGCCAAAGACTTCCTTTTTGCCAACCCCAGGATGCTTGGAGAAAGTTGACCGGTGAAAAAAGGGTACAGGGACCCCAATCAATTTAAAGAGAAATGAGCAATTGACAGTGTCATTGTTTTATGGAGAGAAGTATAGTCTGTGGGTGCGGATGGGCGTTGTTGACATTGTTCAACGTTCAGGGGCGATGAACAATCGAGAGCGTTTAGAGAATATAGTAGTTGTTTAGAGGTTTATATCATAAGCGAACGACTCGATCAGAGCATAGGTAAGAGCGCAGGACGAGAAAATTAGCGGGATGCTTGGGACGAAAAACAATGCGGCATTGTACACAAAGAATTTCGTCGTTGGGTGGATCGAGTAGGCCAGGAGAGGTGGGTTTCCGCGCTCCTCACGCTATACGTCTGCAGTGCGCAAAGCCTTCCTTTGTTAGCTCGATGACTGCCTAGGCCGCGCAACTCTGAGAATTGGAAGAAGGCCAGTGGACTTCTTGGTGAATTTAATTGAGGTGTGTCAACGCAGTCGGAGAAAAATTTAGTTATTCATCTTACGGGAACCTTGCACAAAAGCTTGGGTTAGGTGCCAGACTGGATCGAATGAATTAGGCGAGAGTGAAAAAAAGTGGTGTTCAAATGCCACGGGTTTTGAAACTTGGGTATTCCTCTTCTCATCTTTTTGCTGATCCAACTCTTAAGATCGACGCGAAACTCTGGTATGATCCGTTCGAGGCATCATGTAAGTTTTTGCACCTGCTCCTGTGGTCGTTTTACGGACTGCGGTCCACGCCGCGCTGTGTGCAGGTTGGTCGCCTGCAATGCAGAATTGCTGATTCTGCACCTGAGATGCAATGTACAGTTCTTCATGTGTTTCTTCCTGGCCGCCGAGGCCAACAGAAGACTATGACTGCTCATCTTGAGAAGCATGTCAGTCATGCCTTCACCACTGTAGCCCAAATACTACCCCAGTGGATTCTATGGTCTTTCATGCTGCAACCGGGACCTCATTTCTCAACCTTCTCAAGAGCCTCCATGACCTCTTCGGCCACACCGCCCGCTCTTGTAGCCTCCTTGATTGCTCTTGAAATCAGGCCTCTCTTGATACCGCCACGTGGCGGAGTCCAGAAACCAGGGGCCTGCATACTTTCCCTCAGCGCAATGGCTTCAGCAGCAGACGTTGGAGCAACACCGCCAGTGGCACTGTTCAGGGCATTTGGAACACCAGGAGGCGTCAAACGCGATGGTGGATCTATGCTGCGTATGGCGAGCACACGAAGGGATGGGGATTTAGAGCTCTTCACCTCCCCTACTGAAATGGCCATCACAGCTTCAGCAACCGCGAGCTCCTCTTTGCTAGGATCGAATATCATGTTGGGGCCGACTGATACGACGAGGAGGGTAATGGGAGGTCGGTTGATGGCGCCGGGACCAGATTGTGGGTAAAGGAGCGTAGCAGCAGCCCAGTCATCATCGAAGAGAGGGTCTTCGTCGAGCTCGGATTTGAGACGTGGGAGACGGGTTGAGAGGAGCGCGAGGTGGGTGGTTAGAGAGAGCAGAGGCAGCGGGTAGGAAAGAGGAGGGGAGAGGAGAAGAATCTGTACTTGCTGTCAGCTCTATCTCTTGACGCGGCAGCTAAGTCTTACATCTATGTAGAGCTTCCAGTGAAATCTCCGGTTTATGAAGAGACGGTCCCTCAATTGCCCGTCAGCCAGCAATGCCTCTGTCAACATGGCCGCAATGAAGACTGGCAACGGATCATCATCGCGATAGCCTGGAATCTCAACGCTCATCTCCACCCATTTGTTCTCTCCCATGCCTCTTGAATGGCGCGCAATCGGGTCGTCGTCTTCATCGTTATCGGCCATGTCGACGTCGGCAAGGCTGGCATCGTTCTGTCCTGGCCTCCACACGCTCTTCTCGACCTCAGCTTTTGCGCCGACTATGGCCTCGGTGCCATCGGCGAAGCAGATCCTCGCGCTGCCATTTGCGCCTGGAAGAATGTCGGTCTCGGCGACAAGCGGGCGGAATTGCGTTGGGCTACGACCGTCGGGGCGGACTGGCGGGCTAAGGGACAATGACGAATGGAGGTAAGCAAGCTCAGCGGGGGAGAGCAGGAGATGCTGGCTGGGAGGAGCCATGGCGGATCGGTGGTGTGCGCGTGGTGTTGTAGTAGCTCGAATTATTTTGAGGGCTCGGGCAGGTCAAAGCCAACGCACAGGGCACTTTGAGTTGGCAGCGCGGATCAGTGACAGACAGGCGTCATCGGCTTCAACAGCATCCCCGACCGCATCCGCAGAACAACGACGCGAGGTCCAGCGTACTCGCCGTGGTTTGCGCTGGGCGTTGGTTGCTTTTGCAGGACAACATGACCTCTCCAGGACGGCGCGCTAACCTCATCGACAAGCTCGACTATCCATCGACCGGGGGTCAGCGCCGCCTGTTACATCCGAATGACCCTGGTCGTGTGCCCGCCCAAGACCGCAGAGATGACGATTCGACTCGTTCAGACCAAACCAACGCCTACGCAGGCAGCTTCTTCGAGCGTGTCGCCGAGCAGATTCAAGAACGCGATCGCGAGATGATGCGACGCGCTGTTGCCCGCTATGGCGGCTTTGCCTGCGCAGTCTTTTGCTGGTAACGTCTTGTCGTAGTCATCCCAAGATAAAGCTCGCAACTGACTCTACCTCTCAGTTTGGCTGCCGGATCGATAACCACATACTCCCTCTATGCTCCCCTGTTCCAGTCGAGGCTGCGATACACGCAGTTCCAGGTCAATGTCGTATCAATCACCGCGGAGCTGGCCATGTATTTGCCGGTACCTGTCTTTGGGTACATTTGCGACCGCTATGGACCCGGCCTGTCCTCGTTCCTCGCCGCCATCTTGTTCGGAGTGGGCTATTTTCTTGCCGCCTTTGCCTATCATGCTGGACCTCAAGGCTGGCCTTTTGGCGCAATGGTCTTCGCCTTTGTCCCTATCGGAATGGGGACTTCGGCCCTATACTTTGCCGCTCTCACGACTTGCGCGAAGAACTTTGGCCGAGGCAAGAACAAGGGTGTGGCATTAGCTATCCCGGTGGCCTCCTTCGGCTTGAGCGGCATGTGGCAGAGCCAAGTGGGCAGTCGACTGCTCTGCGAGCGCCGGGAAGATGGATCCTGCGGAGACATCAACGTCTTTTACTTCTTCTTGTTCCTCGCTGTCTTGCTCGTCTGCGCCGGTCTTCTCGGTGGGGCTTGTCTTCGCATTCTGGATGAGGAGGAAATGATTGACGATGCTGTGGACGAGTTGGAGCGCAGCGGTCTCCTAAACACAGATGAGTTCTTCCACAGGGCTGCTGATCACCATGGCTACGGCACGATAGCTCCACAAGATCTTTCGGATTCTCAGTTCGACCTCATTCGAGCCGAGGCAGACCATCTTAAGATGAAGGCTGAAGAAGAACGAGCAAAGAAGAATTGGCTCCTTAACGAGGAGACGCGCCGCTTTCTCTCCGATGCAACCATGTGGTGGCTTGCTGCGGGTTTCTTCCTGGTTACGGGGCCGGGTGAAGCTTTCATCAACAACCTGGGTACCATCATTGGCACTCTCTACACGCCATCCATCTCTCAGCACTCGACAACGCCGGCGACTCACGTTTCAATCGTAGCCATCACCTCTACCGCCGCACGTCTCTTTGCCGGCACAGTTTCCGACTTTGTCGCTCCGCTGCCTGCTCACTCTTCGCCCCATCACCGACAAGGGCCAGACTCTATCGAGAACTCCATGGCATCGCTTCCAGCGCGACGACGCTTCAGCATCTCCCGAATCGTGTTCCTCATTTTCTTTGCGCTCCTCGCCTCGCTGGGTCAGATTCTGCTCGCATCAGGTGTGGTGCAGGGTCACGCGGAACGTTTCTGGGTTGTATCCGCCTTCATCGGCGCCGGCTACGGTGCCGTATTCTCGCTCTGTCCCATCATCATTGCTGCCGTGTGGGGTGTCGAGAACTTTGGCACCAATTGGGGCATCGTGGCCATGATGCCGGCAGCCGGAGCGGCTGTCTGGGGCGTCATCTACAGTGCGTTCTACGACTGGGGCAGCGCCGCAGCCAACGTAGTGCCTCCTACCGATGGCTCGGACGGCGATGACATTCTTTGCTACGGAAAAGATTGCTATGCTCCGACATTCTGGGCCATGGCAATCAGTGTGTGGGTGGCTTGCGGCCTGTGGTTGTGGGCTTGGAGAGGACCTGGTGGATGGCTGCGCAGAGGTGTCGCGGTGTGAGTGGATTGTGAGCCGAGCCATCAAAAGCCGTCATCAATTTCGCTACGTCCGTTCCTTCATTTCCTTTGTATATAGGTTTGGGGACTGGGTTTTCGACTGAGATTGTCCCGCGGCGTTTTTTGGTCTTTGTGCATGGCACTCACGGCGTTTAGCAAGTCGGGATTCTGTCTGATCAGACAACTTCATACGAGGGGTCGTTCTCAGAACGAGGACATGGGCATCGGTCGTTAGCATTTCCTAGATGGGATTCAGACTGGTAAAGTCTCGGATAGTTTAAATACAATGGCCACTGTGAAGCAGGTACTTGAAAGACAATCACTTTGTGTTGGTTTTGCTGGTGACGGGGTAAGATTTCTAGCTGGCCGTGTGAAAATGATGCTCCCAGAATTGCCTCTCCAATTGCTAAAAACCCACAATCAGCTCCACAAGCTCTTAGTTCTCGTTGAAGTAATCATTGTTGTAGGAGCCAAAAAAGGTGGTGGTGACGTTGAAACATGACTCGCTCGGAGCTTTCACCCTGGCAACACTGGCGGGATGGTCCAACCAACCACCTACGGCCTGCATGCATGGGGACGGGACTCGAGATACCAGCCTCTCTATTAGCAACCCTTCTTTTCCCCTTGCACGCCCGTCCCTTCTAGCAATTTGGCAAGTTCACCCAAGATGCAACCTCCGTCTGTATGGGTAGCAAACTAATTCTCTTCGCCTCAGCCCAACCCACCAACTACTACTCGAGGCAAACAACGTCGTTGTTTTACACGCCGCCGCCATCATCCCAGCAACATTCCACAGCTCTACCCGGCCTCTGGCTCTTCACTCGTCGTTCCAACCTCCCAACCCTCGCCTTGGTCCGTCGCTCGGTCAGCTAGGTCGAGAATGCGGCCTTTGCTCGCCATCTCTCCTCTGCGACTAGTGCTGCTCTCTCTCGCCGCCACAAGAATCGCCGCCGCCGCGAGCGCAGAGCTGCTCAATGCAGACGTCAGTCCAGAGGCCGCTGGGTCGCCGGACTCCGAGCAACTCGATGCACCGATAATCCTCTCACCATTCCTCCCTGGCATCGCCATCAACATGCCCGAGAGGCAAGCTGTGCTGCCCGCCGACGAAGGCTACCGTCGCAAAGACTACGCGCTGCCCAACAACGTCAACGGGAGCAACGCCTCTGCTGCAACACCACTGCCCTCGGCGCCCGCAACCACGCCCGCCCCCACCGACGCGCCTCGCATCTACACCCCCGGCCTCCTCCAGAAGCGCGCTGGCACCACGTGTCCGACCTCGTACAGCGCGTGCGCTGCGCTGGGCGCGCCGGGCCTCTGCTGCCGCCGCAACACCAATTGCGCCCTCGACCAGGCCGGCCACGTCGCGTGCTGTCCCGTCAACGCTGCGTGCACCGGCACTATTCGCGGGTCGACCGTTGCCGGCGGATACAGCGTGAGCACCACCACTTTGGGCGTCTCGGCGACATCAAGTCTCGTCCAGGTGACAACCACGGATAGTACGGGCGGCTTCGTGGCCGTGGGGACGACATTTGTAGCGACGCCGAATGCAGCGGGCAGGGTCGCCGTGCCGTGGCTTTTGGGGTGGTTCTGAGGAGGTCGCGTGCGTGGCCGGTCTGTGTGCATAGAGACGAGTGATGCGTGATGAAAGTAATGGGTACCTACAGCAGGACGACGATCTACGAAGGCATGGAAGCGGTCGGCTAGACTTGGACATACAATTCGACCCGGAAAACTGGACGACGGACGACGAGGTAACGGATTGGCTTTGGGGGACTTGGGGATTTGTACATATTTCTTAATGGCACTTTGCCAGGGTTAGTGCCGACAAAATGCAAAACTTTGGCGCCAATCCATCAGGTTCGAAAACTGATATCTGACCTGTACTCTTATTCGCCTTGCGTCCGAGTGGAGAAAGTTTCCTATGCATGACATCTACCATGACTTCGAAATCAGCTCAAGCTCCACCCCATATGACTTAACGGCATCACGCACCCACCCTATGAACAGCATCTCTTGAAGCCTCCCAAATTCTTTTTACGTCTTACCAAATCCCCAACCACATCTTCGGCTTCCTCCTGGGCTGCGCTTCCTGCTCTTCACCCGCGGCGGCACGCTCCGCCTGCTTCTCCGCCTCCTTCATCTCTCTCCTCAGCGCATCTCTCTTGTCCCTCTCCTCATTCCTCTGCTTCCGGCCCTCAGCATCGCGCCTGGCATACTCCTCCTCGCCCAGCGTCCACCTGTCGAGGTGGTTGCCGGGGTGCGCGATGCCAAACTGGTCGCGGAACTCGATGCGCTTGTCAATGTCCTCCTGCTTCTTGCGGCGCTTCTCGAGGGCGATTTCCGTCCCGTCCGCCAGGTGCAGCCGGTAGACAGTCCAGAACTGGCGGATCGCTTGGATCGGGTGCGTGAGCAGCTCGCCCTTTTCCGGCAGCTCGTCGCGCCGCTTCGTCGTGACGAGGAACTCCTTCAGCCACATCCAGTACATGCAGGATAGCAGGACGAACTGTGGAGGGCCGTATTAGTGAGGTGTTTGGAGCGGGACATGCCTCCCCTTTGGTGGAGCAGGGGCTGTTCGTACCAACGCGATGAAGCTGTGGAAGCGCACAGACTTGACCAGATAGTACGCCCACGTCCCCTTGGGCGGCTCCATGTTGGGGTACTTCTTGGTCTTCTGGGCCTCGAGCTCCTCCGGCGTCAACGACGGGCCATATTGATACGTGG
Source organism: Phyllosticta capitalensis (assembly GCF_038381095.1). Lineage (NCBI taxonomy): Eukaryota > Fungi > Ascomycota > Dothideomycetes > Botryosphaeriales > Phyllostictaceae > Phyllosticta > Phyllosticta capitalensis. The sequence goes on along the minus strand of NW_027117442.1, from coordinate 2,519,509 downwards.
GGCGCTTGCGCGTGGGCAGCTTGGCTCCGTGCGATGGCGGTCTGAACTTGTCCGGCTTCTCGAGGATTCGGGGCTTGTTTTCGGACGGCGTTTTCGACGATGCGTAGCGGATTGCGGCGGCGTGGAGCGCGGAGGGTGTTTGGAGGAGAGGGCGGGCGGAGAGTTGGCGGGATGCGTTTAGACGCAGGAGGGCCCGCGGGATGGAGGTGGATGCTGCCATTGTGGAGTGGTCGGTTCGACCAATGGGGCTGGCAGCTTGTTGCGAGAATGCTTTGGTAGAGTGGTGGAGTGGTGGTTTGATAATTTCGTGCGGGGATGGTCGCTCTGGATGCACGTACCGTGCTTGCGCTTGGAGTGCTTCCAGCTCGCCGTAGGGGTGTCGATTATCCTCGGAGCCCGAACATATTCATTGACGACAAACAATGCTCATCGCAGCATCAATCCTCCCCATCGGCCATCACGAAGCAAGAAATCTTGCTTCGTGCGGGTACCATTCCGGATAATGCTTCGACAAGCATACTCCCAGATTTTACAAGCCCAGAAGCCAAACTCTGTTCCAAAGTGGATTCGCATCTCCGATGTCAGTCTTGTCCATCGTTCCTCCCTAGGACTATCCACAATTCGCAAATGAGAGAGGATTCCTCGGTACTATATACTTCACCATCTACCGGTGGTGCTCCAACGGCAGGGCTGCCGGGCACGCGTGCTCAAACGCCATCCTTTCCCCAGCGACCCCCTGAATTTCGCCAATGTCAAAAATATCCAGATTCCTAGGCCATGATGCGGGATACAGAGAAGTCGTCGATTGTAAGGGCGGGGGATGAAACTGAGAAGCTGTTTTCGAAGGTTTGCTGTGTTCAGAGCGGAGAATCGATCGGGGTGACGAGCGTGCACGCAGGCGATGGCACGCTTGAAGCTAGAAACAATGGTAGGTAAGCCGCCATGGTGCTGCGCTTACCCGATCGAAGATGCTATCGATGTGCCAATGGGATGATGGCATGCTCGCTGCTTGACGTCAAGAGCGTCTTCCGATGAGGGAGCTTGGTCATTCAAGAGGGTGACGAAAGTCGAGGCACCTCGAAAGCAAGCAGAGGTTCCTGCGCAAAGAGCGGCTGTCAGCGGAGCTGTTCTACTTTCCAGTCGAAAGAGCTGATGCATGCCCGAAACGAGGATGTGGTTGAGGTCTTCGCCTCGCCACGCGAGGCAGGTGAGTTGCAAGCACAGTGGGTGACGAAAGAAGTTGCCAATTCCGAGACTTTCTGTTGCTGAGTAGAGACATGGAGTGATCAAGCTCCTGATGCCTTGAAGATGGAGAGAATTTTCTCTCCTGATGGATGGCTACAGGGAGCATTCAAGCGTTCATGCACTCCTCATGAGGTATCTTTCCGACCATCAATTCGTCTTTGATGGCATCGAGGCCAAAACAAGCACGACTGACATTGGAGATTCCTGAACTCGTTGACGCCACTGGCCGACGCCTATCGAATGTTGCAGGCTGGTGGACCCTGACCAAAAGGTCTGGCAGTCGCCATCGCCATGACGCTTCCCTCCAAGCTGCGACAGGATCCAAAAAAGAAGGCTTCCATCGCCAGGAATCGAACTCTGGGTCTCTGAACTCTCTCTGCGCAGCTTGATTGGGTATTGCAATTGAGTGTTGATTTGATTGGTGCAAACTTGCTTGAGTTGATTGTTGATTGGTTGAAATTGGTTGAATTGAAGCTGCCAGAGAGAGTCCAGTATGCTACCACTGCACCACGATGGATTTTCAGATGCAAGAGGCATGGCTATTGAAGTATTTGAGCTGATCGTTGTGCAAGGAGGGTTTCCAGTCCTTTAGTGCAGGCCGCACAATGAAGGACTCGGGAGAGGACGATGACAGGCACCAAGACTCTCCATACGACGTAGGCACAGGGAGCCTTCGTACACGTAGGATTAAGACAGAAACTTTTCGCGCTGAGGTTTGTAAGAAGACTGGAATCCACTGCAATACAGAGGCTGACTTGAGACTTTCATATAGGCAGACATAACATGCAGCACTTGATCAATTATCGTCATGCATGGAACACATCCATCAGGCCCAGGATTTGGTCTTCAGCTTTCTTGTATTATACCTTCAGACCTTCGATTTTCTCATTGAACAGCTTTCCTGGTAAATGTCCCCGGCCGCATGCTTGTTCGAGCCATTCATTCAACGCGCCATCCCCCACAATCCTTCCATCACTCTCAAGCCATCCTCACGGTGCTCCAGTAGCAGCCTTTTTCTCGAACAACTCCCAAGTACGAAAAGGGGAGCAGAAGACTGTCGGAGCGTGCGCAAAATCTTCGTAAATGCACTTGACTTTCCGGAACGGAGTCAGGGACGGTATCGTTATCTTCGAGGTTCAGGCGTTGTTATCAGTTGTCCTCAGTGCGGTCGTTGAAACGCCGGACCTCGTTGGTCAACTGACTGCTGTCCTGTCCGGCGGCGACGCTGGGCGCTACTGCGCTCGAGCTCTTCGTTCAGCTGCAGATTGGTGCGATTCAAGTCTTTGTCGAGTATGTGTTGGATTTCTCTTTCCAATGACTGGCGATAGAGCTCACGCAGACGAATGACCTCTGCTCGATCTGCGGCGGAAAGCTCCCGCAAACGAATGACCTCTGCTCGATCTGCGGCGGAAGACGGGCGATGTTGCTCCCGCAAACGATCGAGTTTAGCCAGAGACTTGCGACCTTCCTCCCGCAACCGAGCATTCTCCTCTCGAGCTGCAGTGACATTCTCCCTCAGCAGCTCGATTTCAGTAAGGAGCTCGTCCTTATCAATTTTGGTGTCTGGTACTGGTGGGTCATCGACGAAGTGCGTGTCTTCATCCCCGTTGTCCATGTACTGATGTTGCTCCTGTACCGAATAGTTCCCATGACAACCAGAGTCGTAGGGTTCATCGGCCTGTACCCTTCGTCCGTAGATTATCGAGCGACATGTATTTTGCCTGTAGAAATCCTCCGACTGGAAGGCGCAAGGTTTTCCGACATGATCACTTCCGTTGCACCACTGGCATTTTTTGCGGCAAGCCATCCAATGCCCGTGCATCGTGAGCCCACAACGAAGACAGACGTTGAACCAGTTGCTGTGCGAAAGTTCGGTGAGCTTACGTCGTTCTGCGGAAGTTCTTGAGTTGGAGATTGCTTACTTGCTCCTGAAATTCTGGACAGTATGGCTGGCATTTGTGCCAGGGCCAGCAGTCCGGGTGAGAGCTGGCCATTCCTCCTCGCTGAGTCGGCATTCAGCCGTCTGTGGCCTGTGAGGTCTTGCAACAGGCATGATCGTGAAAAGCGTGGGGTTGAGGGATGCTGCTTTTGCACCGAGTGGCGAGGGTGGTGGTGTTGAGTGGAAGATTGGAGAGAGAGGAGAGATAAATAGAGGTGTGTGGGCTGTTGACGCGTGCGACTTCCTCCTCGCGCCTTCCTCTCCACGCGAGCCTACCTCTGTTAGTCTCTCACATGGCGCACCTTCCTCCATGGGCTGTTGGGTGCCTACATCTTCCGCTGCGGCCTTCCCTCTTGCTCACGCGTCCAGACTCTGCCCCACTTCATCCAAGTGCCCCACCATCGATCTTCTTTGCTTTCGTCAAATGAGCACATCCACCTAGCACCCTTCCAACATTGCATGCGCGATGGGAGCAGATTTCATTGGTGGCATCCAAGCATCCTGCACTGGTAGCCGGGAGAAGGACCATTTCACGGAAAGTCACTGCGTAGCCAAAGTTTACACAGCCTGCCGTGAGCAGCCATATCTCTCGCACTTTAAAAGAAGGTGACTGATGATATTCTCAAGATACCTTGGTAGCCTATACATTCGCTGCAGCGGTCCAGAGTATGGCCTCTGGGCCAACCTCATTTGCCCCTGATTTTCCCACAAGACCTCACGATCGCCAAGGCGACGCATGCTCCGACGCTCACCAGTTTTGGGACTCACAAGAACACGAGCGGAAAGACATGGGGGGTTTGGATTGAAACAAATTGTATAGAGAGAGCGTGGATTGAGTATTGACCGCACATTTTCAGTCCCAAACGTCCCTTGTTCTCCCCCAAAAATTGTAGTTACTCTGGCGGCAAAACCAGAGCCTCCGGCTCACCATTGACATTGCGAAGTATGATACAGACTTTGTCGTTCCTTTTGCAGTCTCTGCATTGAGTTTGGCGAAGCTCATCGGCTTCCCAGCCATTGTAAGCTGTTGCTGTTTTGCCGAAAACGTAGGTTTGTAAACATTGTTGGCTTTGGGTGCTTATCCAAGACCGGTACCGTCTTTTTTCGCTGGTCTTTTTTCCGGCCTTGAAGACAGTGTTCAATTGAGCGGCAGCCTTGTTGAGGAGGGTTTGATTGTGTTGGCCGAACTCGTCTTCTTCCAGAATCTCGGTTCCATTTTTGAGCGACAGGCGGAGTGATGTGTTCTTGATTCTTTTTCTTTGGGGGTTTGCTGTTTGGTTGGTTGATGCGCGATCGCTTGAGGTTGGAGTGAAAAGATTGGATGCTTCGGATTCAGTCCTGGCTCTCTTGCCCAAGATTTGTTGTATCAGAGAAGTTGCGTGCCCGTTTGTTGCGGGACTTTGATTTCTCGGTGAAGAAAAGCTGTCAAGTTGCTGATCTTGGGTTGGAGTGTTTGCTGCCGTGGGCTTGGGTACATTGAAAGGATTGCTGTTAGATGAGGCTGGACTGTGTTGTGGCTGTGCTGGAGTTGTTGCATTGAGAGTGTAGTCCTTGGGGAGATTGTTGTAGACGGAGGCCATTGGGGCATCTTGTCTGTTGCGTTGTGGTCTTCGCACCATGGATTCAGGAGACTTGAAAGAAGCTGTCCTGTTTCCTTGGGAACCTTGGTCTTGAGATGACCATGCGGATCCGTCGGGGATTCCTGGTCTTGTTTGATGTTGATATTGTTGCTCGGAAAATGGGTGCATTGGCCACCGAGTCTCCTCCCTTGGTGATGATTGCACCCTGTGTGCCCGGGGTTGGTCTTGTAGAGGACCAGCTGACTCATCTTGAGCAGCGTTGGCGTGAGAGTCCAAATGACCGTTGGTGCGCTCGGAGTTGTCGTCATTTGACTGCTTATGTGTGACCAAAACGTTGCCAACCAAATGCTTCGTTCTTTGTACGAATGAGTCAATACTTGATTTTCTGTCCCTGTCGGCTTTGGTGAAGAGGTCGCCGATTATTTGGTTGAGAGCACTCGCAAGGGCATCTGTCCACGATTCCGAGTCGTTTCCTGCTTCTGTGACAAGTTCTTGAATCGAGTTGATAGCAGAGTTGATTTCAGTTGTCACGTCTTTGGTTGCATTTGCTGATTGTGCTTGCATCGAGTTCAAAGCGGAGTTGATTTGGGCTGTCATGTCCTCGACCGTCCTTGTGGATTGTGCTTGGACTGAGTTCATGGCGGATTTGATTTGAGTCGTCACATCTTCGAGCGTTTTTGCCGATTGTAATTGATTTTCCAGTCCTCGAATTCGGTCGCCGTACGTGGCCTCCATTTCAATACGGATGCGAGTCCGCATTGCATCCTCAAGAAACCAAGCAATTGTGTCACGGGCGATTTTCGTATCCTCGCGAAGCTTTTCATTGTATTGATCTTCAAGTCGCTTCTTGTGTTGAGCATATTCAGTTGCGAAGTCTGCCTTCTCTTTGTCAAGTGCCGCACGCTCTTCCCTGAGCTTCTGTGCCTCTTTCTCATTCTCCTGGCTCTTGGTGTTGAGTGTTTGATTCTTTTGCTCGAGCTCCTTGTTTTTGTGTTCCCAGAGATCTTGTTGTGACTTTTGTAATCGAGCATTTTGTTGAACGAGAATGGACTGCTCTTCCGTGAAGTTGTCTTTCACGGATTTGAGGCTTTTGTCGTGACGAGTCTTGAGCTTTTCTTCGATTGTTGTTTGGAGGGCTTGCATTTCGTCATGACCAAGAAAATCTGAGTAATAGGGTGAGCCTTTTGCACGTTAGATCTGAGCAAAGAATCACACGTACGCTTGAGGCCCTCAACGCGTTGCATCGCGGCGGTGAAGTCGTTGTGCATTCGGTTTGCTCCAGTTGCTGCAATGGGTTGTTGCGCGACGGCATTGGGGTCTTGGTTGTCTTGATTGGATTGCTGTGAAGTTGGGATTTGCTGATTGAGGAGACTTTGAGGTTGTTTGCTGCTGCTTCTGGACGCTTGTGGTGCCATTGTTGGAGGAATCGCTTGAGGGAGATTGGATGCGGAGATTGAATTGAGAGATTTTGAAGGTGTTGGGTTCAAGGAGTTTGAGAGATCCCTTGGAGCCATGGTGAATCGACTTCAAAGGTGAGGATGGTGAGGGTGATGTTGTTTGCGGGTTGAGCGAAAAGACGACGTTAGGCAGCTGGCATCCGGGGCAAGTGCGCCCCAATGGGGGAGCCACCACCCACCAAAGTCTCTCACATTTGTCGCACGCCCATGCCCAACGACAGAGCACCACACCCACATGCTCAATGGCGAACAATCTCAAGTCCCCGCGGGTGCTGGAGCACCTACGCCGACAACAGAGACACCAGTCGCATGGCATCAAATGCAATCAATCCAGCAATTTCAACTCTTCAAAGCAACACCAATGTCCAAATGTCCACCAATTTCCGCAGGGCAAATCGCTCAAGCAATTCGGAAAACCCCATCAATGGCTACAAATCCAGCAACTTTGGCCCTCAACACCGAGTCCAGAGTGGGGGCTCTTTGAGCGAGTGAGCATTTCAATCTCATTTGCCAGATTCAAACTTCGAAACAACTCGAGGCTGCCGAAGCAGCCCAATCTCATTGAAGTGGAATATACACAAATGAAGCTATTAGGTAGATGCGTGTGCGAGCTGTCTAGCTGGCCGGCAGCCAGGCAGCGGCATACGGCTTAAAGTTTGTACAAGAGGGAACCACAGCGTGCTGAGACAAATCGCCAACTTTTGGTCGTGCATCAGTAGTGACGTTGAAAAACAGCCAAAGCCCTAAAACACGAAGCTGCACCCCCTCGTAGAAAGTAATGCTCCGCCATGTAAATTACGTCCTCAGCTTTTCCGCGCTATTAACAGAGTTATGGGCCTGGGTATGCCGGATCGAGAGCCTCATCACAGCCGTCCTGGGTACAACAGCTCCTCGCGGCCCCCGGCTTTCCTGCCAATGCGGCCGCCCCAAGGGTCCAAATCTTCTCCTCCACCGGAAGCTCCGCCGGAGGAACCAGGCGGCTTGTCGATCGACGGCATCGTCCTGGTATCCGCAGCCGTCGCCCCTACAGTCGCGCGCTGCGTCTTTCGTCGCTCTCTCGATCTGGATTCTTTGCGGTCTCTCGACTTGGATTGTGGGCGCGACTTGGACTGTTCCCGTGATTTGGACTGCTCCCTGGATTTGGTCGACTGCTCGCCGCGGGATTTGGTCGTATCGCGCGACTTGGATCGTGCTGCGGCTGTCTGCGATGATTGCTCCTGAGGACCTTCGGCACGCGACTGGATCGTCGACATAGACTCCTCTCTCCGCCGTCTCTGCGACTCTTGTCGTCGTCGGTTCTGTGCCTGCCATCGCTGCTGCATGCCTGCTGCCACCTCTGCGACGCCAGAATCGTTGCCGCGCATGTTTGTCCTGGAGTTGAGCGACTGATTGGATGGGACCTGTTGGATCACTGGCGGCATCGATGCATTGAGAGGAGGTGGTGCCGGCTGCTGGTCTGCAGGCACGGGAGGAGGGGGAACAGGGGGCGGCGGCGCGGGTGGCGGCAAAATATCTTCGAGACTCGTCTTCTTCGGTACCGTTGAAGTGCCGCCCTTCTGGTTCCGCTCGGCTGCCGTGACCATGGTTCCCGTCGTCGTGGTAGTGCCCGTAGTTGTCGTTCCCGACGTTGCCAGCTCTGACAGCTCATTGCCGTTAGTCTCTACTGGCCGCTGTAGCACCTCCATGTAGCTCTTGTCCCAATTCGCGGATGGCACTTCTGAGTCGACCCGCCGCCGCACTCCGGTGCCAGTTGCCCGTGCTTTGCGTCTCCGCCAGCAAAGCCAGAGCAGCAGTAAGACTGCAATGACTCCGGCGGCCGCGCCAACAGCGACGCCAATCTTGGCCGGACTCTTGGACAGCGGTGACGAGGATGGTGAAGCTGAGGGATTGCCGTCGCCGCCTGATGGCGCATGGATGGTAATGATGTCCGGGTCAGGTAAGGGGCTAGGGAACTTTGCTTGCGCCAGTGAAAAGTTGCGCCGTTCCGCGTCGACAATCAGGTACGCTTCTTGCAGGAGGGTGCGGCCGAGCGTGTATTGCGAGTCGTTCGCGGCACGGCGGATGGGAAAGTAGTTCGTCGGATTTTGATAGTATGGCCACGATGCCTGCAAGTCGAAAGCGGCATAAGGGAGCTGGATGCTGGTTGAAGTGGATGTGCCATCCTCATTACTGGCTCCGGATGGGTCGGCCAGAGTGAATGTTATGGTTGGGTTGAGCGTTTTGAGCTTTGTGCGTATCGTGTCATTTATCGTGTAAAGCCCAGTCGTTGCGTCATAAGTGAGACCAAAGGCAGATTCGAATTTTGAGCATATGTCGGTAGGGAGCCAAAGCTGTGGTACTGTGCTGTCAATGATGGAGACGTGAGACTTGGTAGTCAAAGTCTCGGAACTGCCTGAGAGCGTGGAAGATGTTGAAATCGACTCAACCGAGACGCTTAAGCTTTTGCTGTAGTCATTATCATCCGAGGTGGAGGTAAAGGTGAAATTGAATTTGGTGGGCTCGAGGCGCGTTTGGTCGTAACCGCCCAGTATCAAACTTCCAGGGACTTTCTTCTCTTCTGCCAAAATCATGAGCTGAAGCTGAGAGAAGTTGTCACTTTGCACTTACGATAAGCGGCTCCAGCGGTATAGCCGTATGACCAACTCGGGATGATGTTCTTGTCCTTGAAGTTCTCAAACAAGCTCGACACCTCATGCCCCACGGTGGAAAACTTGGAAGATGTCCTGCTTAGGCCGAGCATTCCCAGAAAGTAGTCCTTGTCCTTCAACCCCGCTACTACTTGTCGATCCAGGCTGATTGTGTCTGTCTCCTGGCTTGCTCCGAGATACACCGTATCGTATCCATATTGCCCCTGACCGCCATAGCCCAAGTTCGTCTCAAGGTCAAGGTCCTGCTCTCCAATGGCTTGCCATGTCGAGCTTTGGTTGCTTTGAAATCCGACGCTCGATGCAGTTCTGAAGTGCTCGGCGCCGCGTAGAGATGCGCAGTTGCTTACGTCGTCGGCCTTTGTACAACCATCGGCGTGCGGTACCCATGTTTGGAACCCTTTGGTCGAGACGAGCACTCGAAAATCCTCTGGAGGTGTTCCCACGCCTATTCGAAAGGTGGACCACGAGCCGTCGTTGCCGTCCCATTCGTTGGTTGGGGGGACGACATAAGGCATCGGGGCCTTAGCCGTCGCGCCACTACGGGGCTTCAGAACCATTGTCGAGCCAGATCAGTCCGATTGAGCGTTCAAGGACTGCAATCCACAGGTTGAGGCGCGGGTAACGACATGCCGTTGTAGTGGAGAAGTCCTATTGAGGTCGCGTGTGGAGCTCGTGACGTCGAAACAAAGCTCGCGAGCAGGGGACACGGCTTAATTGTAATAGTGTCGACATCGATGAGTCTCTACCAGGACCATGGCCTCCGATCCAGATGAGAAGCGGCACGGGTTCAGCTCAGGTCAAGGCGGCTCAGCGGTTCAGCTCCCCCGTTGAGCTCTTCCCTTCCCTGTTTGCTGCGCCACCCCTGTCAAAATATCCTTGCAGTCTCTTGGTTCCTGAGGGGAGTTCTCCTTGCCCAGAGAAAACAACACGACTTGTGCTGCCGAACCGTTAGTTCACGAGGGCCACTCCTGACTCCTCATACCTCGGTTCCAGAGGTCGTCCAGACTTTGTGCACAATTCTTTTTCTCCACTCAACCAACCGCGAACGGCTGGCAACAAAAGGGAATTAGCCATGCTTTGAAGTTGCCCGATTGAGACATGCGGGAGGTTAGGCCGCAATGAATCGCTTAACTGTTGTTCTTGGCTTTGACTGACGCAGGTTGCTTCCAGCAAATTTGGAATCAGCTCGAGGGCCGTTGTTTTTTTGCCGTGAGGTTCTGGGGAGTGATGCAGTCGGCAGTCATCAGTCGCCAGAAATTTCCGGGTTTTTGGAAGAGTTTGCCACCTTGGCTTGGAGTACGGAGAAAGGGCCTCGTGAAGCGGTTGCTTCCATGCTCTTGTGTCCGCTAGGAAGCACCTTGCTCACGACGACTAGAGACTGGGCGATCACGCCTCATGTGCCAGGTGACAGTTCAGAGTCTTGGTTCTCTTTGAAGGCATTGTAAGCTTGTGGTTGACAATCATACTCACTGGGCATTGGGCTATGCGACAACAGTCGGCACGACGCGACAAGATACCCACGATGGTTAGACACTATCCTCACTAGTTTCAGCGCTTTTCTTTATGCAGATGGTCCGAAAGTAGGTTGCGAAGATCTCCCAGAATAAGCATCTTTAGTCCCTTGGCAGAGGTCCTTCACAGATGTGATTGCTTCTGGCGGATCATGGTTCCTGGTCTAGTGCAAGTTTCGACAAGGATCTGCCAGATGCTGGACTGCTGTAGCCCGGTGCTTTGCTCATTTCTGCCAGGTGCTTAACCATGGATTGTTATTTTGCCGTGGGAACAGTGTGGATGCTGATAACAACGGGATGACAAACGAACAGGAGAGCAGGATCATAAGGGACTCGTAGATGACAAACAGTTTTGAGTTTGAAGAAAAGAGGCAACTTGGACGACGTGCGAATCATATTCTTTCTTTCCACAGGCTTCCGTGTAGCTTTGACATGGAAGAGCTCCTGGACTAGGGTCATCAGCGGAATGTTTTTGCGTGATGTGCATCCCCATGAAAAGATTTCAAGGTCCCTGGAGGATGGAAATGACTTCATCACAACCCAAAGTCAGCCGAAGTCTAGAACCCGGTCAGCAATCGAGACCAGCTCTGGGCACATGAGCCAAGGTTGACAGATTCCGGGTTTGTTTTGTTGCGATTCAGAGATCAAAAGAGGTGCGAGGAACAGTAGAGTGCCTCCAGCGCCAGCGACCTGCCACGGTCGCTGCGGAAGCAATAGCTGTAGACATTGAGTGCATAAGTCTCGCCTTGAGATCTGGATGTGACGACGTACATCGAGGCATGGACGAGGAAGCGATTGATGTTGAGTTGTTGGGAGGGACGGCGAGGCGGAGGTGAGCTCCGCGCAACGTCTGTGCGGCTGCGGTGGGCTCGAGCGTAGGTCGCTTAGGTATCCGGCTCGCTGCGGTCCGCCCGGCGTGTCGCGTCGCTCGCCGACCGACACCATCCTCTTGGAAACACTGCCGGAAGCCTCGGTCTTTCCTCAACCACCAACGACATCTCAAGATTGATACATGTTGCCCTCCTTTTATCGACTTATCAGCCAGTAAATTGAGACTGATCACCGGGCCGCGTTTGTTGCACATCCTACAAGCCTGTCGCCAGATTGTTGAGTGTTGCATCACGTCGCCATCATGACCAGGCCGATGACTGCCGTTGCATGTAAAAGTCCTCAAGGCGAAGACCCGAGGTGATCGAGCTCTGCATTCACGATGATTGACTCTTTGGAAGTTCCTGAACGGAAGGGGCGACGACTTCTACAACTGAAAGTGACTACTTCCACTACTGAAAGTGACTACTTCTACTACTGAAAGTGACTGATGACAGCTACCTGGTCCTTCCTTCCCTTGGTTTTCTGAAAGTCTTGACTGAAGGGGTTTGTCAAAGCAAGAGCGTTCCTGGAACCCTCGCGCCATCCACCTGGTACTCATCCAGTCTTTCCGCCAGTCGAAAGTACAACTATCAAGACAACCACGGTTTTGCTACAAGCGTATGATCACTCCCGAGATTCCCCAACAACCGCTGGGACGACTTTTTCTATAAAGAGTGCAAAATATTCCCGACCCAGAGACTTCACACAGAATGTGAGTCGGACCCGCAGGACGACGCGTCTTACGGAGACAGCCAAGATGCCCGCGCTACGGAATCCCCCCATGAAAGTCAGGAAGACCTACTCTGATGCAGAGAGTCGCAAGAGGGTCTCCACTCCAGGGACTTCCTCTCAAGCACCTCCAGCACCTCCAGCGACTCCCTCCCAAATCGAGTTGAAAACGGCAAGTTGTCCAAGTACCCGTTCTGAATCCCAACTCTCCATCCCAATCTCTGCTGACTGGCTTGGACAGAACATCGAGAGGACTGAATTTACTAAGCTACACCCACTGGTCGCCATTGAAGCCGAGGTCATGAAAAAATTCAACAGCGACTTGGTCTCGGCCTTTATGCGAGCCGGTAAGTTGACTCCATCAGAACAAGAAGCTCTTGTGCGAAGACTGACCAATGCTTCGAGTCGACCGTTACGTTGACAACCATCTTTATCAACAACTCTGCGATGTTTCTGGAGCACCGCATTATTTGAGGTACGTCTCCCATCTTATGGCCTATTCTTGAAGGATCAAAGCTTCTGACCCCGACTTTCTATATCAGCCTCGCAGACTTCAACTTTTTCAAGCAGCGCGTCTCCAATGATCCCAGACCTGTCAGCTGGAACAAAGCTTTCCTGGTTCTCTGGGAACTAAGAAAATGGTGAGAACTCTAGACCTCGAGTGCTACCCAATTTGTCAGCTGAAGAGATGTAGTGCCAGAGACAGGCAGGGTCCCTTTGCACCCCGCGAGGTTCGATCAATCCAGGGAAACCCGCCGGTCACGCAGACAAATGACACCGAAGCGCTCAAGAATTAGCAGCGTGTTGGTCTGCAGCCGCTGCCAAGCTGTTGGCTCTCTGGGGACCAACTCTGCCGCTATACAACGATCCGCCTGAGGTGATTGGGCCCCAGTACCTGGAGAACGCAAGTGAGGAAAGTGCGCTTCCTTGGCTCAAATCTTTTCACTGCAATCCCCAGCCAGTCCCCTTCGATTGGGTCTCGGGTGGTCACGGTAGAAAGTAGCCTGTTCTTCAGTCTGTTGAGTCACAGGGTCCGCAGCCGATTACTCTACAGTCATTCGAGTCGAATCCGGATCGCCCCCAGGAGGACTTCCTGATCACAATTGAGCAGATGGTGGATGAGGATGTCATTCCGGATTTTCAGGGCCTTGATCGCCTTCTGGAGGGAATGTAACGCTCGTCTTCAGGTGAAGCACCGCGTGTTGGGCAACGAACGGCGTTGTTGGGGAATACTTTGATGACTCTTTTGGGGAACCAGTATGTAAGCAATGGAAACCTTTCGTTTTGCGCCAAGGCCCCGTCTTATCTCGTACTACACCTCCGAAGCCGATCTCCTATTTCCCCGCCAATTTCCAGATTCGCGATAGCGACACAGCTGCATCCCACTCTTGTTTCTGGACCGCACCCTTGAAAGTCGTTCGCTCGCCGTGACCTACATTCACTACCCGCCAACAATTGGACAACTTCCAAACCTTGCAACCATGTTGATACATTGGGCCACGATGCGCCCGCAAATGTCAGCATTCGTCGTAGCCTTGCTTGCAACTACCGCCGTTTCGGCAGACCCAATCGTTACCGTCAAGAATGGAAGCTACTCCGGATTGCATCTCCCACAGTTTAGTCAAGATGTGTTTCTTGGCATGCCCTACGCTCAGGATACAGGAGGCCAAAATCGCTTCAGAATCCCTCAGTCGCTGACGGAAAGCTGGAACGGAACACGCGCGGCCAAAAACTACAGCGATGCCTGTCCAGACGCAAACCCGGACTCTGATGCCATCTACGGCATGAGCGAGAATTGTCTGTCCATCAATGTTGTCAGACCAGCTGGAATCAATACGACTGCGAAGCTTCCCATCATGCTTTGGATTCACGGCGGAAGGTAAGAATCACCCATGAGACAAGAGAACTAGCTGACATTGTTTAGCTACCAAGTGGGAAGTAGTGGTCTTTCGAACTACAATCTCACGTATATCGTGGAGAAATCTGTGGAGATCGGAAAACCAATCATTGGCGCGAGTATCAACTACCGAAAAAGTTCGTGGGGAAACATGTACTCCATTGAGTTGCAGGTAAGCACGCCACAAATTGTTTTTGGCTTAAGCCTAATGCTTTTCAGGGAACTGGCAATACAAATCTTGCGCTTAGAGACATGCGAAAGGGTCTCGCTTGGATCCAGGAGAATATCGAGGCTTTTGGAGGCAATCCAAAGTCCGTGACTATATGGGGCGAATCAAGTGGTTCTTTTGCTGTGGTAAGTAAGCCAACAGTCCGGTGTCGAGAGATACCTCGATCCCGCCCTTTGTTTAAGACCTTTTCCAACCCCAATATGCTGACTTGATCAGGGCCAACTGGTTCTGACTTACGGTGGTCGGACGGATGGCCTCTTTCATCGTTCGATTCAGGAGAGTGGCAGCGCTGCAACTGCATGGTACAACGGTACAGATTGGTACCAACCCATCTTCGACAGCATTGTCGACAGTGTCAACTGCAGCTCTGCGCCAGACAAGCTGGAGTGCCTGAGGACCGTTCCCTACTCGGAACTCTACCCGTTTATGAATTCCTCCACGCACCCTGGTCCAGGATTCTATCCAACCGTGGACGGCGACATCATCCCAAACTATCCGACCGAGTTGCTTCGGGCCGGCCGCTTTGCCCACATCCCGCACCTGTACGGCACCAACTCCGACGAAGGCACCGACAACGCGCCAGTCGGGATCATCAACACAGACGAAGATCTTCGCAATTACCTTCTGAATGCCATGGGTTTCGACTACCCCGCGTCCACCGTCGACCGGATCATGGAGCTCTATCCAGACGACCCCGCTCAGGGTATACCACTCAACACCGGCAATGAACGCTTCGCCGAGTACGGCTGGCAATTCAAACGCGCGGCCGCGATCATGGGCGACATCTTTTATCACGCGCCAAGACTAGATGACGCGCGACACTATGCTGATCACGCTGCCACATTTGTCTACCGATTCAACACGCGGCCCTTTGAAAATGGAACGAATGCAACCTGGACAGACTACGTGGGAGAGCTGGCGCCCGCGTACAAGGGCGTCGAGCACTTCAGCGAGGTGGCGTTTGTTTTCAATAATCCAAGCACCGTGGGGCCGTGGGAGGGGTACGAAAGGCTGAGTGGAGTGATGAGCAGCCTCTGGATTCGATTTGCCCACGACGGAAACCCCAACGGAGAGGGGCTACCCTACTGGCCCAAGTACAACTCTGGCGGAAATGGAACCGGGCTGAACTTGGTCCTGCAGACTGACCAACAAGGCGGGTGTTATGTCGAGAAAGACGACTATAGGTTGGCCGGTAGGGAGTACTTGACCCGGTGGGCGCGTCGAAGACACGTCTGATAAGTAGAGAGGCGTGCTGCAGAGCGACGACGGAGGGTGACCTGGATGGGACCAGCGTGAGGCGTGAGGGGTTCACATAAGAAATGACCAATCCAAGACCAAGCGCGATCATGGTACCGTCTCCTGCCTCTCTTGTGGCCAGCTGCAATGATCCTGGGGGCCATCTCGGATATCATTTCCTGTTTGGATGCGTGCCGGTCCTCTACTTTTTCTTCGACAAGATACCGGGTTTCAACAAGGCATGATCGCGAAGCTTCTGGCGATTACTTGGGCTCTACGGAACAGTGCCGCCCTTGCTTACGGAGTACCTGTCTCGCAAAAAGTGCCGGTCTGCTTCTGACAGCTGCAGGGGCTCACGCGCTCGGTAGCTGAAGTGGGCACAACACCCGGCATTCGTCTGCCAAGATCATTTGGAAACTCACCCGGAGACCCGTCAAGCACTGCAAACTTGTTGGCGACTCTACCGGTCAGCGAATGAAAAAGCCGGACATGCAAGTGGTGTTACGTCTGGTCGATGCCCTTTATGCGACCGAGATTGCGCAATGCTTTGGCCGCGCTCCCCGAGACAACACTCACCAGTACACGACATCATCCTATCACTTTTTTTCTTTCATTTTTTTTCTTCCACGCAGTCCGAGACCGCAATCAAACAGCCGGTCAAGGAAAACAATTTCTTCAACGGAGTCGGTCAGCGAATTGAGGTCTACTTGCCAGATCAAGGCATCCCGCCGCGTAACCCCCAACCTGTACAGCACAATGTGATTGGCTCCAAGGGCTAGACCGAGGAACAGCCACGGCTCTCTTCAAAAGACAGTCAGACCTCTATCGGACCCTCTCACACTACTTCCCCTCACAGTCTTCAGCCTTTTGAAAGATCTGATCAACCTTTATCCTTGGCCTTCTCCACTCGCTGGTCATGTCACCTAGTACGGCGGTCGCCTGTTGGTCAGCATTATCAACCGCTTTCCTGCGCCACTACCGGTAGACGCACTTATCCGTAGCTGTTGGACGCTGCACACGGCAGCCCATGCCTCCAGTTGGTCCATTTGGCCGCGCCGTTGAAGTTGTTCCCTGCCCGCATCGCCACGAGGTAGGTACGTCGGTCGGCTGCAGTAGACCTCCAGGCCCAGACCAAGAGGACCGCAGGGCTTGGTTGGGAAGCCCATCAAAGCGCCAGCCACCACGCATGCGCGGACCGCTCGCCAACGCCCGTCTGGCACAGCTGCAGCCAGCGTCATACGTCAAATCAAAAGATGCCCGCTGCGCTGCGAGAGCAATCATTTTCCCCAAGTGCCACGACTCCTCCGTGGCGGCTCTCAAATTTCACATTTTCGATCCATGGACCAACGGCGAGACCCGATGGGCAGGACCAAAGCACACCTGCCCTGTTTGGCCGCTAGATGATGGATCCATGAGGCGCTCGACTGCAGCGTGATTGGAGCATGCTTCCTCCCGGACACCCCGTTTACGCTTGGACTGGCCTGACTCGCGACGCCCACAGGGCAGCGCCGCCGGTCCGACATGATAGATGCTCCCGGCTGAGACATGTTTATCACGGCATGTAGTTATAGTATATAAAGGTAGGGCCAAGCTGTATACTACTTCCACCAAGGCACAACAAGCTTTAGAGTTTTCCATATCCTCGGTTCTCAAGAACAAAGAACTCCACAACTTTATCTTACCTCTTTCACATTCTCCCACCATTCTACCTCTTCCTCCAACTATCCCAAGCAAAATGCTCAACATCCTTTCCGTCTCCATGGCCGCTCTGGCCCTCTCTGCTCCCGCTGTTGCACTTCCAACCGCACTGGAGCCCAGAGCCGCTTCCGGTTGCACCGTCAACCTCGCCAGCACGATGACTACTCCTGCAGCTCCAGGCGAGATCATCACGATCAGTGAGTACTCCCATTGGATCTGGATTCCATTTGAGCATGTCTAACAAATCACAACAGAGACCATGATCAAATGGAGCAACACCACGGACAGCAGCAGTTTTGACTCGTCTTACTGCGACTGGTCAAACACTGTCTCGGCTCCCTACTCGGTACTCTTCAAGGCCGACACCATCCCCGGCTACACGACCCTCGACGAGCTCTCTGCTGTCCTCACCCCGTGGGTTGGCTCATGGCTGATTTCCGACAAGGCCGGAGCGCCCAACTCGGGCGTGACTGGTGACTACAACATCACCGGCGTCACATGCGCTTGAGCAAGCACTGGATTCCCCGAGAACCCAAAAACAAAAGAGGAGGAAGAAGAAAAGGGAGGATTCGTGGTGCCGATTTTGTCTTCTTCTTTCAACCCCTGTCTGCCTACCTTGTCATTGCATTTGCATTTACGCTTGTTTGATTTTGCTTTTTACGACCTCATGTCCGTCCGCATCACGCATCATCTTTCTCCCATCTTCTGCTTGCAAAGCTGGCTGGTCTTTCTGCGCACCGCTTCGTTTCATTCGCTGTAAATACCCACTTTGTCGCTTGGTTATTATACCACTTGCTGCGTAAATATGCCAGCCTTTCTTCATTGCATGCTCAAATCTTTCAATACCAGCTAAGTCTATTTATCTCCTGCGACATTTACGTCGGCTTCCTGCTTCGCGAAAATTTGACACGAAGTGCCTCGAACCGAATCGAATCGAAACTCGCACGCGTTTCTACTTCTAACCTCCGCAAGAGAACCAGCCAGCCTTGCGACCCACCCAGCATTTGCGCATGCGAGGTGCCCAAAGCAGCCAGCCAGCAGTCCAGCCCTTCGGCGACGTCGACCCCTTGATCTCCCCGTCCGTCGCATCACATCGCGCGGCGGCGTCACCGTGCCAGCGCCACCCATCACCGTGCGGCCGGCATGCCGCAGGGCACGTCTCAAAAGAGGGCAAAGAACGGGTCTCGTCTCGGCTCTTGCGCCCACCCCGGGAGCAACCGCCAAGCGAGAGCGATCAAACGCAATGGGGGCCTTTGCAAATCGGGCAGGGACGACGCCGGCCAGGCCTGCTATTGCACGCGCGTTCCGATGTCATTACGCGTCGGGCATTTTTTGAGGTGCGGAAGGCTCCGCAATTTGTGATGATTGTTTGCTGAGAAATTGTGTTGTCAGCAGGGTTGGTTGAGCGACTGCGATGGATGCTCTAATGAGTTGAACATAGGCAATAAGGAAGTTGATATCTCAGTATTCCAATCCACACACCACAGCTGATGCGTCGCGAGAGAATTAATCCCACCGAGACGTTGTTTTCTGATTATTTCTCTTGCAGAATTTGAGTAGGCATCTTTATCCCCACTGCACTCTCCTGGCAGCCCATAGCGAAGCAACCAACATTGCCAACATTGCCATCACCCATTCTCCCTCCTTCGGCCCCGTGGTCATCAATCAGCGGGCCAACGACCTCCCGGAAGTCGGACCTCGGGGGCCTACCTCCATCCATCCAACGGCCGCATCAACGGCCACGCAAGCCTAATCATCAACCAGCCGTTCGCGTGGGTAGGCGATGGTCGCCGTACAAGCAGTCAGGAGCCTTGTCGTATATTTTCCTTCTAGAATGCGACTGTCGTTCTGCGCTTGTGCCTTGGATGTGTAAGGCGTGCGATGGGCCGGCAGTGGTCTGGAACGGTGGGCTGGCTGAGTACGTGGCTGTGCGATGGCATGTGCGCTCTGGTGGTTGTGGGGAAGGATTTGGTGGGTGCGAATGGGGAGGATACATATTTAAGAGGGGTAGCGCGGGGGATGCGGGGTTACACTTGCCCCAGACTGAAGGGGCAGCGAGGGGTAGCTAAGGGGTTGGAACGGCGCCAGGGGGTAAGTTTTCCTTTGCTCTTGTGTGCTTGCCATCTGCTCCCTATCTTTTCAAGACTTTATCATTGCTTGCAACTTGCTGACTGGGCCGTAAAAAAGTTAGAATGAGAAACGAAAGCATTACCTTGCAATCTGCCTACTCCAGGAAAGCACACCCCAAAGCTTGCGACGGCTCCTTTGATCGCCTGAAAGCCCCAGTCGATATTTCTCTCAAGACAAAATCGCTTTTGGCAATGTATCACACGACTTTGTTGGGGACGCTTGAGCTTGCGGTCAAAAAAAGGCTTTCGAGCCGTCTCCGTCCGTCTGGATAGGCGCCAACTTTAAATGCCGCGCAGAAAAACTGACTCGCTATCTCTTCATCTCAACATTTGTTGATGGCCTCAGGGTGCCTTGGACGATCCCCATCTCGGATTGCATCTCGGATTGATGCGGAGGAACGATGCCTTGCACGGCTACGTCATTTTCTTCGCCGTTTCGCGGCCGGTGCCGGCGCAAAAATGGGGGACGCTCAGGCACCTCCATGTCGGCTGAATCGCAACCAGAAGATGCGGTGGTTGGAGATGAAGGCACCAAGGAAGACGGTTTGTGTTTGCAAGGTCATGGACAGTCTTCTGCGAGCCAACTTGGAAAGATGAGATGGTGGGGTGAGAGGGTCCAGCGGGGCGGCCCAGAGGCTTGACAAAGCTTGTGCAAGCTTGTTCCCTTGTCTTCTCAGGAACCCAACCACTCGACTCGCTCCATCCGCACCACATGCCGCCATCACCGGAAAATCGGCTGCCTCGATCTACTTCACGACTCCATCCCGCTCCCTCTTTCGACCCACGTGCCAAGCGCTGCCATTAGCTCTCCAAGCTCCTCCACTCCTCGCTGCACCTCGACTCGTACCTGTACCATGTTGGACGTGCTTTTCGACCGCATATATATGCGGTGCAATCGCTACGCGAACGATGGATTTCCTCTCCCAAGGCCTCATCTCCGACGACACCTTCGGCGTTAATATTTACAAGCGCTGTCTGCGAGAAAATGCTCACCAAGGGCGCCCTCTTCGCCGCCGCGGCCGGCCTCTACGCCGACGCTGCCAACGCCGCGACGTCTTCCTCCACCGAGGTGCCCCAATATCTCCAGACCAGCCCGGAGCTCTTCGCAGGTTGAATATCCGGTGCCTCCAGCAATCGAACCATCAATTGATCCATCTGACGCAGGCCCAACCAAGACTGGAGACGCACCGTTCCTCGCGCAAACCAACCCAGCTCCATTCACGGGCGTCTCGTACATCCCCGTCCAGCCAATCGAGACGCAGGTCCCCATTGTCGGCAACAAGGAAAATGCAAACATCTTCCAGCTCATGGGCCAGCTGAGCCACTACTTCCCCAACCCGGACGGCTTCGGAGTGGACGAGTATGCGCTGCCTCCCGGAACCAACATCAGCCAATTGCACATGCTGCATAGGCATGGCAGCAGGTACCCGGAGAGCTACTCGCCGACGCTGGGCGAGAAGATTGTAAACAAGACCGGCACCTTCAACGCCACGGGCGACTTGGCCTTCCTCAATGACTACGAGTACAAGCTGGGATACGAGATGCTCGTGCCGCTCGGGCATCAAGAGTGCGTTCAACTGCCCCCTTGTCCATGGAAAACACGAGGTTGACAGCTATCAGGTTGTTTGATTCCGGTGTGCTCCACTACTACCAATACGGCCACTTGTACCCGAACAACGGGTCCAAGATTGTCGTCCGCTCGACGACTGAGGACCGCATGACGCAGTCGGCCGAGTACTTCCTTGCGGGATTCTTCGGACTTGGTTGGACGCAGAATGCTACGCTGGAGCTGATCATCGAGGAAGACGGCTACAACAACAGCTTGGCCGGTTACGATAACTGCCCCAACTCGAACCTGGAGGTCAGCTACGGCGGCACTAACGGTAGGCAATCCCGAACCCCTCTCCGTCTGATCACCTCCTGACTATGATGTAGCCACCGAGCAATGGGCGAGCATCTACCTCGCCAACGCGACGGAGCGCTTCCGCTCGCAAATCTCGGGCTGGGACTGGACCGTCGACGACACGTACGACGCGCAGACGCTCTGCGCCTACGAGACGGTTGGGCTGGGCTTCTCGCAATTCTGCGGCCTCTTCACGTACGAGGAGTGGGTCGGCTACGAGTACAGCATCGACATCAACTTTGCGGGCAACAACGCGTTCCAGTCGCCCACGGGCCGCGCCGTCGGCATCCCGTGGGTCGTCGAGCTGCTGGCGCGCCTGCAACACCACCTCATCGACACGCCGACGGCCCAGGTCAACGTCACGCTGGACAACAACACGGCGACCTTCCCGCTCGACCAGGCGCTCAACCTCGACTTTAGCCACGACACGGACATCATGAGTTTCCTGACGGCGTTTGGCTTCAAGCAGTTTGCCCCCTTCATGCCGGCTACGCACTACACCGCCAACCGCTCCCTCATCGTCAGCCACCTCGAGCCGTTTGCTGCGCGTCTCGACATTGAAATCATCGACGCGCCGCACCCCGTCTTGCCCAAGCGCCCCAGTCCCGGCTCTCCTGCGTCGAGCTTCTACAACACCACCGGCGGCCCAACCAAGTATATCCACTTCAACGTCAATCAGCGCACGCTGCCGCTGCACCGCAGCTTCCCCGAGTGCGAGTACCGCGATGACGGCTGGTGCGAGCTTGGCACGTGGTTTGAGACGCAGGCGACCAAGTTGGAGGAGGCGCAGTATGAGTGGAGTTGCTTTGGCGACTACCCTGCCACTCCTTACGGCGTCGTCTGGAATGGTGTGCCCGTCAGCAACAGCACCAAGGCATAAGTGGACCACTTTCACCGCTCGTAGACTGTACGAATAGACACTAGACGAAGGCATGAAAATTGCGATGTTTGAATTTGCTCATGCTTCTTTTTACCGTTGCTAATTCCGCCCTTTGCTTTTGAGCTCCGCGCGCTGCTCAGCCGTGAGTATAGGGAGTGGCCTTAAGTCATCTTGTTTTATTTGCATGATTTAAGTTGCATCGGATGATCCTCAATAATGTCGCGTCCTTGTTGTCACTTTTTCGTTGGTCGCTTGTTTCCTTGGCGCTGCGATTACTTGCGGACCACAAGTGTGGCTGACGTTGCCGATCAAATGGCCTGGACAGCGGCCCTGTTTGTCCTTATATATCTCACTGCTTGGCTCAGCCTGGAACTAGGGCAAGATTGTGCCCCTCTCTCAGCTGCGTTGCCAGCGCCTGCCACCTCGCAAGTCATCTCCATGGACGATGTCCTAGACAATCTGCACAGGAAGTCGCTACTCCAAACCATCCCGCGTCAAAAACAGCTGACACTCCTCCGTCGTCAGCAGAGGGAGGCGACATCATGGAGAGCACCGACAATCCGACCTGGCGCCCAAACCCCCAACCGAATATCCCTCTTATTGATTTGTCGCACATGCTCGATGAAAAAGGAGCAACAATCAAAAAGAGCTTGTCAAACAAAGTCTGCCGCGTGTGCGAATGGGACGGCAGATCCAAATTCTTTTTTGTCGGTCCATGGAATACGTCACGGGAATCCCTCCAGGAAGAAGCAAGCCGTTGCTGCTGCTGCAAAGCCAGACTTCTCGTCCTGAATGAGATAGTTGAACATGAACGATTGGTTCCAGAAGCCACAGATGATTTTTATGCGGTCGACGATGGTGAAAATCGCAACCAAGAAGCATATCTCTGTCGCTGGTCGGCCTCAGAAACCAAACCTTACAGATCTGTTGGCTACGATGTTTTTGTGCCATCCGAAGCTCCGAGCTCCCCCATCGATGATGTTATGCCAAGACGAAACACTGCCCAGCAAGCAACTGCACCAGAGGATTCCATGGGACAGTCAATTGCATGGGCCCAGGACCAAATTCAAAACTGCTCACGTCGACATGACCTGTGCGACGATATTTTAGCCAATCCTACACGACTAATTGATGTCGCTCCGGATGAAACAGGCTTGGGCGTCAAGCTACGGGACTACAATTCCCTCTCTTCTGGGGCTCCACACGAATACGTCGCCCTAAGCTATTGCTGGGGTGGCCATGAGCCAAAATGCATGACCACCCACGAAACTATTCAGAGAAATATGGATTACATATCGTGGGATCTACTGCCACAGACTTTCCGCGACGCCGTCATTTTTACCCGAGGCCTTGGGTTAAAATACCTTTGGATTGATAGTATCTGTATCATCCAAAGAGATGAGAACGACTGGTGCAAAGAAGCAGGAAGAATGTATAGCGTTTATAGGGGTGCCAAAGTCACTCTTGCAGCTCTCTTTGGGAATGACAGTACAACTGGCCTCCGAAACACCACGATGAAAAACGAGAGTCGGATTGTAGCGAATCTGCAGTTTGGCAAATCCATCATCCCTCTCTGTGTTCGTCGCCACCACTACCTATGGAAAGGATCGGGTTGGGATGGAAATCCGTTTGATTATCTTGGTCTTTTGACACGAGTATGGACCTACCAAGAGCGCTTTGTGTCACCCCGAGTGCTTTTCTTTGCTGAGGGCGAGGTTGCATACCAGTGCGCCTGCGAAGTCAAGTGTGAATGTGGTAGCGCAACAAGAAGCTGGATGGAAGCGCCTCACGAAGAATTTCGCCAAAGAATGTGGTACCTCCCGGCAACACAATTGAAAATAAGGCTTCAAGCAAAAGAGTCTTTCCAGAGTTCCGAAAAGACTGAAAGTTGCCAAAGCATCTCAGATATTCAGTACATGTGGAGGCGTCACATTGTCCCCGATTACTCGAGGCTGAATATCACTAAACCTCGAGATCGATTGGCCGCTCTAGGGGCTATAGCTGAACAGTTCCAGCATGCTCGTCAAGGATCACAATATCTCGCAGGTCTTTGGTCGGATTCCCTGTTCGACGATCTATTATGGAGAATCAACCCATATCCTGATGAGGCGCTGCTAGGGAGACCCAATCCTCACATAAATGATGTGAATAAGTCCTTACCCTACAAAAGAGAGTTCAGCAGACCCTTCAATCTACCTACATGGTCGTGGGCCTCGCTTCAGTGCCGTGTCAATTACCACCTGAGGGCGTCTACCACACCTCTGGCACAAACTGTGATGGCGCAGTGTGTCTACGCGAAAGACAATCATTTTGGATTCTTAGAACACAGCACGCTAGTCTTACGGAGCAAGATCCTTTTCTGCATACTAAGAGAAGATAAGAAACTATACAAGCCCGGCTTCGACTCCAAGACTTTGGGAAAGGATTTAGCAGCCCTTGCCATAGACTCTGAACAAGCTTGTTTTATGGACGGGTCTCAAGCTCAAGTATACATTTTTCAAGTATTGCATAACACATGGGGCGTCGATTTCTGCTTGATCTTACGTCTCGAGGATGGCCACGCAAACCCGAGGATATTTTCAAGACTGGGTATGATGGCATACAAAACTTCTTCTGACGATCGTGTTGGCAATGCCGATCTTCTTTTCAAGCGCGCATTTGACGAGGAAGGGGAAATGGAAGAGATTGAAATCTGCTAGATAAGGAGCCGAGTACGTAGCGAATGCGGAGAACATTTTTGGACACTCGGTCAGTCTGATTTTCGACTTTTGAGAGCGAACATCTGGTGCCCAAGTCCACGCTTTTCGGACTTGCAGGTCGGACCACTCACTGCTCACCCAATTCGCTCCCCATCGATCAAAATGCCGACTGCGGGTCCGGACGGGATTAACTAGATTTATAGCATGGACTTTAGCGAGGAAGCCGACGCGGAACATGGCATCAGGATCGGTTGTCAATGGGGCCATATCGAGAGTTGTATTTTTGAGGGGCGTATTGAAAGATTGGAAGTGTATGTTCGAGTCTGAAAGTCCCAGATCCGAAAAGATGAAGGAGTCGCTGGAATGAGCAGTCCAAGAAATTGCCAATGTTTGAATGCAAATTGAGTGAAATTTAGGGGTGGCGGTGTTCTTATATACTGCTAGTGAGTCGCCAGATAGACGGCTTAGGTGCTGTGACCGTTGGAAGTCGGGAAGTCAACATGTCTACCATGGTTCAACATGTCGCGCAGCACAGCGGCATGGCCAAAAGAATGATGCGACATAACTTGCGGGCGGGTCGACAATTCTTGAGCAGCTCCGTTGTTCTTGATAGTCCTGAAAGCAAAGGTGACTTCCCACTTACCAGCTTTTTCACCAACGATTGACTAGGCTAGCGCCAGGATTCTGTGAAGCATTCAGTGAGCCAATGGGAAATCTTTCCAATATCTTGAATTCTCTTTCTTCCTCTATGCCCACTCTTATCACGGAGGGTATCAATGACAGAACCCATTACTATGCCCAAAAATCCAAAGGAAATCTGGCACACCTAGTTCTTCTTGACCTGGATCCCGTAATCCGCATAAGGAAAGCCCTCCATCGTCGTGAAAAGCCTAGCCCAGCCGTCGCCAATCTCGCCGGGAGCACCCTTTCTCCTAGCGTTGCCGGCGCCGGCTTCGCGATCCCTCTGTGCCAGCTCTTCCGCGCTCTCAACGTGCGCACCGGTCAGACCTGCTAGCACTTCTTGCTCACGGCCCTTGTATTCCTGTAGCAGTCCTGGGTGTGGGCACCACAAGACTTGCATGCCAGCCCTGCGGCCCGCCTCGACACCCGGTACGCTGTCCTCGAACACGAGGCACTCCTCCGGCTTGATCTCTTGCTCTCCCTTGGCGCGCAGCTTCGAGTTAATAGTCTCGAGAGCCAGCAGGTAGATATCGGGTGCGGGCTTGCCGCGACCGGGTGCGATGCGCTTGTCGTCACCGAGGACGCGGTGTTCGGGAGCAAAGGCAGCGAAGAGGTCCTGGAGATGAGTCGTTTTGAGCTTGAAGTTGCCAGCGTGGGATGACGTGGCAAGCGCGATTTCGACGGGCGGGTTTGTGCCGGTAGAGAGCGTTCGGAGAAGGTCTGGCACGCCGGGAAGAGGTTGCGTCGTAGGGAAGTACTTGCGCTGGAGAGCCGTCTGCTTCTCCATGAACTCGGCCGGGGTGATGGGCAGCTGGGCCCATTGGTGGAAGATACGCTGGGCCTGCTTGAGTCAGAAAGGGGACATTCTGGTGTCGAGAGCTTCGCGCACATCAGGTCCTGGTCTGCCCTGCAACTGCGCCTTGATGTTCCATGGCAGATCGGGCTTGCCAAACTCCCTCAACACCTCGTTCGTGCAGATGGTGTACAGGTCCTCGGTGTCAATCAACATTCCATCCATATCAAAGAGGAGGGCCTTGATGGCCGGTAGTCTTGAGAAGAAGAATCATGTTAGGTCGGCGGCTACGGAGAATGACGCATACGGGCGTACCTAGTTTGCGCAGCCATCTTTGACTGAGTCTGCGGGCAAAGATTAGCTTCAAGCGCTGAAGATCGCAAGTTTTCCATACCTGTCTAATATTTCGAAGGCGGAAAGTGAATGACGAAGTTGTTGTGGGATTGTAAACAGATCGCAAAAGTAGATTTGCAGGGACGTGGGGTGAGCGCGGGGGCCGGGGTCAAGGGCGCTTGCCGATCATCGGATAGATTGAGCAGCAGGGCATGCAGGTTGAATAGACCGAGACATGGAATTCATGCATCATGCGAAGACGATGATCAATGGTATTCGTTTTGCAGACAAATTGTCAAGGCTGAAGTTCAATTGCGCTTATGCTCTTAGCGGCCAGAAATTTTTGGAGAGCGGGACATTTCCGTCCATGACGCAAGTGGATCTCTTCTTACACCGCCTGGCAAAACGCGTGTCCACCTAGAACTTCCTAAGCTTGCTCCGCCTCTTCATCCGTATTTCAGCGCTCGACCGACCACTATCAGAGACATCAATTCGGCCAACATGTCATCCTCCACCGACACCCCCGCTGCTCCCGCTGCGTCGTCTAAAGAAACCCCCGACGCCGACACCGAGCCCCTCCGTTTCTCCCCCGAAGAAGAAGCTGTAAGCAAACCCTGTCCCCCTAACACACGTTCAGACAGTCTTGTTGACTCTTTCGCTCTTCCCAGGACCTCCTCAGCCAATCCGCAGCGCAAAAAACACAGGGCAACACTTTCTTCAGCTCCGCCGCTTACTCCGACGCCATCAGCGCATACAGCCGCGCGCTGGCCAAGTGCCCCAACTACCTCGACTACGACATCGCCGTACTACGCGCCAACGTCGCCGCATGCCACCTAAAGCTCAGCGAGTGGAAAGAAGCGGTAGAGGCAGCGTCGGGCGCGCTCGAATGCCTGGACCGGGTGGATCCGCCCGTCGGCGCGGGCAAGGAGCAGGACAAGACGGACAAGGGCAACGGCACCGCGGATGGGAAGGTAGAAGAGGTGGATGATGAGACTGCAGAACGGATCGAGGCGCTGCAGCGGAGCGGCCGCAGCAGAGAGGACGTGCAGAAGCTGCGCGTCAAGGCGTTGCTGCGACGCGCAAAAGCGCGCTCAGAGGTTGGCGGTTGGGCGTCGCTGCAGGGTGCAGAGGAGGACTACAAGACGTTGGCGGCGATGCCGAACCTTGCACCGTTGGACAGGAAAGCCGTAGAGGCGGCGTTGCGGACCTTGCCACGGAGGCTGGACGAGGCAAAGCAAAAGGAGATGGGCGAGATGATGGGCAAGTTGAAGGATCTTGGAAACGGCATTCTGAGGCCTTTTGGACTGAGCACGGATAGCTTCCAGTTCGTCAAGGACGAGAAGTCGGGCAACTACAGCATACAGATGAACCAGTAGTTGGAGAAATAAGACAAGTTAAAGCACTCGTCAAGCTTTTCAATTTCGTGAGACTGTCCGTTCTATTACCCAAATTCCAAATTGAGATCCTCGTGATGCTGCTGTTCCTCTATGCGATAGCCCTTTTTTCGTTCCACACTCATGCCATGCCTGCAGGCTCTTGGTCTTAGAAAGGGATAGACCGTTCTCAAGTGAAGAAAAACGAATTGCCCTCCTGATCTTTGCGGACGTTCTTGGAGTAGTCCTTGTTCGGATCGTATTCCTCCCAGATGCTGGCAGGATATATGTGCTTGTTCCGCTCATACCACCTCCGGTCGACGACCTTGGTGATAGTAGGATCATCATCAAAGCCTTCTAGAGACGCATCTTCTGCTGTGACGCCTTTGTCCTTCTTCTTCTCCTTTTGGGCCAGCGGGTCATAGGTAGCGGGGTCAACATCTTCCTCTTTCGCAGGTGCTGGTGTTGCGGCCGTGGGCTCTGCAGAGTGGCTGAAGATGGGCCCATCGAATCCCACCGCCTTGTTGACCATGAAATAGTAGAACTCATAGTGCTGCATATATTAGTTTTCTACAATTCGATTAAAGCGGAGGTACTGACCTGAGGAATAATAATCTCTCCTCTCACAAGCATCAAGTCATCCACTCCAACCCTTGCCCATTCCCTTCGGCTCTTGTCTCCGCCGACGCCCAATTCTGCGCCAACCTTTCGTGCCTTGTCCAGGAACAGCCATACATGGTCGCCCTTCTTCACCTTGCACTTGCCTCCAGGTATATTCGTGCCATCGTAAAAGACGAAAGGGATCACGAATTCGGTGGCCTTGACAGAATCTTGCATGACCAGGAACTCCTTGCGCAACTGCTCGCGCTGCTGGGCTTCCCGCAATAAGGCATTCTTGGTCATGACCTTGGGTGTGAATGCGACGTTGCTGTTTGGTCCAAGCTTCCTCTTCGGCACGACTGCCTCCTTGTCGTCTTCCTTTTCAGACCCGCTCTTTGCAACCTTTTCAGCTGGCGTGGTTGATCGCGGTGTAGCTCCGGTAGATGCATTCGTATCATCTTCTTCCTCGTCTATCCCGAAAGAGAGCTTCCCCTTGGCAATGTTCTTCTTTTTCTTCTTGGCAGGTCGAGGCGCAGGTTCACTGTACTTTTCCAATTAGCTCAGGAACGGCGGCAGAATAGTACAACACCAAACTTACCCTTCAGCAGGCGTGCTCACGCCAGATGCTGGATGAGATCCAGACTTTCCAAGAGCCTGCTCCTGTCTCTCTCTGTCCTTAAGATCGAGGGCCTCGGCGCGGCGCTTGCGAAAGTCGGAGAGCTGTACCAGACCGACTGTTTGGGTCTTGAGGAGATCCTCGGCGGTGGAAGATTGAGCGGTAAAGCGAGAGCCGGCGGCTGGGTTGGGCGTGGAGCTCCGCGAGCCATTGGCTGAGGAAGGGTTGGACTGGTCCATGGTGATGTTGTCGCGGCAGACGCGTCGCGGAGATGTTCTTGGTTGGTGGATCGGACAAGATAGAAACGGAACAGGAGCTAGTAGGGCTGAGATCGGCGACTAGGAACGAAGCCGAAGACTAGTGCCTTGGCGTAGTTGCTGCCAATTTGAACGTCGCACGATGTCCTCCTCTACAACATCTTCCGGATTCCTGACAATGCTGAAATCGGCTTGTCGTGATGTTTTCTGGATGAAGTTTGGTGCCAAACCTCGCGTCCTGTGGCCTTTAAAAGATCGATCCCCGGTCCACATCACATCAGAGCGTAGAATACTCATCCTGCAATGACCAGGTCCAAAAATACCCTCATGATGCCTAGAAAGCTCGCGCATCCAGGCTCTCGGATATGAATGACCCTCAAAATGGTGAAGAGATGGATGATGGACCGGTGCTTGTCGGAATATGGTGTGTGGATGGTTGCAAAATGACTGCTGGCGCGCAGCTTCCCCATGGATTCGTTCCTTCCCAGTGTTGAAGGCCAAAGCGGGGACGTACGAAAGCTCCATGGATTCCTCAAGTCTCACGCCGACTTTCTCCAACTCCACGGCCTGACACTCGCACAATGGACTTCAGCTTGCGCTGCAACTCTCTCAAATGTCGCACCCAGCTCAGTGAGCGCGCAGTGGTTACCACCTGCAGGTGCGCTCTCTGTGGATCTTTCTCAAGCTGTTCCTGACTCTTTGAGCAGTCATATCTTCTGCATCGCTTGTTCCAACGACCTTGGCCTCTCAAGACCAGATGCGCAGATACGAATATGCCCTGCCTGCGACACCCATCTTCCAAATCCTGATGATGCCGTCGAAACCCGTCTCGATCCTTCGGAAGACTACAAAACAAGCGTTCTTAGCGGCCTCAGTCCGACTGTAATCATGGAGTGTGCTGGACGCGGCCTCGCATTTTACAGCTACCAGACGACCCAAGAAATGTTTGCTCTAGAAGGCTTCAGGCTCAAAGAAGATGCTAATGTTACCAGCATGTACCAAGAATTTCTCGCCAAAAGTCTGACGGAAAAGTACTCTGGCCTCAATTCGCAGATGGACAAGGTCGTGCACGACGCAAACACCGAAATTGGCAACCTCCGAGACAAACTACAAGGTAAGCAGCTCAGCTTCATGGTGTCGATGCGCTAACACGAGCCCAGCCGTCAGTCTGGAGAAGAAGAGGCTTGAGGACGAAAACCACAAGATCGCAGAGGCCTTTCGTGAAAAGGCCAGGAGCCAGGCAAACCTGCAAAAGGTCTACAACCAACTCAAAGCCCAGGTCTTGTCTGGACAAGTTGCCACGGCAGCCTCCGAAGACGCAGAGGCAACTCTACAGTCTGTCACCGCCGAGAGATTTGTCGACAGAGTCGGCGGACGCCCTGGCCCAGCAGGATTCTACCCGGGGCACGATGCCACCAGCGGTATGCACAGTCGACAGCGGAGCAATGGATCCGGTGGAGATGGCGAAGCTATCAGGCCCAGCCAAAATTCCAACGCTTGGCCGAGCCAAGGCCATGCCAGCCGTTTTCTTAGGCGTAGGTCTAGCTTCATTTGACTAAGACCCGCCAACTGATATTTAGACAGAGCAAGCTGGAGCAAACGTGACTCCATCCCAGCATCGAACGCGCCTTGGCGAAACAAGCGTCTACAATCCAACCCCGGGATTCAGAGGAGCTGGGATTGGAGGTTCCCAGAACACACCAGCAGGAAGGCAGCCATTGAGTGCAATACATCCGAATACTTTTGCGGGACCCGGCGCGGTCGGTTACGGTATGAGTGCTGGTATGCGTGCAGGCAAACAGGCTCCCGTTGGAAGTTCCCGAGGCGCTTGGCCCTCTCGTGTTCCCGGCAGTCGTATGGGTTAGCTGTGCGCACGCTGCGGTCCCCGTTCACGCTTACTCGGAGAATTGCGACTGGTCTTGCTTTCGCGGTGGGAAACATTGTCCGACACCCGACTTCTTGTCATCCTGCGCTCTTTCGTCTCAAAGGAAGGAACCAACGAAGCCGTATCGCGGTGGGTGATCTTTTTGGCGCAGTGGCTGGGCAAGAACCAGCAGAGATTCAACTTATGAACCTTAGGCCCACATACGCACTTCGTTTCGAGAGCTACACCATCCTCTTGCACATGTACAGGGAGCAAAATATGTAAGAGACTCATGCAGCTATAGCTAATGCACCAGACTGGCTGCTCCCAGTATGCCTCTATTCAAGTCCCTTTGATCCAAGTCTCAATTTCTGCCGTCTTTCCTGTCTATCGCCAATTTTTGTTTGTCCGACCCGAGTATTTCGAAAGAGCCTCCGAGCAACAGGGAGTCATCATCGACTCTCAAAGCCCCTCGAGGTCAGCAGTGTGTTCTCATCGCACGCTCCTCCAATGTTCCCAATTTCTGAAATCCTTCCTGTCGTTGATCCTGTCTGTCGCCGTTTTTGGATGTCGTGCCCGATTCCTCGAAAGAACCTGTGGGTTGATTGGCACCGGTCATGTTGTCTGGCTGTCCATTTACCAGTGTGGTGGAGCTCGTGGAGGGTCCCGCTCTTCTTCGAGCGCTTTGTCGTAATACTTGCAGCGGCAACCTTCTGGAACCCAACGATGTTCGCTGGACACGGAACGAGCGTCTAGGACTTTTTTGGTAAGATGCACAAGGAAATCTACCGTTTCGTCCATGTTGTTCGAAACGTTCTGCTCGATCCAGTCGCCTTCCGCGAGGTCCACCCAAACGTCTTCGAAAAGGCGCCTGAGGCCCGAGGATTCGGGAAGCTTCTGCGGCAAGACGCTGATCCACTCAGTAGGGTACTGTTCAGCTTCAATCAATGAAGTGACAGTGTCGATGATGGTGTTCTTGAAGTTAGTGTCCAAGAGGTGATCTCCGAGGACGTAGCATCCAAGGAGGATCTTGAATATGACGCTTGAGGAAGATTCGGGCTCTGATTCAGACTCAGGCTCTGGTTCAGAATCTTTCTCGGGCTCGAACTTGGAGTCGGACTCAGAGTCGGAGTCGGAGTCGGAATCAGTTGGGGAGTCCCATATGACCTCAGAGTCCTTGATCGCTTCCAGCGGAGATTGGCCTTGCGAGCCGATGAGTATCTTGTCGAGCATGAGCCACTTCTGGTACACGTCGAAAATCATCGGGTCCTCATCTGGCAGGTTGATCTTCTTGTCCTTTGATTCCTTCCAATCACCACTGAGAGCTTTGTCGCAAAAGGGCGAGGTCGATCGTAGGAGCGTTTCGTGAATGTTGAAAGTCCTCGGGCTGTCTTCGCCTCCAACAACAACGGTGATCATCAGTCCATTGTCGAGGCTTTTGCTGTAAGTCAGCCTGTGCGCCAGCAGTGGGAGAAGAGTCAATACTCACGCTTTGATGAAGGCCATGCGGTGCTGAAGCTCCGATCGGTGGTGGGTGTCGTTACCGCACCAGCATTTGTTGCGGCTCATGCTGCATCCACAGATGTACGCCCTCGGGCTTTTGGTGGAGCTGGAGCGACGACTTCTAGGCCTTCCTCCAAAGGCATCTTCACTGTCACTCAAATGGCCCCCCCAAGTACCCCAAGCCGAGGGCGACTCAGGGTTGGCTGGCTCCCAAGACATTTCGACGATGGCTTCCGGTCTTTTTCTAGTTCCTGGGATAGGTCAGTACCATCCTGGGTCATCGATATTGAGAAGAAACATGCTTACATTTGTTGTTGACAGCTGCAGCCGGTGCTGATGATCCAAGGCGGTTGAAGAATTTCGAGGAAGGTGGGAGGTGTAAGGTCGATGGAGAGTAAGGGTGAGTGGTGTTTGTTTCTATGGCCGGCCGGGTGATTCTGACGCGACGCAGCAACGGCTCTGGACTTGTTCGACTCCGGCCGGACACTCGCCGACCATGTGATGCCAAATCTGGCCTAGCTCTGCGAACATTCACTTCACGACCCTTCACCCCATCAGGTGTTGGAGGTCCGTGCGTATAGTCCGTTATAAACAGCTGCTTCTTAACTTTGTGGGCCGCCGAGCTCCACCTTTACCACCTCCTCTACCTATCTAGCCACCACATACGCGACTCAGCGTACTTGAGCCTCGACGACTCAGCGTCCAAACCGTGACGACTCAGCGTTCTGGCTACGACGACTCAGCGTAACCGTCCACCACTATTCTCACTCATCCACAATGGCTTCCTCTCCAGCCTCTAGCCGTGACAGAGCTCCACAGAGTGAGGAGCCGGTAGATGATCAACCAAACAGCTTGAAGAGAACCAGCTCTGGCTTGAGGTATGAACGTCCCAACGAGAGTCTGATTAGTGCTTAACTATGGAACAGGGCCAAACTGTCACTGCTCACTCTCGGTCTCAGCGAGAAGGCTGGGCAGATCTCTAATGATCTTCTGTCAAGGTGTGAGCACCTTTCCAAATCTTTCCGATTTAGTATTAACTTTGGACCAGGGCAGCGTCTATCAACAACCTTAGAGCTGCGGTTTCGAACGACTGTCTCACCAACCTTGACGACCTCAGCGACTATCAGAGTTACGCGATCAACATCTCGATTGCGGAACTCAACAAGCAGAAGCTCATGAACGACGAGCTGGCGACCATATACGTCGGAGATGGCCAGGACAAATTCGTCGTACATGAGATGCTGCTCTCGCAGAACTCGAAGTTCTTTCAGGCATGCCTCAAGCAAGGCCATGCGACGTACAATTGGAAAGAGGCGCGTCAGCACAAGATTGATCTTCCAGAGGACCATCCCGCCGTCTTCGCAATGTTCGTACGGTACCTTTACACGAGCAAGTGCATCATCCTTCCCAATGACAAGCTACTGGAATTCGAGGACCCAGAGGGCAAAGTGCAAACGCAGCTTCACGGAGACTTCCTGTTCCTCTGCTACATCTTCGCCGAGAAGATCCTCGCTCGCGATTTTCAGAACAAAATTATGGATTTCATCATCGACGGGCTTAGCTACAGTGTTCGCAGCTACTTCCCGGCCTTCCAGACCAACGTGGGCTTGCTGTGGGACAACCTTCCACCCAACTCAAAGCTCCGCCGCCTCTTCCTGGACGTCTGGTCTCTGCACGGCTGCAGGCCTTGGCTCGATGAAACCAGGGACTTGGAGGACGGCAACCCGTGCAACGCGCCCATCGAGTTCTGGCAAGAGCTGGCGCTCAAGATGTGGCACTTCCGGGACAACGATCGCAACTCGTATGACAGTGTCGTCCGCCTCCCCACCTCTATAGACCCGGGACAGCTCGGAAAGCGTTGCCCTTGGATCGACAACAGAAGGCAATACTTGGAAGCGCTCAACGAGCCCGGCACTTTTCCGCCGAAGAAGCTGCAGCAGATGATCCGCATCGCCCTGACTCCCGAGTTCAAAACTCCGAAGCAATACCCACCGTATGCATGATGCGCACAAGATCCGTCTGTTGCGTCTCGTGCGCGCGAGCACTCCTCGGACGCTTCGTTCCGACTTGGTCTAATTCGCGGCCGCATTTTCTCAAGTGCTTTACTGGTATGTTACGATGACTCCCTGCGCACGCGCAATGCTTACTGTCTTTAGTCTTCTCTACGAGCACATCTCCTTTGCGCGTGTGCGCGATCACTCCCCGTCATTCACGCGCAGCACACTGTTGAAATACAAGATCGGGTTGAAGGCCTATTGCAGGCCTACTGGAGTTGAGGGTTTACCGAACGTCAATCACAGGTGGTGGAAATTCGAGGCATGTATAGTAGTGAAGCAGCCCTCGACTCAATGAACAATGAATTGCGAGAAAAGATACATGCTCATGCAGCCCTGTCTACATACCCATCCATCCATCATGCACTGACTATCCAATGCACACATCCTCTGCCCATGCCATCCTACTTATTCAAAGCCAGCAAAACCATTAACCGGGACGGCCTCCAACAACCTCCGCAATGCCGCCAGCACCTCGCCGTCTCTGCCTGCAACGCCGACGGCCTTGACGATCAACGGATACAACACCTTCAAATGCTGCTTCTCCAATGCTTTTGTGTCTGCAACGGCGCCCCTTTGTTCCACCTCGCCAAATGCTCCCTCGTCTGCTACCAACGCCCTTAGTTCCTTTGCGAAGAAGAGCAGTTCGCTCCGCTGGCTGTCTGGCAGCGGCAAGCGCCCTCTCAACGGCTGGTCGGCGACGTAGCCCTTCAACACGAGACCCGCCCGCAACAGCAGGAAGGGCGCAGCTGCTTGGGCGAGCGCGACGCGCTCAGGCGAGGCGTCCGACTTGGCGACGAGGGCGAGCAGCTCGCGAAGACAGACGTAGGCCATGCGGATGCGCGGCGTCGGGGCGGGATCGAATGTGCGGCCGTGGCGGGGCCGGTACAGGTCGGCGAGGGGGTCGGCGCCAGATTCGAGCTTGGCTCGAGGGGGAAGATCAGAGATGGAAGGAGAGTGAATGAGAGATGTGGTGAAGAGGGAGAGGGCGTAGGCTGTGCGCGTGGTGGATGGGATGTACGCAGCTCCAAGGCGCGGGGTGATGATGTTGCGCAGCGCGGTGAGCGATTTGATGTCGAAGGCTTCGTCATCGAGGATGGGCGTGTTGGCTGTGGCGGCTGTGAGGTCGGCGCGTGCGATGCCATCGGCGATGGAAGCCGTTGTTGCCCAGATGGGAATGAGGTGATCCGATGCAATGGATAGTCTCTCGGCGTTAGCAAGAGCAGGCCCGAGAATGTTGAGCGCTGTTGTGGTTGCTCTTTGCCAAATGGGAGGTGCTTTGCCCTGAGTCTTCCACGCGTATTTGAGGCGAACGGGAATGGCGAGGCTTTGCAGCGAAGCAAGCAACGCGCCCTGAGTGAACAGCTCAGACTTTCCAATGTGCTGGTCCACCACCGTCTGGAGTCTGTCCATCGATGCCTTTGACACAGCGACAAAAGTGTTCCCGCCTGAATGCTCAGGGGGCTCGAAAGGGAAGGCAATCAGTTTGGCCAAGCACTTGACCACGACAGTGGGAGCCCCATCCAAGTCAGTTTTGATCATCTGGATACTCTCGAGGACTTGCTTTTGAAGCGCAGTCAATAGATCTTTGTCTGAGGAATACATCGTACTCTCTTCCTCTGCAACACACCGCCGAAGATTTGACGCGGCCTTGTACAAATCATCGACGCTGAGCTTCTGGCCAAATAGCCGGTATACTTCCTTGAAGCAATGCACGTAAGCCAAAAATGCGTCGACATTCTCTGGATCAGACGGCGTGATTGACCGGCCGACGGGAAAGTCGTCCAGCCAGATTTGGCTGGCCTGCCTGATTGCAGCTTCTCCAACCTGGTCGGCGGAATCAACTTTCCCGAGAAGACCGGCCACAGCTCCATAGGTAACAGCATTGACAGCTTGCGACCCACAAGTCAAGTAGGTCCTAAAGTGCTCGAACATGGTTCCCCAGAGTTGTGAAAATTGAGGAGCCTGGAGTATATTCTCCTGGTAGTGCGAAAAAAGCTTGACCAAGCCATTGAGGATGATTCTTGTCGTTTCAACCCAGCCCTTGATTTCCTCGGGGTCCGGAATTGGTGATGCGGAATGGAGTTCCTTTTGGTCCTTGATGTTTGAATGCAACAAGTGGAAGATGATGGCACGGAGGCAAAGATGCCACGATGCTGGAGTAAGCTGGTCTCCATAATTGTCGAAAATGCGCAGGAGAGTATGAAGCGTCCCGTTCCTGACCTCTGCCCGGCGATCTTGAGCGACGGATGCTATTCGCAGAAGGAGGTGAAGCCACACTGCGGGAAGCGAATGTACTTTGACGTCTTCTCGAATAAGAGTTCCGGGATCGTCAACAGAGACAGACTTGGTGGCAAGCTCCTCCATCTTGGCAGCATCCGCGCGGCCACGTAGGTAATCCGAGACGTTCCAGAAGAACGTGATTGTCTAGCTTTTCAGTCGTGCTCCGAGCAAGGGAAAGATGCTTACATACCGTGAGAGACATGTTCAAGTCCTCTTTCTGATCGCAGAACAAGTAAAGAAGATCTAAGAGCATCAAAATGGAGTCATCGGGAATCGATGTCAGAAAGTCGCCACATATGAGCTGGACGGATCCAAAAGCGAGTCTGCCGATCTTGGTCGCAATCATTTCAGATGAGACCTTGCTGGCATCCTCAATCATCGACACTCCAGATTGGTCCTCGGGTTTCCCAGAATGCGCACAAGTGAAGACACTTCTTGAAAGAAGGAACACCAAGTTCCATCCAACGGCAAGAGAATCTCCAAATTGTTCGAGCAGCGCTTTGAGCGCGTCTAGGACGACAAAGTGTACCTCAATGTCTGTCTCGTCAAGCTCGTCTTCGGGGCCACTGGCGCCTTCGTAGAGAGTTCCGACCACCTGATGCAGAGCCTGCAGGATTCGTTCATGAATCTCGTTCTTCAACTCTTGATCTTCGCTCTTGGCTTCCTTTGCAACATCCTGAACCAATCGGCTCAGCACATCTATGGCCAGCAAGCGGACCGAGCTGCTCACTGATCCCCTTGTCGCTACAGAGACCAGCGTGTTGATGAAGACTGTCCACCCGCTGACATTAGGATCAAAACTAATCAGCCGGTTGGCGTTGAGCGTCCCCAAGTCGCCAATCTTGTGGAGAGGAAAGACATAATCTTGGACGTGGAGTTCGGATTTCATGTTGATACCGAATCCGCTCTCCCTTCTTTCCGTGATTGGTGTAGAAGTAGAAGACCCTGGGGCTGTGGATTGCGCCCGCGGCTTGCCCTCGAGCAATGTGCACAATGCACGGAGAACCTGAACGAAAGAGTCGTTGGGAAAGTCGACAGTGCTCTCAAACAGCCTCGAGGCAGCAGCTTGCACAGCGGCAACTTCCGATCCCATGCTTTGAGCGAGCGTTCCTCCGTCGTGTCGGTTTCCTCGCCGATCACGGCCAGTGCTTCCAGTGTTGGCGGCGGCCATGATGATATCAGCTTGCTGTAGCGTCTCGAATATAATTGACCATGCGCACTCCAGTGTTGGGCCGAGAGCGATGGCAAGATTCAAAAGCGCTCTGAGACACAGAAGGTTGCGCGTGCTAAGAGTCGGAATCCCCGTCTCGGATGACGATGCTCTATTCTTTTCTGACCCCTGGCTCACAAGGCTGTCAACGCTCAGCAAGCCTTTGTTGTTGTTGAAAACGGTGGGCGTCTCAGCTCCAGAACCCGATGGTTTTGGGGTCGAGAGGGTGGCAGTAAAGATGGTCGGAGGCACAGCAGCCTTTCCAAGAGTTGTAAGAAACGCATCTCTTGGTGTGGAAAGGCGCAGCAAGCCTGCAATCTGCGTGAACTTTTGAATAGACCGAACGAGATCGTGGTAGTAGTCGGCATCCAAAGCAGCATTCAGAAAAGTCGAGCAAGTTGCAAGCACTGCTGGCCAACAATCGTTGATGGCGGCAGCGCTCATTTTGATTGCGTCTTCCGCTGGGTTGTGTTTAAGGTCCAAGGGATTTACCGGCACAGTCCTTCGGCGAAAAGATTGCGATCGAGCCACTCGGCTCCTGGGCTTTTCTTCCTCGGGCGTTTGTGGCTCTGGCTGCTCTTGAGAGGTGGCGGTCTTTTTCGTCTTCTTTTTACTCTCCTTATGAACGGTCAAGGGAAGGATAAACTTGGCAAGACTTTCAGAAAAGTTGTTGATGCAGCCAAGAACAAGGCTGTAGATGTAAGTCTCGGGCAATGACGGAGGCTCCTGCTTGTCCAGGTGGTCCATGCAAGGAATCCTGAGAGTGCTCCATTGCGTACTGATTCCTGGCACACTCGCAATGCTTGGAGCACCGCCAATGATTCCCGCGACAGCGCCGGCTTCCAGAGCAGCTTGCGCCGCCGGAGCATCGTTCTCAGGGGCGCCGACAGGAGCGGTGGACTGCTGACCAAGACCGATGACGGCCGGCTTTTCCGTTGAAAGGCGAACAAAGATGGCCAGATTGTCGCGAATTACCGGCTTGCTGTCTTCTCTGGCATCATAGTGGGAATAAACCTGTAGAATGAGATTTGGATCCGAATACAGGCTTCGGAAAATTTCCATGCACATGGCGCGTTTCCAAGGGGTCGCAGCGTCAGGATCAAGCATATGATTCAACAAGCCTAGAGCCATGCCACATTCGGAAGACAAGATGGCGATATGTTGTCTGAGCAGCAAATTAAAAACGCGCATGATACGCAGCGTAATGGGAAATGTCAGTCGCTCCGACATGGCCTTGATGACTAGTGGCATCAGATGGACGCGAAGCACATTTCCTTGTTCCGGGTGAGTCAAGAAGAGGTTCCCATGATTACTGAGGACGGCCTCAATCAGCTCGAGTCCCGAGGCCTGAGAGATGGGAGAGAAGCGTATCGATTGAGGTCTATTGCCCTCGGTTAGGAGACAGATATCACGAAAGACCTAAGGCAAAGTAAGCATGCGCAACGTATCTTGAAGTGTTTAGCTTTACCTTGTAGGCATCATGTGCAGCAGGACGGACGACGATTGGACCACTTTCACCGGGCACTTCTGCCACTGTCGGTATTTCCAATTGTCTTTCTGCTAGTCTGTCAGATTCGTGAGACTGGGCCCTCGCGAACTTCAACTTACCGTCTTCTGTGACCACTTTTTCAAATGTTGAGATGACGAGTTGCTGAAGCGTGGCAGCAGCAGTGCCACCAATAGCAGGGTTCTTTGCAGTTTGCAATGAAGAACAGACTTGGAGCACACTCGAAAGCAATTCACCTCTAATATCATCAGAGTAGTTTTGGAGCAAAGAAGGCAGTGCTTGGAGAATCTTCAACTGGGTATCCAAACCTGGAGCACGTCAGGATTCGTTGGGACTTAATGGTCACAGGAGTTTGGAAATTACTCAATTGACTTGAATCTTTGAAACCATCGAGGACTTCACTGAGTCTGCTACGGGGAACAGCACTCATAACAATGAGTCGCTGCAGACAGACGACGGCGGCGCCAGCAAATCTAGCATTTTGCGTTGTGCATGCTTTGATGAAGGGATCGATAAATTGTGGCCGGCGCACCAAGTCTCGTTGAGCATTAGCACGGCGTAGTAGAGCCATTGACGCGCTGGTATGTACCAACCGGCAGCTAGCTGGACCTCAGAGGTCGAAGGCAGCGCCTTCAGTTCCTGGAGCGATTTGTCGGCGGCCTGGGTTCCCAGTCAGCTCTTGCGCCAGGGTGTTGAAAGCGGCCAAGGAAACGGACATTTCGCAGCTCGGGATTCTTGCGCTTCGAATCCTGGATGAGATTGGTCAGCTCGGAGCTGAGAATCTGCGCTGTCATGCTCGAAAATAGGCTGTTGTCGGCATCAGGGAGGCCAGAAACGAACGTTGAAGTTGGGCTGGCGATGCTTGCGTGGCTTCAGTTGAGGCAAGGCACGTGAAGGGGTGGGTGGACGAGTCCTGCCAAGAAGGACCCCTGTCGCTAACCTGACGTCCACCTCACCGCCCGCCCGCCTGCTCCGTTGTTGTACACTGCAACTGCTCGTCGTTTCTGTTTGCTCGAACCGCTCTCCCAATCCTCTCCACCACCTCTCTCCGTTCGCCGAGCCTCAAGAGTTGCAGACCCCCTCTGCAGCTTCGTCCAACCTCCGCGGCGCCCGACCTCCAAAACCACTTACGTCATCCTCAAAAACGCCCGTCTACCCCGCTGAATCATGGGTGCCAAAGTCCCCAGGAATTTCCGCCTTCTGGAGGAGCTCGAGAAGGGCGAGAAGGGTCTTGGCGCCGAAGCATGCTCATACGGCCTGGAGAATGGCGACGATCTTTTGATGTCCAACTGGAACGGCACAATTCTTGGTCCTCCTCACGTTCGTCGCAACCTTGCCCGTGTCTCCCGATGGCGGCTAACAAACCAGCAGAGCGTCCACGAGAACCGCATATACAGCGTCAAGATTCACTGCGGCGAGCAGTACCCCGATACGCCCCCGGAAGTCACATTCGTCTCCAAGATCAACCTGCCGTGTGTGAACCAGAGCAATGGAAAGGTAGGACAATGGAAAAACACGGCAAGCTGGACCAAGACTGAGACATTCGCAGGTCGACCCGACGAAGCTGCCCTGTCTCGCACAGTGGAAGCGGGACTTTACCATGGAGACCATCCTGA
This sequence comes from Phyllosticta capitalensis, assembly GCF_038381095.1. Taxonomy (NCBI): domain Eukaryota; kingdom Fungi; phylum Ascomycota; class Dothideomycetes; order Botryosphaeriales; family Phyllostictaceae; genus Phyllosticta; species Phyllosticta capitalensis. The sequence continues at coordinate 2,478,169 of NW_027117442.1, read as the reverse complement.
TTGAATTGAGGAGGTAGGCTGCATGCGCCCTATGTATGCTGGACGACTTGCTTACAGATTCAGGTTCATGGCTCTTCCTCAGCACAAGAAGCTTCCCCAGCCCCCTGAGGGCTCCTCTTACTCTTGAAGCGGGTGCAACATGTTCCCCTCAAGCGCGAACTTTTGAACGAGCGATTGGAGCGTCGGTAAAACTTTCCAACGCCTATTTGTTTGGTCGTCGAAGACAGATTTTATCTTGCGGTTTTGGGAGACATCTTTTTGGGCGGAATAAGCGTCATGAAGTCGACATGACCTCTTTGCTCTGCATGGCTGCGGAGTTAGATCAGCAATTCTATTTGCAAGCGACCCAAATCTTTCGGCCTGAATCTGAGAACTCCAATGCCTTTTGCGTGCTGAAGAAAGCTCCCAGCTTCTGAGAGTGTAGCCATGAGGCTGCGCAAATTGACCACCCCTCAGAAATGCACCAAAGACACTCTGCTTTCCCGCTTATCAAATTCGCATCCATCCGACCCCTATGAGTTTTGCAAGGCCAGAATGTTGGCGCAAAACTCCAGTGACGACATTGGCACGTGCTCCCGCGACAGGGACCTGCACGACTCGCCAAAGTTGAATTCCACATCTCACCTCCGTCCTTGAAGTGCGCGCCTCTCGACGGCTTTCCAGTCCCGCTTCCACTCATGGCCGACACATGAATGCCGAAGTTTCTCGTACCTAGGAACACGGGCACCCACCGGGTAGCTGGTACTATGGTCTTTGCGATGCGCTTGCGGCTTGTTGACACGAATCTTAGCGATTGCCCTATATCGCGCCCTCCTCACATCATGCGGAACCGTCCCGATAGCCGCTGAGGAGCGCCAGCCGTTGCGAAATGTCGTGCGCAACAAGTTTCGACGCAACAAGCTGGTTCACAGCTCGCGTCTTTTGACTTTGGCCTTCAATTCCGGCTACGACGTACGCTCAACCCCGGCGCCATCCACACCATTCGCTCTGACGATACAAATGCCAGACTCTTGACCTGTTCGACCGCGCTACTGAAGGTGACCTCTCTTCCACCCAAAACATCTCAGAGCTTCTATCGCAAACCCCTCCGCATCTCAAACGCCCGCCTCCACGACCGAGACTCCCCAAGAAGATTGAGGGCCGGCCATTCTCAGAATGCCCACCACCCGAGCAGCAGCTTCTCGAAACTCGACCGTACGTCACCATCCCTGGTGAACGCAAGGTCCCGAAACTACGCGTCAACAATGGCATCCCTTTCTTGATGTACAGCAAACCGCAGCCGCTGAGCCTAGGGCGCATCTTGCGTTGGAAAAATGACAAGACTCAGAAGCGCATGGACTGGACTCAGGCAGTGGAACACGAAATGCTGCCCGAGGCACAGCAGGAGGACGATTGGGATGACATGCTCGAAGCGGTGTTTGGTATCGGCGACAGCGACAACCTGGATGCGCACGACGCCGAGACTGAAGGCGAGCATGTGCTGGAGGGCGAGGTTGTGGATACAAACAGATGGACGAGCGAGGCAAATGCTCTCCGCCATTCCATGTCGATTGAGCATATTCAGCAAAAGACGAACCGGACCAGGACTGCGCGGCTCATGCAAGGCATCATTGATCGCGAGGAAGTTCTGGCGCAAAAGGAAAAGGCGGAGCGCAAGTCATTCAAGACTATGAATCGTCAGTTGAAGGCGAAGCGGTTTAGCAAGCTGATTGAAGACGATCAGTTTTGATATCAAAGTAGAAGGAATTCAATCCAGCCAGTCGCAACTCAGATCATTGGTTCTCACTGCTTCAGCTTTACCCTTTCCTGGGGTTGGGTCTACCTCTAGGCCAAGTGCTTCTTCTATACACCCAGACCGCTTCAAATCTTCAAAGGAGAATGTGCCGGCTCTAGCGTTCTCATCTCCGCTTCTAAGCCCCAATCTTCACATCCTTGACGCCCTCGGCAAGATCATCTTCCTCATCCTCGCCTTTGCCAGCCAAGCCCCTCTCCCAGAGTTGCCTCCCTGTCAATTTCTTTTCTCCCGACGCCAAACTGCTGGACCCGCCGCCCTTGCGCTTCTTGGCCTCCTCCATCATCCTCTCTTCAGCTTCTTTCCTCTCCTTCTCTGCCATCTCCGCATAAAACTTCTCCCTCCACTCCAAAAACCGCTCGCGCGTGACCTTCTCGCCCATGAACTTTGCATTCTCGGCCTCCTCAGCCTTGAGGATTTCAGCGTCGCGAGCCTCGTTGGCGGCGTTGCGGCGGTCCATGATCAGCTGCTCAGCGGCTTCCTTGACCGCCGACACGAGCGTGAAGACCATAGCCATGCCGAGATTCTCCTCGATGGTCGGCTCCAGCGCCGACAGCAGCGAAGCCTTGTCTTCCGAGATGTCGAGGTGCGGGTGCTTGGGAGTGTTGGGCGCGGAAAGGATGTCAAGATCGGGGCCGACGTCTGGGTAGGATCCGGGATAAGAGACGCGAAGGAGGAAGGTCGCTGTTTGATTTGCATTTGATGCGCATGTCAGTTTGCGGTTAACTGTTGATCGAAGCAGCTGGAGCTTTGGAGGGGTGGGAGCGTACGCGGTGGTGTGTCATCACCAGGTTCATTTTCGAGGTCCAGAGTTATCGACACCCGGTATTCGGTGTCGGAGATGTCTATTCACGCTGGTCAGCCTTTGGATTGATTTGCGCGCAAATTATCTGCGGAGGAGCAAGTAGGAGCGCACCGGTAATCTCATCTGGAAAAATTGAGTCGAGGACTTCCCGCTCCTCTTTTTGATCTTCTCTTCCCATTTTGGTGTTTGGTTTTATGCGATTTGGTTGAAGATGCTAAATTGACGTCGCGACAGGGCAGCGGGGCGGAACTTGTCCCGCACGTTGGCTCACCGCCCAGCGGGAAAGTGGTCCTAGCGCCGCGTCTTGGCCGACATTTTTTGACGTGAGCTCCGCGAGCGCGTCTTCCCTACACCGTCCGTGCCATTGACTTGTGCTTTTGCGCTCCGCCAAGTTTTGAATCGGACCTGGACTCGATTCTGCGCGCCTTTCCTCATCGCCTTTCACTTGCCACAGTTTCCCTCCGGAATGGCGAAGACGAAGCCTCGCGGCAAAAAATCAACCAAGAGCAAGAAGAGCGAAAAGAACAGCAAAATGTCGACCGAACAACTGCTCGCTGAGGCCACGGCGCTTCTTCATACCTCGCAGCCCGAAGAAGCGCTCGTCAAAGCTCAACGCGCCCTGGCGCAGCTCCAGCCAGATACAGACAGTCCACCTAGCGTTGCTGCCCTACCAGCAATTGGACTGCTGGGCGAGATCAATGTTGAGCTGGGAGACGCCGAAACTGCAAGAGACTACTTCCTGGTCGCCGCTGCGCTGGACGAAAATGGACACATCCCCGAGAGTCAAGGAGGTGGTGCGGAAAAGTTTCTGTGGTTGGCGCAACTATGCGACGAAGGTGGGGCAGAAAGCGTAGGCTGGTTCGAAAAGGGTGTGGAGGTGCTGAGGAGAGAGCTTGGAGAGTGGGAGTCCAAGCCCGACAGCGACCAGAAGACCCTGGCACTGGATGAGAAGAAGAGGAAGTTGGCAAATGCGCTTTGTGGCGTGGTTGAGGTTTACATGACGGATCTTTCGTAAGTGTCAGGTTGCTCGCAGACATCTACATGACGCTGACAAGTTACAGGTGGGAAGAAGATGCCGAGCAAAGATGCGAGGCGCTCATCACGGAAGCCCTCCTAGTCCATCCCAACTGCCCTGAATCACTGCAAACCCTGGCTTCCGTCCGGATATCCCAACTTCGACACGAGGAAGCGCGGACGGCACTCAAGATGAGCATGGACCTTTGGAAAGACCTGAAACCTGAAGACCCCAAGGTCCCCGACTTCCCTGTGCGAATCAGCTTGGCCAGGCTGCTAATGGAAGCCGAGCTGGAAGACGAGGCCATTGAGGTACTGGAACGACTCGTGCTTGAAGATGACTCCAGCATTGAGGCCTGGTATCTTGGCGGCTGGTGTCTACACTTGTTGGCGGAAAAGAAGAAGAGCTCGGAGGATGAAGAGACAGTCAAGAGACTACTCAAGACCAGCCGAGATTGGCTCAGCAACAGTCTCAGGCTTTACCAGCTTGTGGACTATGAGGACGAGCGGTTGCGGGATCATGCAATGGAGCTCGTGGAGGAGTTGAACAAAATTCTTGGTCCACCAGTCGAAGGCGAGGATGATGTCGAGGAGGAGTGGGAGGACGACGAAAGCGTCGAGGATGAGGAGATGGAGGGTGCCTGAAAAGACACGCCAATCCTTGCACCGAGAGCCGACATGAGCATTGCTTTGATCGACAAGTCTAGTTGGCGCTGAGAGACCATCTGGGCAGAATGCGACTTCTGGAACAGAGGCGTAGTCACGACCAATTCACCCTACCGATCGAATGCATCAGATCTGATGCCCGAGAACAAGCCATTGCGTCGAGGGCGAAAGGCCCAGACTGCCCCGCAGTGCGGCGTGGAGACAACGAAGCGAAGACTGTACGATTCTTCGCCTAATTTCTTCGTGTGGACTGACACTTCGATCCTTCAGAAGGTTGTCCATTGCTTCAACTATAGCCACGTCAAACAGTGACTCGGAGCCTTTTCCACGGCTTGCGAGAACCACCGCATCAGTCTCCCGCATAGGAAATGACCCGTTGTCCATCCAATAGTATCTAGGCCAATTTGGAGACATTGCCCATTAATTCAATGCTTTGAAACACATTGTGTCTGTTTTATACATCAGCCTTTACCTATGTTGGTTGCGAGCTAAGATGCTGCATCACAACCTCTGCAAAAACATTGGTCCGTTAGATCAGGCCGAATCTCCAGTCGCAGTGAAGCTTTGTACTGACCTCAGTATTGGTCAGATCATCAAGATTGGCAAGACAACCCTCGCCTATTCCCGCTGGTCTGTTACCGAGGGGACCCCAGTCTAGGGCGACTGCTAAAATGGACTTCAACTCGTTTCAAGGCACCTGCAGGATGCAAACATCGCATATGCTTGATTCCGCAAGAGAGTAGGATTCAATCATTGCTGGCTGACTGTCGGCTAATCACGTATCTCTACGCCACGGGCTTACAGTCGCAGCCTGACCGAGCTGCTGGATGAACGCTATCGGGAAAACGACTAGTAAACGTTGGATCGGACCAATTCCATCTCGACCACGCGTCCCCGTGGCGTCTCCGCGAATGGGCTTTACTCGCGGGCTTTACTCGCGGAAGCATTTCCGAGAAAAAGAAACCTGCTGGATGGCTGGTGGGCAGCACTACTGCACAGCAGCGAGACAGTGTAAACAGTGTTGGACCCAAGAGAGCCAGCAGGTGGCAGGAGGATCGGCACAATGACTGTTCTTGAAAACAACAGGCGCCATCTCCAGCCACCTCTGCACTTTAGTAGGGCGTCCAATCAATGCCCTGGTGCTGTGTCTCCAGGTGTTGCCGAGCAAAATAAGACCGTCGATTCCTTTTGGGATACCTTGGTGGCCTCTTTCAAGAAGTCTGGGCTCTGGAGATATCTATTGATGTTTGAGGTTCGAGACATCCCCAGGGGATGGGTCACGGACGCTTGCTCACTCAACTTGAAACTTTGTGTGCCAAGCAATTTTGTTTGTCGACATCTTTGCCGTATGACAAGCTCCTGGATCGAGAATTCAGATACCAAGTTAGGTCCCAGCATCTTCAATTCGTCCATTTCTGGGTCAGCATGGCACCAACGACGAGCAAACGTTCTCTGTCGATACGTCAACGCGCAGACAGTCGGGCGTAGAATGAGATAACGGGAGAACTTGATGCCGCATACGCACGACCTCGCGGCAAGTTGCGGTTCTTTCCATGCTGCTACTGCTGTTGGCGTTGGTCATGGTGGAGGTGGTGCGGCGAGCGACTTGGGCAGCGAAATGGCGCAGAGCCGCGCGCAGGCAGCGATAATTGGCGGGCCCCGGACATTCAACTGCAGCTGCACGCCACGAAAACCTTGCACCTGTCACACCCGGACGGCGGAACAGCAGCAGCAGCAGCAGTTGTGCTCGAGCGCGTTCGCGCGCACTCGCGAGGCGCGCAGAAGAGAGCAGTTGGGCGTTGCAGGTATTGGGACAGTCGTTCATCTTCTATATCTACATTCGACCATGCAGCATCGCTCACGGCAGGTCCGTCCTGGTAACCTACTTGCCATACTCGCATTGCTTGATTCAGCATGTCCGACCAAATCCCCGATTCAACCGTGGTTAGTCGTTCTGGAAGCTGTGGAGCCTGGTCGGTTGGCTAACTCTCACGCAGAAGCATGCGGTTCTCGAGGCCATACTCAACTTGAATTTCGACCTCAAGGATGACAGAGGACACTCCTTTTTCGACTTTTTCTCTTCGCTCCTCGTATGTGGTCTCTCTACTCCATTCACCCTTGGCATTTTGATTGTCATCATTTATCGTCCTGCTCGGCCTGACTCCGTCTCCCTATAGTGGCAATGCACAGAGAATCTAGGAACGACAACGGCAGGGACGATAGAGGAGCTTTCAGTCGAGCTGTGGAATCGCTTCCCTGGACGGCACAAGTCAGCGTCGCCTCGGACGAACCCTCCTTTGTATTTTTTTACGTTGCTGGCTCTGAACCGCAAAGGGGCTGACTGGCACGAGTGGTACATGCCCGTGGAGCAGCTTGCCATGCCCATATGGTTGGCTCATATCGGCCATAACTTGGTTTTATGTCCTTGCCAGCTTTGCGTGGCGTATTGGCAGGTCCATGGTCGCTGATGGCCGATCAGGAGGAAGCAAAAGTGGTGAAATTAACGCTTGAGTAATGTGAATCGTAATTTGAATACATGGCAGAAAAGGGATTATGTGTCAACTTTCTAAAGCGTCAGCAGCAGTCCCACAACCAGTCCATGGATTTTTGCCATATCGGGCAGCTTAAAGCCCAAAGTCTTGCATGTGCCCATCCTCAACCCCGCCATGCACCGTCCTCTAGACGGGGAAAAGGCGGGACAGTTGTAGTTCCGTGATAGGTGACGGAAGCAGACTTCAAATGCCGGAGCTGGCAAAATTTGTAGAGATCTGCCGGGCCCACGAGTCGGATAAGGATTTTCTGTGGGACAAAGTCACATCGTTCCCCATGTCGGGCAGTATCGAACAGGCACAGCTTCCGTTTCGACGATGAGGTACCTGGTATCTGGCCACTGTCTTACCATGGTCTGGCAAGCTGCCAAAGGCACCACGCTCCATGGCGATGAATGGCTACCGCCGGAAAATTTGCGAGTTTTGGTCACACAGACGTCGTTGTGCCTTTGAAGGATCAGACCAAAGCTCAATAGTCTTTCAACCGGCAGACGTCCTGATGTTTCCAGTCGTGTGGGTAGCGAATGATTGGAAGATTCAAATCCCAGGAGGATGATCCCGAGTGGCACAGGCTTGGGTGACACATGAAGTTTATAGGCGCACGGCAAGGTCGTCAGAAACTACCCATTGGTGTGAATTGATACGGGACATTCATTGGAATGGGCCTGCGGCGTCTGCGGCGTTTGTTGCGTCACTGCTGGCCAATCGATCCAGCCATCCATGCACCACAGCGGGAGAGGATTTCATAAATTCGGAGCATTCCTACATGCAGATAGTGTGGATTTCTGATGGTGCTGCATGATTGTGCGTCCGATGTGTCGAGTCCAAGTCAGTGAGTGCGCTTCGGGTCGGGCAAGCGCGTCAATCGCTTTTCCAGTCTGTGGGAATGAAACAAATCAGCTGCCAAAGCAACGTGTCAATGTTCCAGAAGCTTTACGAATCGCGGCGTTGGAAGAACTTTGTGATGGGTTTGTTGTCGAGGCTACCTACTAGGTTTCCCTCGACGTCGACGCGCGTCACGTGCAACGCCCGCCGAGGTCTAGGTCCGTGCACGCTAGCGGCCTAGCGCGTCCGCTTAATTTCTTGCCTTTTTTTCCGTTGAACTTTTGAGCTCTTCCATCACCGAACAACTCTCGTCATCGCCAAACCTCAGGGCCTCTTCCACCAATTCGCGTCTCTTCGCCGGTGAAGAGGCCCTTCTTTCATTCTTCATTCAAGTAAGTGTCTCTCACATCCGCTCCCTCTGCCTCGCGCCGAGTGATGATACATTCTTTCCACGAACAATCCAACACCTATTCTTCCGTGAGGATTCAACAGAAAAGCTCTAGAATTACCCTGACCGCGCATCATGCGGAATCTGCATGTCAATTCCTTGCTTGTCGAGCCAAAAGCTAACAGGGATTCAGAATGCTCTTGAAGTTTTCTTTCAACGCGCTTGACGCGTCTCATTTGCACCTCCGCTGCCGGTTTTGAGCTCGCGACTGTCGGCCAGAATGCTGGGTCGGCGGCGCGTTTCCCGTCGCTCGAGCTTGCGGCCCTCCCGCTTCACATTGCAAAAGGTTGGTACCACTTCTCCATTTCACGGATACGCTGGGGGTGATGATCTACCGACCTCGGAAAGGCATTCCTCAATCTGAACACATGTTGTCGAATCTGTCGTTAAAAGTTTCAGCCTTGTCTGACCCAAGCTTTCATCCAATTGTTTTTCAAACGAAGTTCTATGAGCTTTCGCTAACTCCAATCTGGATAGGTACCTACTCTACTGTCACCCACACCATCATACACACTCCGCACATCATGAGGAAACTTGAACGAACGGGCGGACAGATTGCAGCCTTCAGGTGGCATTCGTCAAAAACAAGGCGTACAAACCTTGGAGTGTCATTTGGGGGACTGCTTGTTGAGAATTCGTCAGCTGATCCGCGATGGCGCCTACATGCATCTGGACTTGTTGGTTTTTTGAGCCCGACACTAACATGCGAGATGCAGGTACGCTTGACAAAGTTTTTCTTCGCTCAAGGCCATCTTAAATGATGATCACTATTCACACTGTTTGATTCGGCTACATGTAACGAATGTAGTCGGGCATGAGATTTAAACACTGAAAATTCTGATTTAATGAGGTATGTCCTTCCACTCCAGCCTCACATTGAGCGGCTCGCTGACTTTGACATAGCCTGAATACGATGGCCATGGCCGCAGCTTTTTGCAAATTTTGCTTGGCGTCAGAACTCGCGCTGACAGTTTTGTTTGGCCACAGATATCGGTGATTGCCGCACATGATTCTGTCGATTATGAGTAAGTCTCCCTCTTTGCTTTCAGACACGCTCTGCTTCCCTGATGAACCCAATATTCGCTGTGTTCTTCCTGAGACACGACGTTGAAGAAAAAAAACCATATTCACCTTGGAGAACTGACAAGTCCTTCAATCCATTGCCTCTGCATACTCGTTGCAAGCCAGTCCCGATTGCTAATTGATTCACAGTACCCACATCGCTCGAAAGAAGAAGTAGATAAATAGCTGCAAATGCAAAGATGTATTCTCGAGATTATCGTGCCATTAACATGACTCCGAACGTGATGTTGAAGACTCCCGGCGAGGCTTGTCGCCATCTTGCACCGTGGCCTACGGAAAGAAGTGTGCTCTTTCCTTGTTTCTAAATCATGGGCGGGTGTCTGAAAATCACCATGTCGAGAGTCGTATGCATGAGGAGCTTTCAAGTTGCTTATCGCCAAAAGACTTGGTTATTTAAGCTCGTAGAAGGATCCCTACAGGGAGCATTCAAGCACCCCTAGCTTACCTTGGAGCTGCTATTCACTTTCTGACTCACTGTGCTTTGCAACGCACCTTTGATCACTTCTGGTAAGCTTGTTGGAGGTGTTGGCGTTGAAATGGTGTTCCCAGCACGCTGACGGGTGATCGGCGACGCGCAAGCGAACAAGTGCTGGCAACCTGAAAGGAGGACGCAGTTCGCCGCAAGCTCGACTGCTCCATGACCCGCAACATGCCGCCTCGACAACACATGGCTTCTCCCGTACTATGGAACTCCGCCGTTGGGATGTGATCCTAGCCAGTGTCGCAGTCTTTATTGCCTGGGGATACGTCACTCACTGGGCTCCATCGTTGCGCTATGCCCCTCAAGCTTTCATCGCTGGAATCGCCATCACCATAGCCGGAACCACCTACGTGATCCTCTCGACGACACGCGCACCTCATCATGACGATATTCGACCGATCCGTGCCCCGCAGCACGTCTCCTTTGTTTCCGCGCAAGCGTGGCAGAAGGAAACCGCCTCGCTGAAGCAAAGATCCATCTACCGAAGAGACCCGTTGTACCCGTCCTCCTTTCTCGTTTCAGACCACCTCGACGAGCTCCTCGACCTGATATTACGCGATTTTGTCCAAAGCTGGTATGGAAACATTAGCGCACGCCCGACTTTTACAAATGAGGTGGACAGAGCGATTCGCGCGGCATTGTGCAACATCCGCGACAAGGTTTTGGCGGTGGACCTGGTCGAGATGACTGTATCGCGACTGGTTCCCATGATAACGGCGCACATGAAGGATTTCTATGAGGCAGAACGCGTTGTGCGTGGCAAGAAGCTCTCGAGGGACATTACAGAATCGGAGGAGCTTGACATGGCCATAGCAGCCAAGTATCGCGATGGCAAGCTGCATCCCGCGGCCTCGCTCACGTACAGCAATCCCAAGACTGTGCAGCAGCAGCACCTGCGAGGCATTGTGACAAGACTAATGTCCCAAGTACTCCCCCGGAACATGCGAACAAGCTTGGCCGTCAACACGTTGATCAAGGAGATTGTTGCTTGCGCTGTTCTGTGTCCAATCATGGAATTGCTTTCAGATCCGGACACATGGAATCAGATGTTGGAAGGATATGGGCGCACACTCCTGCAAGACCGAAAGACCGTCCGAAAGCTTCGGGCTGCCCTCGACGAACATGCGCCGCAGTCGCCCAAAATGCCGAATCCGACCTTGTTCCCACGTCTGACCCCTGGAGATAACGAGCGCAAGTTTGAGCGATTCATCCGAGCAATACGCCAATGCAACTCCCTCTCCGATGCTCGCAGGGCCAGAAGTGAGATTGCCAGTCAGTACAAGAAAGAGGCACAAGTGGATGGGCAAGACCAGCTTTATCTGCGCCGGTTGGAAACTACTCGTAGAATCCTGGATCAACGGGTTGTTGATCTCAGCGCCGGAGGCACGACTGCTCAAAGGCCTTCCCTCCAGGTTCCAGGAACCGCCCCGCGTGAAAATTCGAGATTGGAGAATGCTACACTTCGGCATGTTCTATACGATTCCTCTGGCCTGTCATACTTCATGGAATTCATGGACCGTCAAGGGTTGATGCGGCTTGTCCAGTTTTGGATCGTGGTGGATGGCTTCAGAAACCCACTTGAGGAGGACACGGGCGAAACAGATGAACCTGGACTCGATCATTCGTTTGGAGCTTCAGATCGTGCGGACCTGGCCCAGATCTACGAGGCCTATCTTGTCAAGCCTGAGCTCACGGTGCCTGACCATCTGCGTCGAACGGTCGACAGCTTCCTCAAGGCGGGAAAGAAGGCAACAAGCGCACAATATCTCGCGGCCAGACGAGCCGTTCTTCAGACACAGACGTCTGTATATCTCGCCATGCAAGATAAACACTTTCCCAGATTCAAGAAATCAGACCTCTGGTACAAGTGGCTTGCATCAGACGAGGCGTCTGCTATGTCTAAGGGTCTCAGTCCGACCAAGCCCGGGCCTGTCCACACCAATTCGTTCAGTGGACCACCAGTTCCAGGAATTAAACCACCAAGCCTGCCTCGAACCATGTCCAGTCAATCCGTCGATCTTCGAAGGGCGGCGGTCTCGACGTCTGATCTCAAAAGTGTCAAAAACATGCCGACATCGGCAGGAGGTCCGCTGAGGAGGTCTTTGGACGATTCAGGGCGATCACCGCTGTTTGACGATGACCTGGAGAATGATCCGCTGGCGGGCTCGACTCAAAGCGTGGACTCGGATTTTGACTTTGCAAGAGGCACTGACGACAACTCTCAAATTGTTGATGCCATGCAAGAGGCTCTCAACGACATCATGGACAATGAGCCTGATAGAGACTCTCTGTTCTCTGATGGTCCCAAATCCGTACAAGAAAACGACTCTCTAAGGGGCTCACTGGAAATTACCCGAGCCTCGTCGCCCGCGTTTGCGAAGAAAGATATGAAAGAGAGGCCTAACATCGCATCCCTTGGCTTGGTTGGAGCCCCAAAAACCAGAGGTGTTTTTGAAGACGACATTTTCGGGGATGAAGAAGAAAAGTTTCCCGAGGATGAGATGGATGATTCAGACACGAATGACCACGAAGGAGATGAGATTCACGAAGCCGCCCCTGGTGATCTTGGTCTGGCCGAAGCCATCGACGCCTTGACGCTAGAGATCGATCGCCTTTCTAATCAAGAGTCAATAGTCGACTCGCTAACTAAGAAGGCTGAACTCACAAACAATGGAGCCGAACTGAGAATTTTGCGAAAATCAAAGGCAAGCCTGCAGAGGGAGATACACAGGAAAGAGTTGCAGCGTCAGCAGTACGTCATTCAAGAGAGCGACAATAGTCTCTACGGGAGGGCAACAGTATCGATACAGTCCATTGTGGTCGGGAAGGATGAAGACGGCGGAGAGTATGCTCTTTGTAAGTCATTTCGCCATCAACCACTGCTTTACCCAGCTCACAATATTTAGACGTCGTTGAGGTCCGTCGGGCCCCAGGAGAACATATGCCAGCCGCCACCTGGGTTGTCCCGCGCCGGTACAGCGAATTCCATGAGCTTAACAAGCGCCTTCGCTCCAAGTACCCCATGATCCGCAACCTCGAATTTCCGCGGCGCCAGGTGATGCTGAAGCTCCAAAGAGACTTTCTGCAAAAGCGAAGGGCTGCACTCGAAAAATGGCTACGAGAACTTCTCCTCATCCCCGCCATCTGCCGCAGCCGTGAGCTACGAGCATTTCTCTCCCAGCGCACCATCGCGGCTGGAGGCGACCCCGGTGCGGACCAGCGCAGTGACATTGTATCGCGCATATACAGCTCCGTCACGGATGGCATGGAAGAGTTCTTGGGCAACATTCCTGTACTTGACCAGCTGTCACTAGCAGGCCAAAACCTCATTTCCGCTGCCACGACACAGCTGCAACAAAATGCGGCCGCCGGTGGTCCAAACAGCGCCACGTCCAATGGAACAGCTACAAACACGCTTGTAAGCCCAACACAAGGCCCGCCGCCTGCCGCCGCCCTCGCAGCAGCAGCAACAAACACCAGCCCCCTCGTAAACGACCCTCAGACTGCCGCCGAGGCCGAGGCCGAGCTGCGAGCGTACGAGAACACACGCAACGGGGTCGCTGGGGACATGTCGAGCGGTGCTCCCTCCTTTATCAAACCCATCTGCGATCTCTTCCTCGAAACCTTTGAGCTGAACCGCGAAAACAACTGGCTGCGTGGCCGCGCCGTCGTCATGGTGCTACACCAGCTGCTCGGCGGCACGATCGAGCGCAAGGTGCGAGACAATGTACGCTCCATGGTCGGCGACGAGAGCATCGTCAAGTGGGTCAGCGTAGTGCGGGGCGCCCTCTTCCCCGAAAGCATGAGCCCCGGCGACGAGACCAACGGCGAAGCCAATCGTCCGGCCACGGCTCGCACTGACGATGCAGCGAGCATTCGCAGCGGCCACAGTGGCACCATCATTGGTGGAGTCGCAGAGGGTGTCGTCAAGGAGCGCCGTCGGGAAAAGCAGCCGCGGACTCAGGCCCAGCGCGAGCAGAGCCGCAAGGAGGCCGGCTTGCTGCTCGCGACGCTCATTCCGGATCTCGCGGGTAGCGTCGTTGGAAGGGCAAATGCGCAGGCGGCGAGTCGAAGGGTGTTGGCCACGCTGAACAATCAGCGGTTGAAGTGAGTCGACTTCTTGCCCATTTCACTCCTTGGTCCCTCTGTTCCCATTCATGCTAACGATTCATAGCACCCACCTCGTCTTCTCTCTGCTGGACGAAATCATCCAAATCATCTTCGGCGCGTAGTAGCAGCAAGGCGAGCATCACAACAGGTCAACTTGATTGAGCAGAGCGACTTGTCCAGCATTTTCATACCACCACACGTTACCGACCATGCCAGCCACCACCATCATCCTCCCCCGTCATCACCTCCCTTACCCTCCATCCATCCCACAGCTATTCAGAGCTTCTCGTTGTAGACATGCGGGCTAAGAGAACGGATAGGGAGAGGCGTTTAAGAGCCAACTTGTACCACTTGCGCCGGCTATTGTTTTTGCTTCTTCTTTTCTTGTCGATTATTCGAGCTACCATTTTCTTAAACACTCGAGAACGAGTCGACTATTGACAAGACAGGCTCGGAGCCTGAATTTGTATTTCAAACACCTTTCAACTTTTGAATCCTCCTGCTTTTGGTGGTGATGGTTGACAGCATGACTAGGTACAGTACAATTCTCTAACCAGGCGAAAGGCCACCCTTCCAGTACTTCGACGGGACGAATGGCATCTTCGTCACCTGCGCCTTGCGGGCTTTCCCTCTAATCAGGACCTCGACCTCTGTTCCGCTCTTGTGGAAACCATTCTTGACGTAACCCATGGCGATGTTCTTCTTCAGGGTAGGACTGGGGCAGCCGCTCGTCACCTTGCCAATGGTCACCCCCTTGGGACCCTGTGGCTCCACAATCTCAGCGCCCTCGCGCGCCGGCGGACCTTCAACAATCATTCCCACTCGCCTCCTTGAGACTCCGGTGCCACCGTTCTTCTTGGTCTTCAGCTGCGCCAGAATCACATCGTCGCCGTGGAAGCCGCCCTTCTCACGGCGCTCCTTGGCGACGATCCATCCGAGACCTGCCTCAACAGGCGTCGTAGTATCGTCCAGGTCATGGCCATAAAGACACATGCCGGCCTCCAGGCGCAAGCTGTCACGAGCACCGAGCCCGGCAAGCCGCAACTTCTCCGGACCGGCTGACTCGAGGAGCCATTCGGCGACCGCGGCGGTATGCTCGGCCGGAATGCTTATCTCGAAGCCGTCCTCGCCCGTGTACCCACCACGGCTGACCAGAATATCACTGACAAATTGGCCTGACGGCAGCTCAAACGAAAAGTACCGGCTCTGCCCGAAGAGCAGGGTCTGCAGGTTGTGGGCGACGCCCTTGGGCAGAGCGTCGTTGAGGATGTCGGAAGAAAGCGGTCCCTGAAGGGCAATTAAACCCCGCCCGTCCAGCCGCTCCCACTTGACGTCCTCCTCCGTGCTGTGCGTCTGCTCCCGGAAGTCGGCCAGCTCGCGGCCCAGGTACAAGTTGTCCTTGTCGCGACACGCCGCATTGGTGACGACGTAGAAGCGGTTGCCGGGGAGCGCAGTCACAATGGTGTCGTCGACGATGCCGCCAGTCTGCGGGTGCAGCAGCGCGGACAGAGTCGAGGTGTGCGGGGTGAGGGTCGTGGCGGAGCTTGGTGTGATGCGCTCGAGGAAGAGGCCGGCCTTGGGTCCGGAGAAGTAGTGTTGGACCCTGTTGTGAGGGGCAAGGCAAATAGTCAGAACAGTTTTGGGGGAGAATTCAGCGTGCAATTGCTTTCAGTGACATACATGTGGCTCACGTCGAAAAGACTGGCCTTTTCGCGCGTCCAGTTGTGAGACTCGACCAAGCTCAGGTCCTTGTACAGCACAGGCATGGCGTAGCCGCCAAAGGGGACAATTTTAGCGCCATAGCTGAGGTGAAGGTCGTAGAGGGGCGTCTGAGCCAGCTCAAGGTCGTGGGCGACGTCGGAGGCGTAGCGGACAGAGTGTTGTCGTTGTGCAGTTGTAACAGATGGTATGAGGTAATTGCCAATCGCGGCGCGCGAGCTGCTATGCGGGGAGAACAGCTTGGTCCGCAGCGGCCGGCTCAGCGTGGACAGGTTGCGAGGACGGGCAATGCCTTGGGCCAAAGGCGCAATGAGGGCTGCACCTCTTCTGGAAGCCATTTTGAAAGTGTAGAGGAAAAAAAGAGAGGGAAAGTCAACCAAGTGATAGATAAGGTGCATGCATGGGTCGAGCTCATGGCCGCCGACTGGGGTCCCGCATCGACTTGGCTCGAGCTCCACGTCCGTCTGGTCTGGGCAGCAACCAAACACCACGGCAACATCATCCACCGTCGAGCTCTACTCTTCCCCGCCATCGACCGGACCTTCTTTCGATCGCCTGCACACCATGTCTAAAGGCACGACATACCTGCTGGTGTCGCTACCCACGTCCATCGTCCCCTCCAACGACCGCGAGGAGGCTCTGAACGCGCTACGCTCCTCCGTCACCTCCGACTATGGCACCACCTACCCCTTCCAGATACCCGCCTTCAAGATCGGCACCCTTGACGCCCTAGTCCAGCAGGCCGACGACCTGGCCAAGCTCGAGGGCATCTGCTCGGCCGTTGTCGGCAAGGTCGGAGACTCGCTTCGGACCATATTGGACAATGACGAGGACAAGATTGCTCAGCAAAAGAACATTAACGACAGTACGTGATTCTTTTAGAGATTGGGATGCGCAAGAGCTTTTTAGTGACCGAGTCGAGCAGAGCCCGTGGACCACTACATCCGCTCCTTTTCATGGAACAAGGTCAAGTACCGCGCGGACAAGCCTATTGCGGAGCTCATAGATTCGTTGCAAAAGGTACATCAGGTTTGCTCTTGCAGCCAAAGCAGTTACTAATGTGGACAGGAAATTGTTGGCATTGACAACGATGTCAAAGGCAAGTTCAACCAGTACAACTCGGTCAAGACGAACCTGGCGGCATCGCAACGGAAGCAGACGTAAGCTCTACCAAGTCCAACTTGCTGCATTCCCTGACAAGTCACAGCGGAAACCTCGCAACCAAATCCCTCGCCTCCATCGTCCCGCCTTCAGCCTTGATCCAAGAGTCCGAGTATCTTGAGACGCACCTCATTGCCGTACCCAACTCCCTCGCCAAGGAGTTCCTCAAGACATACGAGACCCTGTCGCAGATGGTCGTCCCGCGGTCCGCGAATCAAATCGCCAAAGACGACGAGTTCACCCTGTACGCCGTGACGTCGTTCAAGAAGCACAGTGCCGATTTCATCCACAAGTGCCGCGAGAAGCGCTGGACGCCCCGCGACTTCAAGTACAAGGAGGGTTCCAAGGAGGAGGAAGCCCGCGAGGTGGATCGCCTGGAGAAGGAGGAGCGCAAGGTGTGGGGTGAGGCGCTGCGGTTGGGCCGGACAGGATACAGCGAGAGCGCCATGATTTGGATTCATGTGCTGGCGTTGCGGGTGTTTGTCGAGACGGTGCTGCGGTATGGTCTGCCTCTAGAGTTTGTGTGCGGATTGGTCCAGGTATGTTCCGTTCCCTCCCCGAGTGAAAATGGTGAGAATCTAACCTTCAACAGACAAACAGCAAGTTTGCCAAAAAGGCCAAGGCAAATCTCGACGTCAGCTACTCGTACCTGGGCGGCAATGCCTTTGGTCGCGACAACAAGGGCCGCGTGAAAAAGGAAGACGCGGTCAATGCGGAAATGGCTGCCGCTGGCCACGCAGGCGACGGCAACGAATACACCGCCTACGTTTATTACGAATTTGAGATCCAATAGAGTAGCAGTACATAAAGAGGATGGATTTGAAAAGCTACTTGGAAGAGTTATCGGCAGTGGGAAGCGACGAGCACTTTGAATTGTCTTTGTTGTGTATATTATGTCATGGATATAAGGATATGGATGCTGACGTCTCTCGGAGGCCCGAGAGCATCCAAGTCAGTCATGTGCCAACTGTACATGTTCCTCCATGCTTTTGTACGACTCTGCTGACCGGCTTGCAGTATTGGGAAAGTGGAGCGAAGTTGGGCGGCTACGAATGGTACGTCTAGTCCCTCGAGCAGGCTCGGCGCGGAAATAAACTGACGGTGTGGCTAGGTTGACCTTTTCACAGCCTTATCATGCAGACTTGGAGGGCGTTGCTACCCATCTCTCCAGTCAAAGTCGACAGGTCGATTAATCCGTTTCTATCCTATCAAGCATGCCAACCTCTTATTGTGCTTGATCTCTTTATCCGCGGGCGGCGCGTTCGTCGTATACCGCGTGTTCTCCACCAGATTCCAAAAGAAAACATGCAACTACCCCTGACCGCTACGACCCCTCGCAGGACATTAATACTCTTCGCAGAGTCTAGTCACCCGAACCCCCACAATGCTTGGCAGATATCCGGCTCTTGGCAGATATCCGAAGAAGCGCGTATGTGAGGATCCACTTCCTGCATTATCATTGCAAGCTGACAAGACAGTCGCCTGACTCCGCACTTTCGGAAAATGTAGCAGCGAAGGGGGTACGTCATGGGGGAGGATGATTGGCGGCGGGCACCAACCGCACCAACCCCAGCTTTTCCCCGCGTCCCCAGAGCCCCACTGTGGTACAAGGGCCTCCAACGCTGCGCTGTTCCCCCACGCCCCAGGTTCTTTCGCATCGTTCGATGGCACTTGACAACGGTAGCAGTCCTAAGCGCCGCTTGAAGGGAAAAGCAATCATGCGCGGACGTGCGTCGGTTAAGTTTCCTGTCCATGTGCGACGGGTCAGGAATGTATTTGCCGAAGGAGCTGGAGCTATATCTTTTGTTTACTCCTGGCGGTGGTGTTGTTGACGCTGCGTCCTGCTGCTTCTTGTTGTCGACTTGAGACTCTTCCTCATTCGCTCTCCCGGACCCTCAAAACCAAACAATGGCGCAGGCAGACGACAAAACCCAAACAGACTTTGTCGAATACGTCGAGAACGAATCCAAGGATGGAGCTGTCGACGCTGGCGCCGACAAAGATGCGGCGGCTTGGGGTGCACACTTTCGGAGCAAGGACGAGGAGTACATTGCGCATCTGAAGAAGGGCGTGCTGCGTAAAGTCAACATTCACTTGTTGCCTTTGCTTGGAATCATGTATCTGCTCAACTTCCTAGACAGAAGGTATGTTCTCCTATCTGGATCGCAATTGACTCTGGACTGACGCCTCTGCAGCAATCTCGCGCAAGCACGGCTGGGGACTTTGGAAAAAGACCTCAACATGAAGGGCTCTGATTACAACCTTGCTACTAGCATCTTGTTCGTCGTAAGTAGTTTCTACCCTCAATCGCGGATCCGTGACTGACTAGAACCCAAGGGCTACATCTTGATGCAATTGCCGTCGAACCTCCTCCTCACGCGCATACGACCCTCGCTGTAAGTCGCTGCGTGTCCAAACCAATTGCATCCTACTAAGTCCTGTCCAGCTACCTTGGCATTTGCATGTTCATCTGGGGTGCCATCTCGACCGCCCAAGCTGGCGCACACTCCTTTGGCGGTCTCGTCGCCGCCCGATTCTGTCTTGGCTTTGCCGAAGCACCCTTCTTCGCAGGCGCCATCTTCCTGATGAGCAGCTGGTACACACGCGCCGAACTTGCCAACCGCATCTCATGGTTCTACGTTGGCGCAACGTTGGCCAATGCCTTTGGTGGTCTACTCGGCGCTGGCGTGCTAGGCAACCTCGAGGGCGCACACGGCGTTTCTGGTTGGAGATGGTTGTTCATCATCGAAGGAAGCATCACTCTCGGCTTCGCCATTCTCTGCGCCATTGTGCTGCCAGACTACCCCATGACGACCCGGTGGTTGAGCCCCGAGGAGCGCGCATACGCTGCGTGGCGGCTGGCCGTCGATGTCGGCGAGGGCGACACGGTGGAAGGCGCGGGCGTGCGCGAGGGCCTGATGATGGCGTTGAAGGATCCCAAGCTCTACATCTTTGTGCTGTTCCAGCACTTGAGCTTGTTGACCCAGGCGTTCCAGTACTTCTTCCCGACTGTGGTCAAGACTCTGGGATATGGCAACATTGTGAGTAGACCCCCTGAGAGCCCTCATGCCCACCCACGCTCTCTGCCTTGACGATTGGTTCTTCCTCCTGACACAAAGCGATACAGGAAACGCTCCTCATCACCGCGCCTGTCTGGATCCTCACCTTCTTCGTCGCCCTTGCCGTCACCTACTCGTCCGGCCGCACCGGCGACCGCAGCATCCACATCGCGTGCCTCAGTATGGTCTCGCTCGCCGGCAACGTCATTTGCGTCGCAACGCTCAACACGCCCGCGCGCTTCTTCGGCATGTTCTTGATGCCAGTGAGTTTTTCCCCCATCCTACCACTAGAGCTCCAACACCCTGACACAAGACAACCTAGCTCGGTGCCATCCCCGCCTACCAAATCCTGCTCACATGGGTGGCCAACACGTTCCCGCGGCCGCTCGTCAAACGCAGCGCCGTCATCAGCATCGCAAACATGCTGGGCAACGCGAGCAACATCTACGCGCCCTACATGTACCCGTCGTCCGACTCGCCGCGCTACGTCGCCGGCGGCATCGCCACCGCGGCCTTCAGCTTGATGGTCGCCCTGCTGGCCTTTGTCATCCGGTTTTGGTTGGCTGCGGAGAACAAGAAGATGGATCGCGCCGAGGCGGACGAGTTTGGTGCCGTTGCTGAGGGCGATGGCGAGGTCAGGGCGACGGGTGGGGCCGTGGAGAGCGGGAACGGGACGGTGCGGTTTAGGTACATTTTGTAGGTTTGATGAAGAATTCGGAAATGTGCTTGGCCGACGCACGCGAGACGGCTCCTGGCGGTGGCCGGTTGAAGAGCCTGCCGCAGGTGCCCTTGCTGGACTTAAGGCCACATGCGCGTTCGCAAAGACATCCCCATAGGCCGAATGTGGATCAAAACTTCGTTCAATTCAAACGATATTACTCCGTTCCTCTCGTCTACTATGTAAAAAGGGGGTGTCTGTCCAAATACATCCAATACAAATGCGTCGTTACCATTCATCCTTGCCATTTTACCACGCGTTCCATCCAATAGGAAATATTCGAAAATCGACCGACTGTGTGACCTACAGCCCCAAGATAAAGGGTATATCTAATGTGCCAAAACAAATAACGAATACTGGAAAGATACTGCCTGACTTTCTCGCGAAGAAAGAGTACGTGCGAATTTTGCAAAAGCAGTTTTGCGCGGTGCGAGAGGAGAAAGATGTTCAGGGGGTTGAGTCTTATCGTCGTTACTCGACGTAGAAAGTGCTCAAACCCCGCTCGTCGTAGTCGCCGTACCCGTGGCCGGAGTACAAATCGTCGGCGTCGGAAATGTCATCGTCCTCACCTGCGCTGTCCGGGTCCTTTTCCTCGGCGTAGTACATCAACACGCTCTCGCCCTGGCTCATGACGCTCTCCCTGTTGCCGGGCTCGCCCTCGTCCTCGGGGACTTTGGTTTGCGTGCCGTCGTCGTCGGCAGAGGAGGGAGTGATGGTGGCAGTCGCGGCGTCCTCGTCCTCGTCTTCTTCGCGCGGCGCTGAGAGGCGGATCGTGCGGCCATCGTCCTCTTCGTACTCCTCTTCCTCCTCTTCTTCCAGGACTGAATTGTCGTCCCACCGCTGCTGATGCGACCAACGCTGCCGCGCCATTTGCATGTGCTGGCGGTATAGTTCACGCTGGTGCGCCAACACCTGGTTGCGTCGTTGTCGCTCCGCCGCTGCCGACGCCGACGCGGCTGCCGTCTTGTCGTCATCCACCTGTCCCTCGTCCTCGTTTTCGTACTCGGCCACCGCCTCCAGTTCGTCATTGTACGCCGTGTTTTGGCTGAGGCGGTAAAGATCGTACTCTGAGTCGGCCGATGCGACGCTTCCGCGATCTCGTCCGTAGTCGCCGGCGTGCGAGCTGCTGCGGCGCAGGTTGCCGTAGCCGTGGCGCTGGAGAGCAGGCGACGGGAGAGGGAGCGGCGGCGGCGTCTCGGCGGATCGCAGAGTGGGGTTGCTGTTGTTGCCGCCGGAGAAGCTGTAGTAGCTGTCGCGAGCGGCGGAGATGCGCGAATCGCGGTCGCGGAAGGAGGAAAAGGGGCGCGTGTACCGATGGCTGTTGCGACCACCGCCATTCTCCACGAAGCTGGTTCCACGCTGCGAAGGGGGAATGAAGGTGCTGCCTGTGTCGCCAGCCTTGGAATCGCGCGGATTCCAGAAGCGCGTGTTGCGTTGAACAGGAGTAAAGTCGTGGCTATCGCGCGTGGCGGTGGAGAAGCGAGCATCAGGTTGGTCGCGGTCGCGAGTTGTCGCAGTGGAAAAGGTACGACTGTCGCGCGGCGGAGCCTGGCGATTCGTGTTGCGGCGGCGAAAGGATGGGTTGCGTGTTGAAAGCCAGGAGCGGCTATGGCGTGCACTTGCAGTGCCATCGTTGGGAGTTTCATTCTCATCCCACGCCTGTGACTGAGTGAGTACGCCGCGCTCCATCAAGCTGAGCACGTCGCGACTTCTGCGCTTCATGCTGCTTGTCCTCTTTGGCCATTCGCGCAAAAGTGGAATCCCTCCCCGCTCCATCAAGCTTCCACGGTCAAGGAATGTCATTGAGGTTGGCAGGGCCGCGGACCGGCGGGAATCGAGCGCTTCGCTGGCAGTGGATTCGCGGGGTCTACTAGGTGCTGGCACGGTCCCAAAAATGGTTTGCCGGGGAGTGGGATCATAAACGTGCTCGGGCTCATTGAGAGCTTGTGCGATCGGCGTGTCGGTGTCGTTTTCCAGCATGTCTTGCGGTTGTTGAATGTCGTCATTGCCAAAGAGATCTTCCATCAGGCTGTCGTCGTCGTAGCGACTGGTATCGTCGGTGTGAGGAGTATCGGGCACTTGTTTCGAGTCGACGTACATGCTCTCCGATCCAGGCACTGTAATGGGGTGTGGTGGCGGTTTTCTCGTGTCGATGTAAATGCTGTCTTCCGGGTAGCGGCTCGACGCAGCAACCGAAGTGTATTTGCTTGACCTCCCGCTCGGTGGTATGTTTGCATCGGTATAGGTACTTCCTGCCCTGGGTGTTTTTGTGACGATGGAGATGGGCTTCGGTGGCGGTTGCCCAGCGTCTGTGTAGATGCTTTCCTCATACCTGCTAGAGGCAGCGGAGACGATGGATGCTGGTTTCGGCGTTTGGTAGACACTTTCGTCTTCGTATTTGCTAGACGCGACGGACCTGGCGTCGCCTTGTGGTCGACTGGCAACGGTAGCAACGCTTTTGGTATTCTTGCCAGAAGGAGACTTGGGTGGAGGAGTAGGAGGGGGTGGACCAGGGTCAAAGTCACTTAGGTCGGGTGTTGGTGTGGTGGTGATTTCGTTCCCAGTAAAGGGGTCGGTGGTAGCTCTGCTTGTTGCTCGACTCTTGGACACTTCGCTTCCTTTGCTACTCGGTGGGGTCATGGGTCGCGGAGGTCTGTCCATGTCGTGAAGGTTGACGAAGGAGCCAGTGACCTTGGGGTCCAGTGTCCGTGGCCTTTGATAGACATTTTGCGCAGTCTGCGGCGGAGGGGTCGGCGGTGGTGGACCTGGATCAAAGTCGCTAAAAGTCGGCGTAGGGATGTGAAGCCGATTTTGCATAAAGGGGTCGAGACTTCTCGCATCATCCGGGAAGGTCTTGACAAATCCCTCTCCTCCACTAACATCGTAGGCTGGTGTTTGTAGACTTCGACTCGGTAGGCTTTGCTCGGTAGCAGGCGGCGAGCTGGACAGCAAGCGCGTGAAGAAGAGCCTCAACGAAGGCAAGCATGCGCACCCCATCCCCATGTGCATTTCAATAGCCGTCCAGGTCCAAAGGTTGTATTGTGCCCAGGTCGTGTCGTAGGTTTCGTGATAGTAATGATATATGAGGACGCACCGCACAATCCCGCAAGCGCTCACACTGCTTTGATCAGCATTGCTTGGTGGTAGCTGTCGCATACTTACAACAATCCCAAGAAGAATATGATACCCAATGCAGTATGCTGACGGCCCGAGAATTTTAGACCCCAAAGAATGATCATGGGAAGGATGCAAGCCAAGAAGTCTTGCGCGACACTGATGGCAGCTTCCGAAAGAAAGGCGGCGGCTTCGTCAAAACAGCGGTAGCTGTTGTAGTCGGGGTTCATCTGCTTCCAAAACGCGTCCAGAGGTTGACAATTTACAAAGAGCATAACCTCGTAAACGGTCATGTAGCAGATGACGAAGCCAATCGAGGCCCAAATTACCCAGTAGAGTACTACGGAAAAGGTGGAGGGGCTAACCCGCCGGTAAAAGCAGAGGACAGAGATTTTGATCAGGGACGTGCTAAGGATATAGCAAAAGGTTGCCGTCCAGAGCATCATGCGCGCGTCAGCGGCCTTTGCATGGGAAATATCCCAGGCGTGTTTGCCAACACCGTAGCGATTCCAGCCTGTCAGCGCTTAGAGTCAGCAGAGCGCAATTCGGGTCCGCGAGTCAAGGTCAATAACACAGCCGACGGGATGTCCGTGGATTCACTGTACCGCTCCCACTTTGGCTGCTTAAATGAAACTTCGCTAATAATCACATACCTAGAATGACCGAAACGTCGAATCCAACCATCGGAAGCTGTTCCAGTCAGTTGCGCCTGCAAATGGATAAAAAATACATACAACAGCCAGTGCAATCAGCACATCATCAACGCCCGCATTCCGACGAAATTTGAGGCGCGCGACCAGCCTTGCAGTGACGACGGCCAAGGCAAAGGCGATGAGAAAGCCCAAAAGGATCACGATCCCGAAACCTTTGCTTTTACCACGGGGATACTGGTCGGTGTCGGAAGCCCACGCATCGAGAGTCGCCTGGGGAGGATGGAGACCTCCGCCCATGTTGTCGCATCCCTCAGTCCCTCGCAGTCGTCCTGGGCGTGGTGTTGAAACTGGTAAAGTTATGCGACGCGACGTTCATGATCATGGAGAGGGCAACGGTTTTTCAAAAGTCCAAAGCCACAACAGAATAAGGCTCGGTGGGCGAGCAAGGCCAAGTGTGATGGAGCATCGGTTTCCCAGATGCCATGGATGCCCTGGTGGCGTGGCGGACCTACCGGACTGCCGGCGAATTGGGTGGCTTGCTAACCTGAAGATGGCCGTCGGCAGGGACTACAGTGGCTAAAAGGCAGCATTTTCAGTGGGCAGAAATGGTGTTTTCCCACTGCCGCACATCATGTTTTGAAGTTTTGCGTGAACATGAGAGACACTGGCCGACTTGCACATGATTCTCCATGGACTGCAGATCGCAAACGCCCGGGGTTGCGCGCCCGGGTCCAGCCGCCTAGACATGTGCAGTCTGGGATACCTCTGTCTGCACGGTAGCTGAAGTTGCTTACTAGGAGGAACAGGCTCGCGCAGCAGGACGTGGACGACACTGGCACAATTACCGAGCAGGTGTCCATGGCGTTGCTCTGCTGGCCAGTGGTTAACGCACAACGCATTCATTCAGGTCAGGGCGCGCAGAGTTGAAGTAGCGTCCAGGAAAGGTGCAGTTCTCGATGTGGAGGTTGAGGGATGAGGGTTGACGTACGTCTGTGGTATATTAGCTTTGGCGGAAGATTTTCCCATTGGCCGAGGCGCAAAAGAACGGTACAGGCTCTCTGATGAAACAATTGACAAGGTCAATGTTGAAACCAACCCCGCGCTGCTCGACTCTCTGCATGATGATGGTCGGCATGGTGCATGTGGTTGGGCGTTTGGAGATGGACGAGCTGTCAGGTACAATCTGGTGGGGGGCCGTGCGACCAATTACTCCTGTATTTTTTGGCGAGCTGTGTTGTTGGAGGACCAAACTCCCTGCACTCCCTCCAATTTCGACCGCCCGGGTCGATCAGACAACACTGACTAAGCTGCAACGAGACCCTTTCTGGCCAGGATGAAGACCTCATTGCCCAACAGGGACAGGCCTTTTGTTCATAGTGTGGCTAGTCTCAGCCGCTGCAGACGCTCTTCAACAACAACAAAGCCTTATCACGTCCTCGACAATTCGGATCGATTGTGCCCAACCGTTGGAGATCCAGGCCGACTACGAGATACGATTCGCGAAAGTATCCCAGGCACCAAAGGACCGACAAGAAGTCGTCGCAACCAGTGCCGCTCCCGTCCGCCTCGCGACGAAAATGGCAACCACACTTCCCAAACCGCATCGGCCCGGGCAGCGCGTGCGGCCGGACGTTGGCAGCGTGACCAGAAGGAGTTTCTGCAGGCGAGCAGGTTAACCTTGTGTCTTGCCGTCTTTCACCAAGATTTTCCGTGTCCTAACGTTGCGAGCGTTGAGGTGCAAAGTTTCTTATATAGGACGGCCACCGTCTGCTCTGTGTTGCGGTCCGTTCCCATGTCTATCTTTGGCGTAGACTCGACGCGAAGTCTTGTCTCTCGAGAAATATGGAATGAGTGTCAGTCGACTGATTCCCATCACCATTCTCGGAGAGGTTGTCGCATCCATGCCGCCCAAGACTTGTGTGATATTCATGCCACGACTACCAAGCCTCGAAGATTGGCGCAAGGTGACAGCCATTGACGTATCACACACGCCCTCGGTCAAGAGGATCATCGGCGCTTTGCGGCTTGTACCGTTCGGTCTTTGCAAACACCGTCGCAGCTTTTCGTCCACGTCAAATCGCAAATACAGTGTCCAAAGCCGTTGACATCTTGGCTACATCTATTCGTGGCGACCAAGTCTCGACGCAAACATTTGCCTTGGCAGTTTGCAGCAAAGTAGCAGCCCAAGCAGAAGTATGCGGCCGTCACGTACGTACGCGTCTGCGTGTGCATGCACCGCCCGAAACTGCATCATCAACACTGCCTGCCCGCTCGTCGCTCCGCAGCCAAGCCCAACTTCACACCTCTCCCAACCAGTCAGCAGCCAGCATTCAGCCCGTCTTTCAGCCCGTCGAGACAAATTTTCCAACTCCATACGTCACAATTACTCCCGCCGAAGAAACACTCCACACCAACCGTCTTCCCCAGCTCACAGACCACCCTCAACGCTGGCATGCTCCCGGTTCGGTTCGCTCGGCTTCCGTCTGGCAACCAACACGACCACCGTCCACCGTCCCGTCCACCGCGGGAGCGAAGCCGCGAAAAGGCCCGACCGACAACCTACTTCGTTAGTGGTCTGCTGGTTGAAGTCAATGGTGCCTGAAGAAATTGGTGTAGTTGTGACTTGGCAGGGGGTCACGAGGAGGCGTTGGAGGAGAGTTGAAGAGGCGCGATACGAGCGAACAGCTGGCTCAAATCTTTGAATTGAGGCTGTCGTCGTTCTCGTAGAGGCAAGAAAGCCGCAAACAAAGAGGGAAGAAGAATCCAGGATGATGGTAGGTCTAGCGAAGAGCAGCCGCTCGAATAGCATTTTTCCCCCTCCCTCGCCATTTAGTCGCTCGTCTTTTTGTCTCTTGACCCTGTCCTCTCGTCTGCTCTCTGTTCCCTCTTTGAATTCTCTTTCCTTCATCTTTGAACTGCTGTTCGTGGTCAAACTTGGCGTTGTTTTCAATGTCGCGTTTTTTTTATAATTTTCGTTTTGGGACCAAACCGAGTGCGGAGCTTTTCCGCACCAACATCCTCTTGTTCGAACATTTCTCTCCGCACCCACCGCGTCACTTTCGCTTAAATTGACATCCTGCGCATCAAGAGTTGCACTTACTACCTTTGCATCCCGCATAATTGCGAAATTTTTACAGCTTCGACGCTCTTCGCCTCGAGGCCCGAACAGTGTGGTGTTTATAATGCGCATCAGTCGCGTCTCTTTCAACAATAAGCATCAAACAGCGTTGGTGGTTTAGTGGTAAAATTGATCGTTGCCATTTGAAGACGAGTTTACGAGTATTTACTGGACTGGCAATTCATGTCTCGATCAGCCCCGGGTTCGATTCCCGGCCGACGCATTCTTTTTTGCCTTTTTGGAGCATGAATATAACTATGTCAAACCTCTATGAGGCGTTGGCGAAAGTTTGGGAGCGTTTGGAGACTTTTTGGCATTTTTCGGCAATTCCTGGAGGGAGGCCTGAGATACAGCCGAGCTGACGCTATCTCTTGCTTACGGATGTACAGCGACCACACGCCAATTATTCGGGAAGCTTTCTAGGCTGCTGTGGGGTTGGCAAAACCAGGATCCCGTCCAAGGGGGGGAAAGGGGTATTCAGGGGGCGCGGGGGATGCAAAGGTTGAATTACGCAGCCACGGTATGAGCGACTGCGTTACTCACATCGCAGGCGCGAAAACAGACGTCCCTGCCATGATCTGATCGCTTTCAATTGTGGGGATCGCCGATTTTCGAATGCCCGCCGGCTACACACCTCTTTGTGCACGGGACTTGGGGAAAATCCAACAACGGCATATTTTCTTGATTTTGCGCCTCCATCTACCACAAGATGCAAGAGTTGGGTCAGACAGAGACAAACCCGTTGTGATTGACATGGTCGGAAGTGTTTGTTGTCGCGGAAATGCGAAGTGAAGTAAGTGAGCGAGCTTTTCATCACCACACACCGAAATCAGAATATCTTGCACACGACGCTTTGCCGTCAAGCTTTTTGAATCTGAAGTAGTCGAGTTGTCCCAGGGCCGCCTTCATCGCTGGAATTGTCGCAGAAGCGAACAAGAGTTCGTACCGCGATTGCGCGCACAGGGAGTGTTTAAGCGGAAGAGCCTCGCGCGAACGCATACGTAATTGGACTCTGCAATCTCCAAAGCCTCCAGGTTACAGAGAGGGTTCAGACACACGTGGTAGGCAGAGCCTGTCAAAGTGCAATCTCGTGGCGCGTCGAATCGCCGCCATCACGATAGGTAGCTGCTGGGGTGTTAGAAACGGCCGTCCGCCATTTTCGCAAGTAGAGCGTCATGCGCTCATGTCACTGCTGCTGCGGCTGCGGCTGCGACTGCTGCTACCACCGCGCCCACGACTTTGCCTCATTTCCGCGCAATTGCGGACGAGGAAATCGTTGTCGTAAAAGCGGAGATCCACCTACCGAAGAGAACCTTGGAGGATAGTTCGATGTTCTGCAGGACGAACAACATGACCCCTGGGTTCGCGCGACATGTCGGCGCCGACGAAGGGCGGCGCAGCGATGGAGGTTTGAGTTGCTTCGAGCTGGCCGACGAGGGTAGGAGGCTTTGCTAACGGAAGCATCACATTACAGAGGCAAACACGCGAACGTCTGGCGCAGATGCGACGACGGCACTTGCTCGAAACCAACACATGCACCAAAACTTCAGCAAGAGCCGACGGTGCCGGTGATGAGAGAGGAGAGAAGCCAGCCAGAGAAAGGCGCCGGAAGACGAGACAGCTGGTAGCAAGCTGCACAAACGTTAGGAAGAGGACATGGCACCGTGGATCGCAAAAGACGTGGCAACTCTCGGTGCTAGAACGCTGTCTGCAGCCATCTTCCTACGAACTCAAAGGTCCAAGTCTCTAGGAATTAAGATGCCTGAATGCTCCCTTTTGACATATACTTGACTCGAGAGTTTGGAAGTCGGCTGTGTGTCGAGCGACTTTTGCGCCAACACCTGGAGGTTGTGTTCTTTTATCCCGGACTGTGGATGGTGGTGGAGGAGTTGCAGGAAGAGTGAGGGAAGGAGGCTGTGGACAACGAACAAGATCGAGATAATGATGGCATTCCAAAAGCTTTATTCGATTGCGACCAGGAAGCCCCCCTCCCACGACAAGCAGAACCTACACGACCGTTCATGGGTTGCATATTCCAGAAAATCGGACGGACGACTGTCACGCAGGCCATGATCATACACTTCCGGACACCATCAGTGCAATGTATTTCCAGTCTTTATTACTCGTTCTACCATTCCTGTACGTATTTGCCAATGATGCACACATACATACAAACAACAAGTCCTGTACAGGGCAAGTGTACAAATGCCACCAAAAACACCGCCGTCACACCCCCGGTGCTCCTCTATCTGAACGCCACCCACCTTGTAAACATCCACAAACGCCACCGCATCTCCCTCTACCCAATCCCACAACTCCAAAACACATGGAACATGAAAAGGAAACACGTAGCCTGTCACTCACTCTACAACCCCTAACCTCTCAACCAATCCACCTCAGCCAGCCCACCGAAGTTCATCCCAGCGTAACCACCCGAGATGGACTCCTCGCCCTTGGTCGCGTCATCGCCGGTGCCAAAATCGTTGAAGGAAAACGAATTGCACACATCGCCCATGGCGTCCATGTTGATGAGAGCGTCAAAGTCGGCCGTGACGCCCTCCTCGCCCAGGGTCGCGCCGTTGGACGGACCCGCCGTCGCCGTGTTGACGGGGTGCGAGGACGAGGACGTCGTGTCGAAGAGGTTGGAGAAGCAGTAGCCTTCGTCGGCGGCGGCCGTGTCGAGGGAAATGTTGGACCACGGGTAGAGCGAGGACGAGGGGTCGTTGGACGTTGCGGCTGTCGCGGAGCTGTCGGGAGCGGTCGTCGTGCTCGTCATGGCGTTGACTTCCATGCCCGACACCGTCATGGCGGGGGATTCGCCCGTGCCGGTGGCCAGCGTGACGTTGTCGAGGTCGGGCTGCGAGGCGTCGCTGGCGTGGTGGTCCGAGGCGGGCGGCGTCGAGGCGAGGAAGGTTTCGAGGCGGCGGGCCACTTCCTCGTCGGATGTGCCGTCGTTGGAGCCGATGGTTGAGCTGGGGTGGACGTGCTCGGAAAAGTTGTCCGGGGGCGGCGTGATGGTGTTGTAGGGTGCGCCCAGCGAGTTGGGGACGGCGGTGCCATCCAGACGACGGCTGGCTGCGACGAGATCGTCGACTGAAGTCACCACATCCGTCTTGGATTGCGTAGTTGCAGTGTGGGTAGGTGGTTGCGGTGGCGGCGGAACTGGTGCTATTGTTATGCCGGCTTTGCGAATGGCGGCCTCCAAGAATGCCGTGCTGTAGTCGGCGGCAGCATAAAGATCTCTAAGTTTACCCATGACGAGCATGCATTGGCAGAATCCACGAAGACTGGACCGACGCGTCTCCTCATCCTGAGCCTTGATATCAAGAAGGTGGATGATGATGGCGGGCAAAAGGACCGTGACTCCAGTGGTGGGCAAGTATCTAACAAGGTCCAAGGAATCCAGCTTCTGGGCAATGCAGGTAATGGCGACAGCAGCGCGGCGAACATGGCGACGGGAAGCTTCGAGCATCTCGACGTTACCAGGGTCATCAATACCGCTTGCAGGAGTTGGGGCAGACGGAAGGACCTGGGGCCGGTGGAGAGCAGACAGAGTCGTGTAAAACACCATGTGCAAAAGAGCTTTGTGAAGATCTATTGATCGGTTTCCTGAAGGCTCCTCTTCGTACTTGGCCTCGTCCGGGAGCTCGTCCTGCCACTGCTGCAGCTCCTGGTCGCAGGCTTGGACGTCACCCTTTTGCGTATCGAGCTTCTTTGGCAGTAGCATCATGGTTGTGCGGTCATTCATCAGGCCTAGGTTGTTGTTGAGCACGCAGTACTGCTTGGACAAGACATGACTGATGCACAGACAGAGCTTGGCCTTTTGGATGCACAGCTGGGCAAGCTGGCGCTGCTTGGAGACGTCACGGGCAATTACGCACGTGCTGGGGATGCAGGTAACGTGCTCCGGGATGGGTTCAAAATGGAAATCGTCAAGCGTCATCATTGGAACGTCGTAATCCTCGTCCTTTATTCGCGTGGGGCGCCGCATGCCCAACGCAATGAGGCGGTCACGCATGTACGTGGACCACCAGATGCGTTTCCACAGCTTGACACGCTTCGGGTCCATGTTGGCCTTGTTCGGGTTGCGGTGTAGTCCGATAGTGTGGGCCACCGAGGTCGCCACGCCCATCCAGTGCCAAGTGTCCTTTTGGTCATCCGGAGTCTCGTAGTAATAGGTGAGGAGGAGCAAGGCCTGCACCAGCGAGACACGATCTTGCTCATAGTCAAAATCATACAAAAGCTGCGGAGGTCAGTCAATAACTGTGCAGTGACGGGGCCAATGCACCCGACTGCGTGGCAGTCTTCCATCGCAACTCACCCTAGTCTTTTGGAAAAAGTCTTTTCTGGCTTCTTTCCGGTTGGAGTAGCCGGCCTTGCGCAGGAACGACATGTCTGCAAAGGCGCTGCCTGCAAACATGACGGCCTGAAACAAGATCAAGCTAATCTTGCCATGACTGCCTTCAAGCGAGTCGACCGCGATAAGGAACTCGTGCAGATCGATCAATGGCATAAACGGGTGGACAAACTCGACGTAAGCGCGCAGCAGCTCCGTCTTAAGCTCGGGATTGGGAATCGTCAGGGCGCCCTTCTTTTCGAGGTACGCAATTTCGTCGGGCCCGATCCGGGGCGGCAGCGGCTTGATGTAAAGGGGCAGGCCGGCGGGACCCTGCTGCTTTGGCGCAATGTTTGCAAAAAAGGGCTGCTGCGAGCCATTGCCAATGCCGGCGGTGCTGTAGCCAAAGGGGCCATATGTGGTCGAGGTCGAGGCCGTCGACATGCGGCGGTCGAGCTCGGAGAAGCTGTAGTTGAGGCGCTGTCCGTGGGTCGCGTCTGCATTGCGTCAGTATCCACCTGCGCGATTATCGTGAAGGGACAACTGACAAATAGAGTGCGGCACGTGCTCCTCGAGGTTGAGGGCATCCCCAGCATCATGTGATTGGTGCTGACCATTGAGGCTCGTCAAGCCATCGAGAGCGTCGCGCGAGGCAAGTTTTCGCTTCCCCACATTGGCTGCGGAAATGTCGACGGGAGCGGCTGCGGGGTTGGAGTCGTCGTCCTTGGTCCATTTCCTGTTGCGACGTCAGCAAGAGAGTTGTGACGGATCAATGGAGGAACAAAGTCCGAAGGTTCTGCATGCAATGTGGAGGCAGGCCTGTCAGCTGCAGCGCCCCGCGGACCCTTGCTTCCAATGACTTTTGCCGGTCCAAAGGCTGCCAAGTGCCGACTTCCACGACCAAACACCAACAACATGGACGGAATTGAATACTAACTTTTTTCTGCGCGACTCTGACACGATGCACTCGACCTCGTCTAGTCTGCAGTTGGTGCATGGCGCTCCGTGCTCGGTGACGTTACACCGCACTTTGCGCGCTCGACAGCATTGACACGCCTTTGACGCCCTCCTCTTGACTGAACGTCCGGTGCCATGGTTGTCGAGGCCGGCGGTGGATGCTTTGCGCTTTTGCTGCTGCTGCTGATTCTGCTGAGGCTTTTGGGGCGCGGGCTGTGGCCGTTGCTGAGGATGGTCGGTCTGGTCCGTCATTGAAGCCGGAGAGGTTGACATGATGGTGGTGGTGAGGAGGAGTGGGGGTGTCTCAGGGGGAGGTAGGATTTTGGAAGAAAAGAGAAATGCCAAAAGAGCAGCAGCTGAGTTTTTGTTTGGAATGGGCCGGGTCAGGGCCGGAAGCGGGTAGGGGGGATGGTGGAGGCTTTGTAGGGCGCGATGGATTCGGCGTCTTGTTCTGTGGAGAAGCGGCGGCACCCCGGATTCGCGCAGATATGGGGTCGTTTGGCCGCCGCTAAGCTCGGGCGTGCCCGGGTGGAGGCGTCTACTTGGAGTCGATAAAAGGCGGACCAGAGACGTCAAAGAAAATAGTGAGAGGTCAAGTCACACGCCCAGCCAACGTCATGCAGCCGTGATGCGATCTCACTGTTTCCAGGCGGCCAAACGGGCGGACGGCAACCAGGGCATGCCTCTGACTGGCGCAGCATGTGAGATACTGGACTCTTGAATGTCTGCCACAGCTCGTGACCCTTGTGGCGCTACGGCCGCAA
Source organism: Phyllosticta capitalensis (assembly GCF_038381095.1). Lineage (NCBI taxonomy): Eukaryota > Fungi > Ascomycota > Dothideomycetes > Botryosphaeriales > Phyllostictaceae > Phyllosticta > Phyllosticta capitalensis. Next base: position 2,444,797 of record NW_027117442.1, on the reverse strand, counting down.
AGCCGTCGTCTTTCACATGCTCACAGTCTCTCGTCAACTCTGGCTCGTTGCTGGTCGAGAACAGCTATTTAGAATTTTCGAGGAATCCACAGCCATGGCTGATGCACGCGGACGGCCAACGCTGCGCGCGGTCAAGGTGCCCCTACCAGCTGCTCCGGACAGCCAACCACTGCTCGAATGCTTGTCAGCAGCGGTGGATACTCCTATGGACCTGCTGCCGCCGATCTCTACGGCCCTTTTGCATGACAATCTCCAGTCGGCCGTTTGCCGTTTGATGATTTTGCAAGCAGAGACGGAGAAGACTCGGATCAGTGCCATCATGGTGAAGACAGACTAAATATCCCTCACTACCCACATTGAATGTGCAAAGACAGGGGAAGATGCGTCGGCGGCGCGCCCTGTCAACAAGTCATGTCTGGACCCGCAAACCTGTGGGTCCCGTTTGGGGACGGACCTGAGTTCTCGAGTCGGAAACCTTTTCTACAGCATGAAGCTCGAGCTGGACAGCTTTGCTGCTGTATCACTAATGGTGACATGGCGCGGCTTGCGGCGGCATACTCGATGCCATGGCAAGGCAACACAAGGGAATAAAGAGGCGGACGCAACGCACCATTTTCACTTTACCCTCGACATCCATGTACATTCCACTGTGTCGTGGCTGAGCGACCTGCCAAGGCCGGAAAAGACTACTGCCGCTGCTCATGATCAATTGGTGCAGCATCGTCATGGACGCCGATGCGCGGGTGAAGGGCGACATGGAAGATGAGGACACACGGGTGCAGTGCTCGCCTCTCGTCCGCCGACTCTGCTGCTACAACGAAACAGCTTCGAGTTATTAATACACACCCCCAGCGATCAGCACCAAATCCCACTCTCACTCCTCACAGTCTGTCTCACCCAAGCGAAGCACCAGCCCACTGTGGCATCACACGCATAGCGCATTTGTCGGATTACTCACCAATGCGGCCGTACCTGCATGGCCATGGCCCCTCCTCCGCATCCGTGTTTCTAAGCATCGCGCAAGGCGGTCAGGGCTAGACCAGATGGACCAATTCCGCTCCTGCTTAAACCAGCTTCCGCCCGCCGGCAGAATCCGGGTCTTTTGACAATGCAGAAAGAGGAAAAAAGGCGTCCGTCAAGGTGTGGCGTCTGTCCAAGTGCGGGGTCCCCGCAGCAAGCTCCACGCCGCCGTCATCGGAGCGAAGCTTGACAGAGAGACTCTTGTCGTCCATCGCTGTCGACTTCTCTTGGAGAATTATCATTTCGGCGTCAGATCTAACCTCCACGTGCCGACTTTCCTGTCCGCCATGTTTCTTCTTCACATCTCAAACACGCCTTCGTTTTCTGCATCAGATTGTTCCTCCAAGATCAGATCAGATCAAACCTGCGACCTCCCCCTTTCTCAAGATCAAAACCCCACAAACAAACTCAATCCGCCTCACGCACCACCGACTCCAACACCCGCATCCGCAGCAGCACCGCCATCCGATCTCCCACCACCACTCATCCCGTCCGCCGCTCGCCATCGCCATCGCTGTCGCACCGCCCTACCCGCATCCGCCCTCTATCCATTTCCGACCACAATTCCCGTCCATCCAACAGCCTCTTCCCCTTCCCTTTCTTTCAACACAACACTTCCCTGCTCCTCCCTACCCGTCGACCAGCAGTGATCCACCGATCCCCGTCTCCCGCCCCCGTCTTCCCGTCCCCACGTCGTGTCCGCGGGTTCGCATTCTCGCGTGCCATCGGCGACGCCGACTTGCCGACTGACTGCCCATGCCTGTCTGCCATGTCGAGCTAAGAAAGAGCGAGTACGGAGGTACGCGTCTTGATGAGTCGCGTATGTAGGTCAAGTAGCGGCGGCGGCGCGGATATTGAGCGCAGCCGTGTTTCCGTTCCGCCTGCCTGGCTGCCCCGCCCCCGCCTTCTCTCACCAATTCACCATCCACCCACTGCCAGACTCGTAGCCACCTGCGCCAAACGAGCGCGGCGCCCCTTGGCGCGGAACGCGGCACGCGTCTTGCGAGGCCGGAGTGAAGGTCCACGCGCGTGCATGCTGCTTAGCGCGCTGCGGGTCTGAAGGAGCCGGTGCGGTGCCGTCAGAGCAGACATGGTGGAGGCGGATGCGGATGCGGTGCCGGATTCGGCAATGTAGTCGCGCGGTATGAGTGGTTGATGAGTGATCCGATGCCGCTCGCTCGCTTGAATGGGAGGATTTTCGGTCATGGGGCCTGCGTGGTGCAAAAGGGGGAGGAGGGATTGAGGGGGTGGGTGAGGTAAGCGGGTGAAAGGAAGGATTGGATGCGACGGGGTGTGGATGGCAGTGTGGATTGGTTTGTGCTTTGCAATGCCCGTCCTTTCAAAGGAAGACAACGCAATTGTCCAATCCAAAGAGATTCAATCCAAAAACAATCCATGAGTAGGAGAGCACGGCTTGGACAGATGCAGAATCAAAAGGTATGAAGTATCAGGGCACTGAACTGTTGAATCCAATTTCATTCTAGCATTTCCTTGATAGGTACCCGCTATGCCATCAACATCCTCGATACATCCTTCATAAACCATACATCGGTCTACATCCTCTACAACTTTGCGCTTCCCTTTTGGCCCAGCTTCTTCATCTCTACCTGGTAGTTCTTGACCAGCTGCCTCACGGCCAAATCGAGCATGACGTCCTCCGAACCACCGGGGATGCGCTGTCCAGGGACTTCTCTGTAGAGGCCTAAAGTTTCAATGTCAGCTACCTGGCCAATGCAGTGTGACATCACAAGGGGCTGTTACAGGGGGAGAGGGGTATGGTAAGCACTCACGTTCGGCAATCTCTCCCATGCCCGTCTTCGTGTACCCATTGCCGCCAAACAGCAACACGGAGCAGCGCGCACACTCATCAAACACCATGCCGGCGCGGGCCTTGACCAGCGCCGTGAGGCCGCCCAGCTTGGCGTCGGCTTCGGCCCTGCTCAGTTTCGTCATCTGGTAGACAAACTGGTCGACCCACGCCTGGAGCGACTCGAGCTCTGCTCCAGCTTTGGCGATGCGGTGCCGCACGACCGGCTGGTTGATGAGCGGCGCTCCAAATGCTTCGCGCGCCATTACGTACGACACGGCCGAGGAGAGGGCGATGCGGGCGTACCGCGTTGCGCTCAGGGCGATGGACAGGCGCTCATGGTTGAAGTTCATCACTGCGCACAGGGGTTAGTGATCTGCTTTTTCTTCCTCCTGGCGGGCGTCATGTTTTCGTCATGTCATCCCCCGCCTCCACAATTCCTCCGCAAATGGGTTCCCGTGGGGGTGGGACAGGGGCACCACATACTGATGTACTTCATCCCCATGCCCTCCTTGCCAATCAGATTTTCCACCGGAACCACCACATCATCGAGCTCGATGAACGTGGTGCCCGCGGTGTGTTGCCCGCCCACTTTCAGTCTCCGCATGCTCACCCCCTTGTACCCCTTGAGCGGCACAACCACCATGCTCAGGCCCGCCGCGCCGCTACCTTCCGGTCCGGTTCGCACCGCCATACTTGCATAGTCGCTCCAGATTCCGTTCGTGATCCATTTCTTCGTGCCGTTGATAATGTAGTTCTTGCCGTCGGGCGAACGAACAGCCGTCGTCGAAATGTTGGCTACATCAGATCCGGCGCTGGGCTCAGTAATCGCGATGCAAATGCGTTTGCGGCCGCTCAAGAGGTCGGGAAGGAAGCGGGATTGGAGAGAGTCGGAACCAAACTTGATGATCGGGGGCACGCCGTAGGCCATGCCAACGGAGAGGGAGCCACCAGGTCCGCCGATGCCGACGCGGGAGAGCTGCGCAGTGTTAGACGGGTCTATGTAGCTTTCACACGTTTATGGAGCCCTTTCTCTTTCATGGTTCACCATGTGCATCCTCACAGCTTCGCAAAGATCAAACATGTGTTGCGCTCCGACAATCAATCATTTTCAAAGAGTCCCCTCCACTCACCTCATCCCACCAGATCCCAGCGTGTAGGTAGTCAAATTCCTCGACCTTCAGCCCACCTGGCAGCTCCGTCATCCCGACCTTCTTCAACCATTCGACGGGCAACGGGGCTGGCAGACTCGGCACCAGCATCCCGCCCTTTGAAAACGTCTCAAAGACGTGCGGCGGTACCTCGCCCGCATCTTCCCACTCAAACGCGTTCGGAAAGAGGTGTTCCTCCACAAAGGCCCGCACAGCTTTTTGCCAGCGGAGGTGCGAGGCCGAGTAGTAGGGCGAAGGCAGCCCAGCGAGATAGGCCGGTTCGGCGAAGGGTACGGGATACGTGGGGATTGTTGGTGCCATTGCGGGAGGCTCTAGGGCGGTTTGGTCGAAAGGAAGACGGACTGTGTCAAGGAGGGAGGTTTAGGACAAACGGCGAGAGCATGGCGGATCTGAAGGAGTGGTGTAGAGCTGAGGTCTGCTATGGCTTTGCCGGAGGAGGGGCGGTCAGTTAGCCGAAGAGGCCCAGCCGAGGCGATTGCGAGTCATGAATCTGGGGAAGCTCCATCCAGCTTGAGTCGACACCATGGACATGTTCGAATCCTCTGAACTTTTTTCTTCGCCCTCAATCCTTCATCGCGCCTTTGAAAATTTTCTCAGACAGCAGTAATCGACCAGGGGCTCGCCACGCCATTTTGGTTGCTTCAATTACACCATTATCCGCCTGCTGGTTCACTAAGGATCATCTGGCACTCCTTGGTGCCATCAACATCACGGTTCTAGTGCATCGACCTGGGATCGATTTGAGTAATCATTCTCCCTCTGTACCTCGCTCCACCGGTTCTCCTCTGCGGAGCCGCATCATCCATCTCCTTTCAGCTTGTTTAGTCCAAGCTGTTGGCCACCGCCACCACACTGGTTCTGCTCTACTCGTAGCTGCACGAGACGTGCCGCATTTTTTCTGGGACCTGCTTCATGCAGCACGTCATCAACACTGCCGGAGCAAGCCATCATCTCTGCTCCGGTGAGGGCGTCGCGACAATTGGGCAAGTGCAAACCCCCGCGTTTCGTCCAACGTCCAAACGCAGTTTTGGCGTCACAGCCGCATAACCCGGAGTTATCGACCTCTGCCATCTCCTATTTCCAGTCTCCATCCGTCCGTACTTGTTTGTCCGCCCTTTCGTTGCACACATCCAATGAGCTGGTTGTTCTCAACACATTTTTACAGGTCTTCTCCTCACAGATTTCCATTCAAAGAAGCCAATCGGTCCAGAAACAGCTCTCTAAATCCGCCTTGAAGTCAGTGTAGCCATTGCCCCTCATTTTGAAAAGTCACTCGTGGTATTGCAGGTTGGAGGTTGTTTCGGGGGCAAAGAGGGCGTCCGGGAAAATGCCAGTCTTGAGGAATTACGTCAAAATTTAAGGGAGTAGGAAGTAGTAAACTCCATTGCAAAAACAAGATCCCTTAGACAGATGGTTAGAAAAAGCAGTGAGATGGTTGTGCAATAAGTCTGATTGTACTGTATACACTCATTGTGGCGAAATTATTGGAGTCTTCCAGCTCAATGAGCCAACGACACTTCATGCACTCAATTCTGCGCACCACTCTCCAGCACGAAACGCACACTCAATACTCAGCGTACAGCTTCCGCGGATGGACATCTCCCCACGCCAAACACTTCTTTGCCCCCTTCGCCTCCTGTCCAGCATGTCCAAAAATCAATTTCGACCAGTCCGGCTCCCTATCGCTCTTCTCCACCTCCGCCCACGGTCCCTCTCTGGCTCCCCTCGCGTCTTCAATCCAGCGCTCGACAGGAGTGATGAGTTCAGGCGAAGCTTCGAAGCCGACCTTTTTGCTCCCCGTCTTTGCGGGTGCGGCGTAGCTGCGCAGCAGGACGCGGGTGGTTTTGATGGGACTGGGGGCCGTGAGCGTGATGGTAACGGCGGAAGTGGAGGAGAAGGGGGTGGAGGGGATGGTGGGGAGGGGGATTCTTGAGGGCTGAGACATTTTGCGTGGTGTTGATTGCACTGATGAGACGGATTAATAGAGGTAAGGAGAGGTTGAAGATGAAATGTCAGGGCTGCCGGCAGCGCTGTGTGTGTCACTTGACGAAGTAGATGCGAGGGCAAAGGGGTAGAAGAGAATATGGACTGACTTGTTCTTATAATGTCTTTCTCTTCCGTGGACAGGTGACGCTGTGGCGTGGGTGCAGACAAAGAATCTACATGTCTCATTGAGAGGGCTTTCAAAGGTTTAAACCCCTTTGATAGTGACGGCGGAATCAAGAGCACAATGCAGGATTGTTTGAAGCAGCAAAACATGGATAACAAAGAAACCAATTGACTCTTTGATCTTTCCACGGCTCTTTCAAAGATGGAAAAGGTAGCAATCATGGCAAGGAGGTGAAATTGGAGACTGGCGGAAGGCAAATCTCGCACCGCAATCGAGACGTGTTGTGGAAGGTTCCAGCCCCAATTAACGTCTCGCGGAAGGGGTTCAAATGGGCGCTGGCAGTGGACTGCCGCTGTTAGTGTTCTGGCTGTATCCGCAGCTGGTGTCAAGTGGCAAACTACTACGACTAGAACCTTTACGAGGTGACGGCCGAGCAAAGTCGATGGGATGCGGCTGCTGCCGAATGTTCTCTTGCGGAAGCGTAGTCAAGCGGCTTTACTACACTTGATATTTCTTCAAAGTTGCTGCGGTCTCACAGATTCGATTTGACAGAAAGAAAGCTTTTTGCACTACATGATTGCTACGGATCAGTTTTTCCAGCAAACTTTCCTCCGCTAACCAACTTTTACAGACACTTGGATACCTACAACACGCAGTCTCCATCCAAATCCAAGCTCCCGCTCAGATTCGCACAGTCTGTGCAGCCCTGCTTGCACGGCATTGGCGCTAGCTTGAGGTAGTAATAAGTGCCGTCATCCGGATTCCTTTCAATGTGACCCTCTCCACCCTTGTCCTGTGGAAGCTGCCCTCTGTAGAGATCAACGTGGTAGAGACCGCGGGGGGTATGTTGAAGTTGAGGCCAGGTCGTCTTGAGCTTCTTCCCCATCTCACCCCCTGTCGGCTTCTTCTTGACAGCAACGGGGATGGCGGGATTGACAGGCTTGGTGGGATTCTTGAGACCGTAGAAGAGGCGATCAATGTAGTCCGAACTCGACCCCGAGGTGGCGCTCTTTTGAGCAGCTACGGAAAATTGGGATTTCGGCTTGACCACGTCTGGAGAGGGCAGACCAAAGTACGCGCATCGCTGCCGCTCCAGGCTGTGCTCGAGTTCCTCCATGGCCGCCTTCTGCGTCTTCTCAAAGGCCAGCTCCGCCTCCATTTTCTGGTGCAGGAGCCTTGCCTTCTGGGCCTCGAGACCCATCTCAAACATCTCGAATTCCTTGCGAGCCTCTGGGTGCACGCGCGCCACGCTTTGGAGCACCCTCTGGTTTTCTTCCTTGACCCGGGCCTTTTTCTCGGCGGCCTCTTTCTCCATTAACCAGAAGATAAACGCATGCTCGCTGGCGCGAAGGACGGCGGCACCGTCTTCCTGAAAGACGTCTTTGTTGCCTTCAAAAAAGAAGGCATCTGGCTTGTCGGCAGGGGTAATAAATCGATACTCTTTCTTCCTCTCTTGCTCGGTGGCGGCACAAGCGTTTGTATAGTAGACCTTGCCGCCGGCGACCCGCGCAAAGGTCAAGCCGCTCTCTTTCAAAAACCGATCAAAGTTCGTGAGAAGTTCAGCAACGTGGACATTCGTCTCGAACAGCAACTTCTCAGGCTCAGTCTCTTTTTTAGAGGGCTTCGAAAGCTCCTCTTCTTCCATCTGTGATAGAGAAATACCCAGTTTTGCTTCCCAGTACGCAATGGCCGTCGATATCTTGTCTGCCACTTTCGGATCCGAGAGCAACGATGAGTCGCCAAAACAAACCAACCAGCTGAACAAGATGCTCACACTTTGCTGGCTCTCGTCGTCCTTCTTGACCTGCTGGTTGACGTAAGATTGCAGCAGGTCCACAGCGTACTTGGCCTTTTCTTTGTGTTGGTCTGAGATTCGTCTCTTGAAGAGCACCCTGAGCAATGTGATGGCATTAGTGACCTCGGCAGGTGGCTCGGATTGGCTTTCCACGAGGGCCCTTTGTGATGCAAAGAAAAGAGCTGCGGCTTCTTTTTGCTCGTTTTGCTTCTTTTCATGCTGGTCCTTTCGCCAGGTCTCGACTAGACGATTTTGCTCAAAGTTGTATTCCCTGCTCTCTGTGTCGTGATTGTTCTGGCCTCCTCTGTTGTTTCGGTGGTTCGACGAAGCGTTGCCTTGCTGATTGCCACGGGTCTGGTTTCCATTGTTGACATAGCTATTGTTCCCATAATCATTCCGCGGTGTCCTACCCTTGTAGTTGGGGCTCACGTACGGGCCTTGTTGGTTGTTTCCTTGTTGCCGCTGATTGTTGTTGGGCTGATACTGGCCCTGATTGTTATTTCCTTGTGGCCACTGATTGTTGTTAGGCTGATACTGGCCCTGATTGTTGTTTCCTTGTGGCCACTGATTGTTGTTCGGCTGATACTGGCCCTGATAATTCTGATTCGAATTTTGCTGGTTTTGGTTCTGGTTTCTGCGACCCCTGCCCATTATGATGAGTGTCCGTGTCAAACAGAGTCTGTATCAAACAGAGAGGCACTGAGGCTCAAATGAAAAGGAGAAAAATTTGGATAAGGAGAGCGATAAAGTAGAAAGAAAAATGTCTGTTCGAAATTTCCAGAAGGATCAGCGTACCTCACCAAAGATCTTATAACCAGAGCCTTCTAACAGTAGACACGCGGGCTGAGCGACATTGTCTGCTGAAAGGGAGATCCACAAAAGAAGTCAAAGAGTGTTCCAAAAACAGAAACAACGAATCGAGACTGTGGCGTTGAAGCCAGACAAAGACCTCCAGTCGCCGTGGCTGCAGGGCCGTTCAAGCTCGACAAAGGGAATTTTAGCATGCCATCCAGATTGATTGTTGCGAGACAAGCCTCCGATTCCCCCGCAAGACGGATTCTCCGGAGCGAGCATTCCCTTCATCCGCCGGATCTCCCCTACGCTTCCTCCAGCTTACCAGGGGAATGTTGAAATTTTTGTAAGACACGTTTGGCCAAGCCCGCGGTGCAAGTCAAGCAAATCACTTGAGCGTGGTGGTGATTGAAGAGGCCTGTCCGCAAGCTGCGCAACTTCACCTAATAGGAGCTCGATGCAATGTAGTTCAATGGTCCCAAGAAGCTTGAATGCTCTATCCTCGCTCTTTTCATGACATGATTCTTTCGTTCCTCGTTTCGGCCTTGCTGTGTGCCATTTGACATCAGTTCGTTGCAGGACCGTGAAACTGTCGACCCAAAAGCACATGAGGCTTGCCCGCCTCAAAGAGAATGCATCATTCAGATGTGGATCGATAGAAGTTGCGACTTTGACCGACTGAAGGAATTCAAGTCAAGAGCATGATAAGGTGGCAAGCAACGGCACTTTCAGCATGACGAGATGCAAAGAGATGGAGTATGGTGTGTAAGTTTGGGTCGGAGGTTCTTGCTGCGCAGATCGTGGGCGGTGCGCTAAGCCCAAAGAGGCAAAGCCGGCGCCATAGCTTAAATTTCGGGAGCTCAAACCAAACGGCGCGCGCGACGGCATCGCGAGTCCGCCGTTCTAACGCTGCACCACCGCACATCTAGTCACAAAAGAATAGCATTCCACAACCATGGCCGTATGTCTCCTCATTCATGCCCTTCTTGGTTTTCCAGCTTGCTAATTGTCCATTCAGGCTTTCGTGCCCCTCAACCCGCGCCCGCTGCTCGTCTCGCTGTACGTCCTATCCCGCATCGCCCATTGCTCGCATACCATTCCAGTCCCGCAGCTTCACCTCGGATACTCATGGTTGTACCTGAATGACTGATCAATCAATAGTGTCGGCAAGGAGGTCCGCATCAAGTTGAAGTGGGGGAACACTGAGTACACCGGCGGTCTCGTCAGCGCCGACAGCTACATGAACCTGCAACTCGCCAACACCGAGGAGTACATTGACGGCAAGAGCACCGGCACGCTTGGTCAGGTTCTGATCCGGTATGTGGGAATTCCGCTGCTTTACTACACCACGCCGCCTTGCGTGATGCGCTAGGCTATAGAACCTTGGCTGACATGTTGTCAAATAGCTGCAACAACGTCCTGTGGATCGCCGAAAAGGACTCCTCCGACCCGCCGTTATTCACTGGCAAGCCCGACGTAGAGATGAGTGGTTGATAATTCAGATTGATCACATCACGAGCCCAGTACTTGGGTAGAGGAAGAGGCGCACTTTCGACACGAGCCCTGCAAACCCCGCCATGATCAGATCGAGGGATGAAGAGGACCAAATATGCTGCCCGAGCTACCGAGGAATACATATTTTGGATGCGTCGAGATGAAATGCGGAAGAAGATAGGGAGACCGGTGTTTACTTTGTCCAAAAGCTGCGAATCAGCAAAGGCGTTTGGGATGGCAAATCGCTGCCTGCATTCGGTGCAGCTGCGAACTCAGCTTTCTTCGAGACATGCTCGGTACAGCGACCCTTGGCATGGGCATGGAGTTTACAAGTACGAAAGATCAAGATACCACAACTGCAAGTCCTTGTTCACTTGATGACGACAAAGCCGGTCAAATGCTCATTTGAATTGCTGTTTTGATTTCGAGCTAATCAAGCAGAAGTTGCCAGGATATCCTACTCGACTTCTTCAATGACCATCTTTTTGCCCTTCTTCTCCCCAGGCTTCAGATTCAAGCTCAGGCCCTTCAACTCTCCTAAACCGAGCTCACTTGTCATCCCTCTCGGAAGTATACCAGTACCCAAGCTGGTCGAACCCAAGAGCTGCCCCGTCTTGCGTGCCTCGAGAGCCGCCAGAACCTCCCCTGCGTGCCCCTTGGCCAGCACATCGACTTCCGTGTCGTGCACCCACCTCGCCACCCCTTCAATCTCCTCCCATATCTCTGATGGCAGCACGCCTGCGAGTTCGCTTCCATCCTCACTATCTTCAATGCCCTTGATCAGACTCCACAGCACAACCAGAGCTGCTCGTCTCAAAATCGCGTGGCGCTCTTCCTGCTCAAGCATCAGCACCTTCAGAGACACGTCCACCGCCTCTAGTACCACGCTCTGTGTCTCTTTCCCGCGAAGGAGCATTTTCAAAGTGACCGGAGATTCAAGCGCAGTCGAGAGGATAGAAAGCGCTAGCGCGCGTAGCCGCAAGTCTTCTGATACGCCCGTCTCAGACCACCCCGTCACGATGCGCGAGAGGGCTTCAATGTCGGCAGCGTTAGCGCCGTTGTCTTCCTCATCCTCCTCTGCAGCGGTGATACCCGGTATGTCCGGCACGGCGCCTCCCCACGCTTTTTCCGCCGCCTTTTGCTTTCGCCGCTCCGCCATCGCGGCCCGCTGCCTCTCCTTCAGATCACGGGGCCGCTTGCCACGCCGGCCAGCCAATGTCACCGCGGCATGGGAGATACGGTCCAGTACAATTACAGCGTCGTTGCTGATGGCGCTTGCCCCGATGGCGGAAGCAGAAGCGTCGCGGACCTCGCCAATGATTTTGCCCAGTGCTTCGCCGACTTTGAGACGGCCATCAAGCCCCGCTTCCCCAACGGCCTCCTCCTTAGGGTCGAGAAAGGCGTCGGTCAGGAGGCGTGTTATCAGGGGCGGGTCGCGTGCCGACAGGGATACGAGCGTCTTGATGGCATGCAGGTGGACAAAGTCGTCAGGATCGGGTAGCGCGGTCCGCAGGAGGAACAGAGTCAGACCTGGAAGGTCAGGGAAGGGCGATTGGGACGCGGCGAGGGATGCAATGGAGGAGAGGGCGGCGGCGCGGACGGGTGCGTGCTCGGATTGGGTCAGCTCATTCAGAGCGGTGTTGAGCGTTTGGCGGTCGTGCTCGGAGATGGTGCTGGGCCTGGCAGAAGTAGCTGCGGACTTGCTTGGGCCGGAAAGTATGTTGAGGAGTGAAGATAGTTGAGATGTCAGATTAGAGGCTGTCATAGAGACAGATGCGGGGAGATCAGTTCCTGGAGGCGGGTTGCGGAGAAGTTCCAGCGTAGGTAGGATTGCTGAGAGTGTTGCAGATGTTTGGACGGTAGGTTTGAAGTTGTCTGCAGAGATGAGCGTGTTGAGGAGACTCAAAGCGACAGGGACGATTTCTCCTGCTTCGACTTGTGCAGGCTCGTCAGCCTCTTGTTGCCGGGACTTTAATTGTCCTTTTCCATCTTGTACGATACTTGACAATCCCGCGTAATTGGCTTTTCTGAGATCGTTGCTCCTCTTTCTCTTCGCCCTATCATCCTCGACCCACTGACCCAGGAGCTGCGCCACCAGCTCAATCAGGTTCTCGGGATCGGACGTCAGCTTCTCTTTGAAATTCTCTAGAATTGCCATGACTAGCTTGGCAATAATCAGTGACTGGAATGGATCTTGTTCGTCGCCGACCTCGAGCTTCTGTCTCTTCGCCGGCTCTGTGGACATGCTTGTAGGGAGCAGCCATCGCTTTGTCAACTTTACAAAAAGCTCTCCAATGTCATGGTCCTCGACCGAGTCGCTCGTGAGGATGGATTGGAAGCTTTCCAGCCTTTGCTCCATCATCGTCATCTTCTCAATGATGCTCTCCTCTTCCAGAACTGCTTGTCTATGCCTGACTTCGATCCCACCTTCATTGCCCGGTCCGTATTCCCAAGCATTTGGTCCATTCCAGAGCAAGTTGGTGGCTAGTTTTTCCAGTTGGTTTGCTCCAGCTCCAAGGCGAAAATATGTTAGCAGCAGCTTCCGGGCAGCGTCCGCCCAAAAACGTGCAATCGGTCTCGATTTCGCATAATCAAGCAGTGCCCACAGAGGCAACATGAGATTGCCCAAAAGGCGGCCTGTGAGGCCCGGATTGGGATGCGAGGATAACAACGCCGCGAGACGAGACATGGCGCGCTTGAGTCGGTCCTCTGGAACAAGAGTGCCTTGTGCGTGCTTTGGAATCGCTCGGGCTGGCGGGGCTATATCGAACAGCAGTGGCTCGGCAAATAACCTCCAACCTATGCTTCCCGGGGAACCGATTGCTCTTTTTCCGAGGATTCCACTGCCAATGATAAGGGCAGCAGCCTTGACAAAGTCTGGTCCTTCTGTTCCATCAAGCATGTCGAGAAGCTGCGGGGCTAGTGCACTGAAGTAGCGTTCTGGATCCATGGAGTTTGGAACAGAAGAGAGAAGTTTTGAAACCTGGGTAATAGCTTCGAGTGGCAATGGCGGCCCTTTGTGATCATTGCGATTGCGCTCGTTCGCGGGCATGGGAGGTTGAGGATACGAAGACGCAATAAAGTCGATGGTCGAGCGAACGCCATGGCGACGTAGAGGTATGGTTGAGAGTGCATTTGAGAGATGGGGCTTCAGCCATTGAGGTGTCTCGGGCTGAACGAGAAATGTGAGAAGAGGCAGAGCAGACGACGTTTGAATACTGGAAAAGATGAGCTCATGCTCATTCAGAGGAATGCGAAAAAAGAAAAACGAAAAGACTGTAGAAAATATAAGGAGTGTGTACCTACCTATCAGTGAGTGTTTGAAACACAATCCTGTACTTTTTCTGGCTGTCGAAATCGGATTCCGGTGAGAATGCGAGCTGCGCTACCCCGGCTACAATGTCTGTCGAGATTCGTTCTCGTACTAGTGGAGCAAGACCCTTTGAAGGATCAGAAAGAATCACGCTTAAGCTGTCAATGACCTGAGTTAACAATTGCCTGTTCTGGGCGAAGCTTCGGTCAGGCATGTTAGGCTCTGTCAGGCCGCTTATCACAGACTTGGGCCGCTTCTTCATTCCGACGCCAGGATCAAGTGCTGGAAGGATTCCGCGAATGGCTACCAGATCCAACAGGCCATACAGCGTTGTCCTCGAGTCGCCGTCATATTCGCCTTCTGTGTTGTGCGTTCTGCCCTGGCTCTCATTGGCGATATCTGCCTCATGAATGCGCAGGAGGTGATCTAAAGCAGCTCCAACCACGCTGGATGAGCAGTCTGCGCTGGAGGTGCAACCTGCGCGGCTATTGATGCGATCCAAAATGTCATCGGTTCCTGCTTCAACTTAGCAGAAGCGGGATATCAAAAAGCCTTATGAAGTTACCAGACTCCCACGCAGGCGCAAGGAATAGTGTGGCTGCATCGAGCGCCCCTCTCAGCGCCGCCATTTTTTGCAAGATTTGGCAAAAGTTGTTGTTTTCGTCGTCGATGTGGAATATTTTCGATGGTGAAGGCGAAGGGCTTCTTACGTCATCCACGTGTTCTCGCAAAACGCGCTAACCGAAATGGAACGCGTCTCGCGTCTCCCCAGCCCCGCCGGTTCTGCAAACCACAACCAACAACCTTGCAGGACCTTCGCTCTCCAACTCGCAGCCATTCGACCTGGTCATCGACTCCAGCATCATCGCGCCAGTCCTCTACGACATTGACAATTGTTGAACCTCACGGCACTCGCCTCTCTTCGTCAACCATCATCTCGCGCAAACGCGTCAACATATCCTACGCAGCTCCCTCCCATCACAGCGCCGTCTCTCATCGCCCGAGGTGCCTCACGGCACGCTAGGGATGTTTAACCACACTCCATAGGAATCGGTACTCGTGGCACCGGCCCTTCACTCGAGCCTCTTAGCACGGTCTCATGGTGTCTACGGTTTGGCCGCTGCGGGTGCTGCTATGGAGAGGATGCGATTCGGAACTTAACCCTAACCTTCATCGGTCATTTTCAGTCTCACGGAGCCTCAGCGCAGTTGCCGATCTCGTGACTAGCACCTGGACCAGCGGCCGGATGTGCCCGTGTGCTTCGGCCGGGACGAAGGTAGCGGGGAAGGGCGTCAAAGCGAGAATCGTGGTCTAGGAGAGGTTTCATGCGTCGTTTTGGTAAGATCCTCGAAAGGGACGCGCGTCGATTCATCAATCCGGACAGCAGACTCTGGTCTACATGGACGGCTTCGAGGCGAAGTGCCTGGCAACATTGGACGGATAGCACAGGTGGGAGCTGCCGGGCGCCTTTCGAGGATCGTCGATGGAATCTTCAAACCCTGCCCAACTTGAAGGCCTGTCGAGCTGCTGATTCTGCAACATCGGATTTCGTCTTGGGCTTCTGGAAGGTCGCCTCAATTCTCACCAGCAGCTTAGGTGCTGTCCGCGTCTACCCATGTGGTTGGAATATCCAGTTTTCCCCGCTGGTGCACCTGGTTGACCGCAGTCTTGACGGCCACACGGCCCAGTCTGACAACAGAACGCATGCCCCTCACCTCCATCATCGATTGACGCCTAGATCCTGTCGTATGAATCACGTTCTGCGTGTATGACATCTACAAGAATCAACAGAGGGAGTCAGGCATGTTGTTCCATGCGACAAGCTGCAGGTCTGTCGCCAGGTGCCCGAAGGGTTTATTGGGGTTTCCTTCTCTCGTGGCTGATGTGGGTGTGCATTGTCATTTCTGAAAAAATGCAGACGAATTTGATACGCACAAGGGGCCAGCAAATCTCGACATGATTCTGGAAAGTCGGCAGCGGTGAAAGTTCCGAGCAGTTCTCCTACTCCGCAAGCAGAAATGCCAGCGAACCTGATGTTCCACCCATCCGATGTTGCTGGAGAGCACACCAGCCAGCACAGTCTCAAGCCTTTGCAACGGCACCCGCCACCTGCACTGTCACCACACGGTGTCGTCCGACCAGCCGTGATAATCATCAACCCCAACGGTAAGCGGAGGGATCACTGATGAGCGCCGAGCCCGTCGACCTGGCTCTTCAACTGGGTACGACACCACCTCCGCACACGCGCGGAGACGTCAGCGGTTTTTGAGGATGTTGTTTGTCCGCTGAACAACGCCCCCGGCGCCGACCTCGGTCGGTGATTGGGGGAAACAAAGACTTGTCTCTGGGATGGCTGCTACGACAACAGAGAGATGCCTTCTTGGTGCATTGCACCGGGGTTTGGACGAAGCGAGGCGATGCCGTTGGTTGGTTCTGCGAGCGCAATTGAGAGGCTGACCGTGGTGCAGGGAGCGTGGTCGGGGTTGACGATCGCAGCGATCCACCGGAACTCGAGTCCGCAAAGTCATACAGCTGTTCTTGGCAGACCCTTGTCATTTCGATGCCCTTTTTCGACCTGGTTTCACCACAGTTTTCGGGACGATGGCAACACGATTGCATACTTGAAGGTCTCGACTTGCCGACCAACCACAGCCATTCCAGCATGAGTACGGATTCGTGGAGGAGGACGATGTTTTGCGGCCGGATCCCAGACGCAATAGGCGGGACCTCTCACGAGTGAGGCTCAAAGTTACGACTTGTCTGCCGACGGCGGCTGCCGGCCAATTCCATCCAATCCTCCGCGTCTTCCGTCTCCGTTAGTCTGGACCCTGGGAGGGTAGGACGGAGCGGTCGTTGCCACACTCGAGTCTGCTGGCCAGTAGTCTGGGGTTCTGCAGTGGCTCTACGGTCGTCGAGCGTGCGGAGAGACGTACATGGGCGAGTGAGGGACACTTGGTAGTGGTGTGTACCAAGGCCATACCGGGAAGGTTGGGTAAGACTGGGAGGAGGGCGAGGAGCCCTGCTGCCTCTCCGGGGTAATACCTGGGAGGCGGCTCAAGTATTTTTTTATAAGTTTTCCGCGCTTCCCTTGATTGACTTGGGCTAATACTACCAGGGCTCGACGCAGAGGATGCTGCTTCGAATCACCGAACGAAGCTCGAGAGAATTGGTGGATCAAGGGGAAAGGCTTGGTGTAAGCTGAACAGGTCCAATGATGACGAACAAATGGCAAAGTTTAACGACAGCCTGGTCCAGCCGTATGGCTCTTGTGGCTTCATGGTTGTCTTTGCGAACAGACAAAGAGCTTGGCTGAGGTCTCTGTTCAGCTTGAGAGCCTGGATGGGGAGTGGGAATCGAGAATTGAGGAACTTGCGATCTTGCTAGCAGATGAGATGTGCACAAAGGGGAAGAATCTCATGAAGAAAGCATGTGGAATCGATATGCCACGAGAGAACATGAACTTCTGACTAGATTGAGGCGTCCCCAGGCCCGGCCGCAAGCCTAACCTCGTGCACATTCGCCTGTACGGTTGCAAAGCCTACGTTCACCTCGTTGCCAAAGAAAGCCCCCTCAGAGCCCCACAAAAGAAGGAAAAACTGGCCAATCCTACTACTGCCGGGTGGCTCACTGGATGGGATTCTCCCGCAACAGGACGTGACCTCCCACATACGACGTACGAGGACCTCCTGGACGAGCTTGACCCGATCTACAGCGACCGTCACTGCGTCGCAATGCGCAGACGAAGATCTACTCGTTGCGCCAGAAGAAAACCCCGTTCCGCGAGTTCTACGCGGAGTTCAACCGCATACGAGACGCCATGTAACTGGAATCTTGTCCACATTTGCGAATGGATAAAGGAAAGAAAGAGCCGAATGGACCAGGCTACAAGCGTGGAAGGATGGGTCAGAGAGCCCTAATTCCCTTCTGTTGGAGGGAAATAGGGACCACTGGGACAAGTCTCCCTCCTAGAGGTAGAACTTGGAGCATTCACCCTACAAGGAACCCGAATAAGCTTGCGCGTATTGCCAATCAACCAACGCAAGGGAATCAAGCTATTATTGTCTTCAATCACAGCACCATTACTCGCTCTGCCCACCATCTACTGCGCATTGGACATCTTGACTGTCGCTTTCATCGGCTGAGCTCATCGCAATTGCATTGAGAGCAGATAGAGGCTAAGATGCTTCCGCATTGTGGTAGCTAGGTCATTATCATGACCCGGCAGCAAAGCCGCCTTGCAAGTGTCACCAGCGTCAGCCATCAAAGCCTTCATGAGTTGTAGAGTCTGTGAGCCTTGAAGCGGTGTTTCCTCTCAGGTACAATGGGACGCGGACGTGAGGATCGACTAACGGATCGTCGCTTGCAAGAAAATCGAATTGTGGACGCTGAACCGCGTCCAAATGGTCCTCAGCCATCAAAAAGGCAGAAGCAGTCTATAGCTCGTTCTGTTCTGTGCTCCAAAATCTTCATGTGTATTGGCTCAAAAGCCAGTATTTTGAGCGCCCATGTGAGAAGCTCCCCCACCTGTCCACCCTCCAAGCGCCAGAAGAGAAAGAATGAAACCGGTGCTGACCGATGATTACCTAGCTATGTGCACAGGTCTGAGGATGATGGAGTATGGACCGCCGCCGCCGCCGCATGTGGTATGCGTCTCGGGGAACCTTTTACCGCTTCCCCTTGGTGGCCTGTCTCCGCCTCATCTTGTCCGCGGCACGCTGAAGAGCCATCTTGATATCGCCCTTCTTGAAGGTGCTGATGTCGTAGTACGTGGGTGCAATTTCCTAGGCAGTGTTAATAGTCAACCAACAGAATCATCAGGGGGGAAACTTACCAGCAACCATTCCGGCTTGATGGCCGTCACTGTGCGGAGGTAGTTCTTGGTCGTCAGGGCAAATTCGTTGTAGATGACCCATTCGGCGTCGTGCTGGAGGACCGTCGACGGGTGCAACAGGGCACTCTGGTCGTCCTTGACCGTGATGTACATCTTGCCCGTGCCGTCCTTCTTGGCTGCCTGCATGAAGAAGCCGCTCACGAGAGCGCGACGGATGTTCTCGTAGTATTTCTTGTCCTCGAATGGCGTCGACACGAGCTCAATCTCGTTACGCTCCATAATACGGCGCAACTGGAGACGAACGTTGTCGGCCTGTTGCAGAGACCGGTACGACAAGAAATGCTGCTTGCACCATTGCGCGGGGTTTTGAGAGGCATCATCACCCTTGAATGCATGGTAGACGTTGAGCATCGTGAGATGGTCGCCATCTGGATGCGCAAAGAGCTCCTTCATTCTGTCGGCTGCTTGCCTGGCATCTCTGCCAGATGGCCGGAAGAAGAGCTGAGGAACAGAGAGGAGGGCGACGATGGATAGGGTCTCGTTGGAGCAGTAGAACTCAGGGGATGAAATGAGCATGACCGCAAGCGCAGGGTCCAGAGGGAACTCCGAAGCAAGGCGGCCAAGTGCGGTCAGCTCTCCCTCGTCATCAAGACAGGCAAGGTAGTTCAGCTCCTCCAGAGCACGCATCAACGTCTCGGGTGCTGGGGGGTCCATCAGGTCAAAGTGGACCAGGTCGTCTACGCCGAGCTTCTTCAGCTCAAGCACAGTCGAAGACAAATTGGACCGCAGAATTTCGGGGTAGGTCTGGTCGATGAGTTCCTTGTTGAATGCCTCTTCAGTGTACAGACGGAAGCACTTTCCAGGCTTGGTACGACCAGCACGACCAGCGCGCTGCTGAGCAGAAGCTTTCGAAACCGGGGAGACGAGCAAAGACTCGACGCGGATCCTGGGGTTGTAGACCTTTTGCTTGCTGAAACCGGGATCCACGACGTAGACGATTCCATCGATGGTAAGAGACGTCTCGGCAATGTTGGTCGAGATGATGCACTTTCGTACATTCGATTTCTCGAACACTCGTTGCTGTTGGTGGGGCGGAAGACTTCCGTACAGGGGGTAGACTGCGAGAGAGCCGTCGTTGACCTTTTCGCGAAGTATCGAGGCCGCATTTTCAATCTCTTCCTCACCCGTGAGGAACAGCAGAATATCTCCCTCAGCCTCCTCATAGTGAATCTTCAAAACCGTGTTCCACGCCTCCAGGAAGTAGTCCATCGGCGCCTCCTGAGCGTACCAAACCTCGACAGGGTGGGTTCGACCAGGAACAGCCATCAGAGGGGCGTTGTTGAAGTACTTTTGGAACTTGGCGGCGTCGAGAGTGGCAGACATGATAATGAGCTTCAAGTCTGGCCTCCGTCCAACCACCTCCTTCAGCAAGCCCATCAAGATATCCGTCGCGAGAGTGCGTTCGTGCGCTTCGTCGAGGATGATGGTGCTGTAACGAGTGAGGTTATGGTCGGCCATGGCCTCGCGCAGAAGCATACCGTCCGTCATGTATTTGAGAATTGTGCTCGACGATGTCTTGTCCTCGAATCGAATACTGTAACCAACTTCCTCGCCAAGGGTAACATCCATTTCGTCTGCGACACGCTGGGCGACGGACATGGCGGCAACACGACGGGGCTGGGTACAGGCAACCATCTTGCCCTCGGTCTGGGGAAGGTCGTCGAAAAGCACGAACTGCGGAATTTGGGTCGTTTTTCCGGAACCAGTCTCACCAACGAAGACGAGAATCTGGCTGTTCTGGTACATGTCAAGGAATTCCTCCCTGTAGAAAATCAGCGCAATCCTTTTCAATTGTGGCGACAGGATTCGTACCTCTGGGCATGGACCGGAAGGTCGCGCCGGACCTTCAAGATGTTGAAGTATTTTTGCGACAGAGGTCTGCCGCTGAAGAGGTTGTTGGGGCCATCTTCAGCTTCTTTGGCTAGACTCGCGGTGGTTTGGTGACGTTTGAACTTTGCCAGCGCGGCGTTGGACTTTGAATTGGAGTTGGTGCCCTCGTACATGTGGGCGAGGTACGGATTCGCCCTGGGGTCCATGTCGGCGGATGTCTTTTGACGCTTGAAGCGGGACTCTTCACCTTCAGGCCTGCGGTCAGCCATGAGAGCGGTAGATGGGCGGTCGGGTATGTGTACGGTTGCTGGGTCACAGCAAGGTCGAGCTGCCACTGCCAGACTTCCTTTGGGCGGTCCAGTCTGCGGCAGAAATTATTCAGCCCCGAAACGCCGATCGCCGACGCGGGCTAGGGCCCCGAGGGTCCGGGCGCGTCGACGCTGTCGCGCAGCTGCATTCCCCGCAAAACTGAAATATTCCTGACACCACCCACACTTCTCGACGCCCAAACTCCACCTGTTCTCACCTCAATCGCGGCCGTCAAAGGTTCGCGTCCTGCCGGGCATGGACACAGAAAGCTCAATCAGCATGGATGACATGCCCATTTTCTATGTGGGCCACCACGAAACCAAGCGCAGCCATCCGGTGACGGAGCAGCTGCTCCACCATGCGCAAGACCTCAATGTCAGTCTTCTCCCTCTTCGACCAAGTTGCGCATACTAACGGATACCTGCAGTATGACATGCTGACCGCTCCAATCACCAATGCACACTTTCAAGCTCGTGTTTTGACCGCCTTGTCCACATATTTCGCGGAGCTGCAGGCCTCGCCGACCAAAGAACTTCCGCTGCCGCTGATCACGCCGCTTAGCCCTGCAGATACCCTTCACTCGCCAAACGATTCTATTTCCCAACTTTTGGCCTTGACAAGTCCTTGGATAGATCTCGCTTCACCCGATCCTGTCATCGCACACATTTCACGTCAGGTCTTTACCTTGGAGATAGCTTACGCCGCCTTTTGCGGGTTTGGAAATGTCGTTATCCAAGGACCAAAGCTGCACCATAATGACTTGCACGGCCAAGGAATCGCACGATACGCCAGGGCGATTCAAGAAGCTCTCACCATCGGCCAGTACATCAACATTCAAATTCTGCTCCCAATGATTGATGACCCTAATGACGAGTCTCATGACGACGTGGGTAACCTGTCTCGATTCGTCCGCGACGAATATCTCTCCACATCGGAGCCCAAGGAGAACAGGGAAGTCGACATTTTCGGTTCTTGGGATGCTTGGAATGTCATTCGAACCGTTTGTAAATACAGTCAAAGGGTTTCCGTAGGTAAGAAGACAAATTATTTACTTCACTTTTTTCCCGTTGCACCTTTTTTGTCACTTTGCGTTGTTCGTTCCCTTGTGCCTACTTTTGCTTTTCCCGAAGCCGCCACAGGATCTCTCCAGGTACTGTACCTCCCTTTGGCGGTAGAGCTATCTGTTCGTCTGCTAATTACTCGTGCATAGCCTTGACTTTGCCTCCTCAACTTCCACCTGCGTTCGTCCAGCGGCGATGGTTCTCAGAACCCTTGCGTTTGATTTCAATCCCCGCGACGTCTTTCGTCAAGAACAAAAAAGGCTACTGGGTCCTCCCCATTGCGCACCAGATGCTTCTCTTCCGTTACATGCGTCTCCGAACTGTGCCTTGGATACTTCTTACCGACGTTGGCCCCATCCCTGGTGTGGACGATCCGGAGTTGGTCATGACTTCGGGTACCGGATTCCTGCCGCAAGAGGCTGTGACAATTCCTACGCAAGAGCCCACTCCAGCAGAAGCTGCCAAGGCTCCACCTCAGAAAAGCAAGCAGGCGGACCCCACCCCACATCTCAGCTACTTGCGTCATCTTCAGCGTAACCAACCACCAAAAACCCAGATTGAACGATTTGGCGCCGGATATCAAGACTACTTACAAGCGCCTCTTCAACCTCTTACGGACAACCTTGAAAGCATCACTTACGAAGTGTTCGAAAAGGATCCCATCAAGTATGAATGGTACGAGAGGGCGATTGAAGCTGCGTTGAAAGACTGGGCAGCTCTCAAGAAGCCTACTTCGTCTGCCGATGGTGCTGTTGTTGTTGCTGTCGTTGGAGCAGGTCGTGGTCCATTGGTCACTCGCGCATTACGAGCTTCGAAGAATTCGGGAGTCCGTATCCAAGCTTGGGCAGTCGAGAAGAACCCGAATGCGTACGTTCTGCTCCAACGCCACAACCGAGACTCTTGGAACGGTGCTGTCACCGTTGTTAAATCCGACATGCGGTACTGGCGTGGTCCGCACCGCGAAGATGGCACGAATGGCCACGTTGACATCATGGTCTCAGAGCTTCTCGGTAGCTTTGCCGACAATGAACTCTCGCCTGAGTGTCTGGACGGCGTACAACATGTGCTTAATCCTACTCATGGAATTTCCATCCCGCAGAGCTACACGGCACACCTTACACCTGCCTCGGCTCCAAAGCTCCATGCAGACGTCACCACTCGTTCTATCATGGACTCAACAGCCCCTGAAACGCCGCACGTGGTCATGCTACATGCGATTGACTTTCTTTCAACGACCGCTCCAACAAACGCCTCCAATGACCAAAGCCTTCCTAAATCTCCGACACCGACAGGCGGATCTTACGCCGCAGCTGTGGGAACTGGTACAACGCCAGTCCCCTCTGATGCTTCTGGCCTTACACCTAATATTCAGCAAGCCTGGGAATTTGTGCACCCCGTACAGCCCAGCATTCTGTCTCAATCACGTCTTCGCCGTGGGGGTTCTGCGGCCGGCGGAGTGGGCGGTGCGACTGGTGGTGATGGAGCCAATGAGCACAATATCCGCAGCTCTCGCTCCGCATTCAAATGCAAAAACAGGGGAGTGTGTCACGGCATTGCAGGCTACTTCGAAAGTGTCCTTTATGCCAAGGAAGGCCAGGACGCGAAGGGCGAAAAGGTGGAGCTGAGCACCAATCCCGTCACCATGGACGCCAAGAGCAGAGACATGATTAGTTGGTTCCCGATCTGGTTCCCTATCAAGGTCAGTGCAGTGTCCCCACTGTTACGACAGGCCTAACAGTTCTTGCAGACCCCCATGTACGTGCCAGATGACTCCGAAATCGTCGTCAGCATGTGGCGTCAGACCGACGACCGCAAAGTCTGGTATGAATGGATGCTCGAGTCGTTCGTGGAAGTTCGCGGACGCAAGCTTAGAGTCGCTGTGTCCGAAGTGCACTCAAGTCGAAAAGCTGGCTGCCTCATGTGAGCGGGAAGTTGAGCGATCGAGCATTGAAAGAGCAAGTACAAATGTTCCCACGTGCCGGAGACGGTGAATCCTTGTCGAGGTCCAAACGCGACTGGAGTAAGTGGGGATAATGTCCGCGGAACGGTTCCGGCGGCGTTGCAAGAAAATCAGAATTCGAAAGTCGACATTACTATTATGAGGCCAATATGAAGACAACGGCTCCTTATATACACCACACAGGTGTCACCACCCACAACTCGGGCTTAGTACCCTGTGCCATTTCCCTTCTCAACGTCGACGGTCATTGCTGACCCATAGACAATTCCGTTTGAGTATACCCCTTCCAAATCCGGGAGCGGCGTTGTCTCCCAAATCTTCTGGATTCTCCTGGCAGACTGCAAGAACCTTTGTTCAATAGCTGTCCGATTCTGCCCAAGCACCAACTCTCCGTCTCTCTTTCTCCACTTTCCATCGATCAGGACGTGCTTGATATCTCCAACATGAGAATGAAGAATGATCGCAGCGATCGGATCCACCCAGCCAAGCATATTCGGGGAGTTTCCGTCAAACACTACAATGTCTGCCTTTGCGCCAACTTGCAAGACCCCAATGTCTGGGCGATGGAGGGCAAGACCTCCTGAACGAGTGGCTAGA
Source organism: Phyllosticta capitalensis (assembly GCF_038381095.1). Classification (NCBI taxonomy): domain Eukaryota; kingdom Fungi; phylum Ascomycota; class Dothideomycetes; order Botryosphaeriales; family Phyllostictaceae; genus Phyllosticta; species Phyllosticta capitalensis. The sequence continues at coordinate 2,420,646 of NW_027117442.1, read as the reverse complement.
AGGAATGCCTGATTGACCGACATGGGATTGTTCCGAGGGATTTTCCAGTCCTTCATAGTTTGGCTGAACAACTTGAGGCGAGTCGATTGCAACCAGATTCTGGCTTGCGTAATGATGTCCGTCGAGTATGTGAAGTGCGTGTCCACACCAATTGCCGCCTGGTCCTGGATGAATGCGCTGAACTCGTGGCCATGGCCATAGTGCATCTCTGACTCAGGGGTCGTTGAGATGTAGTGGTTGTACTTGCGCAAAAGTACGGCGTCGTCGGGGGTGATGAAGCTGGCGTGGGAGAAGACGATTGGCATGCTGGTGTTGAGAAAAGCGAACTCGTTCAGACGAGATGGGCTATTCGCGTCGAACCAAGGTCCACCCAAATAGTGAGTCGTAAGTGCAGCCGCGTCGGTGTTTCTGCCTGAACGTCAATTCCCCTATTTCTGTCCCGAATGCTTCTGGTACTCACTTTGCGAGGTCCAAGACGGATCTAATTTCATCGTCGCTGGCGGAAGCAAAAGCATCGTAAGCCAACCCCATCTTGACCAGGCTTTCGGGAAGCCTCTCATCCCGAATCAAATCCTTGTAGTTCGCCATCTGATCTGCGACAGAAAATCCATTGGACAGGGTGTGCAACGCATAACAGAACCACATCCTCACACCACTGTCAATGGAAGCATTCAAATATGCCGCGGCCGTCTCATTCGAAAACGTCGCATGCGCATGCTCCAGAATCGTGGTCACGCCAGAGTTGAGGGCCTCGTATATGCCAGCCAGCTGACCGAGATACACATCGTCGCCCTTGAAGACGGTTCCAGCCTGAGTAAACTCGCCGTAGCGGTCAAAGTATTCCGCGAGTGTGGTGTTGGAGCCCAGCGTCTTGTATGCTGTTTGCCATCCGTGGCGATGCGTGTCGACGAAGCCTGGAGAAATAATTTTGCCCTCGGCAGATACTCTTTGCGTGCCTGGTGGTATGGTGATGTTTGCAGTCGAGTCTTCGAATATCGCAGTGATTCTGTCGCCGCTGGTAAGAAGAGATGCGTTTCTCAGCACTTCAAGGGATTGAGATGCATTGTTGAAGGTAATGATGGTCCCTCGCTCGAAAAGGACAGAGCTAGCGAATGCAGGGACAGCAAACGAACAAGTCGCAAGAAGAGCGGGCACGAGAGCAGAACGCGCCATGGTGTATCAAAACGAAGGAATGAATCGCGGCCTTCGACTGCGACCTCCCACTGCGACCTCCCACTATCGTCATTAAGTACCAGCGCCCTTTCGGACGGAGTTTTCTTCACACAACCCCTTCTTCGTAAACTCCGTCTCCGTGCTTATGTGGACTATGGGCGCTACATCGAGCTATCTGATGATCCAGGCGTGATGCTGCGAGGCACTGTGCCTTTGCGCCGCCGTTCTATCGGCGGTGAAGACGGGCTCGTAGTCTCGGAAACTCAGAAATCCGACTACGCTTCAAGCCAAAGGTGCACGATGCGTCCGAATCTCACTACAAGAGTGGAAACGTTGGGGACTTGTGCACACTTCGATGATGCAACTTCCACGTAAGATGAACTTCAAGGTCACAATCAGGCGGAGCGTGACGCCGCAATGACAACGGTCAGGCGAAAGCACTGCACCATCAGAGGTTGGAATGCCGTCAGCAGACCCAGTGTTCCTGCAGCTAGGAGTTCGCTCTCCTTCTAACGACCTTCTCTCGCTCCGCACTTGCATGTAGGGAGCTGTTTTCGGATTTGCGGAAATACGAAGTCCGATGCGGACTTGCCATTCAACGCCTTGTTGTATCCACCATGAATTCTTCCTAGATCGCGTGCCATTGAACTTTTCAATTTTCCCGCGCTTGACGCCGTTTCTTCGCATTCATGATAAAGTGGGTTGACTATTCGAGGCCGGGTCCAGGATCCGTTACACACAAAGCAGAAAACACCGGGAGAGCCCGTCCGGTCAAATGGAGGCAAACAACAAACCCATCCGGTCCCAATGTAGACAAAGATGGGGGAATATTCAGTTCCACTGCGCATGAGAACTCTGTTACTATGCGCCACGCCTTTTGGAGCAGCCCTCGAATTGACTGAAGAGTCATGGAAAGCATACGACAGGAGGGATTGTGGAAAGACAAAGCCGGTCCAGATACATCCACGGGTCGGCTTCCTACTTCAGCACTTACGGATGCCGATTCCGAAGCCACCACGTGGTTGCGACCGGGAGACCGGAGTGCCTCCCATTTGTCCAGAACGCTCTCTGCAGTCTCGACCAGTGATCTGCGCCGGGGAAACTTTGAAGCAGCCTTTTGAAAAGCTTAAAACCAGAGCGCGTTGAATGCTCCAAGAAATCGAGGCCGCGTATCCGTACCTGTTGGTTTTTGCCCCACGCCGGAGCCAGTTCCATGCGGAGCCGGCTCCGATACTCTCCGTCAACACCAGCCGAACGTATGTTGAGGTTCTGGCCAACGGCTTCTCAACGCTTTGTGAGCTGTTCTATTTTTCAGTCTGAACATTAATTCTTTGTCAGAACTCACAACACGGAAATGAAAATGTGGCCACTTTCGCTGCTTGGGCTCATGGCGAGTCGGAGGTGCTGCTACCAAGACTCGACAATCGTTCACACCTCACCATCGACAGATGGTACAGAATGGCGCGGTTTACGAAAGCTTTCGAGCTCCTTTATATTCCATCCAGATGTAGACGTGCGATCAGCGGGCCGTTCGCCAAAAAGAGCCAGGCATCCATGGCAAGGAACCTTCATCCTAAGCTTACAAAACTGTAGTAAGGCTGGTGCACCTGTCGAATAGGAAGAATGCCGGAGGAAAGTTCCGCCTCGGCCTGTATGCCATGTCCAAGATGCCAACGCGATGCGCGGCTGGGGCAAGGATTCCCGGATCGCCAATACCAAGCATTTCAGGGTCCATTGAACACGAGATTTTCTAGATTTCATCCCATCTTCGAGATCCGATTTAAAGCCTGTAGCACGGATGCAGGTGCGATGTTTTCTCAATCGACCGATTCTCTGATCTTTTTGTGTTACCACCATGTCAAGCACTCATTATCGGCCATTACTCCCGAACCATGGATCTTCCAGAGGACCGGAGGACAGCAACGCGGGCCAAGGACTGCAACCGCGTGCCCGAAGATCAAGACAGGGGACCCTCGTGGTTGCTGCCTGCGATGCATGTCGACTACGCAAATCCAAGTGCGATGGACGACGCCCTCAGTGCCAACAGTGCTACAACAAGGACACTGAATGCCACTACGACACCCCTCCAAACGAGACGAGGACGGGTGCTCTCAAAGCCAGAAATGAAGAGCTACAGCATGAAGTCACCAGCATGAAAAAGGTCTTGGACATGCTGCGGTCCAGGTCATCAGTCGAGGCAGAAGACTTACTCAAACGAATCCGAGCTGGCGACAATTATCAGTCGCTTTCGCGGCCGGCAGATGCAATGGCTGCTGACGAACAGAAAGAGCCGCTTGCTAACGACACGGCCTCTAACGAAAACCAAAATCAAGACAGGATGGACGTGGATTCTAGGCCTGCCACGGCTGGAGCGGAATTTGGATTGGCTGGAGCTGAATTCACACTCGGAGCTGAATTCACACTGGCAACAGACAACACGAAACAGCTTCCCCCCGTGCGTCCTATTCCTGAATTGCGTCTTCCCGATGCACAGGAATGTAAAAGAGCAGTGATTGCCTTTTTCAAATACAGCGGCAGCCTCTTCCACGTGTTCACTCTTCGACAAGCCATTGATGATTACAATCAAGTCTATGGTCAAGGCATGGTACCATCGAGGGTTGCCTTATGTGAACTTTTCTCGATTGCGGCGATTGGAAGCCAGTACACCATCCCTGGTATCGAATCTGACACATGCGACATTTTTTTCAATCTCGCAAGACTCTACTTTGACGACATTATCTACGAAAGCCCCCTTAACGCAATGAGAGTCAGTGCTCTTTTGGGAATGTGGAACATCATGTCGAAGGACCCAGTGGCCATCAACTACGTCGGTCCGTCTTAACAGTCTTGACAGCATATCTGCTCACCTCAGAACATGCTTAGTCCGCTAATCATAGCGAAGAAACGGGCATCCGCCTCGCCGAGAAACACTACATCGCCGGCGAGATGCGCCCTATTGAGGTGGAAGAATCTACATGGATCGATCACAAGAGAGTCTTCAAAACACTCCTGTTTCTTGAAAGGTGTGAATGCTTCTTGTGATCTGAAGTTGGTCGACCTGAGGAGCATTCAAAGCAGAGTTGAATCGCTCCAGGTCTTGTTCAATGATCATCGTCGTTCTGTTTCCGTTCTCAGCCTGCAAAATTCAACGCGAGGCCCCCCCTATCGTACAAACAACTGACTTTTAGAAAGCTGGATTCTCACCACTTTGGAGTGTGTCGAGCAAATCAGCCACCCAGATGTTTTGTTCAAAGTCAGTCAGCCTCGTATGTCCCAGAGACCATGCTCACAATCATCAAAGCAAACCAGCGCCGCCAGAACAGACGACCAATCCCAGCTTGTTCAAACCGAGATCGCACGCTGCGCCATCCTTGGAGCACAAGTGCTGCGAATGCTGTGCTCGTTCAGGTATAACAGTTTTTCAGTCGTTGATTCGATGATACGTGATCTAGAGCGATGGTATGCCGAACTACCAGAATCAATCAAGCTCCCCCTCCCCGACCCCGACAGCAACAAAAACCACGATGACCCCTCCGAACAATTCGACCTCGACACACGCGCCACCATCAATTTCCTCCATCTCATTTACCGAGGCAACATTATTCTTCTTTGCAGAAGATTTCTGACCCACGAGCCATCTGCAGGTTCTGCCTATTCCGAGCAATTTCGAGAATTGAGGCGTCGCTACAGCAAGCAAGCCATCTCGGCTGCACTCGAGGCATCGCGGATCATGAAGGACATTCGAAAGCAAGAGGGCATCTATGACAGATGCTGGCTCATCTTGTGAGTGCTCGAGAACAGCTGAAAATGACTTTTCACTAAGCAACTGTTGGAAAAGCTCGCAAGCATACAATTCCTGCACGGTTCTCTTGTTCGCTGTGGCGGAGAGCTTTTCCCAGGACGAAGGACCAAACAACCCCGCATACGAGTACCTTGACGCCGCCCAAATCTGTCTCGACACACTGACAAAGTGCGCAAAAGGTGACAAGGTGGCTCGCCTCCTCCACTCAAGGGTGGAGGGACCATGTCACTTTTGGAAGAACATGGTCCGCGGACCGCCGTCAGTGGTGCCTCCTTCGCCGCAAGCAACGCACTCCAGCGGTTACTCTTCCTCATCCAGCGAGACCAGGTCGACTGACTTGGAACATCCGTTCGCCGAGATTGTTCGGCTTATTCAACTCCCGTTTGTCGATGGGGGCGAGGCTCCAGGTTTCGAGACTTGGGGGAGCGGCGTTGCTACAAATGTCACCCCTCCTTGGAATACTCGCCACGGGGACTCGGTGTGTACTTTTGAGTGGAAGCTTGCGGCTGTCATCCCTTTCAATTGGGTGTGCGACTGGGAGTCTCTGGAAAGTTGACAGTGGGAACGAGCGATGGGGTTCTCGGGTTGGTAATTAAACGGCCGTGGATTTGGCTCAGGTTTACGGGTACTTGGAACTGGAGTTTGATGGAAACAAGCTGTTCTCATTCTCGGTGTCGATGACGGACAGCATCGGTCTCTTCAGCGCTAGCACACGAATCTGCATCTTGCGGCAAATTAATGCTGTTCAGTCCTTTGATGTCTTTTACTATGAAGTAACTGCGCTTGTGGCGAGGATCAAGAAGAAAAGATCAATCAAAAACAGGCAACTGGCCAGAACATCAGAAGAGGGAGACAAAGGCTCTTTGGCCGACTTGATGAAAGGTGAGTAGTGGGCTACCCAACTAAGAAGCCACGCACTTGCACCTGCCTCTTCCAGCAGGCGTGCTACCCACTCAACTTCTCCTTCACTTCGATGTCTAATCCGCATCAACGCTTCTCAAAACAACTCTGCTTGCCTCCATCTCACCTAGCCCCTTTTCTCACCCGGCATCGCTGCTTTCTATTTCACTTCGATTCCCCTGAGCTAATGCGGAGGGGTCCTCCTACCTAATCCATCTGCCCCCATCCCATCCGACGACCTGCCCCAACGACCCTATGACAGGCGCGGAGACGAAACCACACTTTCACTCGGGACCTGCAATCAACGGTCCATCAAGTCCTTCAAACGCAGGAACGAGAAGTGCTCACGCAACGACGCAGAAAAACTCCGCGCGAAACTAGGACAAACGACCAAAGTCGTGAAGCCGAAGCTCAAGGCAGCCTACCAGAAAAGCATGCCGACAAGGAAGCAGACGGTACAAGAGCTGGTTGTCACGACGGATTCGCAACCGGCAACCCTTCCCGAGACGCGGCGAGACAAGAGGAAGAAATTTTTCAGGCAAGTCTTCGAGCTCATGAGCAACGGATTGACCGCCATCAGTGAGCCTCAGCCTGACTAACGTATCGGATGCGCTTTACTGACTAGGTAAGATGCTAGTCTTGCCGATGAAGCCGCAAAAAAGACTGTTTCCTCCACAGTGGCCTCAGTACCTGTCATACCCGCATCGCAAATGAGCCAGCCAGACATGGCGACTCTCAAAGCACCCAAGTTCTTTAGATGCGCTGGATGCAACACCTGTCGGGCGATATCGCGCATCTCAGTGACGACGGGCACGTGCGTCTATTGCTCATACGGATCGCAAATGGTACGGCTTGAGGACCGCTGGTGCGTTGGATGCGGGAGCGAGGCGCTGAGAGCCACATTCTTCGACGAGGCTGGACAGGAGCAAGATCTTTGTGGAGCCTGCCGACTGTCCGGCTCGAGGCCAGTCCAGGTCCAGCCGCAGACGACTGCGCCGGTCATTCCACCGCAGCAGACAGCACAACCGCAGATTTTAGAGACAGCCCAACCAAAGCCTGCCGGTGATGGCGACGAGGTGGATGAGCAGTCAAAAGTGCAAGGAGGATAGAGAAGCCCGCGACAGTATACATGGATACCGTTGTTTCTCACGCCCTATTATTCCATGCATCCCTTCTCTTTTGCACATTGTTTCGCTTCCATTTTGATAGAGACTGGCCCGTTCTCTTCCTGTCTGTCCCTCCAATGTGGGTCAGGTCAAAGGATGTCTTTCATCCGCGATAATGTCATCTCAGTGGTTGCTCGGAAAAGTCTCAATGCGACTGAACAAATTGCAGGCAGGTGAATCGGTGGACATCTGGATGTACTTGAGCAGCTCGAACCTAGTAGCGGTGACCAAAGTCAAGTCGTGTTCCTCATTGTCCACACGCTGGTGATGGCATGCCAAAAAGACAGCACCGCAAACAGCCGCGTCAAAGTCCACCACACGGCGGCAGAGAGGAAAAGAATGTACTGCCCCAAAAGGGCCGGTACAGCTATGAAATCGCCGCAGCACATTATACATGCCAAGCAGCAGCAGTACCGGGAAACAGGTGACAGAAACACACGTGGTGATCTTGTTCTGCGACATGAAAAACGGCAGACATGGCACAGGAGCAATAGCCACATGAGCCTTGAGGTAGTCGCGTTTGCATCACACCAATCACATCAAACATATCCCAAGTATCCAAAAAAAAAGAAATCACATTTCTGCGGATGTTGGTATGAGAACTCTCTCTCCGACGGGGACTGCGAGGATTGTTAATGATACTGTTGCGCCAAACACCTTGCTAGATGCGGTGAACTTACATCGAACCCCGGTCTCCCGCGCTTGCTAGAGCAGATGCTTTGACAAGCGGAAATCATCACCACTAGACCATCGAAGATGTTTGTTGCTGGTTGTTGGAAAGAGCCGTCGTGGAGTGGGTTTTTGGAGTGAAGCGAGAGAGCAAGCGGAGCCCAGAGCTTTTGGAGTGTGCGTTTCGGGCCGGAGCGCCTGGCCGCTAGGCTGGTTTGGGGAGGAAAGTGCAGGGGTGTGGGGGCGTTGGGCCGAGTGTGTGGCCGGCGGGCCGTCGGGTTTGGGCTGACGGCTGAGACTGAAGAGCTTTTGGTGAACCTACGGTGAGGGACGGGGTTGGGGGAGGAGCAGCGCTTGTGTTTTTGGATGGCGCACGGCAGAGCAGCTCTCCGAGCTTCTGGCTACACACAGGCGCATCATCGGCATGCTTCTTCGTCCGGCCATCATTCATTGACATCTCTCCTGTGGTTCTTCTCCGGCCGTCTCCTGAACAAAAAACATCAGGCGCAAAAAGCGGTGGGTACTACGATTACTAGTCTATGATGGTCTAAGGTTGTTCTTTCTCTCTCTACGCACGCCATGCTTTGCACAGAAGGAAATAACAGATATTTACGGAGCTGGTGAGGATATCCGTGTTGAACGAGCTCACTCACTGCGCTCGCCCGGCGGCGTGGGCGCCTCGAGGACCTCCTGGATGCGCTGGCTGGGCAGCCACTTCTCGGCAGGGATGACCCACCACGAGATGAGGGCAAAGACGGTGACAATGGCCATGATGACGGGGGCGTAGTTGAGCGTGGCGGCCGAGACGGGGAACTCGTACGGCGAAAACAGCACCGCGACGACCCAGCCGTTCCAGAAGACGGCGATGAACTGGAACGGCTTACTCAGCCAGCCCAGGCTCCAGGCGGGCTTGGGGAAGGTTTTGGGCGTGCAGATGAGGCGGCCCAGGCAGATGAGGCCGTAGGCGGCGACGGTGGGGACGCCGGCCGCCGAGACGAGCGACGTGAAGGCGACGGCCGACGGCAGGATGCTGCAGCTGATGAGCGAGGCCACGCCCCAGACGACCAGCACGGCGTTGCGCGGTTGCCCGTCTTCGACGCGCGAGACCCAGCTCGACCACGGGAGGACGCCGTCACGGGCGACGGCGAAGACGAGACGGGATGACGCCAGGATGGCAATGGCCGTGTTCTGAGGGATGGTCAGCGCGTGCTGTGCAAAAAGGGGGTTGGTTGCACTTACCAGCCAGAGGGCGATGATGCAGACGACGTTCATGAAGATGTGGCCGCCATTTCCTAGGATGGCTGCGTACAGGGGCACAAACGGCTGTTCTCCTCCGAAAGAGAAAAGAGTGTTTGCGTCGGGCTAGGGAGACTTTTCGTCAGCAACAATGGTGCAAGCTCACCGAGTATCAAACTTACCACACAGAAAAGGAACAGAATCATGACGACAAATCCACCAAGACCGCTGACAATGGTACTCCAGAAAATTCCACGAGCAGCCGCAACGGACGCGTTCTTCGTCTCTTCAGCGACATGGCCCGATGCGTCGAAGCCGATGAGGATACCCGCAGTCGCAAGGTACGAAAGGCACCAGTTCCATCCTGCGGGGGCTCCGGTGCCGTTGTAGGTCGTCATGAAGGCCTCATGAGCAGAACGGAAGCCATACGTATTCTTGGTCCCAATCGGCAGCCAAATCATGTTCAACGCAAAGTCGAGGAGCACGACCAGCGACGAGAGCCAGAAGATGGAGCGGAAGTATTTTGCTGCACTTGGTCAGAATGGTAGCAAATGTATGAGAGCAAGCAACTTACGCGGCATCAGGTTTGCCAATGCGGCAACTGCCAGCATGACTTCTGTGCAGATCCATTGGACTGCTCTGAACTTGACAGAGCTGGTGTCGGAAGGGAAGTCCAGGTTAAAGACGACGATTTCCTGGAGATGGTCAGACGCGCAGCAAGACAGATCAAGGGACAACCCACGGATAGAAAGTAGTTGACGGTCGCCTGCGTGTTCGATGCACAAAACGTCGTCCACGCCGTAGTGCTCCACCACGCAACGATGAAGCCAAAGAGTCTACCAAAGCGAGGACCGCCAGCCTCTGCAGCCCACAGGTAGATGGAGCCGGCCAGCGGGAGGGACGAGCATATCTCGGCGATGGCGGCGGCAGTGATGAAGGAGAAGACGCACGAGACAATAAAGGAGGTCCTGGAATTACAAAGTCAACCTCGAGTCCGACCGTCCCCTTGGCGAGTTCTTACCAGTACGCAAGGTTACCGCCGGCTGCAATTCCGGTACTAAATGTCGTTCTTACACCGCCGACGAAGTACAATGCCGCTGCATTCACAAGGTCAGCATTGCGCGATGGCGTTGCAAGAAGAGAGAAACAAACCAAACGAAGTCGCAAAGTTGTGGAAGACGGTGTACGTCCGGTGAAGGACCTACAATCCCAACATCAACATCTCAAATCGGGACCAAATCACGGGATCTCGCGAGCACAAATGACATGCAACGGGGGGAGACGGGCGAAGGAGGAGGAGGAGGAGGGGGAGAAATACAGGCTTGTAACCCAAGTTTTTCTACACATCTGATGTCAGTCCACGAACCATTGCACGGCTACTCCAAGGTATACTGACAAGAACGGCCGCGTCCTTGGTGTTGTTGAGCGACTCTCCCTCCGAGTCGAATTCAGGCTCTTGGCTGCTGCTCGCCTGCGCCAAGACGTCGGATGGAGCCATGATGGCTGGTTGGTTGGTGGTGGAAATCCGATGTGGGTGATGCCCAAAGCTCTCTTTTGCCTGCCAACTGCCGAAGCCACGATCCGTTGCCCGGTCTCGTCGTTTTCGTGTTTGCGGCGCCTTGTCGTCCGTCGGGCTGGCTACCTACCAGCAGTGGATCCTCTATCGGGTGGCGAAGGTCGTGTCGATGTCCGGATGTTGTTGTATGTAGCAGTCTAGTCTCACAGTCCTCCTACAGAAAAAATAGGGCTGGCATGCACCACCGGCCCGGCGCAAATAGAGATCTAATCTAATTTTTTTCCTTTCTTTTTTTTTTTCTTTCGATGGATTTTACGCCTATCACTGCTTCTAGCTAGGAAGGCGCGCCATATCTCACCTGTTGGTTGCGTCATCCAACGAAAAAATTGTCCTGCGGTGTCGGACCGGCCAGGACTTACAGCGGCTCAATGTTACGCCTGCAAAGTCATCAGTCGAGACAACATTACAGGCGCTCGGCGTACATCAGTCGCTGTGAGGAAAGCGCCGTGACGATGGTGCCGGTCTTGAGAAACTTCACGAAAAGTCGACGACGAGAGATCTTCTTCAACCCCTCCTTCCTTCCCGCCCCTCCCGCATGTGTGGGGCCCGCAGCCACGGGAAGGAATCGAATCGCGTATGTCGGCCACGGCCCTTGATTCCGGAATCGAGGCATGTCCGCGGCCGCCGCAAACGTTGCCTCGTGCCTGTCGTGCCTCATCCGTTGCTGCCAATGAAATGACGGGGTGAAAAGAGACGCGGCGGGTATTGACAATGGCTGACTGGCGCTCTGGCTCCCCGGTAATTGCCTGATTAAGGAGACGTGCTTGAGGGGAAAGCTGTATTGGGCTGTCGTGGCTGTTGCTTGATGCGATGTGATGCGCTGCGCTGCCACTTGTCGACGCGCGACTGGAGCGGCCGGAGTTAGCTCCTGTGTGCTGTGCTGTGGCTGCTGTGCGCTGCCCAATGCTGTAGTGGAGCGATGAAGGGGGGTCGACGAGAAGTCGATGGAAAGAGATATCTGAATGTTCACTTCGTATGCTCTTTGACGTTGATGACCGCAGGTGAGTTGAGTGAGTGAAGAGGCGGAACGGTCATGGAGAGCTTGACGCATGCTGCCCGTGAAATTCACTCACACCAAGCCAGCCTCCAGCTTGGACAACAGAGCGAAGGAAATATGAACGCAGCAGAAATACCCATCTTCTTACAGAGCACCCCATGTGCGCAAAAGAAAGCAAACCTACAGAACCAATTCCAGCGCTCCAACTTTCAACGCAGACCACTCCGCCCCGCTCCATCCCGCTCCGCCCCACCCCTCCCCTCCCCCATCTCTACCTCCGCCGGGCACCAAGACATTGACTCAGGAAAATAAGGTTCAACCCAACCAGCCAGACCAGCCACAGCAGTCGACATGATCCAAGTAGTCGGCCGCAAGCAAGCAAGCAAACCCATGATCCAGCACAGTCTCAGAAAAAAGCTTGGCCGGCGAGGTAAAAACCGACGTCGTGTCGCCGTCCGTCGTCCGTCGTCTTTGCCTGACCCAACGACCAACGCATCGCAACTTTGCTCTCTACTGTCATTACTCTCATGTTCATTCTTGGTTGGACTTTTGCTTCCATGTCTTTCATCTGCGTGTGTGTGAGTGATGATGAGCCTGTCCATCCGCTTGCCCAACGGCAGCGCCATCGCGTCGCGGATATCGTGTCTCAATTTGCATTTGGCCGGGGTCCTTATCGACAGGCGGATGGACGGATAGCTGCAGCCGTGACAGCGGCAGCAGAAGCAAGTACCCGCTCCGCCGGCCGCTTTTTGCATCGGGGATCGACGGCACATACATCGTCAGGGGTGAGAATCTGGGGGAGGGCCGGGCAGATGGGCGATGTGTGTAGATGTGAAGACATGGTAAGCATGATTTGGTCGAGGCGCAAGAAGAAACTGACACACACAATTAGACAAACTTCGTCAAGAGAGCGTCAATGGTCGACTTCATATTATTATCAGTCCGGCCCCGTCCGTCCAGTCCAATCCGTTCCGATCCAATCATCGACTTCATCAACGTCGTCCCAGACCTCCCCAAGACAAAGCGGCAGACGGACCCATTTTCGCACCAACCGACCAAGCAAGCCGCTCGAAAAAAAGCTGCTTTTTGGAAAAACCAGATCGTTCCCGAACCGCCCCCAATCGTCGCCCAGGAGAGAGCCCCTCGCCATCAGCTCCTTCAGCAGAAGCCAAGTTCTTGACAGCTAAGGAAAAGTGGGTAGTTTCCACCTTTTTCGAGGAGCGCCAAGTTGTCCATTTCAACCCAAGAAAAAACGCCGAACCCCATGATGCGCCCAATGCAGGTGTGCAGATGCGAACCCAATGCGTCTATGTATCGTCGTCAGGAGGAGTAAGAGAGAAAAAGGAGATGGCCGTGCCCGTGCGTGGGGTCGAAACAGTCAGGCAATGTGCTAGAAACCAGGCTGCCACCACACCACGTCAGGACCGCTTGGGAGGCGGGTGGTGAAAAAATTCGTCAAAAGCAAAATATTGGCGAAGAAGAAAATAGAGGCCCCAACCCGTATGCATCCAAACGAGATGGAAGAAAGGCGGTCATTACCCGTCCAATTATCGACTGTCGTCATCACCAGCCGGCTAAGCACGCCACGGCAGCCCCCAGCGCCATTGCTGACGCCCACAAGGCCCGGCGCGAGACCCATCCCTTGGCCACCATGGCAACGGCAGCTGAAGTTGCCTTGGCGGTCGGCTCCGCAGCGCCACCCGTCATACCCAGCGCTAGGCCTGTCGCAGTAGCCGCAATCATGGCCGACGTTGTGCTGGGCTCGCCCGATCTTCCACCCGAACTCGTGTTTGGCTTCGAGCTGTCGGCGGCGGAGCTGACGGCTCTGCTGCCTAGGGCGAACCCGACGTTGGCAATGACGGCCTCGCTGTCGCGAACCGTAAAGGTCGCCTTACCATTGCCGTCAATGGTGGTGGTCTGGACGTCGCTGACCTTGGTGGGCTTGCCGTTTCCGCTGACCTCGTAGCTGATGCCGCCAAACGTCGTGTTCGACGTCAACTCGGCGCCGCCACCCGTGAGGTAGCTGAGGTAAAGGGTCTTACCCTTGGCGTTGGGGAACGTTGCGGTAAAGGTCTGGCTTGGCTTGGTCGACGCAGTGGAGTTGACCATCTTGTTGTTGATGACGGTCAGGGAAGACAGCTGGCCGTTGGCGTAGCCAGCATACGCGCGGACGTACGGGCTGTAGCCGTCACCGAGGTTCGATGCGCTGACTGGGGCAATCTGCATGGTACCATTGCCAGATCCAATGAGCTGCGCGACGGCGGCGTACGCATAGTACACTGGGCGCACATTGGGACCTTGGCCCTTCCTGGTAATGGGCTGCCACGCCGCAGCATACGAGTTGTCCGTCATGTGCATCTGCACAGAGGAGACATTGAGGGATGCGGCGTAAAGGAAGAAGTTCAAGGCCCAGATACCAGCGCCAAGGGTGTCGCTCACGCCGTGCGCACCCGTAGGACCCACACTCTGCATCTCGCGCAGGTTGTAAGGGATGCCCTTTTCGAGACCAATGTTGATTTGCTGCTTCCAGTAGGTGAACTGGGAAACAGTGTTGTCCAGGTTCATGACCCAGTCGAGCGTCAGAGGAGTCGTGGAGACATCGATGAAGTAGAGATAGTCGTGCTGATTCCACGTCGCCAGGAAGTCGGTCGAAGCAGTTCCCACCTTGGCTTGCACACCGTTGGAGACGAGCTGGTTGATTTCGAACGTGGTTCCAATGGTGCTGGCAGTGCATGGTCCCTCAAACGACTTGGGAGTCCAGCCACCAGCAGGCGACAACACGCGCTCCCAGACGGCCTGAGCCCTGGTCTTCCATTCGTTGACGTAGGTGGTACCACTCCAGGAGCCCGTGCGGAAGCCATTCTGGGCGTACAGATCCGGCTCGTTGCCAATTTCAAAGGAAACCAGGTCCACGTTGGAGAGATTGTTGAGCGCAGCAGAGGCCATGAGTGTGATTTGGTCGAGATAGTCGTCCAGATTGTAGGCCAAGTTCAGGCCAAACGTAACGGGGGTTCCCTTGGGAAAGCGACTGACGGCCTGAAAGAAGCGCGGGCCAATAATGTCGGCATCGCTGGCGATTGAGCCTTGGCCCTTGGAGTTGGGGTTGTTGGCCACCTTCCAGTCATTCATGTCGACCTTGTACAGGAAGTAGTCCTGGGTGTTTCCTCCTAGTCGGATGTGGCCCGGCTTTCCCGAGTAGTCTGCGAGGTTCTGCATGAGGTTGACCGAGAATTCGTTTGCAGACGCGGCACCAGTGTACGAGAACAAGTTGGAAGGCTCGATACCTGGGAAAGAGTCAGAGAGCGAAGATTATCTGGGAGCAAAGGCCACTCACCAAAGCCAGCGTAATCGGGGCGCATAGTCTGAGCTATGCCGCTGGCCTGGGCTGCAGACGACACCAGCGAGAAGGACGGGTTGGCGGCATTTGCGGCGAGGGTGAAGAGGGCCGAGGAGGCTATTACTGATTTGGAATTACTGAGCATGGTGTCGATGCTGTGGTAGGAAAATTCAAAAAAGAGTTGCAGAGTGGTAGTAGGCCTTGGTCCGGAGAGGTAGAGTGTGGAGTGCAGGACCTTGATGCGATGCGCCGGAAGTGGAAGAGCAAAGGACGTTCAAAGGCCAAAAGCACCGGAGACAGGCAGCCAAGGATGGCTACCTACAGGCACAGCAAGAAGCGAAGGGTCAGGTCGTGGGATGCAATAATGCAGGAACGAAGAGGGGGGGAAGGGTGGTAGAAAAAAGAAGAAGCAACGGAGGGGCCAGGTCTGGTTTGGTCGAGGATTGCCTGGGGATAGGGTGGATTCCTTGGTCTCGGAGCAGCAGTGACAGAGAGTGACGTCTAGGGGACGGGGAGCGCAAGCGACTGAAGATCCATGTGGCTGAGCGCTCAGTGCTCTCTAACAACAACCGTCTTGCCTTGGTGCCGTTTGGTCTCAGACCAGTCGCTGTCATGGGTTCTGTTGGCGCCGGCACAGCCGGGACAAGACGAGCAGAGGGCGTCTGACAGCGAGCGCGAGAAAGATGGTGTGGAGGTACGTTGCCTTGACCAATTGCACAGAGCCGGTGTGAGATGGCGCGCAGGGAGCCACAGGCCCGACCATGTGGATCTGGAATGCAGCCAACCTTTGAGAATTATTTCGGATTTCTTGCATCGCTGCGCCTCATGGATGCCCTGCCTCCTACAAGCCATGCATATTATTGCTGCTGCTATTTGACATGTACTTTGTTTTTTTTTTTTTCTCATGATCTTCTCTCACCGATGGCGCTCCGGCGATCACCCCGCGACCGAGACAAATGCACTGGCAGAGAGTGCAGAATCTCCACAGTGCTCGAGCTCGTCCGGTCATGCCGTCATAACGCCGCAACACTTGCATTCGAACAACGGCTGCCGCTGCCCAGACTCTTTGCTTCTTTTTTCATCCCGTCAATAATGAAGATTTCTCTGCTGCTGACGTCGGCGCCTGGCTGAAACCCGAGTCAGGTCAGGCCCCGTCTTCCCTGCTTTTTTGTGACCAAGGCGGTTGTCTGCCTTGGATCCCCATCATTGATCTCCTTCTGCTCAGCTCAGGCTCTTGGCTGCGCTCCGTCCCGTCAGGCCTACAAGCGGTCAAGCAAGCTTGGTCTTTCAGTTGCTCTGCACGCAGATATCGGGCCCGACTTTATGACATGCCGAATCCACTGCCAATCCTCCGACCTTTTCTTCCCTGACAACGCAAAGCCCACCGTCAAACACCACGCGTTTGCGCCTACTGCTCACTGCACCACGGCATCCCATTCGCTGCGCTCCCTAAATCTCTTGAAGATCCTCTGACCGCGAAACTATAGCCACAACCACACCGCAAACCGCTGTCGCAAATCCTGACAGTACGCGTCCTGTCCGCGCCAGCCAGCCCCCAACCTGCGACTCCGCAGATAAAGACTTCAGCTACCCACATCATCAGCGTTGATCAGAGACGACAACCAAACAATCCATCAGTTGATAGTGACGCACTTGTTCCGCAGCCACCATGATCCATGCACAACCCAAAAAGAGCCTCAACCTTAACTCTGACTCGCACCTGGCACCAACGCCACAGCAGCCACAACGTCGACCAGCCAGCTCGACCCGGCCCGCTCGCGCCCGCCCTGATCCCGATCTGGATTCCTGACATTAATTAGACTTTTGTCCCCCTCAGGTACCGTGCGACATGAATACAAGACAAGAGTACCTGAACGACGCCCTTCATTTCAACCTCCTCATCGAGTGCAATGCTACAGCCGTTTCCCGTTTGCTGCACTACCGTACGCAAACCGATCTCTTTTCCCCGTCGCTCTCCGTCACACCAGCAACGGCACCGCGCCCTCAGCCTCCCTCGCCCTTCAGGGTCTCGCCCGTCAACCACGAAAAAAGATTCTTCCCATGTCATTCCCCAGAAACCCGCGCAGCCTTCTTCCTTGACGCCATCCAAAGGGCGCCGCACGCCATGCCTCATGCCTCATCATCCGCCCCCCCGCATTCTGCAATAACCATCATGCGTGCGCCGTCGTCCTGCACGACATTCCTGCCCAACAGGCTTCATCCCCAGATTCAACCGTCGCAGCAACCATCATGCGCTCGCTCCAGCACCAATGCGCCGCGTACCATCGTCGCCCTGCCCTGCCGCTTTTCGAAACTCGACGCGCGCCCCGGTACTGGCCAAGCAGGGCGAGCCAATTGCCGCCCGCTCGCCCCGGCCAAGCGCTGCGCCGACTCGATGAATCCGGGTAAATGGTGTTCTGTTGCACGTGAAGCCAGGGAAATGAGGCGTGCGTTCCTTGTGTGGCCTCGCCTTTTTGCGAGCTGCTGGACCGGCAGACGAGGTCGCCCTGTCTGCGTTGATTGTGGCACCCTGCGGGAGAAAATGTTGTGTGAAGCCTTACTACCGAAGCGCAAAAACTTACACTGGTGTTGCACAGAGGATACTGTCCTCTTTTCTTATCGCTGCTCGGTGCTGAGTCTCAGGGACGGGAGCTGATCTCGCCATGAAAGAAGCGCGCTGGAAGTGACCCGGCTAAACTTGTCATTGGACCACGCCCTCGCCCCACGTTGAATGGAAGCCATCTGGACAGAAAACCCGATGTGCGGGCAATTCAGGTGACCCAAAGGAGAGTCTACAGCCTCCAACACCCTGTGCTAAAACCATAGTACTGAAATGACAGCTTCGAGGAGTGAATTGAAGTGTGGATGAGAATCACAGTCCGTGTAGGAACCAGTCAAGCACTCATGATTTGGAGTTGACCACAGTCTACGGCGGGGTTGGATTGACAAAGGCTTTCATGCTCACTGCTGAAGCAAAGGAAGCACCTGGAAGCAATTGTGATTGATGGGAGAGTTCTGCATTTATATCGACCATCAATCCATGGCCATGTGGAGATAAGGTAGTGAGTGAGTTGAGAGCTCAGACTTGTTGATTGCTTTGTTTTGAGGTCTTCTGTGGAGAGGTCTGAAAACCTCGAGGTTCTGATAGCAAACATTAGGCCGTATCCACATGCGCTTGGCAGAAGTCCCTAAAGTATCAATTCGGCTGGTATCTGATATTTCAGCTGCTGTACATCAGCGACGTGATGTTGGCTGTACAAACCGTCCACCACTTTCCACGGACCCGACATTCTGGCACACCATGACGTCATTGGCAAGGACCAAGGAAACTGGGAGCTGGCAGCGTTCCTGGCGCAAACTCCACCAACTTCTCTCCTAACTTTTCTGTCTCTCCAGTCGTCGGCAAGCTTCCTCCAAGCCAGCACGGTGTGCCACACTCATCACGCCGTTAGCTTGCTCCCGCCAGGATGGGCTTCCGCGACGCCCGCATCAGCCGCTCAATCCTCAACGCCATTTTTCACGATAAGCCCAAGGATGCATCCTTGATCGCCCGCATCTGCGCCTTCTTCTCCTTCCTCCAGCTTGTCCTTGCTAGATTTCGACCCCGCGTCTTTCAACACCTCCGTAAAGATGTCTGGAAGCTTGACGAGGATGAGTACCGCGAGAGCTTCCGGAGCGCTGATAAGAGCGGCGCCTCATTGAAGCCAGTCGGTGATCTTGGCTACTCAGGCTCAACTTTTTTCACGACCCCAAACTCCAAATTCTTGATCAAGAGCTTGCCCCGAGCATTCGAGTACGAGTTCTTCATGAAAGACCTCAGCGACAAGTACGCAGAGCACATGGCAAACAATCCCAACAGCCTCTTGGTTCGCATCACCGACTTCCTCGAAGCAATCGGCCCTGCCATTGGCAGCTTCATCGGCACCGCACCTTCGCACCACGTCGTCATGGAAAACGTGCTCCACGGCAAAGAGACGGACGAACAAAAGGAGAAGTGGGAGACCTACGACCTCAAGCCGCCAACCTACTTCTACCCCGAGCGTGACATTGCCGGCGGAAGGCTGGCACCGGACAGCGTCAAGGAGCGCCTGGTCGATCACTTCCCAGACAAGCTGAGATTAACGCAGCAAGACCGTGACGAGCTGATCAAGCTACTGGAAGCGGACACGGCCTTGCTGAGATCAGCAAACGCAGTCGACTACTCCCTCTTCCTCGTGCGGTATCCGGCGGAGCCTGCTCGCGATATTCCTGGCCCGGCGAAGGAGGAGCAATCATGGCGCACTGGCATCCCATCTCGCGATGGCAAGTGGATCTATCGTGCTGTTGTGCTCGACTTTTTCTGGGCCAAGCACAAGACGCAGCCAAAGCTCATGACCAAGCTGATCAAGAGCTTCAATTTCTTTGCTCACAAGGGCCCTATGAGCATCACCACGACACCTGACGAGTATCGCGGACGTTTCCTCCAAATGGTTGAGGACTACATTGAGAAGCCGGAGTGATCTTGCCCCAGACTTTGCTATTCTCTCTGCTTCCCTCTCAAAGAAGCTATCTTGGGAGTGGTCTGCGGTGACTTCTATTTTTGATCGACGGACGACCGGCTCTGTTTCCTTTTTTGGTTCTTGAAAGTTTATGCGTTTCAAGTAGTAGATACCCCTAATCATGTCTTGTTCCAACTTTTCTGGTGTTCTTAATTCTGACAGTAAGCGCTCACTTCTAATCAGGACACCCAAGCAGCTTCCAGCCGCTTGGCTTAGAGACCATCGATTTTCTGGACAGAGCAAAACTCGTCCAATTATTGTTGTCAGCAATGGCTTATCAACTCGCATATCGCATCTCTGCGTGATTTTGAGCTTGTGGAACAGCAAGAGGCTTCAGTCTGTACAACAGACGATCGATCGTCCAACACAGAGTAAATCGGCCCCCAAGGTTCCACACCAGCCCAATCGGATTTGTTCAATCAGACTGCAAGAAGCCAGCCCTACCATAGGCCCAAGGTCGTAGATTGTTTCCGAATCGGGTCTCCATCTCGCGAGACGCATCCTCCACCTGCATCCACCTACCGCTTGTCTAAACCACAGCATCAAGACTCCACTGTCTAGTATCTTGAATTAGCAGGCACCAGGAAGCAAGCACCCACCTCACATCAGCGGTTCCCCACATTGGACTGTCGGTCAGAGTCTGGGGAACTAGTGCTAGTGAGCCACGATTTCCAGAGCTGAGGCAGCGCTCAGAGACAGCGCTCAGAGACAGCGAGAGACATCTTCGGCCGCCAACAGTGTCCTTTGTGCGACGATCAATGCAGCTGTGCTGAAGATAAATAGGTCGCTCGCTCGCTGCCCTTTACACTGCATCCACTCATCATTTTCTCTCTCCATATTCTCAATCAATTCAACGCAGTCAGCCAGCTCAATTTCAGCGCAGACCCCAACCACCAAAATGACCGACAACAACAATACCGCCACTCTCAACAACCCCTCCAACGGCTCCTACGACAGCGAAATCTGGGACAAGCCCAAATACGCCTTCCCCAAGGCGACGTCCGAGTCGTCGACCCACAGCGCCAACTGCCACTGCGGCGCAATCCGCTTCCGCTTCACCATCTCGCCGCCGCTGCACGAGTACCCCGTCATCTGCTGCAACTGCAGCATCTGCGCGCGCAACGGGGCGCTGCTGGTGTACCCCAACCGGGAGGATTTTGTGCTCGAGCGGCCCACTGCGGAGAAGCAGGGGGTTGAGGGCGGCTGGGACAAGGACGGCGAGGTCCTGGGAGGCTATTCCTTTGGTGATGCC